>NC_136268.1:28055074-28775074 GCF_964187855.1 Myxine glutinosa | reverse complement strand
GAGCTTGGCAACCGCTGGCGTTCTTTAGCCGGCAGCTTCGCCCGCCCGAAAGCCGTTACAGTACCTTCGACCGCGAGTTGCTCGGACTTCACTTGGCGGTCAGGCACTTCCGCCATCTGCTCGAGGGCCGGGCGTTCACTGCCTTCGTCGACCACAAGCCGCTGATCTTCGCGATGGGCAAGGTCACCGAGCCGTGGTCGGCCCGGCAGCAGCGTCACCTCTCGGCCGTGTCCGAGTACACGACGGACATCCAGCACGTCGCGGGGAAGGACAACCCGGTGGCGGATTGCCTTTCCCGGGCCGTCGCCCACGCAGTCCACCTCGGCATCGACTATGCCCGGATGGCAGCGGACCAGGCCGCTGACCCCGACGTCCAGGCCTTGCGGACCGCCGTCACGGGCCTCCGCGTCACCGAGGTGCCGTTCGACGGCGCGGGCGCGGCTCTCTTGTGCGACGTCTCCCTCGGGCGTCCTCGCCCCATTGTGCCCGCGGGCTGGCAGCGCCAGGTGTTTGACGCCATCCACGGCCTGTCCCACCCGGGCGCGAGGGCCTCCCAAAGGCTGATCGCCGACAAGTTCGTCTGGCATGGCCTCCGGAAGGCCGTCCGCGGCTGGGCCAGGACGTGCCTCGCGTGCCAGCGCGCCAAGGTGCACCGGCACACCCAGGCCCCGTTGGCCCAGTTCACGGTGCCGGAACGCCGGTTTGACCACGTCCACGTGGACCTGGTGGGACCTCTGCCCCCCTCGCGGGGTTTCACCTACGTCCTCACCATGGTGGACCGCACCACCCGGTGGCCGGAGGCCGTGCCCTTGGCGTCGACAACGGCGGCCGATGTCGCGCAGGCTTTCATCGCCACCTGGGTCGCCCGGTTCGGCGCCCCCTCAGACATCTCATCCGACCGCGGCCCCCAGTTCACCTCGGAGCTCTGGGGGGCGGTTGCGCAGGGGCTCGGGGTCCGGCTGCACCGAACCACGGCCTACCACCCCCAGGCTAATGGCCTGTGTGAGCGATTTCACCGCTCATTGAAGGCCGCGCTCCGGGCCACCCTCCGCGACGGCGGCTGGGTCGACAGGCTCCCCTGGGTCCTGCTGGGCCTCCGGACGGCGCCCAAGGAGGACCTGCGCGCATCCGCGGCGGAGTTGGTCTTCGGGCAACCGCTGCGGGTGCCGGGCGAGTTCCTCCCCGACTCCACGGCACCATGGTCCGCGGCACAGCAGCGCTCCGCTCTGCAAGAGACCGCCCAGAGGTTCGCCCCGGTGCCAACGGCATGCCACGGGCACCCACCGACGCACGTCGCCCCGGAGCTTCGCACGGCGGAGTACGTCTTCGTCCGCCACGATGCCCATCGGACACCACTGCGGCCCCCGTACGACGGGCCTTTCCGCGTGCTGGAGACCGGGGCGAAGCACTTCACCCTGGACATCGGCGGTACTCCTGACCGCATTTCGGTAGACCGCCTCAAGCCGGCCCACCTCGATGTGGACCATCCACCGCCAGTGGCCCGACCCCCACGTCGGGGCCGCCCTCCTGCGGGCGGACCCCCGGCACCGCCCAGCCCCGCCGCCACGGCGCCCCCCGGTCCTGCACCCATCCCAGGGGCAGCCAGGGGCATCCCACCTGGTATCCCTGCACCCCGGACGCCGCCGATCGCCAGGGGGCGCTTCGGCCGGGTCATTCGTCTGCCCCGCAAACTGGCCCTCCAGGTGCGCGGGAATTCTGGGGGGGCGCGTGTGGCGGACACAAAAGCCCACTGGCGTGGTGACATCATTCCACGCACCGAGTGGGCGGTGGCCACGCCCGAGGGGTAGGCGTGGCCTCATGATACCCCGGGCGACCAGCCCGGACCGGAGGAGTGGAGTGTTACAGTGTAGTCTTACAATAAAGACGTTTATATGTTACCGCTTGTCCGCTTCCTCCTTGCTCACAAGCAGCGCGCGTAACGCCGCGCTTTATGTGTATGTTTATGTGTGTATATGTGTATATATGTTTGTGTATGTGTGTATATGTGTGTATGTGTATATATGTGTGTGTATATGTGTGTATGTGTGTATATGTGTGTATGTGTATATATGTGTATGTTTATGTGTGTATATATATGTGTGTGTGTGTGTGTGTGTGTGTGTGTGTGTGTATGTGTGTGTCATATGTGTGTGTATATGTGTGTGTGTGTAATGTGTATGTGTGTGTGTGTAAATGTGTATATAATTGTGTGTGTGTGTGTGTGTGCGTGCATGTGCATATGTGTACGTGTGTGTATGTCATATGTGTGTGTGTATATATATGTGTGTGTGTGTGTGTGTGTGTGTGTGTGTGTGTGTGTGTGTGTGTGTGTGTGTGTGTGTGTGTGTGTGTGTGTGTGTGTGTGTGTTTAGCTTGTCTACGACGGAGTCGAAATGAGCTGTTGAAGCCATAACATATCGTTCAGTGCATCCTTTCGTCAGTCAAGTGTCCATTTACATTCTTCGTTTTACCTCCTCCTCAGACATGATGCTTAATGACGTCAGATGCACAAAAACTGATGGAGCTCTTTTTAAGATTTCCATCCAGGTGGTGCGATAATTAGCTAATTAACTCAAAATGTAGGCTAATCTATGTTTGCCGGCGATTCAGTCATTGATGTTTCCTCGTTATTTAATTTTAAACTCTTGATTTAACCTCTTAGTCATTACTTAATTTAAACTCTTCATTTAATGTGATCTTAATCATTATTTAATTAAATCTCTTAGTGAAATGTTAACCCCAATGTTGTTCACGCCCTCTTACTTTGAAGTTTGAAGCACAGGAAAAAGGGGGAGGGGATAACAGAGTTGGGCGGGGCAGAGGGAGAGGACAGCCCTCTTAGTTATGGAAAATCGCTGCAGATCTAAAGACAATATTTCCGTGTTTTTGAAGTGGTCAATCGAGAAGAATGGAAAGCTGAATGCTTGGTATGTGCACGACATGACCAAAAGTATGTGGACACCCGAACATCGAACATCTCATTCCAAAATCATGGGCATTGGAATCATGGGCATGGGAATCATGGGCTACAAGAGCAAGAGTGAGGTCGGGCACTGATGTTGGGCGATTAGGCCTGACTCGCAATCAGCGTTCCAATTCATCCCAAAGGTGTCTGATGGGGTTGAGGTCAGGGCTCTGTGCATCCCGTCAAGTTCTTCCACACCGATCTCGACAAACCATTTCTGTATGGACTTTGCTTTGTGCACGGGGGCATTGTCATGATGAAACAGGAAAGGGCCTTCAACAAACTGTTGCCACTAAGTTGGAAGCACACAATCATCTAGAATGTCATTGTATGCTGTAGCATTAAGATTTCCCTTCACTGGAACTAAGGGGCCGGACCATGAAAAACAGCCCCAGACCATTATTCCTCCTCCACCAAACTTTACAGTTGGCACTATGCATTCGGGCAGGAAGCGTTCTCCTGGCATCCGCCAAACCCAGGTTCGTCCGTCAGACTGCCAGATGGCGAAGCGTGATTCATCACTCTAGAGAACGTGTTTCCACTGCTCCAGAGTCCAATGGCAGCGAGCTTTACACTATTCCAGCTGACGCTTGGCATTGCGCATGGTGATCTTAGGCTTGTGTGCGGATGCTCAGCCATGGAAACCCATTTCATAAAGCTCCCGACAAACAGTTGTTGCGCTGACATTGCATCCAGAGGCAGTTTGGAACTCGGTAGTGAGTGTTGCAACCGAGGACAGATAATTTTTACGTGCTACGTGCTACATGCTTCAGCGCTCGGGGGTCCCGTTCGGTGAGCTTGTGTGGGCTACCACTTCACGGCTGAGCTGTTGTTGCTCCTAGACGTTTCCACTTCACAATAACAGCACTTACAGTTGACCGGAACAGCTCTAGCAGGAAATTTGACGAACCGACTTGTTGGAAAGGTGGCATCCTATGACGGTGCCACATTGAAAGTCACTGAGCTCTTCCGTACCGCCCATTCTACTGCCAATGTTTGTCCATAGAGATTGCATGGCAGTGTGCTTGATTATATATACCTGTCAGCAATGGGTGTGGCTGAAATAGCCGAATCCACTCATTAGAAGGGGTGTCCACATACTTTTGGTCATGTCGAGTATGCTATGCGCCATCGGTAGATTTGCGCTATCGGCCGATCGAGAGTTAGATATCGATCGATATTTCCTTACCATTTCCTCCTCCCCTCCTGATGCAAATCAATCGACGGCACTGCGCTATTCAGCGATGATACGCATCCATTGATGGTGCAAAACGATGCCTGCGCCATACACGATCGGTCGATAGCGCAAATATACCAATGGGGCATAACACATACATTAAACTCAGGCCTGAGGAGGCCATCTCATTTTGGGCCTCCGAAAGCAATCTCGCTCGTGCTCAAGAGGCCATCTCACCTGACTAATTACCTCATTCGGGCCTACCAAGCCACCTCACAGAGACGGTTTCATGAGGAAATCTCACCCGACTAGCTACCTCACTCAGGCCTACCGAGCCCACCTCACAGGGAGGAGTTCATGAGGCAATCTCACCTGACTAGCTACCTCACTCAGGCCTACCGAACCACCTCACAGAGACGGTTTCATGAGGCAATCTCACCCAACTAGCTACCTCACTCAGGCCTACTGAGCCCACCTCACAGAGACGGTTTCATGATGAAATCTCACCCGACTAGCTACCTCACTCAGGCCTGCCGAGCCCACCTCACAAGGAGGAGTTCATGATGCAATCTCACCTAGCCAGCTACCTCACTCAGGCCTGCCGAGCCACCTCACAAGGAGGGGTTCATGAGGCAATCTCACCCGACTGGCTACCTCACTCAGGCCTGCCGAGCCCACCTCACAAGGAGTTCATGAGGCAATCTCACCTGACTAGCTACCTCACTCAGGCCTGCCGAGCCCACCTCACAAGGAGGAGTTCATGATGCAATCTCACCTAACCAGCTACCTCACTCAGGCCTGCCGAGCCACCTCACAAGGAGGGGTTCATGAGGCAATCTCACCCGACTGGCTACCTCACTCAGGCCTACTGAGCCCACCTCACAAGGAGGAGTTCATGAGGCAATCTCACCTAACTAGCTACCTCACTCAGGCCTGCCGAGCCACCTCACAGAGACGGTTTCATGAGGAAATCTCACCCGACTGGCGACCTCACTCAGGCCTGCCGAGCCCACCTCACAAGGAGTTCATGAGGCAATATCACCTGACGAGCTACCTCACTCAGGCCTGCCGAACCACCTCACAGAGACGGTTTCATGAGGCAATCTCACCCGACTAGCTACCTCACTCAGGCCTACCGAGCCCACCTCACAGGAGGAGTTCATGAGGCAATATCACCTGACTAGCTACCTCACTCAGGCCTGCCGAACCACCTCACAGAGACGGTTTCATGAGGCAATCTCACCCGACTAGCTACCTCACTCAGGCCTACCGAGCCCACCTCACAGGAGGAGTTCATGAGGCAATATCACCTGACTAGCTACCTCACTCAGGCCTGCCGAGCCACCTCAGAGAGACGGTTTCATGAGGCAATCTCACCCGACTAGCTACCTCACTCAGGCCTACCGAGCCCACCTCACAAGGAGGAGTTCATGAGGAAATCTCACCTGACTAGCTACCTCACTCAGGCCTGCCGAGCCAACCTCACAGAGACGGTTTCATGAGGAAATCTCACCCGACTAGCTACCGCACCTCACTCGGGCCTGCTGAGCCCACCTCACAAGGAAGCGTTCATGAGGCAATCTCACCCGACGAACTACCTCACTCAGGCCTACCAAGCCCACCTCACAGGGAGGAGTTCATGAGGCAATCTCACCTGACTAACTACCTCACTCAGGCCTACCGAGCCCACCTCACAGGGAGGAATTCATGAGGAAATCTCACCCGACTAGCTACCTCACTCAGGCCTACCGAGCCCACCTCACAGGGAAGCGTTCATGAGGAAATCTCACCAGACTAGCTACCTCACTCAGGCCGACCGAGCCCACCTCACAAGGAGGAGTTCATGAGGCAACCTCACCCGACTAGCTACCTCACTTAGGCCTACCGAGCCATCTCACAGGGAAGCGTTCATGAGGCAATCTCACCTGACTAGCTACCTCACTCAGGCCTACCGAGCCACCTCACAGGGAAGCGTTCATGAGGAAATCTCACCCGACTAGCTACCTCACTCAGGCCTACCGGGCCATCTCACAGGGAAGCGTTCATAAAAAATCTCACCCGACTAGCTACCTCACTCAGGCCTACCGAGCCCACCTCACAGAGACGGTTTCATGAGGCAATCTCACCCGACTAGCTACCTCATTCAAGCCTGCTGAGCCCACCTCACAAGGAGGCGTTCATGAGGCATTCTCACCCGACTAGCTACCTCACTCAGGCCTGCCGAGCCCACCTCACAAGGAGGCGTTCATGAGGAAATCTCACCCGACTAGCTACCTCACTCAAGCCTGCCGAGCCATCTCACAGGGAAGCGTTAATGAGGCAATCTCACCCGACTAGCTACCTCACTCAAGCCTGCCGAGCCCACCTCACAAGGAGGCGTTCATGAGGAAATCTCACCCATCTGGCTACCTCACTCAGGCCTACCGAGCCACCTCACAGGGAAGCGTTCGAGGAAATCTCACCCGACTAGCTACCTCACTCAAGCCTGCCGAGCCCATCTCACAACGAGGCGTTCATGAGGCAATCTCACCCGACTAGCTACCTCACTCAAGCCTGCCGAGCCCATCTCACAAGGAGGAGTTCATGAAGAAATCTCACCCGACTAGCTACCTCACTCAGGCCTACCGATCCACCTCACAGGGAAGCGTTCATGAGGAAATCTCACCCGACTAGCTACCTCACTCAAGCCTGCCGAGCCCGCCTCACAAGGAGGCGTTCATGAGGAAATCTCACCTGACTAGCTACCTCCCTCAGGACTTCCGAGCCCACCTCACAAGGAGGAGTTCATGAGGCAATCTCACCCGACTAGCTACCTCACTCAAGCCTGCCGAGCCCACCTCACAAGGAGGGGTTCATGAGGAAATCTCACCTGACTAGCTACCTCACTCAGGCATACCGAGCCCACCTCACAAGGAGGCGTTCATGAGGCAATCTCACCCGACTAGCTACCTCTCAAGCCTGCCGAGCACACCTCACAAGGAGGCGTTCATGAGGCAATCTCACCCGACTAGCTACCTCACTCAGGCCTACCGAGCCACCTCACAGGGAAGCGTTCATGAGGCAATCTCACCCGACTAGCTACCTCACTCAAGCCTGCCGAGCCCACCTCACAGGGAAGCGTTCATGAGGCAATCTCACCCGACTAGCTACCTCACTCAGGCCTACCGAGCCACCTCACAGGGAAGCGTTCATGAGGCAATCTCACCCGACTAGCTACCTCACTCAGGCCTACCGAGCCACCTCACAGGGAAGCGTTCATGAGGCAATCTCACCCGACTAGCTACCTCACTCAGGCCTACCGAGCCACCTCACAGGGAAGCGTTCATGAGGCAATCTCACCCGACTAGCTACCTCACTCAGGCCTACCGAGCCACCTCACAGGGAAGCGTTCATGAGGCAATCTCACCCGACTAGCTACCTCACTCAGGCCTACCGATCCACCTCACAGGGAAGCGTTCATGAGGAAATCTCACCCGACTAGCTACCTCACTCAAGCCTGCCGAGCCCACCTCACAAGGAGGCGTTCATGAGGCAATCTCACCAGATAAAGTCCTTTGTATCGTGATCCTGTCCGCGATCATCGTCAGGAAGAAACAACAACCTCGCGCAACCAACTCCTATCGATCCACACGGCTTCCTGCACTTGGCTGTCGATGCTGGAAGACGAAGCTCCGCGTTGACCGTTGACCTCCTCCTCCCCATCGCCACTTCCGGTGCTCGTCCGTCGGAGCAATTCACAAAGTGCCGGCACTACCTCCGCTGGGGCCCCGTGGGAGATATTTTTGGCGGCAATAAACGGTGACCTTTGGTAAAGGGAAGAGGGGCGAGGAAGGTGAGGGGTCGTGGATGTCGCAGCACGTGAGTGCGCATTCTCTTCAAGCTGCCTTCGTGCTCGTTACCATGGTACACGTGCTGGCTTCGTTACCACGGTACACGTGCTGGCTTCGTTACCACGGTACACGTGCTGGCTTCGTTACCACGGTACACGTGCTGGCTTCGTTACCACGGTACACGTGCTGGCTTCGTTACCACGGTACACGTGCTGGCTTCGTTACCACGGTACACGTGCTGGCTTCGTTACCACGGTACACGTGCTGGCTTCGTTACCACGGTACACGTGCTGGCTTCGTTACCACGGTACACGTGCTGGCTTCGTTACCACGGTACACGTGCTGGCTTCGTTACCACGGTACACGTGCTGGCTTCGTTACCACGGTACACGTGCTGGCTTCGTTACCACGGTACACGTGCTGGCTTCGTTACCACGGTACACGTGCTGGCTTCGTTACCACGGTACACGTGCTGGCTTCGTTACCACGGTACACGTGCTGGCTTCGTTACCACGGTACACGTGCTGGCTTAGTTACCACGGTACACGTGCTGGCTTCGTTACCACGGTACACGTGCTGGCTTCGTTACCACGGTACACGTGCTGGCTTCGTTACCACGGTACACGTGCTGGCTTCGTTACCATGGTACACGTGCTGGCTTCGTTACCACGGTACACGTGCTGGCTTCGTTACCATGGTACACGTGCTGGCTTCGTTACCATGGTACACGTGCTGGCTTCGTTACCATGGTACACGTGCTGGCTTCGTTACCATGGTACACGTGCTGGCTTCGTTACCATGGTACACGTGCTGGTTTCGTTACCATGGTACACGTGCTGGTTTCGTTACCATGGTACACGTGCTGGTTTCGTTACCATGGTACACGTGCTGGCTTCGTTACCATGGTACACGTGCTGGCTTCGTTGCCATGGTACACGTGCTGGCTTCGTTACCATGGTACACGTGCTGGCTTCGTTACCATGGTACACGTGCTGGTTTCGTTACCATGGTACACGTGCTGGTTTCGTTACCATGGTACACGTGCTGGCTACGTTACCACGGTACACGTGCTGGCTTCGTTACCATCGTACACGTGCTGGCTTCGTTACCACGGTACACGTGCTGGCTTCGTTACCATGGTACACGTGCTGGCTTCGTTGCCACGGTACACGTGCTGGCTTCGTTACCATGGTACACGTGCTGGCTTCGTTGCCATGGTACACGTGCTGGCTTCGTTACCATGGTACACGTGCTGGTTTCGTTACCATGGTACACGTGCTGGCTTCGTTACCATGGTACACGTGCTGGCTGCGTTACCATGGTACACGTGCTGGCTTCGTTACCATGGTACACGTGCTACGTTCATTCCCGTTAAGCCCTGCTTGGACTACAATGCATAACAGATTCGGAGAGTGAAGACGTTAAGTTTGTTTGAATTTTTGCTGTGACTGATATTTCTGAGGACTCAGGCCCATAAGTTTCGAGCAAGGAGCTAATATAATACTTCATAGAAGTGAAGCACAACATTGTTACCTCCGCCACCAAAGGTGGATGGAGGTTATGTTTTCACCCCTGTCTGTCTGTCTGTCTGTCTGTCCGTTTGTGAACAACATATCCCAAAAAGTTGTGGACGGATTCGGACGAAATTTGGCAGAGACGTTGTGTATGTCCCAGGGACGATTCGATTCGATTTTGGTGAAGATCCGGATCCGGCTACTAGAATGTTTTAAGTGATTCTGCACCATTGGAGATCGGGCCAAAAACGAAACATAGCAGGATATTTCATAAAGTTGTGGATGGATTTGGACGAAATTTGTTGGACAGGTTGTGTGCGTGACAGGGAAGAATCGATTCAATTTTGGTGAAGATTCGGATCCGGCTAATAGAATGTTTAAGTGAATCTTCATCATTGGGTAATTGGGCCAAAAACGATACATAGCAAGATATCTCAAAAGTTTGTGGACGGATTTGGACGAAACTCGGTGGACAGGTTGGGTGTCTGACACGGACGATTTGATTCGATTTTGGTGAATATTTGAATTTGGATTCGGATATGAGAATTATTTAATTTTCAAGTGATTCTTCACCATTGGGAGATAGGGCCAAAAACGATACATAGCAGGATATCTCAAAAAGTTATGGATGGATTTGGACGAAATTTGTTGGACAGGTTGTGTGTGTGACAAGGACGAATCGATTCAATTTTGGTGAAGATTCGGATCCGGCTAGTATAATTTTCATAGTGATTCTTCACCATTGAGTGATATGCCCAACCAGGCGGAGGTGTGCTCTCTACGGAGTGCCGTTCTAGTAATAATTATGTTATTCACCACCAGATAGCCGTGGTTGCTTTCAAAAAGGCTTTAATATCACCTCCGCCACAACAAATCAATCCACCATCTGCCTTCCTCTTGCGACTCGGCACTTCCTCCCTCCCTCACTCTTCCCCCTTCTCACATTAATCCTTCATCATGCGATCTCGATTGAAGCAGAACACAGAATCCCTAGCCTCCTTCTTTTATACATCACAAATCAAACAACCACAAAACAAACCAGAATATCACTCGGTAGAGCGCACACCTCCGCCAGCCTGCACAGTTTATATTTTGTATTCCACTGATAGGCCAGATCTGGATTCGGATCTTAACCAAAGTAAAATCGGCTTGTTCTTGTCGCCTAATCAACTTATACATAAAGTTTTATTATTATCCGTCTGCAACTTTTTGAAATATCATGATAAATATAGTTTTTGCGTCTATCTCTCAATGGTGAAGAATTAGTGTAAAAAAAAACCTGTAGTATCACGATCAATATTCGAATCCTCACCAAAATTAATTCAATACTTCCTTGTCAGTTCTCACTCACCCAAACTATTCATGAAGTTTCAGACAAATCCGTCCATAACTTTTTGAAATTTTTTGCTATATATAATTTTGGCCCTATTTATCAATGGTGAAGAATCAGTGAAAAAAAATGATCGTATCTGGTTCCATATCTGGATCTTCACTAAAATCTAATGATCTTGTCATTGTCGTACCTAACCTCTCCACCAAATTTCATCTGAATGCGTCCACAACATTTTGAGATATCCTGTTCACAGACAAACAGACAAACAGAGAAAGACATCATGCAGAGAGAGCACTATACTTGCAAAATGCCCCCCACCCCCAAAAAGGTTGCCATGGATAATTCAAATTGTCCATTTCACTAAGATTAGTGTTGACGATGTTAATCAAAGCTCAGGCAAATTGGATGAAAATTTATTATTTTTCAGATGAAAATTGATGATTTCAGACCTTGAGTTCACCTTTAACCTTTTCACATGAAAAATAGTTGCTTTCCCAATTCAGTGAGGCACTATTCAATTGTTGGATAATTTTTAAGTTAATAGGGTGAAGTGACGATCTTTCAGATGAAAATTGATAATTTTAGAAGTTTGACCTTTGACCTTTTGACCTCAAATAGTTCGTTTCCCAATTCAGTGACCCAATATGCAAATCCTGTTCAACTTTCAAGTCAATCGGATGAAGAATGACGCTTTTAAAAATTTGACCTTGAAGATGACCTTTGACCTTAAACCTAAAAATCAATGGGTTTTCAGTTGTGACTCCCTCTACAACTTGGTAAAGTTTCATGGTGATCAGTTTAGAAGTGTGACCTGTAGGCGATTGATAGACAGACAAACAGACAGAATTAATAATCACTCATAGAGCGCACTTGGCAAAAGAGAACAAAGTAGTATGGCACTCAGTAGAGCATCCATTTAACTTCACAAATAATTGGTGGTTGAATTATGTGACTGATATGCAAACTTCTTCAAATTAAGTTAATCGGATGAAAATTGTCAATTTTAGAAATCTGACCTATGTTGTCCTTTTGGCCTATGTTGACCTCAAAAATATTTGTTGGTTGGTTTCAGTAAGCGGATATGCAAATCCTATTCAAATTTCAAGTCAATCGGATGAAAATTGAGGATTTTAGAAATTTGAAAAAAGTGGTTGACCTTTGGCCTATGTTGACTGTTTGACCTTTTGACCACAAATATAGAGGATTTTGTCGGACCACGAACTCTACCATTTGGTGGAAGTTTCGTGAAGATCGGTTTAAAATTATTGTAACCTGTAGGCAAGTATAAGTGAGCAGACAGACAAACAAATGAAAAATCACTCATAGAGCGACACTTGACAAAGCAGAAAAAAGTAGAATGGCACTCAATAGAGCATCCTTTGGACCTAAAAAAAAAAAAAATAATGGTTGAATTCAGTGACCTGATCTGCAAATCGTCTTCAAAACTTAAGTGAATCCGATGAAAATTGAAAATTTTAGAAATTTGGCCGATGTTGACCTCAAAAATAGTTGGTGGTTGAATTCAGTTCACTGACATGACAATCCTTTTCAAATTTCAAGTCAATCGGATGAAAATTGAGGATTTCAGAAATTTCAAAAAGGTGGTTGACCTTTGGCCTATGCTGACCTTTTGGCCTATGCTGATCTCAAAAATAGTTGGTGGTTGAATTCAGTTCGCTGATCTGAAAATCCCATTCAAATTCCAAGTCCAGCGGATGAAAATTGAAGATTTTAGAATTTGAAATTGTTGTTGACCTTTGGCCTATGTTGACTTTTTGGCCAATGTTGATCTCAAAAATAGTTTGTGGTTGAATTCAGTTCGCCGATATATAAATCCTTTTCAAATTTCAACTCAATTGGATGAAAATTGAGGATTTTAGAGATTTGAAAAAAATTGGTTGACATTTGGCCTATGTTGACCTTTTGGCCTATGCTGATCTCAAAAATAGTTGGTGATTGAATTAAGTTAGCCAATGTGTAAATTCCGTTCAATTTTCAAGTCAATCGGATGAAAATTGAAGATTTTAGAAATTCTAAATTGTTGTTGACCTTTGGCCTATGTTGACCTTTTGACCTCAATAATATATAGGATTTTGACGGACCACGAACTCTACCGTTTGGTGAAGTTTTGTGAAGATCGGTTTAAAATTGTGACCTGTAGGCTTATAAAATTGTAAAATTGTGACCAAAAAAAATAAAAAAAATTTTGCTGTGACAAACACACACACAAACAAACATACACACACACACACACACACACACACACACACACACACACACACACACACACACACACACACAAACAAACACAAACTGGAGTGATCAACATACTTGTCCAATTTTTTATTTTTTTTGCCAAGTAATAAGTTGACTGATCAATATACTCGTACTTGAATTCAATTTTGCAAGCAACAAACAATAAAGATGTCATGCAGAGCACGATACCTGTGAAATCGCCAAAACAAGTTTGACCTTAAATAATTATTTAAGGTCAAAAATTATAATTGATGGTTGGTTTTAAAGACCAAATATAAAAATCTTTTTCAAATTTCTATTCAATCTGATGAAAATTGAGGATTTTAGAAATCTCACTTAAGTTGCTGACCTGTATTGACCTTTTGGCATATGTTGACCTCAAAAATAATTGGTGGTTGAACCTGATATGCAAATTGTGATCAAATTTCAAGTCCATCGGAGGAAAATTGAAGAGTTTTGAAATTGCACCTAAGTTGTTGACCTTTGCCCTATGTTGACCTCAAAAATAATTGGTGGTTGAATCCAGTGACGCAATATGCAAATCCTCTTCAAATTTCAAGTCGATCGGATGAAAATTGAGGATTTTAGAATTTTGACAAAGGTGTTGACCTTTGGCCTGTGTTGGTTGACCTTTTAACCTCAAACTAAATAGGCTTGGCTTCCTATGACAAACTCTACGCTTTGGTAAAGTTTTGTGAAGATTGCTTTAAAATTATGACCTGTAGGTGATTGCCATACAGACAGACAGATAAACAGACAGACAGAATAACTTGAGTGCAGTTCTTTACACATGTACTGTCCACCTCATTGAAGCACAAGACCAACCAATATACATGAAAAATCTTAACAAACAGAAAGAGGTGAAACCTAGCAAACATAACCTAGAATACTTAAAACATAACCAAAACAAACCATCGAAGAGTTGACCCTTGCCCGGACTTGTTGTACATCATTTATAGATGTACTCATATTCTAATTGTACGCACTTTATGGACGTACTCACATTCTAATCATACATAATCTTAGATGTACTCGTATTTTAATTGTACATACTTTATAGATGTACTCGCATTCTAATTGTTCATAATTTATAGATGTACTCGTGTTTTAATTGTACACACTTTATAGATGTACTCATATTGTAATTATACATACATTACAAACGTACTCACAATGTAATATTGTATTGGACAGAATTTATTTACTTACCCACTATTTAATTGTACATACTTCATATATATACTCACATTCTAATTGTATTGTACAGGGTGATTCACATACGACGTACTATTTTGTTTTTGAATAACTCTGTGTTGCGTGAACCGATTTACTTGTAATTTGCAGCACTTATAGACAAATGTTCCCCATTTATTATGTGAAAAATTCATTAAAAAATAATTGACACAAATTTAGTTATTGGTCTCGATATGGCGGCCGTCATTTTTGATGATGGGAAACAGCCTGACCTCTTGCCATGACATGCCATGTCGATTAAATTGCTCTTAAACGTTGATAATTATGGAACCGGTCTTAGAGTCAGCTTTAGACTTTTTAGCAGCATAATGTAAAGAAAAAAATCAGCAAGAATGGCAAGTTACAACAGTCAGGAGCGTGCAAGAGCTGCAACCTGGTATGAGGCCACAAAAAGCTTAATCGAAGTGAAACGACGTCTTCGAACGGAGTTTGGTCGAAGCTGGGTGCTGCCAAGCAATGTCCAAAGTGTACACGACTCGACCAAGAGACTTGCTGGAACTCAAGCACCGCATCAGGAATGCCTCCTGGGAGATCACTGATGAAATGCGGCAGAAAACCATGCTCGAATACAAGCATAGACTGTTCCGAGTGATCGAAAATGACGGCCGCCATATCGAGACCCATAACTAAATTTGTATCAATTATTTTTTAATGAAATTTTCACATAATAAATGGGGAACATTTGTCTATAAGTGCTGCAAATTACAAGTAAATCGGTTCACGCAACACAGAGTTATTCAAAAACAAAATAGTACGTCGTATGTGAATCACCCTGTACATACTGTACGTACTTTATTGAGGTAATTGGTTGAAAAATAAAACGTGTAAAACTGGCTGCCACATGGTGGTGCTTGTGGCCTACAGAATTTATCTACAGAATTTATCAGGCACATTCTCTGCGGACAAACAGACAAATAAACAGACAAACGAAACAAACAGACAAACATTCAAGGTTGTCTACAAGAAACAACCTTGAATGACTGGCAGAAAGAACTACATTAACTCCACTTAATAGGATGTCTACTGCCATAAATCGTTCACTGATCTCTGAGTTTCCTGGTGAGTAGGTCACTTACAAATCAATTGACAGTCATAGTGGATGACTGCAAATTTTGGAGGCACTGCTGAGCAGAGGCAGCAGAGGCAACCAAACCACTTGGACCATCAGCAGGAAATCTACCCAACTGAGTTCTTGAACTCACTGGCCTGCCCTCTCACATCTTGAGATTAAAGGTTGGGTATCCAAACATGAATCTGATGTCCATGGGTAACCTTGGAGCCAAGGACAAGCAACAGCACCAGGTGCGTAGTGACAAAGCTGTGCAAAAACGACATCTTTGCTAAAGTTTAAACTGGGCCGTACGCTGGAGATGTGGTTTTTATTCCATGAATTCCAATTAGTCGCTCTGTTTCTCCTTTCCCGTTCAATCTAAACAGGTTACAATTTCCCATTAAGCTTTTCTCAGCATGAAAATCAACACGTCTCAAGGACAATCATTCAAAGAAGTTAGTGATAACTTGCAGATTTCTTTGTGTTGCAGAAGTAACTTGCAGAAGCAGAAGTTGCAGAAGAAGCAGAAGAAGTAGAAGCAGAAGTGAAGAAGTTGCAGAAGTGTAACTTGCAGAAGTTAGCGATAACTTTCATTGATGGCATACTTTATGTTGCACTTTCTTGAGTTGGGACTTCAAAAGCTTCAACAATATTGGCTCCAAATAGCACGACAAGAAATGTTGTTTATCAAGAAATTGTGCAAGAGCAACTTTAGAAAGTTGAAGTTGACCCATTAGAAAGTTTGGCTTCATTCAATAGCACTTATGAAAGTTTGGCTTATATTAAAGAACTACAATTCTTGCTATCTCATTTAGTTTTAAAGTGCACACTCTTGAATTTGTGTGTTGCGCAGAATGGCAATGACAATCATCCAAAAAGACAACGAAGATGCGATGAAAGAAGGCACCAGCCAAAAGTCTACAAGATCGAAGGGCATAGAAAATTATCAGCACAAAACCAAAGTGTGCACCATGAAAACAAAAATGAGATTTCAACATTTCTTCAGTCGGTAAAGACTCTAACGTTGTCAACAGAAAGCTTGACATTTTCCTTGTAAGAATGTAAAGTTCCAGCTCGATAACAATCATTCAAATCTTTGAAGTAATCAGTTAGGGACAGTAAATGAGGACAGTGACTGACTGGAAGTTGGGCTAAATTTATTAGGTTTTGTAAATACAAACAACAACAACAACAACAACAACATGCATTTTAAGGCCATTTTCCCTGCTAGAGCGGGGGTTAGCCTTGCGGTCCCCATGACAATCTTCTCCATCTTGCCCTATTTTCTGCATCTCTCCTTGTTAACCCCCTTGCTCGCATTTCTTCTTCCACCATCTTTAGCCAAGTCTTTCTCAGTCTTCCCCGTCCTCTACTTCCTTCTACTTTCATTTCCATCACTCTTCTCAACCAGTCACTTTCATCCTTCCTCAACACATGACCAAACCATCTCAACATGTTCCTCTTCACAGCATCAATCACGTGCTCTATTCCCATCATTTTTCGCAATTCATCATTTGTCTTCCTCTCTCTCAACGATACTCCGCACATCCATCGAACCATTCGCATTTCCACCCTTTCCAACCTTCATTGCTGCTCTACGTTCATTACCCATGTCTCGCTCCCATAAATCATAACACTTCTCACACATGCAGCATACACCTTTCCCTTCAGCTTCAATGACACTCCCCTCCTCATCAGAACGCCACTCAGTTCCCGAAACTTCTTCCATGCACATCTCACTCTAGCAACCGTTGCCGAGTCTAATCCACCTTCTCACTTCAGCATGTCTCCGAGGTAGCAAAATGTTTTCACACCTTCCAGCTTCACGCCGTCTCCAAGATCCAACTCAACATTTCCTCCATCTGCAGCTCCCTTTGTGCACACCTTACATTTTAATATAGCTGCCACACTGGTTAATGACCCTCTCAGACCACTACATTTTTGATGAACCCACTCAGCGCACATTGTACATTGAATGGAGTTCACTCCGACACCCTTCCTGCACACAGCACAGGGCCACTTCCCAGTTCTTTCCACCTCACCACATGCTTTACCATTTGCCATCACCTTCGTCTTTCCGATATTCACCTTCAGACCTTTTGTCTCCATACATTCCTTCCACTTGTTCATCTTTTCCTTCAGTCCATCCATACTTTCCGCAATCAACACCAGATCATCTGCATACAACAACTCCCATGGTAAACCCTCCTTTACGTTCTGAGCCAGCACCTCCATCACAGCTACAAATAGTAGTGGACTTAGTACCGACCCCTGATGCACTCCCACCTTCACCTCAAACTCACCACTGTTCCCGTCCTTCGTCCTTACAGCTGTGCGCGCTCTTTTGTACATTGCCATCACTACTCTGATCAACCATTCCTCCACTCCTAACTTCCTCATTGCCCATGTCAATACTTTGCGTGGAAGCCTATCAAATGCTTTCTCCAGATCAACAAACCCAAGAAACAACTTCTTCCTCTTCTCCATGTACTTCTCCTGCAACTGCCTCACAATAAAAAGCGCGTCTGTCGTTCCTCTTCCTGGCATAAATCCAAACTGCATTTCGTTGATCTTCACTTTCTTCCTTATCCTCCTCTCCAACAACCTTTCCAATACCTTCATTCCATGCTCCAATAACTTTATCGCTCGGTACGAGCCACACTCCAGAGGGTCACCTTTCCCCTTGTATAGAGGGACGAGGGTACTCAGTTCCCAATCCACTGGAATGCGGCCTTCTTTCACCGCCAGATTACAGATCTCTGTCATTCTCTTCACACCCCAACTTCCTGCTGCCTTCAACATATCTCCCACAACTCCCGTCAGCCCTCCCGCTTTTCTACTCTTCATTGCTTTTATCGCTTCCTCAACTTCCTTCTCAGTTATCTTCTCTGCCGGTCCTAAAACTGGGTTACTCTCTATGTTGCCATCCCATTCATTCTCTGTATTCAACAGCATTTCCATATATCTTTTCCATCTTCCTTTAATTCCATCTGGGTCCACAACGATTTGTCCCACTTCATCCTTCAAGCAACTCACCCCCATTTGTAAATGTAGAGGAATGTTAGGTTCTACATTATAAATGTAGGGGAATACGCATTGTTTTTCCTAGAGTTTATTATTATTCTTCTGCCTGATTTTTCACCTCCGTAAAATTTAAAAACAACGTTCTCGGCAACTGTTAGTCCGATTGAAACAAAATTTTCACCAAGTGATTGGCTCGAAATGTATGTTTTTTACTGCTAAGTATGACGTCATAGGTCACGTGGTATGGGCGCCATCTTGGAAAACACCTTCAACTTTGCCCCCACTATATCTCCGAAGCGGCTTAATGGAAAAAATGGAGTCATGGCTCATTCTAAAGAACTCTGCAATGGGACCAAAAAACATGTTTATTTAGGATATTAAAAGTGCTAACGTTATGAAGTTAGAATTCGACAAATAGACCCCTTGATGTCACGAATATAATATATTTTTTTAATGACCTTTGTGAAAAAAATTCAGAATGCAAAAAATTTCGACATCATACGTCACATGGTTCGGCCGCCATATTGTTTTTCGTGAAAAACACTAAAACCCCTTTTTCTCCGCAACGGCTGAACAGATCGAGCCCAAACTTTGCATGTAGAATCGCATGCCCATGACGAACAAAACGTTATTGCATGACGACGTCGTACGTCGCATCGCTTAGGAGTTATGACGTTTTTAAGCATGAAATTAAAATCCTATCTCCTCCATAATTTTTGAAGATATCGAGTGGAAACTTTACACAAACGTTCCCCATGTGGGGAAGTTAAAATGCTACTTGGGAAATTTCGATAAGTCACATGGTTTGGCCGCAATAAATAATTGAATGAAAATCTTAAAAATATTCTTTCTCTTGAACTGATGAATTGATCGACTTGAAATTTTAATGTAATGTAGCTCTCATCGAGTCGAATAATTGTTTAAAATTTCAACATGATTGGTTGTACGGTCTGGA
The DNA here is from genome assembly GCF_964187855.1 of Myxine glutinosa. NCBI lineage: Eukaryota > Metazoa > Chordata > Myxini > Myxiniformes > Myxinidae > Myxine > Myxine glutinosa. Next base: position 28,755,715 of record NC_136268.1, on the reverse strand, counting down.
AGCTAGAAGTCGTTATTGTTGAAAGACTCTCTTTCTTTCTTCTTCTCAGGCCATATAACGGATTGTGGCACTGCATTCCGGAACTCTTTCTTCTCAGGCCATATAACGGATTGTGGCACTCCCATTTTCCAGATTTATTTCCTTTAAAAATCATTTTCTCTGCAATAGTTAGACCGATTGACAGGAAGTTTTCACCCTAGGAGCGACTCAGCCTATAGAATATTTTATGGTAATTATGATGTCACAGGTCACGTGGTACAGGCTCTATCTTGGAAAAACCGAAAATTTTTGCACCTCTACATCTACAAAAGCGCTGCACAGAAAAAATGTGAAATATGCCTCATTGTAAAGAACTCTCCATGCAGAATAACATATGTGGATGATAATGTCATTGGTCCCTCCATTATGACATCATAATTCAACAAGTAAAAAAACTTCATCCGATCAGGATGAAATTTCTTGCGCATCATCTCGAAATTTCTTGCTCATCAAAAAAAAAAGATAATGACGTCGTAGGTCACGTGGTTCGGCAGCCATATTGTTTTAAGTGAACAGCCTGAAAAAACACTAAAACCCCATTTTCTCTGAAATGACTAAACAGATCGAGGCCAATCCTTGCAGGCAGAATAGTATACCCATGTCAAACAAGAAGTTCAGCGAGCATGACATCATAAGTCACATGGTTTAAGAGATATGACATTTTGAAGCATAAAGCTTTGAAACCTAGCTCCTCCATAATTTTTGATCATATCGAATGGAAACATCACAATTATGTTCCCCATGACGGCATGCTAAAATGTCCTTTTGAAATTTGCGATAGCTCATATGGAATGGCAGTGATGAATTATAATTAAACGTAAATTTTTTTCAAAAACATATCTCTTGATATGATCTCTTCTCTTCTCTTCTATCTCTTCATTGATCGACGTGAAACTTTTGAAAACTCGTGAAATTGACGGGGTTATAATAAATGAGAAGTCATGAAGTGGAAGAAGTGTGCCAAATTTCAAGATGATTGGTTGTACGGTCTGGAAGCTGGAAGTTGTTATTGTGTGAAGAGGAAGAACCGCCATATTTTAACTTCTCCAGCCATGTGACTCTTCCATGTCGGTTTAATTATGATGAAAGTGGGGTTGTATAAAAGGGTTGTATCAAAGCAGGGTTGTATCAAAGCATGTCCGATGAAAGCGTGTCTGATGAAAGCGGGGTTGTATCAAAGTGGGATTGTATCAAAGTTGGGTTGTATCAAAGCGTGTCCAATGAAAGCATTCTCAATGAAAGCGTGTCCAATATGGTGGTTCTTAAAAATGAAAGTTAGAAAAGTCATGCTCCTAACACTTAAAATATTTTGTATACATGAACAAACCCTTGTGGTGAAATGTTAAGCCATTTGGACTAAATGTAGGGGTTGCACACGGAGTTTGTAATTTCACATATTTGGCTTGCATAAATGTTTGGAGTTGATTATTTATTCTCCACTGCTATACTTGTGATTTTTGCCATTACAGTTGACCTATTCTCCATTGCTATGTACTGCACATTTTGAAGTTGTTTTTAAGTTAATGGAATGCAGTACAGCTGTACTCTGGTGTATGCAGTTGCTCTCATTGAAGAGTACAATCGTCTCCTGACAAGGGATGAACAGCAAACCCAGTAGCTTCTTCAAGTTGTGACAGAACATCACAAGAGGTTTCCCGATTGCAGGAAATCAACGCTTATCGGGCACAACGCTTATCAGGCACAAACATTGAGTGACTGGCCACCACGAGTCACTGTGCAACCCCTAAAACTTGATGTATTAACCCTGCGATGCATTCGGGTACGATACCCCTACTCTTCCATTCGGGGGTCTTTTATGCCCTCAGGCTATGCTGTTTTTTTGTTTCACTATAACTTTGTTGTAAAAACGTTTTTACCCAAGATCTCTCATATATGCTTCGAAGAAAGGGTAGTGCATGTCCCTGTGTGTGGATTTTTTTTTTTCGTTCAGGATTGGGGGAAAATTAATTTTTTTTACATTTTTATCCCATCACATTGCCTGGGGGCATGATTTTGTTTTTGCGATAACTTTGTTATAAAAACGTTTTTACCCATGATCTTTCATATGTGCTTTGAATAGAGGGTAATGCATATTCCTGTGTGAGTGTTTTGGTTTTTTTATTTTCAGGGTTGGAGAGAATGTGTTTTTAAAATTTTACCCCATTAATGCATTTGGGGGTCTTTTTGGACCGATTTAGTATTTAGGTTATTGTTGGTAAAAAACAAACCAATAAGATGTAATTTTCTTTATTGCTGTTTTGTTTTGGATGTAATCTTTTTATTTTTATCAATATTATTTAATGATTGAATTCCCACTCCCCCTCCCCCCTTTATATAGCATCGCTGAATGTGTGTGTGATGTATTCTGATGTATCTTCCACACCCGTTGACCCACAGGGCTCAAACTTGGCATGAAGAATGTTTGCTTCCTCAGAATAGTTTTGCAATTCCACCCCACCCCCCCCCCCCCCCGCCTTGAATGTATGGGTGGCGGGGTAGGTAAAGCAACCCCCGGAAACACAGACGTATTTCCAAGACATGCATTTTCAAAAAAATAAATACAAAACATTTTCAACAGTAAATTTATTCTTATTTCTTAGTGGTGGCATCTTAGTGATGGCATGGCATTTTTATGGATGGCATTTTTTGCACAAAAGCAGGCTGTGCCCATTGCACACATGCTGTGAGCATTTTTGGCATGTCGTGGAGATTTTTCTGTCCTCCTGTTTTGGACAGTAAGTGCACATTTTCCTTTTTTTGGCACCACCTGTGGACGTCTCAGCTGTTGGGCACCAAATGCCAAAAATCTCCATGGAATATTTGACGCTGCATGGAAGTGAAGGGTTGTTATTCAGCCTGTCTTCCATATGAGGCATTACCATTTCCACGACAAGTTCTTTCAGGAACAAGCGGCGTTTATTGGATACCTTTGGATGGAATTCTGGATGTTGTGATGAAAACAGCAGAAACGCACTCAGGCAGGCAACATCCAGGACGTTATACCACAGTGCCATGGGCCACCTCCTGGTTTGTCGTTTGCATGAATATGTGCGAACCATTTGATCCATGGTATCCACGCCGCCTTTGGTGCTGTTATAGTAGCCGATTATTTCGGGCTTTTTTCCTGCTCGTTCCTTCCATGATCACCTTATCATGGTGTAGTGTACTGAGCAAAATTACGGCTTTGTTGGGTCTTTTTTTTTTTTGGTATACTCAATCGAGGCTCGTGAAAGAGCTAAAATGGCACATAGCTCGCCATAGTTAGATTTTCAGTGAATCCAAATTCACTGCTGTGACGTGCTCTGTCCTTTCTGGCTGCCATCAGTGCAGGGATATCGGCCTTATTTTTCTTAAGTGTTCCCACAAGCGTCAGTCGTTTCTCCAGAAGTGTCCGTGCAAGTGGAACACTCGTAAAAAAAGTTGTCCATGGTGATATTTCGTCCTGAACCCCTCAAAGGACCACACAATGTCTGTACGACATTTGATCCTAGGTTTTTTTTGCATGGCTTGCCCAGGCTGTCTACCTGTGTATACCATGCCATCCACAGCATACGAGCTCTTTGCATCACAAGCCCAAAATATCTTGATGCCATATTTTGCCGGTTTGCTCGGCATATATTGGATAAATTTACAACGGCCTCTGAATGGTACCAGTTGCTCATCCACAGTGATGCCACATAACACAATTGTGTCACCTAGTGCCCTATGGCACTCGATAGCAGACTAGGCCGACTGAGCTGGTAATATAAATTCAGCACACGAACAATGTTTCAATTGTGCAAACCATATGTGCAAAATTCCGATGGATAGATGAACTGTTGGACTATATTTTTTATACTTACAGGCAATGTTTTTGAAGGCTCACAAACAAGGATTGCAAGAGATTGACAAGGACTGCCAAATGGCAGGCTAACTTGTCACCACTTCCTGTTAGGTTGTGACCTGTGATATCACAACCTGTTATAGACAATGTCAAACGGGTTCATAAATACCCACAAATGCATTCATGGGGGTAAAATTAAAAAAATTAATTCCTCCGAGCCTGAAAGAAAAAAACCCCAAAACACACATACAGGAACATGTATTTATTACCGTTCATTTGAAGCAAACATGAAAGATCATGGGTAAAAACGTTTTTATAACAAAGTTAGAGCAAAACAAAAATCATGCTTGGCCCGGGTCCAAAAAGACCCATGTAAAGGTATGGAGGGAAAATGAGTAAGAACAGTGTACGATGAAAAGTGTATGATGTTTGTTTGCAAGAAAGAGAGATTAAAGCTAGCCCGGTAGCTAGTTTGAGTGAGACAGAAAGTAAGACCAGCATTTCTGACACGGTGAGTGTAAGATGGTTCTGGGCACCACTTACAAAACGTTCCCCATATTTTTATATGGGGCAGGAGTCCATCTCCATTCTGACTACAAGCCTTTTGAGGTTATATAAGCTTACAGTCCAAGAGGAAAGCCCTGATTTCCACACTGCCAGCTAATGGTATTGAGAGTTCCCTCTTAGACTGGTGATCGGATTTCCTGTGCGCTTGCAAGCAGCGGAAGAATTGCTGTTGTGCAGGGTACCGGCCGGGCTGACAGGATGGCCTAGTGGCCTCCTAGGGTTTCACAGGTATGGGGATTCATCAATGGGCGTGAGCTTTCCTCACTGTTTAGCAATTCACTGAGCTCTGCAGTGGTTGCAGGTAATTGCATGGTGATTTATCAATGTGAATGCCATCCCTTAGATGTACGTTAAACAGGCCTATCGTCTGCCAGCATTAGTTGGTGGATGCTAAGGTCCCACTGTGTCCTTAGCGAAGAGTAGGTGAGCATTCACCGGCACCGTGGCCAAAGTCCTGCCCTAACCAGCAGAGCCAAAGTCAACATCAGAGGCGTGCCCTCAGCCAATGATGCTACTCCGCAACCTGGTGCTGCATAAGAATGAAGATGAAGGGTACCAGCGCTAACTCATCTACTCTTAGCGAAAGACACTGTGACTCCTTTAACGACCATCAACTAATGCTATCAAATAAGATACCCGGCTGAGCATCCGTCACATTTTAGCAGCACAGTGGATACATTTTTTGAAAGATTTGGAGAACTACATTTCATTGTTGCATGGTGAAGTGTAGGATCTCTGGTTGACACAGAATCAGAGCTGAAGGTTCGATGCAAGACCATTCAATTATTTTTTTCAATCCAACCATGTCAGGTCCTGATAGGCCTGGTGATTGTGTCCTATTTTCTTAACCGAATCGGCATCTTGGAACAAAGAACAATCTATACCAACCACAATGTGAACTCCAGGACCACTCGTGCGACCAACCATCAACCATCGCCGTGCACCTGCAGATGCCAATGGAAAGCGTGAGTGAGGTACTTTTGGTGCAAGATCTACCTTGATACTGGAGAGACCCTGTGTGATGGCCAGCCGATCTGTGGGATAATGTTGGGAAGAAAAAGAACCACCTTCAGAGGCCATCCCCCCCCCCCCCCCCCCCCCCCCCCGCAGAGCAGGGGTTGGCCTTTTTTGGGCACCTGATCCCCTTTTTGAAGCAATGTTTTTATGGCAGGATGCCCTTCCTCCCACCAACCCTGTTTGTCGCCCCTTGCGACACACAGGGAATCACCAGTGAACTGGTACTCGATTTGCCGACCTCAGAAGGATGACAGGCTGAGTCAACCCCCCTGGTATTAAATTCAGCAATCGGACCGGGATTCGAACCCAGGATCCTAGGATCCCAAGCCAGCACCCTAAACGCTAAGCCAACACCAGGCTCAATGTGGGATTGTTGGCAGGGTGGGGGATGAGGGGGGGGGAAGGGGGAAGTGGAGGGGAGGGGGGAAGGGGAGGGAAAGGGAGGGGAGGGGACAAGAGGGGGAGGGGAGGGGAGGGGGGAGGCAGGAGAGGAAGGGGAGTGGCTCACGTTTCTGAGTTGTGTGTTGCCGATCAGGAAGAAGAAGAAGAAGCCGTAATAACAAATCCGTACACTTCCGGAATTGTTTGATTTATTTGTATTCAAATGTCTGGTAATTGTTTTGTATTTATTTATGCGAATGTGTACTTGTACATAACTGTCATTCATTTAAAAAGGCTTCGGCACTATCGAGCAATTTTTTTTTAACTCCAAAAAAACGAACTTTTTTTTCAATGTTTTTTTTTTTTGGCCTAAAACACTCCCAGGCACTCACTGATGAACCTCTGAAAGTTTGATGAAGATCCTTTCAGCCATCTCTGAATAAAACGTGGACACAGACAACTCGTGTTTATATTGTTGTGGTTTTTGGAATGAAGGCAAACCCCCCTTTTAGTTAGTTGCACCACAACATGTAGCCTCGCTTTGTTCAGTTATTTCTTATTAAAGGTAAGTATAGTCTCCTTCCCAGTGTTGGTATGCGTTGATGCAGGTAAGTAAGGGTAGGCCTCATTGGGCCTGGAATGAAATTGTGCTAGGCCTGGGACAAGTCTAGGAGGCCCGAGGGAGGAGCTAAAGGGGAGTGGCTGGCAAGCAGCGAACAGCCAATAGAGCTAAGGAGAGTGGCCAGCAGCAAGCGGCCAATAAGAACTAAGGGGAGTAACTGATGGGGTGAGATCACGACACGTGACCCCCGGTGTGCAGGCCATTGGAACATTCTAGTGGGGCTCCGGGGGGGGGGGGGGATATAAGCCCCGCCCCGGACCCCCGAACTGTGAGAAGGTGTGGTCAAGTCTCTCGCTAGCACGAAGCTCTTGGTGGTCGACACACTCGCTCGCTGCCCCCGAACAAAAGAAGCTCTCAGCGCTCTCTCAGTAGTCAGCATTCTGCCCCTGCTCCCTGCTGCCCTGTGATAAACGCTTTTGCAGGACGATCCCTTGCGTGGCCCTGTGCTCCAACAATCTCCTGCCTGGACGCCCTGCACGAGCGCTTCGCCTCATCAACTTCGGGACATGCTGCGGAGATTCCCATGTGTGCACGACTGGAGGCCGACGTCCCTGCTACGAACATCACCGAGGGGAACGCCCAACGAGCTGTCCGGGGCAAACTGCACGGAGCTGCCGCGCTGTGAGTGCGTCCTTCTCTTCATCCTTTTCACCGCGTGAGTGAGAGGGCCCTTGTCTGGGATTTGCAAGTTATGGACGGTTAAGTTGCTACCCTGTGTCTCTTTGCTCTGATCATTGTACAAATTTGTAATAAACCTGTGTTCATTGCTTCCATTTGGCCGTTCACGTCTTTTCCCAATTGGCCTCGCATTGCACGAAATAGAACCGCTCGATCGGGGCAGTAATAATTAACGGCACGAGCTCGGGCGTATCAGACCAGCGTAACTCGTGTGAGGTTCAGCCCCCGTTCTCGGGGCGGCGTGTGTATCAAAGGTACTTGGATGTTTGACCAGAGACCCTTCCGCACGCTCGTTACGGGGTTGGCGGCTGGAATTGCTGAGCAATCCGCCCGCCACGAGTGCAAAGTGGGGAGCGGCCTCGTGGACTCGAAGCTCGAGGGGGAGAAGGGTTTAACCCCCCTTAGTACGTTGACGGGCTCGCAATCGGCAACATTATATATATATATATATATATATATATATATATATATATATATATATATATATATATATATATTGTTACAGACACGACTTTGATGTTAAAGTGGGCCGAGCGGAATGGCCGTCGTGTCCGCACAAATTACCCGACTATACTCGACGTTGACGAAGTCGCGTTACGCTGGCTCAATAAGAAAAAGAAGACACCCGGCTGGGTTATAAAATGACGACACCAGGGATACGGTTCTCAAGACCTCCGGAGGAGATTATATTCGTTACGGAAGGTCAGATTACAGGGACGAGAGGTACAACATAGAAAGACAAGCACTTAGTCACAATCTTATATTATTCCCAACAGACGACAGATAAACGGGACAAAGCTGACTCACACGGGGATTGATGGCTAGGAAAGGCAAGGTAGCGATGGCTCCAGGTGCACCTGGGCTCGGGGCAGGATCAACACGGTTCGGTCCAGAGATGCGGGGAGGTCTCGTCGCAGCGCTCAGAGGTGACGTTCTTTCTCAGGCGGGTCTTTCTCAGGCCTCTCCAAACTCAGGCGCATCTGTTTCAGCGCTCGCAGGTCCTTCTTTCTCCAGCTGGGGGCGCATCTGACGTCACGTCCGCTACGTGGCCGCGTATATCCGGCGGGGAGTGACACGCCCTCGGCTCGCTAGCGCCGCCCCAGATGGAATCGGTCCGCCCTTCTGATTGGGTGCGGGGGGTTACCAGGCTCCGCCCTTGAGGAGGAGCTGACAGCCAGCCCCTCCGTGGTAACCCCGTGGAGCGCGTGGTCAATGGCGCTAATCGAGCCGGTGTGAGGACGCATCCTCCCCCGCGCCGCCGCCATCTCCTCTGTTGTTGTTGTAATTGTTGGGGAAGAAGATGGAAGGAGGTATGGGAAAGGTCCTAAACTCACTACTGATGCCATATAATCACATTCTGGTGCAACGAAGAGTCATAATTAATGGAGACGAGGCCTTAACTGACATAGACTAAGAATAACTAGGAAGATGTCCGAAAGTTGTCTACGTGTGGTGCGGTGGACCTGGGCACGACATTTAATGGGGGAATAAGGGGAAGGTCGGCTCTACTGATTGTTATTTACATGCAATGGGACTAGGGAATGGGGGATTGGGGAAAGTTGGGGAGTATTGGAGAAAATAGGGGAATATTTACAAGCGGATATGGAGGCCAAATTCCATATTCGCAACATTGCACCCTTCTCTACCCTCGGGGCGTCCCGACCCGATAAATTTTTACCTACTTTAGTGTGGCACGCAATGTAGTTCCCTCTACTATTAACTCTACCCTGAGTGCGACAGTTTTACAGATATTCACGAATGAGTAAATATGTCCCCCTGCGACGTTGCACCCTTCTCCTCACAGAAACACACCCACAGGATAACCGAATCCGGAAAGAATTCTCAAACTAAACATACAGCCGGTAGGGAGCATTATTTACAAGATTACGCTGATATCTACACTACGATCCAGGACCTGTTTTTGGAGGAACACATGCAGATGTTATGCATAGAGAGAGCGCGCTTGCCAGCATCGATACACCAACCCACGAGTGCTCTGTGGCCGACGGCCTTTAATAACGTGCAGAGCACCCTTCCCGAGCATCAAAAGCACCACCCCTCCACCAATCGGTGCAGTCACCATTGTTCATTGGAATAAAAATAAATTCGACAACCCCTAACCCTGCAGGTGTCTCTTGCTCTTCTTGTGGTGCACTTGGTGTTAACTAAAAGTGGTTCACCTGTATGGCATAGGTGCCACGTTGACCCATAGGTCCATCCCCGGGTGGTGCTTGGCCGCAAACGAACTGCGGTCCATTGTGGGTGGCCACAAACATTGCGGTCCATATGGTGTATCGATCCCGGCAGCAAACAGCGAAAGTGCAGGCCCACAACTGCGCAGCCAGCACCTCTCTCTCCTCTCTCTCTACCCCAAAGCCAGATCCTCGGAGGTGGGAGACAAAAGAAGCAGACAAGTGAGTAAGGTGGTAAGGGCGCAAAAGTGCACGCAATGTAAGGTGATGCACACTGGGGGCACATGGGAACCAGGTGAGACAGGTACGTTCCTATCGTACGCCCCCCCCCCCCCCCACCAGGTAACCTACATGGCCCCTCCCTTACCCCTTACTGCATCCACAAAACACAACACTACCCATAAACATCTACTTTACAAATCAACAAACATCCCTACTGTCTTCCCCGTTCCTCCCATAAACCAAATTCGTCTTCTCTCCCTCCTAACCAATCAAATTTGCCATTTTCAACTCTCATCAAAATTTGCCATTTTCAACTCAACATCAAAATTTGCCATTTTCAACTCAACATCAAAATTTGCCATTACCAATTCATCATCAGTCCCTCCTAGGGAGGGAGAGATGGAATCACCCCAATGTCTCATCCACGTCGTGATGCGTCTCACAAATCCACAGCAATCTCATTTCCTGCTACAAACCAAGAAAACACAGGTGTGGAGTCATCATCATCACCTCAGGTAAGTGGCTGCGTATGGTGCGACAGGTTCATCAATCCTAACTATCTCCTAAATGACTTTAACAACTTTACACTACCCGGGGTCTTTCTCCGGCCAAACCATTGGCCCTCTTACACTATGGGTTCTAAAAACCAATTCCCATTGGCCAACCTGTGGTGCTTTTCAATTTGGGGTCTCACTCCCCCGATTCATCTCCCGGTGCCCTTGCACAATTTCTGGGCTGTGGCGTGTACCTCTCCCAGTGGGTCTACCCACCTGCACACCTCCACCACTGCAGTTGCCTCCGAGCTTACCTGCTCCTTACCCTAACCTAACTACCAGGGGAAGGCCCTCTGGCACTCTCCCCACTCGGTGCCCTCTCTGGCACTGGGCTACCCGGGTCCATCCTCCGGATCCTCGGGCCCCATCCACAACTCTACCGGCTCCCAGAGCCCACCTGCGGCCTCACCTGGCCGACATCCTCACAGTGGTGGAGTGCCCAACCAACTACACACACTAACAGGCTACACGCCCCGCCATTTCCACAACACTAATGCACCCATTCACAACACCATTCTGCAACCGCACCACAAATGCCAATATCCAACCACAACTTACCTATACCCTCTACCTAACACTTACACTACCCGCCCCGGGTATTCGTGAAAGGGGTCCACTCTTCCCCCATCCACACCTTCGCACCATGCACACCACTCCGTACCACTTACTCCAACTCTCTCCACACACCTGTACCTGCACACCTGTGCTCTCACACCTGGTGCCACCTGCACCCTTCTCTCCCCAAGCGCATTCGCGCTGATCCACCACACTCACTACTCATACACTGCTCCACACACCTGTCCAGTTGCACACCTGTGCAATCACACCTGTTCAATTCTCACACACACACGGCATCATCTCAGCTAACTACTCCCTTCTGAAACTTGCGCTTCCCAGTCGTCCCTTTAAACTATTGCGCTCCCTCGTCATTATAATCCACCTAATCTACCTGCGTCCCCACTACAGGTATCAGTCACTAACTAACCTTAACGTTACCTAATGTCAATCTCTTCTAGATCCCTACAATATAACCTAACCCACCCGGGCTAGTTTTCACTGCCATACACCCCATAAGCTATTGCTCCTTTGCCCCACCCTTGGGAAGGATGGTGGATTTGCCATCCCACCACATCGGGGGTCTCTCACTACCAATTTTGCACATCAAATTTCAACAAATCAAAAATTTGCCAATCATCTGCCAATCACTGTACCATTACCAATCATCACTCTGCCAATCCTTTGCCAATCATCAAATTTCGCCTTTTTCTAATTTCGGGGCCAAAACACTAACCTCATTACCCAGTCTACTCACTACTGCCTCTCGGTGCGCCAATTCCTGTCCAAAGCCCGGCTTCGTAAAGCCAAGCAATGGATGCGGGTTGTTCTGTGCCAGCGGCTGGATGCGTCCGGCATTCGGGGCAGGGACGGGGGCTTACCCGGGCCGAGATCCCACGCACCACCTCGGTGTGGAGCCATCCAATTGCCCGATCTCGACCTGCCGGCACGTCTCACCAAAAAGTGGTCGCCATGACGACCCTTTCTATCGGGCTGCCCGCTCCGCCTAGTGGAGCACGGACGCGGCCGTCCCACGCGAGGCCCAGCGTGGATCGCGCACGGCGGTCCTTTCGAACCCGCCGTGGCTCGGATCCCCGCTGGTTCTCGCGGCAGGCGAAGCCCGGCACGCACCGAGGGCCCGATTCGGCTATAAGTCGTTCTAAACTCTACCCCGTCTAACGTCGATGCTTCACCTGGACGCTTACACCCCGCAGCCCGTTCCTTGCTCACACATCCAGCCGTTTCCATGCCCCTCGTACCTTTCCTTACACACCCAGGTACACCCATTCCACTCACAGCCTTGGTCACACACCTGACCACCGAACACTTTGGCACACATTCGTTGCTCGCACACCTCACCAATACACCGCTTCGCGCCCCCTCCTCGGTCACCTCCTCTGTGACAATCACAGGTGTGCTCTCATTCGCACACCCAACCACGTGCCTCACCACCAACTCCAGCGTGCATTCCCACTCACGCTCTACCATTCCAGGTGTGCATCCTTCCATCCCAGGTGTACATCCTCGCTCACCTGTCACAACTAACTCACGCTCCATGTCACTCTCACTACTTTCACCTCCATTCCTGACAGCGCACTCACCCTTACTCTTGACAGCGCACTCTTTCCCCATGCACCTGCCCGTCACACACCTTTCTTGCGCACACTCTCCCGTTACACCCTCTGTAACACTCACCACAGGTGGACACTCTTCCTTACTTCTGACAGCGCACTCTTTCCTCATGCACCTGTCCGTCACACACCTTTCTCGCGCACACTCCTGCGCACACTCTCCCGTCACACCCTCTGTAACACTCACCACACCGCGCTCCCATGTGCTCCCTCGCACACACGCTACGACCGACTCACTCTCGCCAGCACACTCACTCCTTGGTACACACTTTTTCCTCACACACCCCAGAGTCGGACTTTCTTGCACACCTCCATTTTCGCACACCAGACCTGTCGCACACTTCACCAGTGGCCTCTCACGAACACCCGGGTCTATCTCGACCCCCAAGCTTCTTAAATCCCCTGGCGCATCATACGCACGACCATATTGGTCACCACTTACACCGGGTCCTCTTTCTCTCCGCTTCTCCTCCATCACCTGCGAATCCCTCATCCGGTTAATGAGCACATCATCACGATCCGAACACAGACTTTGGACCAATTCTTTTACCTCCTCTTTTATCTCTTTCTTATCCTCTCTCCGTCGCTTTTTAATTTCGCTCACCCCCTCTTCCACTCCTTCTAATTTCTGCTTCACCTCCTTCATCTCCTCGTGCGCCCCTTTAAGTTCTTCCTCTAACTCCACTTTATTTTTTTCTATGTGCTCCCGCACCTCCCGCTCTTTAACCTCCATCACCTCTACCACTTTGTTCATTTTTTTCGTCAAGTCCTCATGTACCGTCTGACACTCTTTTTTAATTACCCCTACGTCCTTTTTCATCTCCTTCTGCGTCGATTTTAACCCCTCTATTACCGCTGTGTTCTTCTTTACCTGTTCCACTAACTCCGTCTGTCCCACCGTCAGCTGCTCCACCTCCTGCGTCAGGTCCTCTATGCCCCCTTGTAACTTTACAGTCCCCTTTCTCACCTCCTTCTCCATGCGCTCCTTACAGTGCCTCACCTCCTCGCGCACTCCTCCGACCTCCTCACTCACACCTCTTCTGATCTCTTCTCCCATCACTTGCATCTCCTGCCCAGATGCCACCCTCATCTGCTCCATTTCCTCCCTGTGAGCATCCAGTTTGGTTTCTACCCCCATTCTGACCCCCTCTATCTGCTGCTCCATTTGTTTAACTTCCCTTTCCGCTTGGTCCCTCATGTCCCTCAATTTGCCTTCCATACTGTTTTCTAACCCCTCTAACCCATTTTTCACTCCCTCTATCTGATTCTCCTGGGCAGCCATTCTATTTTCTACCCCCATTAACCCATTTTTCACCTCTTTTATCCCATTGTCTAACCCCTCAAAATTTTTGTCTAACTTCTCAAAATTATTGTCTAACTTCTCACCAGTACCCCTCGCTGCGTCCCTCATTACCCCCATTTCGTTTCCCATTACCCCCAATTGCTCATTCTGAGCCTCCATCCGGTTCCCCATTACCCCCAATTGGCCCTCCAATCGCTCACCCAATCGCTCAATTTGGCTCCCCATACTCATCTGTACAGCTGCCTGTAGCTGCGCAATGAGGGCCTGTATGTCAATCGGCTGCATGTTAAAGCCCGTTGATACAGCGGGCTCGGCTACCGCGCGCTCTTGCGAGGCGCCATTTTGCGTGCCTGCTACCCTCGCTGTTTCGCTCTCCTCATGTCCCTCATGTCCCTCAATTTGGTCCTGGACCGACCCTGCTTCACTCTCCGCTACCGGACCCCAGCCGTCTTGATCCGCCATAGCGCGACTTGCAAAATTCGAGTTTCGTAAAACAAATCCAAATTTTTTTTTTTTCGTTATAATTTCGGCGAGCGCAGTAACCGCGGGACCGCGCTCCGGCTCGATTTTGTCGAGCGCAGTACGCGCTCCGAACCGATTTTCCCTCCCAAAATTTGGGCCTAACTAATTTAGTCCCGGGTCCGAATCTCACTCCTCGACACCAATTGTTACTCTAATAGTACAATTGGTGTTCCAAAATTTGGGCTAAATAAATTTAGTCCCAGGTTCGAATCCAACTCCTGACAACCAATTGTTACAGACACGACTTTGATGTTAAAGTGGGCCGAGCGGAATGGCCGTCGTGTCCGCACAAATTACCCGACTATACTCGACGTTGACGAAGTCGCGTTACGCTGGCTCAATAAGAAAAAGAAGACACCCGGCTGGGTTATAAAATGACGACACCAGGGATACGGTTCTCAAGACCTCCGGAGGAGATTATATTCGTTACGGAAGGTCAGATTACAGGGACGAGAGGTACAACATAGAAAGACAAGCACTTAGTCACAATCTTATATTATTCCCAACAGACGACAGATAAACGGGACAAAGCTGACTCACACGGGGATTGATGGCTAGGAAAGGCAAGGTAGCGATGGCTCCAGGTGCACCTGGGCTCGGGGCAGGATCAACACGGTTCGGTCCAGAGATGCGGGGAGGTCTCGTCGCAGCGCTCAGAGGTGACGTTCTTTCTCAGGCGGGTCTTTCTCAGGCCTCTCCAAACTCAGGCGCATCTGTTTCAGCGCTCGCAGGTCCTTCTTTCTCCAGCTGGGGGCGAATCTGACGTCACGTCCGCTACGTGGCCGCGTATATCCGGCGGGGAGTGACACGCCCTCGGCTCGCTAGCGCCGCCCCAGATGGAATCGGTCCGCCCTTCTGATTGGGTGCGGGGGGTTACCAGGCTCCGCCCTTGAGGAGGAGCTGACAGCCAGCCCCTCCGTGGTAACCCCGTGGAGCGCGTGGTCAATGGCGCTAATCGAGCCGGTGTGAGGACGCATCCTCCCCCGCGCCGCCACCATCTCCTCTGTTGTTGTTGTAATTGTTGGGGAAGAAGATGGAAGGAGGTATGGGAAAGGTCCTAAACTCACTACTGATGCCATATAATCACATTCTGGTGCAACGAAGAGTCATAATTAATGGAGACGAGGCCTTAACTGACATAGACTAAGAATAACTAGGAAGATGTCCGAAAGTTGTCTACGTGTGGTGCGGTGGACCTGGGCACGACATTTAATGGGGGAATAAGGGGAAGGTCGGCTCTACTGATTGTTATTTACATGCAATGGGACTAGGGAATGGGGGATTGGGGAAAGTTGGGGAGTATTGGAGAAAATAGGGGAATATTTACAAGCGGATATGGAGGCCAAATTCCATATTCGCAACAATATATATATATATATATATATATATATATATATATATATATATATATATATAATATTGTTGCGGATATGGGATTTGGCCTCCATCCATATCCGCTTGTAAATATTCCCCTATTTCCCCAATACTCCCCAACTATCCCCAATCCCCCATTCCCTAGTCCCATTGTCTGTAAACAACACTCTGTAGCCCCGACCTTCCCCTTTTTCCCCCATTAAATGTCGTGCCCAGGTTCACCGCATCTCACGTAGACAACTATAGGACATCTTGCTAGTTATTCTTAGTCTATGTCAGTTAAGGACTCGTTTCCATTAATTCTGACTCTTCGTTGCACCAGAATGTGATTGTATGGCACCAGTAGTAAGTTTAGGACCTCCCAATACCTCCCCACAATCTCATCTCCGCATCCTCCCATCATCTCATGAAACAACAACACCAACAACAACAACAGCGGCGCGGGGAGTGCGCGTCCTCACTCCGGCTTGGTTAGCCGCCATTGACCATGTGCTCCGACGGGGTTACCACACAGGAGCTGACTGTCAGCTCCTCGTCAAGGGCGGAGCCCGGTAACCCCCCCGCACCCAATAAGAAGCGGCGGACCGATTCCATCTGGGGCAGAGCTAACGAGCCGAGGGCGTGTCACTCCCCGCTGGATATACGCAGCCACTTACCGGAGGTGACGTCAGATGCGCCTCAGCTTGGAGAGAAAAGGACGCCACCTCCAGCGCAACGATACCTCCCCGCATCTCTGGACCGGACCGGGTCGATTCTGCCCCTGAGCCAAGGTGCACCTTGAGCCATCGACTACCTGCCCCTCCTTGCCATCAATCCCTGTGTGAGTCAGCCTTGTCCCGTTTGTCTGTGGTCTGTCGGGGCTAAGATAAGACCGTGTATAAGTGCCCACCTTTCTGTGCTGTACCTCTTGTCCGTGTAATCTAAACGTTCTGCATATCCCATATTATATCCGCCGGAGGTCTTGAGAACTGTACCCCTGGTGTCGTGTCATTTAACCCAGCCGTTGTGTCCTTTCCTTCATTGATTTAGCATAGCGCGATTCGGCCAACGTTCGAGTGTAATCGGGTAACTTGTGCGAACACGGCGGCCATTCCGCTCAGCCCAGCATAACATCTCAATAAGTCGTGTCCGCAACAATTGGTGTCGGGAAGTGGGATCGGTCCCGGAGCGCGTTTCACGCGCTCGAAATTATAACGGCGAAATTTAATTGTGTTTTACAAAAAAAAAAAAAAAACCCGAATTTTGAAAGTCGCGCTATGGCAGACCAAGACGGCTGGGTTCCGGTAGAGGAGAGTGAGGCAGGGTCGATCCAGGACCAAAATGAGGGACATGAGGAGAGCGAAGCAGTGAGGGTGGCAGGGTCGCAAAATAGCGTCGTCGCGCACGAGGTTACGGGCGCGCAAAATGGCGCCTCGCACATGGCCACGGCATCCACGCCCGCGACCGTAGTAGCGCCGCTGGTAGATTTGGACCTTTTTTTCATACAAATGAAGGCCCTTATGGCCCAGAATCGTGAGAAAATGAGGGAGGAAATGAGGGCTCAGAGTGAGCAATTGGGGGTAATGGGAAACCAAATGGGGGTAATGGGAAGCCAAATGGGAGTAATGAGGGACGAAGCGAGGGGTACCGGTGAGGGATTAGACAAGAAATTTGGGAAGTTAGACGACAAATTTGAGGGGTTAGACAACGGGATAAAAGAGGTGAAAAATGGGTTAATGGGGGTAGAAAACAATGGCCGCTCAAGAGAATCAAATGGAAGGGATGCAAAAGGGGTTAGAGGGGTTATAAAACAGGATGGAAGGCAAATTGAGGGACATGAGGGACCAAGCGGAAAGGGAAGTTAAACAAATGGGGCAGCAGATAGAGGGGGTCAGAATGGGGGTAAAAACCAAACTGGATGCTCACAGGAAGGAAATGGAGCAGATGAGGGTGGCATCTGGGCAGGAGATGCAAGTGATGGGAGAAGAGATCAGAAGAGGTGTGAGTGAGGAGGTCGGAGGAGTGCGCGAGGAGGTGAGGCACTGTAAGGAGCACATGGAGAAGGAGGTGAGAAAGGGGACTGTAAAGTTACAAGGGGGCATAGAGGACCTGACGCAGGAAGTAGAACAACTGACAGAGGGACAAAAAGAACTAACGGACCAGGTAAAGAAGAACACAGCGGTAATAGGAGGGTTAAAAGCGACACAAAATGACCTAAAAAATGACTTGGTAGCGACGAAGAGGGAATGTCAGATGGTACGTGAGGGACTGACAACGAGGTTGGACGAGGTGATAGAGGTAATGGAGACGAAGGACCGGCAGGTGAGGACGCACATGGAAACGGTCAAGGTAGCCTTAGAGGACGAGCTTGAGGAGACGTACCGGGACATAAAAGAGGTGAGGCAGAAATTAGAAGAAGTGGAAGAAGGGGTGAGCGAAATTAAGAAGCGACGGAAAGAGGATAAGAAAGGGATAAAGGAGGAAGTAAAAGAATTGGTCCAAAGTCTGTGTTCGGATCGTGATGATGTGCTCATTAACCGGATGAGGGATTCACAGGTGATGGAGGAGAAGCGAAGAGAAAGAGGACCCGGTGTAAGTGGTGACCAATATGGTCGTGCGTATGATGCGCCAGGTGATTTAATGAGCTTGGGGGTCGAGATGGACGCGGGTGTTCGTGAGAGGCCGTTGGTGAAGTGTGCGACAGGTCTGGTGTGCGAAAAAAGAGGTGTGCGAGAAAGTCCGACTCTGGGGTGTGTAAGGAAAAAGTGCACGCCAAGGAGTGAGTGTGCCGTCAAGAGTGAGTTGGTCGAAGCGCGTGTGCGAGGGAGCACATGGAAGCGCGGTGTGGTAAGTGTTACAGAGGGTGTGACGGGAGAGTGTGCGCAAGAGCGTGCGCGAGAAAGGTGTGTGACGGACAGGTGCATGGGGAAAGAGTGCGCTGTCAAAGGCAAGGAAGAATGCACGCCTGTGGTGAGTGTTACAGAGGGTGTGACGGGAGAGTGTGCGCAAGAGTGTGCGCGAGAGAGGTGTGTAACGGATGGGTGCATGAGGAAAGAGTGCGCTGTCAAGAGTAAGGGTGAGTGCGCTGTCAAGAATGGAGGTAAGAGTAGTGAGAGTGACAAGGAGCGTGAGTTGGTTGTGACAGGTGAGAAAGGAAGCACACCTGGAATGGTAGAGCGTGTGTGGGAATGCACGCTGGAATTGGTAGTGAGGCACGTGGTTGGGTGTGCGAGTGAGAGCACACCTGTGATTGTCACAGAGGAGGTGACCGAGGAGGGGGCGCGAAGAGGTGTGTTGGTGAGGTGTGCGAGCGACGAATGTGTGCCAAGGTGTTCGGTGGTCAGGTGTGTGACCAAGTCGGTGAGCGGAATGAGTGTACCTGGGTGTGTTAGAGAAGGTACGAGGAGCATGGAAACGGCTGCATGTATGAGCAAGAAAGGGGTAGCGTATGCTTGTAAGCATCCAGGTGAAGCATCGACGATAACCGGGTTAGAAGTTAGAACGACTTATAGCCGAATCGGGCCCTCGGTGCGCGTCGGGCAGCTTCGCGTGCCGCGAGGACCAGCGGGGATCCGAACCACGGCGGTTTCGAAAGAACCGCCGTACGCGATCCACGCTGGGCCTCGCTTTGAACGGCCGCGTCCGTGCTCCACTAGGCGGAGCGGGCAGCCCGATAGGAAGGGTCGTCATGGCGACCACTTTTTGTTGAGGCATTCCGGCAGGTCGAGATCGGGACATTGGATGGCTCCACGCCGAGGTGGTGCGTGGGATCTCGGCCCGGGTAAGCCCCCGTCCCTGCCCCGAATGCGGGACGCATCCAGCCGCTGGCACAGAACAACCCGCATTCATGGCTTGGCTGTACGCCGCCGAGCTTTAGAAGTAAATTGGCGCACCGAGAGGCATTAGTAAGTAGACTGTAATGACGAGGATAGTGTTTTGGCCCCGAAATTAGAAAAACAAAATTTGATGATTGGCAAAGGATTGGCAGTAATGATTGGCAGATGATGGGCAGTGATTGGCAAATTTTTGATTTGTTGAAATTTGATGTGCAAAATTGGTAGTGAGCGATGGGCCCGGTGGGTAAGGGTGGCATCCCTGCCACCCTTCCCAGGTGGGGCAAATGCGCAATAGTTTATGGGGTGTATGGCAGTGAAAACTAGCCCGGGTGGGTTAGGATATTGATAGGGACCTAGAAGATGACATTAGGTAACGTTAAGGTTAGTTAGTGACTGATACCTGTAGTGGGGACGCAGGTAGATTAGTGTGGATTATAATGACGAGGGAGCGCAATAGTTTAAAGGGACGACTGGGAAGCGCAAGTTTCAGAGGGGAGTAGTTAGATGAGATGATGCCGTGTGGTTGAGAATTGAACAGGTGAGAATTGAACAGGTGTGATTGCACAGGTGTGCAACTGAACAGGTGTGTGGAGCAGTGTATGAGTAGTGAGTGTTGTGGATCAGCGCGAATGCGCTTGGGGAGAGAAGGGTGCAGGTGGCACCAAGTATGAGAGCACAGGTGTGCAAGTACAGGTGTGTGGAGAGAGTTGGAGTAAGTGGTACGGAGTGGTGTGTATGGTGCGAAGGTGTGGATGGGGGAAGAGTGGACCCCTTTCACGAGTACCCGGGGCGGGTAGTGTAAGTGTTAGGTAGAGGGTATAGGTAAATTGTGGTTGGATATTGGCATTTGTGGTGCGGTTGCAGAATGGTATTGTGGATGGGTGCATTAGTGTTGTGGAAATGGCTGGGCATGTAGCCTGTTAGTGTGTGTAGTTGGTTGGGCACTCCACCACTGTGAGGATGTCGGCCAGGTGAGGCCGCAGGTGGGCTATGGGAGCCGTTAGTGTCAGTGGGGCCCGAGGATCCGGAGGACGGACCCGGGTAGCCCAGTGCCAGAGAGGGCACCGAGTGGGGAGAGCGCCAGAGGGCCTTCCCCAGGTAGTTAGGTTAGGGTAAGGAGCAGGTAAGCTCGGAGGCAACTGCAGTGGTGGAGGTGTGCAGGTGGGTAGACCTGCTGGGAGAGCTACACGTCGCGGCCCAGAAATTGTGCGAGGGCACCGGGAAATGAATCGGGGGAGTGAGACCCCAAATTGAAAAGCACCACAGTTTGGTCAATGGGAATTGGTTTTTAGAACCCATAGTGTAAGAGGGCCAATGGTTTGGCAGGGAGAGACCCCGGGTAATGTAAAGTTGTTAAAGTCATTTAGGAAATAGTTAGGATTGATGAACCTGTCGCACCATACGCAGCCACTTACCTGTGGTGATGATGACTACACACCTGTGTTCCTTTGTTCTGTGTTGCAGGAAGTGAGAATTGCTGTTGGATTTGTGAGACGCATCACGACGTGGATGAGACATTGGGGTGATTCCATCTCTCCCTCCTTAGGAGGGACTGATGATGAATTGGTGATGGCAAATTATGATGTTGAGTTGGAGATGGCAAATTTTGATGAGAGTTGAAAATGGCAAATTTGATTGGTTAGGAGGGAGAGAAGACGAATTTGGTTTATGGGAGGAACGGGGAAGACAGTAGGGACGTTTGTTGATTTGTAAAGTAGATGTTTATGGGTAGTGTTGTGTTTTGTGGATACAGTAAGGGGTAAGGGAGGGGCAATGTAGGTTACCTGGTGGGGGGGGGGGGGGGGGCGTACGGTAGGAACGTACCTGTCTCACCTGGTTCCCATGTGCCCCTAGTGTGCATTACCTAATGTTGCGTGCACTTTTGCGCCCTTACCACCTTACTCACTTGTCTTTTCTTTTGTCTCCCACCTCCGAGGATCTGGCTTTGGGGCAGAGAGAGAGGAGAGAGAGGTGCTGGCTCCGCAGTTGTGGGCCTGCACTTTCGCTGCTTGCTGCCGGGATCGATACACCATATGGACCGCAATTTTTGTGGCCGCCCACCATGGACCGCAGTTCTCTTGCGGGCAAGCACCACCCGTGGATGGACCTGTTGGTCAACGTGGCACCTATGCCATACAGGTGAACCACTAATAGTTGGCCCCCTGACGGCCACAATTTAGAAATGGACGCGGTTGGCGCCTTTCTTTATTTTTGAAAGAACCCAGAAGGCCAAGTACACCACAGGAAGGCAAGACCAGCGGCAGAACATCGGCCGGCTGCGACACCACCGGTGATTGTTGAACACTTTATTGGTGCACCGGATGGTGCTGACTGTACATTATGGGGTGGTGCTTTTGGTGCTTGGAAGGGGTGCTCTGCACATTATTAAAGGCCGTAGGGCCACAGAGCACTCGTGGGTTGGTGTATCGATGCTGGCATGCGTGCTCTCTCTATGCATAACATCTGCATGTGTTCCTCCAAAAACAGGTCCTGGATCGTAGTGTAAATATCAGTGTAGTCTTGTGTAAATAATGCTCCCTACCGGCTGTATGTTTAGTTTGAGGATTCTTTCCGCGATTCGGTTATCCTGTGGGTGTGTTTCTGTGAGGAGAAGGGTGCAACGTCGCAGGGGGACATATTTACTCATTTGTGAACATCTGTAAAACTGTCACACTCAGGGTAGAGTTAATAGTAGAGGGAACTACATCTGAGTGCCACACTAAAGTAGGTAAAAATTTATCGGGTCGGGACGCCCCGAGGTAGAGAAGGGTGCAATGTTGCGGATATGGGATTTGGCCTCCATCCATATCCGCTTGTAAATATTCCCCTATTTCCCCAATACTCCCCAACTATCCCCAATCCCCCATTCCCTAGTCCCATTGTCTGTAAACAACACTCTGTAGCCCCGACCTTCCCCTTTTTCCCCCATTAAATGTCGTGCCCAGGTTCACCGCATCTCACGTAGACAACTATAGGACATCTTGCTAGTTATTCTTAGTCTATGTCAGTTAAGGACTCGTTTCCATTAATTCTGACTCTTCGTTGCACCAGAATGTGATTGTATGGCACCAGTAGTAAGTTTAGGAGCTCCCAATACCTCCCCACAATCTCATCTCCGCATCCTCCCATCATCTCATGAAACAACAACACCAACAACAGCGGCGCGGGGAGTGCGCGTCCTCACTCCGGCTTGGTTAGCCGCCATTGACCATGTGCTCCGACGGGGTTACCACACAGGGGCTGACTGTCAGCTCCTCGTCAAGGGCGGAGCCCGGTAACCCCCTCGCACCCAATAAGAAGCGGCGGACCGATTCCATCTGGGGCGGAGCTAACGAGCCGAGGGCGTGTCACTCCCCGCTGGATATACGCAGCCACTTACCGGAGGTGACGTCAGATGCGCCTCAGCTTGGAGAGAAAAGGACGCCACCTCCAGCGCGACGATACCTCCCCGCATCTCTGGACCGGACCGGGTCGATTCTGCCCCTGAGCCAAGGTGCACCTTGAGCCATCGACTACCTGCCCCTCCTTGCCATCAATCCCTGTGTGAGTCAGCCTTGTCCCGTTTGTCTGTGGTCTGTCGGGGCTAAGATAAGACCGTGTATAAGTGCCCACCTTTCTGTGCTGTACCTCTTGTCCGTGTAATCTAAACGTTCTGCATATCCCATATTATATCCTCCTCCGGAGGTCTTGAGAACTGTACCCCTGGTGTCGTGTCATTTAACCCAGCCGTTGTGTCCTTTCCTTCATTGATTTAGCATAGCGCGATTCGGCCAACGTTCGAGTGTAATCGGGTAACTTGTGCGAACACGGCGGCCATTCCGCTCGGCCCAGCATAACATCTCAATAAGTCGTGTCCGCAACAATATGTATATATATATATTGTTACGGACACGACTTTGATGTTATGGTGGGCCGAGCGGAATGGCCGCCGTGTTCGCACAAGTTACCCGATTATACTCGAACCTTGGCCGAGTCGCGCTACGCTAAATCAATTGAGGAAAGGACACAACGGCTGGGTTTAAAATGACACGACACCAGGGGTACGGTTCTCAAGACCTCCGGAGGAGGTTATAATATTGCGGAAGGTTAGATTACAGGGATGAGAGACACAGCATAGAAAGATAGGCACTTAATTACGGTCTTATAGTAGCCCCGACAGACGACAGATAAACAGGACAAAACTGACTCCCACGGGGATTGATGGCAAGGAGGGGCAGGTCTTCGATGGCTCAAGGTGCACCTTGGCTCAGGGGCAAAATCGACCCGGTCCGGTCCAAAGATGCGGGGAGGTCGCTCAGCGCTCGGAGGTCGCGACTTGTCTTTCCAAGCTGGGGGCGCATCTGACCTCACGTCCGGTAAGTGGCTGCGCATATCCGGCGGGGAGTGACACGCCCTCGGCTCGTTAGCTCCGCCCCAGATGGAATCGGCCCGCCGCTTCTCACTGGCTGCGGGGGGTTACCGGGCTCCGCCCCTGACGAGGAGCTGACAGCCAGCCCCTTCGTGGTAACCCCGTGGAGCGCATGGGCAATGGCGGCTAACCAAGCCGGAGTGAGGACGCACACTCCCCGCGCCGCGCCGCGCCGCCCCCCTCTGTTGTTGTAGTTGTTGTTGTTGTTGTAGTTGTTGTTGTTGTTGTTGTTGTTTCATGGGGAAGATGGGAGGAGGTATGGGGAGGTCCTAAACTCACTACTGGTGCCATACAATCACATTCTGGTGCAACGAAGAGTCAGAATTAATGGAAACGAGTCCTTAACTGACATAGACTAAGAATAACTAGCAAGATGTCCGAAAGTTGTCTACGTGAGATGCGGTGGACCTGGGCACGACATTTAATGGGGGAAAAAGGGGAAGGTCGGTTCTACAGAGTGTTATTTACAGGCAATGGGACTAGGGAATGGGGGATTGGGGATAGTTGGGGGGTATTGGGGAAATAGGGGAATATTTACAAGCGGATATGGATGGAGGCCAAATCCCATATCCGCAACATTGCACCCTTCTCTACCCTCGGGGCGTCCCGACCCGATAAATTTTTACCTACTTTAGTGTGGCACTCAGATGTAGTTCCCTCTACTATTAACTCTACCCTGAGTGCGACAGTTTTACAGATATTCACAAACGAGTAAATATGTCCCCCTGCGACGTTGCACCCATCTCCTCACAGAAACACACCCACTGGATAACCGAATCGCGGAAAGAATTCGCAAACTAAACATACAGCCGGTAGGGAGCATTATTTACACAAGACTACGCTGATATTTACACTACGATCCAGGACCTGTTTTTGGAGGAACACATGCAGATGTTATGCATAGAGAGAGCACGCATGCCAGCATCGATACACCAACCCACGAGTGCTCTGTGGCCTTACGGCCTTTAATAATGTGCAGAGCACCCCTTCCAAGCACCAAAAGCACCACCCCAAGCACCAATCGGTGCAGTCACCATTGTTCATTAAATTAAAACAACAACCCCTAACCCTGCAGGTGTCTCTTGCTCTTCGTGTGGTGCACTTGGCCTTCTTACTTCTTTCAAAAATAAAGAAAGGCACCAACCGCGTCCATTTCTTTATTGTGGCCGTCAGGGGGCCAACTATAAGTGGTTCACCTGTATGGCGTAGGTGCCACGTTGACCCATAGGTCCATCAATGGGTGGTGCTTGGCCGCAAAAGAACTGCGGTCCATCGTGGGCGGCCACAAAGAATTGCGGTCCATATGGTGTATCGATCCAGGCAGCAAGCAGCGAAAGTGCAGGCCCACAACTGCGGAGCCAGCACCTCTCTCTCCTCTCTCTCTGCCCCAAAGCCAGATCCTCGGAGGTGGGAGACAAAAGAAGCAGACAAGTGAGTAAGGTGGTAAGGGCGCAAAAGTGCACACAATATAAGATGATGCACACTGGGGGCACATGGGAACCAGGTGAGACAGGTACGTTCCTACCGTACGCCCCCCCCCCCCCCACCAGGTAACCTACATGGCCCCTCCCTTACCCCTTACTGTATCCACTAAACACAACACTACCCATAAACATCTACTTTACAAATCAACAAACATCCCTACTGTCTTCCCCGTTCCTCCCATATACCAAATTCGTCTTCTCTCCCTCCTAACCAATCAAATTTGCCATTTTCAACTCTCATCAAAATTTGCCATTACCAATTCAACATCAGTCCCTCCTAGGGAGGGAGAGATGGAATCACCCCAATGTCTCATCCACGTCGTGATGCGTCTCACAAATCCACACAGCAATCTCATTTCCTGCAACAAACAAAGAAAACACAGGTGTGGAGTCATCATCATCACCACAGGTAAGTGGCTGCGTATGGTGCGACAGGTTCATCAATCCTAACTATCTCCTAAATGACTTTAACAACTTTACACTACCCGGGGTCTTTCTCCGGCCAAACCATTGGCCCTCTTACACTATGGGTTCTAAAAACCAATTCCCATTGACCAAACCGTGGTGCTTTTCAATTTGGGGTCTCACTCCCCCGATTCATCTCCCGGTGCCCTCGCACAATTTCTGGGCTGTGGCGTGTACCTCTCCCAGCGGGTCTACCCACCTGCACACCTCCACCACTGCAGTTGCCTCCGAGCTTACCTGCTCCTCACCCTAACCTAACTACCTGGGGAAGGCCCTCTGGCGCTCTCCCCACTCAGTGCCCTCTCTGGCACTGGGCTACCCGGGTCCGTCCTCCGGATCCTCGGGCCCCATCCACAACAACTACTACCGGCTCCCAGAGCCCACCTGCGGCCTCACCTGGCCGACATCCTTACAGTGGTGGAGTGCCCAACCAACTACACACACTAACAGGCTACACGCCCAGCCATTTCCACAACACTAATGCACCCATCCACAATACCATTCTGCAACCGCACCACAAATGCCAATATCCAACCACAATTTACCTATACCCTCTACCTAACACTTACACTACCCGCCCCGGGTACTCGTGAAAGGGGTCCACTCTTCCCCCATCCACACCTTCGCACCATGCACACCACTCCGTACCACTTACTCCAACTCTCTCCACACACCTGTACTTGCACACCTGTGCTCTCACACCTGGTGCCACCTGCACCCTTCTCTCCCCAAGCGCATTCGCGCTGATCCACAACACTCATTACTCACACACTGTTCCACACACCTGTCCAGTTGCACACCTGTGCAATCACGCCTGTTCAATTCTCACACACACGGCATCATCTCAGCTAACTACTCCCTTCTGAAACTTGCGCTTCCCAGTCGTCCCTTTAAACTATTGCGCTCCCTCGTCATTATCATCCACACTAAACTACCTGCGTCCCCACTACAGGTATCAGTCACTAACTAAACTTAACGTTACCTAATGTCATCTTCTAGGGCCCTATCAATATAACCTAACCCACCCGGGCTAGTTTTCACTGCCATACACCCCATAAGCTATTGCTCCTTTGCCCCACATGGGAAGGGTGGCAGGGATGCCACCCTTACCCACCGGGCCCATCGCTCACTACCAATTTTGCACATCAAATTTCAACAAATCAAAAATTTGCCAATCACTGCCCATCATCTGCCAATCATTACGGCCAATCCTTTGCCAATCATCAAATTTCGCTTTTTTCTCTAATTTTGGGTCCAAAACACTAACCTCATCACCCAGTCTACTCACTAATGCCTCTCGGTGCGCCAATTCCTGTCCAAAGCCCGGCTTCGTACAGCCAAGCCATGAATGCGGGTTGTTCTGTGCCAGCGGCTGGATGCGTCCGGCATTCGGTGCAGGGACGGGGGCTTACCCGGGCCGAGATCCCACGCACCTTCTCGGCACGGAGCCATCCCATGGCTCGATCTCGACCTGCCGGAATGCCTCAACAAAAAGTGGTCGCCATGACGATCCTTTCTATCGGGCTGCCCGCTCCGCCTAGTGGAGCACGGACGCGGCCGTTCAAAGCGAGGCCCAGCACGCACCGAGGGCCCGATTCGGCTAAAAGTCGCTCTAACCTCTAAACCGGTTATCGTCGATGCTTCACCTGGACGCTTACACCCCGCAGCCCGTTCCTTGCTCACACATCCAGCCGTTTCCATGCTCCTCGTACCTTTCCTTACACACCCAGGTACACCCATTCCACTCACAGCCTTGGTCACACACCTGACCACCGAACACTTTGGCACACATTCGTTGGTCGCACACCTCACCAACACACCTCTTCGTGCCCCCTCCTCGGTCACCTCCTCTGTGACAATCACAGGTGTGCTCTCATTCGCACACCCAACCACGTGCCTCACTACCAATTCCAGCGTGCATTCCCACTCACGCTCTACCATTCCAGGTGTGCTTCCTTTCTCACCTGTCACAACCAACTCACGCTCCTTGTCACTCTCACTACTCTCACCTCCATTATTGACAGCGCACTCACCCTTACTCCCGACAGCGCACTCTTTCCTCAGGCACCTGTCCGTTACACACCTTTCTCGCGCACACTCTTGCGCACACTCTCCCGTCACACCCTCTGTAACACTCACCACCGGCGTGCATTCTTCCTTGCCTTTGACAGCGCACTCTTTCCCCATGCACCTGTCCGTCACACACCTTTCTCGCGCACACTCCTGCGCACACTCTCCCATCACACCCTCTGTAACACTTACCACACCGCGCTTCCATGTGCTCCCTCGCACACGCGCTACGACCGACTCACTCTCGCCAGCACCCTCACTCCTTGGCACGCACTTTTTCCTCACACACCCCAGAGTCGGACTTTCTTGCACACCTCCTTTTTCGCACACCAGACCTGTCGCACACTTCACCAACGGCCTCTCACGAACACCCGGGTCCATCTCGACCCCCAAGCTTCTTTAATCCCCTGGCGCATCATACGCACGACCATATTGGTCACCACTTACACCGGGTCCTCTTCCTCTTCGCTTCTCCTCCATCACCTGCGAATCCCTCATCCGGTTAATGAGCACATCATCACGATCCAAACACAGACTTTGGACCAATTCTTTTATCTCCTCTTTTATCTCTTTCTTATCCCCTCTCCGTCGCTTCTTAATTTCGCTCACCCCTTCTTCCACTTCTTCTAATTTCTGCTTCACCTCTTTTATTCCCCGGTACGTCTCCTCAAGCTCGTCCTCCAAGGCTACCTTGACCGTTTCCATGTGCGTCCTCACCTGCCAGTCCTTCGTCTCCATTACCTCTATCACCTCGTCCAACCTCGTTGTCAATCCCTCACGTACCATCTGACATTCCCTCTTCGTCGCTACCAAGTCATTTTTTAGGTCATTTTGTGTCGCTTTTAACCCTCCTATTACCGCAGTGTTCCTTTGTACCTGCTCCACTAACTCCGTCTGTCCCACCGTCAGCTGCTCCACCTCCTGCGTCAGGTCCTCTATGCCCCCTTGTAACTTTACAGTCCCCTTTCTCACCTCCTTCTCCATGTGCTCCTTACAGTGCCTCACCTCCTCGCGCACTCCTCCGACCTCCTCACTCACTCCTCTCCTGATCTCCTCTCCCATCACTTGCATCTCCTGCCCAGATGCCACCCTCATCTGCTCCATTTCCTCCCTGTGAGCATCCAGTTTGGTCTCTACCCCCATTCTGACCCCCTCTATCTGCTGCCCCATTTGTTTAACTTCCCTTTCCGCTTGGTCCCTCATGTCCCTCAATTTGCCTTCCATGGTGTTTTCTAACCCCTCTAACCCTTTTTGCATCCCTTCCATTTGATTCTCTTGAGCGGCCATTCTGTTTTCTACCCCCATTAACCCATTTCTCACCTCTTTTATCCCGTTGTCTAACCCCTCAAAATTATTGTCTAACTTCCCAAATTTCTTGTCTAACTCCTCAAAATTATTGTCTAACTTCCCAAATTTCTTGTCTAATCCCTTAAAATTATTGTCTAACCCCTCACCGGTACCCCTCGCTTCGTCCCTCATTACCCCCATTTGGCCCTCTAATCGCTCACTACAGCCCTCAATTCGTCCCTCATTACCCCCATACTGTTTTTCAAACCTCCAATTTGGTCTCCCATTTGTTCCATAAAGGCCCTCATTTGCAACATAAAAAGGTTCGAATCCACCAGGGGCACTGCCACGGTCGCGGGCGCGGTCGCCGTGACCAGCGAGGCGCCATTTTGTGCGTCTGCTACCCTCGCTGCTTCGCTCTCCTCACGTCCCTCAATTTGGTCCTGGACCGACCCTGCCTCACTCTCCTCTACCGGAACCCAGCCGACTTGGTCTGCCATAGCGCGACTTTCAAAATTCGGGTTTTTATTTTCGTAAAACAAAATCAAATTTCGCCGTTATAATTTCGAGCGCGGGAAACGCGATCCGGATCGAATTTGGGCCTAACAAATTTAGTCCCAGGTCCGAATCCGACACTCCTGACACCAATTGTTACGGACACGACTTTGATGTTATGGTGGGCCGAGCGGAATGGCCGCCGTGTTCGCACAAGTTACCCGATTATACTCGAACCTTGGCCGAGTCGCGCTACGCTAAATCAATTGAGGAAAGGACACAACGGCTGGGTTTAAAATGACACGACACCAGGGGTACGGTTCTCAAGACCTCCGGAGGAGGTTATAATATTGCGGAAGGTTAGATTACAGGGATGAGAGACACAGCATAGAAAGATAGGCACTTAATTACGGTCTTATAGTAGCCCCGACAGACGACAGATAAACAGGACAAAACTGACTCACACGGGGATTGATGGCAAGGAGGGGCAGGTCTTCGATGGCTCAAGGTGCACCTTGGCTCAGGGGCAAAATCGACCCGGTCCGGTCCAAAGATGCGGGGAGGTCGCTCAGCGCTCGGAGGTCGCGACTTGTCTTTCCAAGCTGGGGGCGCATCTGACCTCACGTCCGGTAAGTGGCTGCGCATATCCGGCGGGGAGTGACACGCCCTCGGCTCGTTAGCTCCGCCCCAGATGGAATCGGCCCGCCGCTTCTCACTGGCTGCGGGGGGTTACCGGGCTCCGCCCCTGACGAGGAGCTGACAGCCAGCCCCTTCGTGGTAACCCCGTGGAGCGCATGGGCAATGGCGGCTAACCAAGCCGGAGTGAGGACGCACACTCCCCGCGCCGCGCCGCGCCGCCCCCCTCTGTTGTTGTAGTTGTTGTTGTAGTTGTTGTAGTTGTTGTTGTTGTTGTTGTTGTTGTTTCATGGGGAAGATGGGAGGAGGTATGGGGAGGTCCTAAACTCACTACTGGTGCCATACAATCACATTCTGGTGCAACGAAGAGTCAGAATTAATGGAAACGAGTCCTTAACTGACATAGACTAAGAATAACTAGCAAGATGTCCGAAAGTTGTCTACGTGAGATGCGGTGGACCTGGGCACGACATTTAATGGGGGAAAAAGGGGAAGGTCGGTTCTACAGAGTGTTATTTACAGGCAATGGGACTAGGGAATGGGGGATTGGGGATAGTTGGGGGGTATTGGGGAAATAGGGGAATATTTACAAGCGGATATGGATGGAGGCCAAATCCCATATCCGCAACAATATATATATATATATATATATATATATATATATATATATATATATATATATATATACACACACACACACACACATATCGGGATTTAAATTTAATTCAAAAATTGATCCAGACCTCTATTCTCTTTCAAACATTCAAACCGACAGAGGTAGTTATTTATCACAGCATCTGTAGAATTTTCACCCCTTTACTCAACTCCGTTTCGCTGTTATTTGGTGGAGCAAAAAGTCAACTGAGCTTTATATATATAGATAAACTAAAGTATTGTTGCACGAATGCACATGACACACTGCGCTAAACCGACATATTGATAAAGTGAGTGTTGCTGGTGTAATCTGCAATTACTGCATGCAGATGGTTTCATCTTTTTTTGATGCTGCTTTGCCCTGCGTTATCTGGCACAGGCCCTCATTGCGAGCGCAGCATTGCCTGGCACGGAAGGTGCAATTCTTGCTGGCAGAGCACCACATGTGGGCAGTGATGCTGCACAATCACCAATTAGTACACGAGATTTGGCGCGATATCTGTTGGTTAACTGGACATTTTGATGTTTACTGAGCTCTGTAGTGCTTGCAGGTAATTTCGTCCGTCTGGCAATTCATTGAAACAGGTCTCATGACGTAGCTGTCACATCGCAGGTTCTAAAGCATGAGCGAAGATCCCTGTCCTTGCGGACGAATTAATTCCACCATCCTTACGACGGGATACTTCCCACAGAACTACAGACGGGTTAATTCCCCTGGAATTGGTTTTACGTTTTCACACTTGTCTGTTGGTGATCAGGATATCTCAAAAAGGTGTGGACGGATTTGGACGAAACTTGGTGGAGAGGTTCGGTGTGACAAAGACGAAATGATTCGATTTTGGTGAAGATCCGGATCCAGATACAAATACTAGAATCTTATATTTTTAAGTGATTCTTCATCATTGAGATATAGGGTTAAGCAACTATATATAGCACGATATCTCAAAAAGGTGTGGACGGATTTGGACGAAACCTGGTGGACAAGTTGGGTGTGTGACCAGGACGATTCGATTCGATTTTGGGTGAAGATCTGAATATGGATTCGGATATGAGAATTATTTAATTTTTGAAGTGATTCTTCACCAAACAAACACATGCGCCAAACTAAGACATCCGCCAAACGGGTCGGGCTAAAAACGATACATAGCAGGATATCTCAAAAAGTTATGGATGGATTTGGACGAAACTTGTTGGACAGGTTGTGTGTGTGAGAAGGACGATTCGATTCGATTTTAGTGAAGATCCGGATCCAGCTAGTATATATTTTTTAAGTGATTCTTCACAATTGAGTGATATGGCCATCCAGGTGGAGGTATGCTGTCTATTGAGTGCCGATCTAGAACGAACACGGTCGAGAGCATACCTCCGCCAATTAATTAATAATAATAATAATAATTCATTTATTTTGTATAGCGCTTTTCCAGAAGCCCAAAGGCGCTTTGACAGAGTGGAAAACATAATGCATAACAATACATGAAAACAACAATTGCAAAAAGACAAGAATCAATAGGGAAATATTTAAAGCAAAAGGAGGGAGAAGGAGAAGAGATAGTCAGGGGTTAAATGCTGTGGGTTGAATGTTGAATGCAGTGTTGAACAGGTGGGTCTTTAGTGATGTTTTGAATGTGGTGAGTGAGGAGGAGTCTCTGATGGTGTGAGGTAGTGAGTTCCAGAGGGTGGGAGCAGCGATGGAGAAGGCCCTGTCCCCCCAGGATCTGAATTTGGTCTGGATGGAGGGGGTCAGAAGGTTGGTACCAGCAGAGCGGAGGTTGCGGGTGGGAGTGTGTCTGGAGAGGAGGTCAGCCAGGTAGGATGGGGCCAGGTTATGGAGGGCTTTGTATGTCAAGAGGAGGATTTTGTACTGGATTCTCTGGGGGATGGGGAGCCAGTGAAGATTGTAAAGGACGGGGGTGATGTGGTCACGGGTCCGGGAATGGGTGAGTAGACGGGCAGCGGAGTTCTGAATGTATTGGAGTTTATTGGTGATGTTTGAGGGTGAACCATAGAGGAGGCTATTGCAGTAGTCCAGACGGGAGGTGAAGGCGTGGATGAGGGTTTCTGCAGCCGTGGAGGAGAGGGATGAGCGGAGACGGGCAATGTTTTTCAGGTGAAAGAAGGCTGACTTTGTGATCTGTTTAGTGTATTTGTCGAAGGAAAGGGTTTGGTCAAAGATGACGCCAAGATTCCGGATGTAAGGGGAGGTGGATACTGGGATACCGTCGATGTTGAGGGCAAAGTTATGGGTTGATTTTGTGAGCGTTTTTGGGCCAATGATGATTATTTCAGATTTATCACAGTTAAGCTTGAGGAAGTTGATTTGAAGCCAGGATTTTATTTCAGTGATGCAGTTTGTCAGGATAGAGTGGGTGTCGGTGGAGACGGACTTGGTGGAGATGAAAAGCTGGATGTCATCGGCGAAGCAGTGGAATTGGAGACCATGACGGCGGATTAAGTGACCGAGGGGGGACAGGTAAAGGATGAAGAGGAGGGGGCCAAGAACTGAACCTTGGGGGACACCTTGGGGGAGGGGAGCAGTGGGGGATTTGCAGTTATTGATGGAGATGAACTGGCGTCTGTCAGAGAGGTATGATTTAATCCAAGAGAGGGCAGTGCCGGTAACGTTAAAGGTGGATTCAAGTCGGGTGAGGAGGATGGTGTGATCGATGGTGTCAAAGGCAGCGCTGAGGTCGAGGAGGACGAGAATGTTGAGGTTGCCAGCGTCAGAGGAGAGGAGAAGGTCGTTGGTGATTTTGAGGAGAGCAGTTTCAGTACTGTGGTTGGAGCGGAATCCGGATTGGAATGTTTCATACAGGTTATTGGCAGAGAGGTGATGTTTGAGTTGAGCGGCTACAGCGCGTTCCAAAACTTTTGACAGAAAGGGTAGGTTGGAGATGGGTCTGAAGTTGTTTAGGGTGTCAGGGTTTAGACCAGGTTTTTTTAGAATGGGGGTAACAGCAGCAATTTTGAGGGAAGGTGGGACGATGCCTGTAGACAGGGAGGAGTTTATTGTTGCAATGATAAGTGGAGAGAGAGCAGGGAGGGAGGCCTTGACAAAGCTGGAGGGGATGGGGTCAAGAGTGCAGGTGGCAGTTTTCATTCCTATGAGGAGTTCAGAGAGGTCAGTAGGGGAGATTGGGGAGAACCGAGACAGGGGATGGCAGGACAAGGGGGGGCAGGTGGTTGGAGGGGGAGCGGGTGCGGCGGTGGTCAAGCTGTTGTAGATGTTGTCAATTTTGCGTTGGAAGAAAGAGAGGAAGGAGATGCAGTTGTCTACTGTGAATGACTGGGTGGTGGTGTTCAGGGGGCGGAGGAGTTTGTTTATTGTCGAGAAGAGTGCTTTTGGGTTTCCGGAGCCAGAGTGGATAATTTGAGAGTAGTAGGCGGAGCGGGCGCGGGAGAGGGCATCTTTGTAGTGTTGTAGGTGGTCCTTGTAGGCTTGGGAGTGAACTGTGAGACCCGTTTTATTGCGGAGTCTTTCAAGTTGGGGAGCACGAGTTTTCATCAGGCGGAGTTCAGGGGTAAACCAGGGAGCAGAATGGGTGAAAGAAACTGTTTTGGTTTTTACAGGCGCAAGCTGGTCAAGGCAGGAGGAGAGAGTGTGGTTGTAGTAGTCAGTGAGGTCGGAAGGGGTGTGGAGGTCAATGAAGGGAGAAGTGGACATTTTTTCAGAGAGGGTGGATGAGAATGAGGTAGGTAAAAGAGCGTTTAGCTTACGGAAGTTGATAGTGCGATAATGCCTTGGTGTTGGGGCGGGGATGTTGATGGTCAGAGTGATGGCTAAGTGGTCAGAGAGGGTGAGGTCGGAGCCAGAGAGATGGTGCAAATTTAATCCAGTGGAGCAGACAAGGTCCAAAATGTGACCACGGATATGGGTAGGAAAGTCGACATGTTGAGTGAGGTTAAAGCAGGTGAGGAAATCAGTGAAGTCAGTGGTTATTGTGGAGTCAGTGGAGTCCATGTGGATATTGAAATCACCAAGGAGGAGGATTGAGGGGGAGAGGGAACATAGCTGGGTCAGAAAGTAGGAGAAGTCAGACAGGAATGATGGGTGTGGTTTGGGAGGGCGGTAGACGACAGCCATGACTGACTGCGTGTGACCAGAGAGTTTAAAAGCCAGGTGTTCAAATGATGGAGCAGATGAGATGGAGATGAGGTTGGTCTTGATGTCTTGATGGTGGATAACGGCAATTCCACCACCTCGGCCCTCCGAGCGTGGTTTATTGACGTAGGAATATCCATTGGGTGTGGTGAGATTGAGTGTGTAGTAGTCCAGAGGTTGTTGCCAGGTTTCGGTGAGACAGAGAAAGTCCAGTTTGTTATCCAGGATGTATTCGTTCAGGATGAGGCATTTGTTGTTGAGGGACCGGGTGTTGAACAGGGTGAGCTTGATGTTGTATTGAACAGCAGGGATGAATTCAGGTGATTTCGCCAGGGTTCGTAGGCAGGAGGTGCGATCGTGTGCGTTGCTGTGACCAGGTGCGCTAGGACGAAGAGTGAGAGTGCCTGAGCCGACCAGAGGACGGGGATGGAGTGACCTGATTGCAAATAAACAAACTTACGACCGGAGCCACGGTGAATGTACCTGGGTCGTCGGAGGAGTCCATTTGATTTGATGGCAGAGATGCATGATGGGGTGGAGCGGGTATTGAGCAGAAGGAGCCTTGCGGCGGAGTACCGCAGAGCCATGCCAGGCAGGAGCGGAGAGACGAGACGAGGCCAAGGTTGAGGATGTGAAACAATGGTCCCAACCCACGAGAGCGGGCCCGAGGAAACGAAGGAGCCAGGTAGGTGAAGCCAGGAGCAGAGCCGGGACCAAGCAGAGGGCAGGCAGGAGCAAAGAGACGATCACGAGGCCAAGGTTGATCACGGCAAAGCGGCAAATGCAGCGGCAATCGATCGCCGCCGCTACAAATCTAGATCACGGCGGGAAACCGCCACCAAACCGCTGCGATGGTCACAACCCACGAGAGCGTGCCCGAGGAAACAGCGAGCAGGCAAAGGAGCCGGGCAGGCGAAGCAGGGAGCAGAGCCGGGGCTATGCAGAGGGCAGACTCAATGGCCAAAAAATCCGCACGACCACCAGAGGACGGGGATGTGATTCGATTTTGATGAAGATCCGGATTCAGATCAAAATACTGTAATTTTAAAAAAATCTTTAAGTGATTTTTTATCATTGAGTTATAGGGTCAAAAAACGATATATAGCACGATATCTCAAAAAGGTGTGGACGGATTTAGACGAAATTTAGGGGATGAGTTGGGTCGTTGACAAGAACAAACCGATTCGATTTTGTTTCTGGTCCGAATTCAGATCCGCCCTATCCGTGGGATACAAAACGTAAACTGTTCAGCCTGGCAGAGGTATGTGCTCTACCGAGTGCCAATCTAGTTTTCCAAAGTTGTATTCAGTTATGAGACAGGTGTACGGTACCAGTTCAGGTGCAATGCACATTTTTCATTGTTTTGAAGAACTTTAGCAAGGTGTTGGCCATGATGATTTTGATGCTCGATAATGGTCATATTTTGATTTATCCAAAATAATTCAACCTGCGCCTCCTTCCTCCACCGACCAAATCTGCACAGTGATGTGTAGAATATGTCCATCTTGGTTGAGAAGGGACAACCACAAGGGCCACTTGCTAATGTCCCACAATGCATCCTGCATTGTAATCAACAGAGAACATTATCCCTGGGGTGAATATGGCCTTAAAGTGCACTTCTGCAGAAAATCTTTTTCGAGGGTAGTTATATATTTATGTGGATGATGCCTTTGCATAATTTTGTGCCTTATTGAGCAGCAGGTGCACCTTCGGGTAAACAGCCCGGGAAAAGTATGGAGCTCTTATTGTCCATCTCCCGTTTCCACTGTCGATGCGTCTTCATCGGTGCGGAGCTAACCCGGTGCTCCGACACGATTTCAAGGAGTCTGGTTATTAGTCCCCTACCGGTGTACACCGGGGGGGGACTATAGGTTTGCACTCCGTCCCTCCGTCTGTCTGTCCGTCAGTCCGTCAGTCCGTCACGCAAAGAACAGCTTTCCGGACTTTTTTTCTAAACTCTTAATGCTAATGATTTCAAACTTGGTACATGGTTTCCTTATGATAAGTTACAGATCAAGTTCGAACTTCACGACGTTTGGATCATTTTTGACAAAGTTCTGGCATTTTCAACTTTGGTAATTTCCCCAACAGTTTTCCAGACTATAATTTGGAGTGCGGTAAGTCAAAGCTGTTAATATTCCTTGTTTTAACTCCAATTTACATTCTGTTTCCACTTTTAGTGAGAAGTAGGGGTCTGTGCAACCATTCATGAACTTTATTTGGTGCAAATCGGATAATTTTTAGCCGAGTTACCTCAGACCGTGAGTTGGTAATTATATAATTCACACATAGTGCAATACGTGCAGGCTGCCCCAACAGTTTTCCGGACGACAGACTGCCGGTAGGGGACATGTATTGCAGCGCAATACTCAGAATGCTTGTTTTGTCCTTGTTTCCAGGTTGTAGGGCTTTCACCCCAGACTGTAGCCGAGTGTGTTTTATGTTCTGTGTTTAGAAACCTGTCTGCACAGACTGTTTCTTAGAGTCGGCCTTATGTAGGCGCTGTAATGTTTATTACGTGGAATACTCGGGTAACCTGAAAGAGCGGACTTTGGCAGGGAGAGAAGTCAGGGGATGGGAAGGATGTGGGGACAGCGGCACCTCTACCGGTCTGTGGTGAACAAAACGTGGACCATGAGACTCAGCTTCCTGCTGGGACGTACGAGTTGCTTGGAGAGTAACTAAATGCCCCATCACGGTCTGCACACACTCCCTGTTTATTTTGGTCATCTCGTCTCTTCGTGTTTTTTTTTGTGATGCTTCCTCTTCCTGTTTGTATTGAGTTCATAATTTTTTTACCTGCGACGTGCTGTCGACAAGAGCTCCACATGGTTCTTGTTGGGGGTTGATTTTTAAAATGTGCCCCTATTGGACGGACAGCTGCCGCATTCCACCCATATTTGTCACTTGACTCTACCCAGGATGGCACCCAGATGAAATAATATGGTCGCCATTTTGGTTTTCTGGTGGGCCCACAACATCGGCCTCTGCTGATTATACACTGCGCGGATCAATTGTTGCCTCATATTCCAATTGGATTTGTTTAGGTCGAGTGTTACTCACGATGAGGGACCCAGAAAAATATAATTATATGTCGAATAAAAATTCTTAGAAAGGTTTGATCAAGCCCGTCAGCATGCGCGGCCTTCCTAAAAAATAGCGTTACGTCATTTTTGAACGTCCAATCACGGGGTTAAACAAACCGTAACGGTGTGACGAATCGGCTCGTTATGATATAATCCTAGCGGAGGGTGTCGGATGAGAGGTATCGAGTTATTTATTTTATATCGCATTAAATGCGCATTTACTGGATTTTGTCGCAGGTTGTGACTGCAGTGCGATCATTCTTGTTATATGACTTATCAACATGTGAACCAATAAGGATAATAACGTCCATTTTATAATATTTTTGCAATATTTGAGTGTACTGTATTTGTTGCCCTCATATTGCCTGACCGATACTGTACGTGTGATTTTGCTGGCACTAATGACGATTTATGTACGTACACACATACACATCCACCAAACATTAGCATAAGTAGAACGGCACTCAATAGAGACTAGAGAGCATACCTCCACCTGGTTGGCCATATCGCTCAATGGTGAAGAATCACTAAAAATTATACCAGCTGGATCCGGATCTTCACCAAAATTGAATCTATTATTCCTCGTCACACACACAACCTGTCCAACAAGTTTCGTCCAAATCCATCCACAACTTTTTGAGATATCCTGCTATGTATCGTTTTTGGCCCTATCACTCAATGGTGAAGAATCACTTGAAAATTAAATAATTCTCATATCCGAATCCATATTCAGATCTTCACCAAAATCGAATCGAATCGTCCTTGTTAGACACCCAACTTGTCCACCAAGTTTCGTCCAAATCCATCCATAACTTTTTGAGATATCCTGCTATGTATTGTTTTTGACCCGATCTCCCAATGGTGAAGAATCACTGAAAAATTCTAGTAGCCGGATCCGAATCCGGATCTTCACCAAAATCGAATCATTTCGTCCTTGTCACATACGCTACATCTCTGCCAAATCTCGTCCGAATCCGTCCACCACTTTTTGAGACATTTTTGAGACTTACAGAACTGAGCGAAGATCTACTGTACTCTAGATAACCCACAAATGTTGGGTTAATAACATGGCCCTTTCTGCCGCTACTGTGGCATTTTTCGTAGCGAACTTTTGAAACTCGCTCCTGCTGTTTAATACGAAACTGAAAGGGAGGAAGACCGGGTTGTGCTCCTTTACCAAGCAGTTAGCTAGCGCTTGCCAAGCCATCCGTTCCTTAACGGTGTGCTTGCTCCAATGCTTAAACCACTTGGCGATCTTTCCACAAGAAACTTGGTAAATGAACACACACCCAATGTTCTTGAGACCCGACCACAGATCGACTGTAATCTATATACCCAAAAGAGGAATGACCCTTTTTTCCGCTCCCGTAGTGAGCAGGTGTACTCGTATATATCAAATTCTCTATTCTGCTGACTACTCACCTCCAGATTACCAATGTGCTGACTTACTAATAAACCACATTCAGCAGACTGTGGACAAAATAACCAGATTACCCTCATGTAGACATTGTGATAGCAGGTGATCTTAACCGCCTGAATATCTCACCTCCAACTTCAGGTTCCATGGTTCAGGTGGTTAAGCAGGCAACAAGACCTGAAGAGATACTCGATAAAATCATCACAAATGTTCACACTTTCTACAAGGATTCTGAGATCCTTCCACCTTTTGTAAGGAGTGATCACAAAACACTCGCATGGAGACCAACGCAGGTGTCCCAGCTGAACTACATGGTTACCTGCCAAGTCAGGACTAATCAAGGACTCAGCACAATGGACACGAAATTTTCAGTATATGAGTGGCTCCTCCTGTACAATTATTTAGTGATAATTATGACGTCATAGGTCACGTGGTACAGGCGCCATCTTGGAAAAACCAAAAAACGTTGCACCTCTATATCTCTGAAACCGCTCCATGGGAAAATTGAAACGTGGCTCATTGTAAAGAACTCTGCATGAGGAATAAGTGTTGTTAACGATGACGTCATTGGTGCCTTAATTATGATGTCATAATTTGACAGGGACAACGCTTAGTCTGATCAGTTTGAAATTTATTGAGCATGGTCTATGCAGCAATTATATTAGAGAATATAAATTTATGATGTCATCGCTTACGTGGTCTGGCAGCCATATTGGATCAAGGGGAAAAAAAGCCCTTAAAAAAATAGAAGAGTTGGCTTGCAAGAGTTGGCTTGCACCCCCGCCAATGGGGTTTCGTGTTGAGGTGTATATCTGTGTTAAGATAGCTTTATCGTGGCGTTTTTCCAAGGACGCTTCTAATAACAAAACTAATGACAACAGCGTAATATTAATGTTATTACAAAACAATATTAATACTATTAATATCCTGTCTCCCCAAGGGGTGTTTCCTCCTTGAATAAATGCTGTGTTCATGTCAAAATTAACAAGCGAGGTCACATCAGGTAAAACGGGTAAGTACGGACAAGGGGAAAGCAGGGCCACATGCGGACATAACAAGCAAAGAAATAAAATACCAGAAAAAGAGAAGAAAAAATGAGCAGAGAAATACTGCATCCTGCAAGAAGAGCGTTGGGTTAGTTTAGGTAATGTTAAGGGAAGAAACGACCATGGGTAGGGATGGGGAACTTTTCTGTATATACTTGAGGCTCGTAGAGGAGATAGTGGACATAACATAGCAAAAATAACAGTGGGAAGAGAAAGGAGGGGGTACAAATATCAGGGTGGAGGGACAAAATAAAGGGAAACCTGGAGGAAGAAACAACTTTGGAAAGAACGAGAAATGTAGGAGGGGGAGACGCACAGGAGGAGAACATTCTGGATACAGATGCAAACTCTCAATCACAGAAATGGAAGGAAAAACTGGGAAGAAATAGAAAATAAAAAAATGAGGGAGCAGAGGAAAACACGATAACCTGGACAACTGGGGAGGGTTAATGAGGGTAATAAATGTCATGGGTATGGAGGGAGGTGATGTGAGATGGTGGTGAAAGAATGAGAAGAGAAGAATGAGATTGAACAGACTGAGGAAGTTGGTTCCACAGACCAGAGAAAAGAGGACCGAATAAGTGGAGGTGAGCAATGAGCCTGGATTTTGGGAGTTAACCAGAAGTGAGTTACTAACAGACCAGGTGTGCCCTGTAGAGATTTGGGGAGGGTGGAGGAGGGAGGGAAGACAGAGCACGGAAAGAGCAAATGGTGCAAGACCAAGGGTAGAGTCTGCAAAAGAAAGAGAGACTGCTGACCTGTGATGTGAAAGTAATAGGCCCAGAGACTCAGTTTGATTGTGGGAAGTTTGAGTTATTGAACCTCTTCAGGAGATTTGTTGAGGAAGTAGATGACAGGGTTTGCCAGATGATGCTTTTGGAGAGACAAAGTGAGAGTGTGATATTTGTCAGGATTATAAGA
Source organism: Myxine glutinosa (assembly GCF_964187855.1). Lineage (NCBI taxonomy): Eukaryota > Metazoa > Chordata > Myxini > Myxiniformes > Myxinidae > Myxine > Myxine glutinosa. The sequence goes on along the minus strand of NC_136268.1, from coordinate 28,714,352 downwards.
TATCTCAAGTGTTGGATCACCTCATGATTCTATCAAGGTCTGGAGAGAGGGAAAAGGCTGCTGCCTGCCTACCTGAAGGATGAGGGATCCTACAGCATAGGGTGGACTCATCACCTATGAGATGAACATTCTCCAGACAGCCAGAGAGATCGTTGATGGAGATTAGGAGCAGGACTGGGCCTTACCCAAGGCTGGGGCAGTACTCTAGCCTCGACAGGATGAAGAGATGAGAGGAAAGTGTTGAGAGACACGCATCGATGATGAGAATGAGGAAGTTGGGAAGCCATGGTAGGAAGTGGCCTTGAATGCCATTGTCAGAGAGTTTGGAGAGCATTGTGGGTCAGACTATCAAATGCTTTGAGATATTTCCAGAGAGATGACCCTGACCTCATGTCTGAGATTGAGAGCCTCCATCCATTGTTGGGCAAGTAGAAGCAGCATATGCATGGTAGAGTGACCCGGTCTGAACTCAAACTGATGGTCTGAGATCAGGTTCTTGAAGAAAAGGAAGGATTTGCTATTGACTGTGATGATTAATTCCATTACCTTGCTGATGTTTGGAAGTAAGCTAATAGGTCTGTAGTTCAGATGATCTGTTTTGCAGTGTTGTCAGACTTCCAAGCTGATGGAAGATGACGAAGGACAAAATGATAAGGTGAATAGAACAGAAAGAGGATGTGAAAGAGCAGAGCAGGTTTTTCATTTTATTCGGTTTCCTCTACATTTACAATGTAGAGGAATACCTATTGTTTTTCCTAGAGTTTATTATTAATCTTCCGCCTGATTTTTCACCTCCGAAAACTTTAAAATCAATGTTCTCAGCAACTGTTGGTTCGATTGACACAAATTTTTCACCAAGTGATTGGCGAGACATGTAGAATTTTTTTACTGCTAAGTATGATGTAATAGGTCACGTGGTATGGGCGCCATCTTGGAAAACACCTTCAACTTTGCCCCACTATATCTCCGAAGCGGTTCAATGGAAAAAAATTGAGTCATGGCTCATTCTAAAGAACTCTGCAATGGGACCAAAAAACATTTTAATTTAGGATATTAAAAGTGCTAACGTTACGATGTTAGAATTCGACAAATAGACCCCCTGATGTCACGAATATGATATATACTTTTACATGACCTTAGTGAAAAAAAAATCAGAATGCAAAAAATTTCGACATCATACGTCACATGGTTCGGCCGCCATATTGTTTATTGTGAAAAACGAAACCCCTTTTTCTCTGTAACGGCTGAACAGATGGGGCCCTGACTTTGCATACAGAATCGCATGCCCATGACGAACAAAAAGTTCCTTCATGACGACATCATACGTCACATCGCTTAGGAGTTATGACGTTTTTAAGCATAAATTAAAAATTATATCTCCTCCCGAATTTTTGAAGATATCGAGTGGAATCTTTACACAAACGTTCCCCATGTGGGAAAGTTTAAATGTTACTTGGGAAGTTTCGATAAGTCACATGGTTTGGCTGAAATAGATAATGGAAGGAAAAATATTCTATTTCTTGAACCGTTGCATTGATCGACTTGATTGTATCAAATAGAGGTTGTATCAAATAGAGGTTGTATCAAAGCGGGGTTGTATCAAAGCGGGGTTGCATCAAAGCGGGGTTGCATCAAAGCGGGGTTGCATCAAAGCGGGGTTGCATCAAAGCGGGGTTGCATCAAAGCGGGGTTGCATCAAAGCGGGGTTGCATCAACGCGGGGTTGCATCAACGCGGGGTTGCATCAAAGCGGTGTTGCATCCAAGCGGTGTTGCATCCAAGCGGTGTTGTATCCAAGCGGTATTGTATCAAAGCGGTATTGTATCAAAGCGGGGTTGTATCAAAGCGGGGTTGTATCCAAGCGGGTTTATATCAAAGTGGGGTTGTATCAAAGTGTGCCTGATGAAAGCGGTGTTGTATCAAAGAGGGAAGGTGGAGGAAACCGGTCATCACTGCCAGCAGTTATAAAGTGGCAGTTCTAGATATTATTATTTTTTACAACTCACTCCCCTCCTTATGCTGTTCACTTACTTGGAACAACTCACTCCCCTCCTTACGCCATTCACTCACTCTGAACAACGCACAGTCCTCCTTATGCCGTTTACTCACTTGGAACAACTCACGGTCCTCTTTACGCCGTTTATTCACATGGGACAACTCACGGCGGATGGATATTTGTGAGAGTGGCAGTGAGCGAAGCGTGGGAGGAAGTGGGAAGTGGTATTGAGTAGAGCAGTTAATGTCACGGGCATGTGATGACGTGATGTTGACTGAGTTGTTGTGCTGGAGTGTCCATACAGTACCAGGTCAGCTGGGTAGCCTTGCCATTAGAGTTTGTGGGCTACAGTTTGTTTGCTGGTGGGAACTGGCTGGGACCTCAGGTATGAATGCATTTGTAATGTGTAAACTAAGCATTGAGGAGATAATGTGTTAACATTTTAAATACAGGATCACATAACAATGTACACAACATGGCCAAAGGTATGCGGACACCCTTTCTAATTAGTGGATTCAGCTGTTTCAGCTACACCCATGGTGTGGGACATCATTACTGACAGGTATATATAATCAAGCACACAGCCATGCAATCTCCATAGACAAACATTGACAGTAGAATGGGCGGTACTGAAGAGCTCAGTGACGTTCAACGTGGCACTGTCATAGGATGCCACCTTTCCAACAAATCAGTGCGTCTAATTTCTGCCCTGCTAGAGTTGCCCTGGTCAACTGTAAGTGCTGTTATTGTGAAGTGGAAACGTCTAGGAGCAACAACAGCTCAGCCGCAAAGTGGTAGGCCACACAAGTTCACAGAACGGGACTGCCAAGTGCTGAAGCCCGTCACGCATAAAAATCATTCCTCGGTTGCAACACTCACTCCAAAGTTCCAAACTGTCTCTGGAAGCAACATCAGCCCAACAATTGTTCGTCGGGAGCTTCATGAAATGTGTTTCCATGGCCGAGCAGCCACACACAAGCCGAAGATCACCATGCATAATGCCAAGCGTCGGCTGGAGTGGTGTAAAGCTTGCTGCCATTGGACTCTGGAGCAGTGGAAACGCGTTCTCTAGAGTGATGAATCACGCTTCACCATCTGGCAGTTCGACGGACAAATCTGGGTTTGGCGGATGCCAGGAGAACGCCACCTTCCCGAATGCATAGTGCCAACTGTAAGGTTTGGTGGAGGAGCAATAATGGTCTGGGGCTGTTTTTCATGGTTCGGCCCCTTAGTTCCAGTGAAGGGAAATCTTAACGCTACAGCATACAATGACATTCTAGACGATTGTGTGCTTCTAACTTTGTGGCAACAGTTTGAGGAAGGCCCTTTCCTGTTTCAGCATGACAATGCCCCCGTGCATAAAGCGAAGTCCATACAGAAATGGTTTGTCGAGATCGGTGTGGAAGAACTTGACTAGTCTGCACAGAGCTCTGACCTCAACCCCATTGAACACCTTTGGGATGAATTGGAACGCTGATTGCGAGCCAGGCCTAATCGCCCAACATCAGTGCCCGACCTCACTAATGCTCTTGTGGCTGAATGGAAGCAAATCCCCGCAGCAATGTTCCAACATCTAGTTTAAAGCCTTCCCAGAAGAGTGTAAGCAGTTATTGCAGCAACCCACGGTCCTCCTGATGGTCTGGCTGACTGTGTATGCGGATGTCTTCTGATACCTCAGGGAGATGTATGCCCTTGCCTTGCATAACCCCAGGTCACCTGTGGGCAAGGTGTAGTACCTGTCAGCCCCCCCCCCCCCCCTTACCAGGTTAATGGTCCACAGCGATGCGGTTTAAATGGTGGCTTTACACATGTGGTGGATGAGAGTCCAGTCGACTCCAACAGCATGGGTGGAAGAGGGTGAATTCCATAACTTCCAGCAGAAAGACGGAGAGGAGTGGCCAACCCCCCCCCCCCCCCCCCCACCCCACGTCTAAACCACACACTTACCCGTGTGTACCAGCCATAGAAAGGCAATGCCAACATTGTCCGAGGAGACTCGACATCAGCAGCAAAGGAGGGAACAACTCCATATTAATGCCCATGATTTTGGAATGAGATGTTCGACGAGCACATACGCATGTGCACATACTTTTCGCCATGTAGTGTACCTTCGCTTACTCTAGTTGCCAGACTGTATGAAGATTTAATTGAAATTAAGAGTTCGTTTGGCCACTTCACTTAGGAGCTCTTACATATAGTTGTAAGATATGTAGAGTGAGGATGAGTCTCAGTCCAAGTGATTCACGTTGGATAAGTGAAAAGCTGAGATAGATGTATCATGCATGCCTATTTCAGTTGCAGAATCCGATCAGAAGGCATGAACACAGGTAGTATCCAGGTGCAAATTGCTTGAAGTGTTAAAGAAAGAAGCTGCTGTGTATCATTCATATGATGTGTGAATGATATCGATTATACATTCATTCATGGAGTTCCATTTTTTTCTGCTTCTTTGCAGAGTTCTAACTTTTCCTGTTATTTTGATATTATACGTTCTTACGTTGAATAAAGCTCAACGCACCGTCCTGTGACAATTGTCACTTTATAGCTTTATTACCTGCACTACAAGAAAATAAGGTGAAATTTGTCATTTGAATGATTTATATAGATGGAAAGAAATGGGAGGAAAAGGAAATGGGACATGAAGAGAGAAACAGTTTGGGTCCGCATCACTTAAGGAATGACATCAGAATGAGTCAAATGAATGAATGAATATTTATTACTTACTACCTTCGCTACCAAAGGTGGGCTGAGGTTATGTTTCACCCTGTTTGTTTGTCTGTGTTTGTATTTGTCTGTGGGCAGGATATCTGGCAAAGTTATGGACGGATTCCGACGAAACTAGGTGGACGTGTTGGGAGTGTGACAAGGACGAAGTGATTCGATTTTGGTGAAGATCCGAATCCGGATACGAGATTTAAAAAAAAAATGTTTAAGTGATTCTTCACCATTGAGTGATGAGGCCAAAACCGATATACAGCATGATATTTCACAATGTTGTGGACGACTTATGACAAAGCTTGGTGGATGAGTTGGTTAAGTGACAAGAACAAACATCTTCGGTTTGGGTTCAGGTCCGGATCCAGATTTGACCTATAAGTAGATACAAAACGTAAACTGTTCAACATGGTGGAGGTACACTCTCCACCAAGTGCTGTTCTAGCTATCCCATCTGAGATTGGGTTGATCTGAGTGGAAGGGGGGCCTGAGAAAGATGAGGAGCGGTGATGCACTCACGCGCACACACACACACACACACACACACACACACACACACACACACACACACACACACACACACACACACACACACACACACGGGTTGTGATTTGCACATGCACGATTATGGTTTATACACAGTCATGTTTTGCTTTAGCATGTCTTGTTTTGTTTTGCATGATATCATATGCTGTGTATTGTATGCAAACATATTATTTTTTATGCATTGTGTACACATATACATGTTGTGCACATGTTGAATAGTAGACATACATGTTATGCATGACATGTTGTACAGTGGTATGTTGTGTACACACGTCTTGTGCGTGACATATTGCACATATTTTAAGCACATGCACACACACATATACGCACACACGCACATGTACGCACACTCATTCACACACACACACACACACACACACACACACACACACACACACACACACACACACACACACACACACACACAAAGGTGGATACATCGATCGAGACCTGGAAGGGCTCTGTTCCACCTTCTGAAACCCGCATTTGGAGATGACAACCAACAACACACACATACACACACACACACACACACACACACACACACACACACACACACACACGCACGCACTCATTCTCATTATTATTACTGTACCAGCGAGGCACCCGTGCTATATACGGATGGTAAGCCAAAAGCAAACAACCAATGTGGAAATGCCAAATGGTGAATGCTAAACCATGGAACTGTAAAATGGTGTGAATAGGAACAGCAAGGTGAATAGGGACACAAACTGAAAAAAAGTTCGGAAACTTTTTCGCTGAAAATTGATAACCATACTGATTTGTTGATATTTGGGTTGAAAGTGTTCTCTTGTTTTTTTAAAAAGCAACTTATAGTCCCTATTAACCCCATATATGGGTTAAATAGGAATAAATAGGATTTTTATGGCTGTCCCTATTCACCTTGCTGTCCCTATTCACCTTGCTGTCCCTATTCACCCCATTTTATGGAACCAATAAATTCCACATTCTTGTGCCACCTTCAGTTGAACGTCAGACATGGACAGCAGGTTTGTGAGTGACTTGGGCAAATAACGGTGAATGGCAAACGATGAACCAATAAATTCCACATTCCTGTGCCACGTTCATCCGAACGTCGGACATGGACAGCAGGTTTGTGAATGACTTGGGTAAAAAACGGTGAATGGCAAACGATGAACCAATAAATTCCACATTCCTGTGCCACGTTCATCCGAACGTCGGACATGGACAGCAGGTTTGTGAATGACTTGGGTAAAAAACGGTGAATGGAAACGATGAACCAATAAATTCCACATTCCTGTTGCACCTTTAGTCGAAAATCAGGCATTGACAGCCGGTTCGTGAAGGACTTAAGCAAAAAACACCCGTTTGAATGGTTCTGTTTCCAGTCAATGGCGAATCTGCATATGGTGAATCCGTGAATGTCATGGTTAGAAAGTAGAAATCCTCTGTATGACAAAATACTGTGTTAAATCACGATTGTATTGAGATATAATCAAACCAGCCCATTGTCGTCATCTGTTCACTTCCGGATTCGGTAACAGGTTCATATCGAGTCAATTTCAAAATCATGGTTTTATTGAGGAATTTATGAAACCTCCTACCTACCTTACAACATCCTATGGGACCCTAAAACGCTTCACAAAGGGTTTGGCGGGGCTAGGCCCAAAACAGAGGGAGTAGTTTTGGTTCAGGTCTGAATCCAGATCCGGCCTATCAGTGGGATACAAAACGTAAACTGTTCAATCTGGTGGAGGTGTGTGCACTACCCACTATTGAGCGCCATTCTAATTAGTAATAGAACACACCGCAGGTAAGCATGTCAAGCTCATTCAAATGAGCTCGCCATGCTTACCAGGCGGCAGGTAGGCCTACTCGTACCGTACGGTTTTCGGGTGAATGTGAAACTATTTCAGCATCCAGACTACTACAGCTGAGCTATTCATACACTCGGAGTCGGTCAGGAGTGGAGCCTGTGGAATTAGGTCATCGCGTCACAGCCCACAGGTAAGAACGCATGCTTAAGGACACCAACGGCTTGGCGATATGTCGTGCACAACTTGGAATAATATTGTATTACTGAATACCGATGCAACATTTATATATTGTCGCGTGACTCCCCCTTGGTTAAGACCGGGAAATCACGGATAGCCAAAGCCAGGTTTAACTCCAAAGGCGTTCAGTTCAAATATGCGGATTTTACTATACACGCGCGGGAGGAAGAAAGAATAAGAAGCAGCTGGAAGCTTTTACCTGACGCGATCTCGCCGAGAATATCCGGTCTTCAAAGCCTGCAAATAAATTAACTCACACCAAACCTGATGTAAAATGTACAGAGAAAATAACAAAGGATTTATTATTAGAATATCGGGGACAGGAAAAAACGCGATGATAAAAACTATATTCCTAATTTGGGATCCCACACACCAGACTTGCACAAAGACACAGGGGAATAGAAAAGAAAACAAGCGTTACGCCTAGGTCCCCCGTCGGTGAAGTGATGCGAGTTGACAAAGTGGAAGATGCAAGGCGGCCATCTTGGATTTTGACGTGGCGACCCAATTTTCAATAGCGTTCTTCCTTATGCCTAGATACACCCACACACCAGATTAGACGTTGGTACTTCGCTTATTTTTCAAGATATTCCGCTCACAAGGTTCAGACATACATGGCGGCGGCCATCTTGGATTTTGACATGGCGACCCAATTTTCAATATGATTCTTCCTTATGCCTAGATACACCCACACACCATATTAGAAGTTGGTACTTCGCTTATTTTTTAAGATATTCCGCTCACAAGGTTCAGACATACATGGCGGCGGCCATCTTGGATTTTGACGTGGCGACGCAATTTTCAATAGCGTTCTTCCTTGTGCCTAGATACACCCACACACCAGATTAGAAGTTGGTACTTCGCTTATTTTTCAAGATTTTCATCTCACAAGGTTCAGACATACATGGCGGCGGCCATGTTGGATTTTGACGTGGCGACCCAATTTACAATAGCGTTCTTCCTTATGCCGAGATACACCCACACACCAAATTAGAAGTGGGTACTTCGCTTATTTTTCAAGATTTTCATCTCAAGGTTCAGACATACATGGCGGCGGCCATCTTGGATTTTGACGTGGCGACGCAATTTTCAATAGCGTTCTTCCTTGTGCCTAGATACACCCACACACCAGATTAGAAGTTGGTACTTCGCTTATTTTTCAAGATATTCATCTCACAAGGTTTTTTTTTTTTTTTTTTTTTTTTTGTTGTATACAAGATCGAGGCTCGTGAAAGAGCGAACATTAATCACACAGAAAGACAAACAGACACACAAAACAAATAACATCGGGAGCGGTAGACAAGATGGGGAGAGAGGGGGAAGGACACAAACACAACATTTGAGAGCAGGGAGCGAGAGACATGGAGACATCGAGAGAACTGTGGGAGGGAGAGGGCTTTGGGGGGGAGGCATGGGAAGGGGGGGGGGGGTGGGAGAGGTATAAAACATATGGACACTGCCAAGACTTCCAGGAAAGAAGTTGGAATTTCAAACAAGGTGGATCTGGGGTGAATTAGTGGGGGTAGAAAAGATCAAGGTTTTGGATGGGGGAAGATAAGAGATAGTGGTGAACAGCTGTTTTGAAGACCTGGAGGGAGGAGTGTGATTGAAGTGAGTGTGGGAGTTTGTTCCAGAGGCGGGAGAAAAGAGGAATGAAAGAGTGAAGGTGAGCAGAGAGCCGAGATTTCGGCAGTTTAACCATCAGAGGGTGGCTGGCAGATCTTGTGCGACCTGTAGGAATATTTGGGGGACAGAGCACAGAGAGAGCTGGGGGAGCAAGGCCGGAGAGGAGTCGGTAGAAGACAGAAAGACCACCTATCTGCCTGCGGTGAGTGAGTGAAAGGCCCTCAGAGATAGCTTCATCGCGGGAGATTCCAATGATTCTGAAAGCGATGAATCCCTGCTCTCATATCATAACACCACCAATGGTGGTGGAATTGCCGTTATCCACCGTCAAGACATCAAGACCAACCTCATCTCCATCTCATCTGCTCCATCATTTGAACACCTGGCTTTAAAACTCTCTGGTCACACGCAGTCAGTCATGGCTGTCGTCTACCGCCCTCCCAAACCACACCCATCATTCCTGTCTGACTTCTCCTACTTTCTGACCCAGCTATGTTCCCTCTCCCCCTCAATCCTCCTCCTTGGTGATTTCAATATCCACATGGACTCCACTGACTCCACAATAACCACTGACTTCACTGATTTACTCACCTGCTTTAACCTCACTCAACATGTCGACTTTCCTACCCATATCCGTGGTCACATTTTGGACCTTGTCTGCTCCACTGGATTAAATTTGCACCATCTCTATGGCTCCGACCTCACCCTCTCTGACCACTTAGCCATCACTCTGACCATCAACATCCCCGCCCCAACACCAAGGCATTATCGCACAATCAACTTCCGTAAGCTAAACGCTCTTTCACCTACCTCATTCTCATCCACCCTCTCTGAAAAAATGTCCACTTCTCCCTTCATTGACCTCCACACCCCTTCCGACCTCACTGACTACTACAACCACACTCTCTCCTCCTGCCTTGACCAGCTTGCGCCTGTAAAAACCAAAACAGTTTCTTTCACCCATTCTGCTCCCTGGTTTACCCCTGAACTCCACCTGATGAAAACTCGTGCTCGCCAACTTGAAAGACTCCGCAATAAAACGGGTCTCACAGTTCACTCCCAAGCCTACAAGGACCACATACAACACTACAAAGATGCCCTCTCCCGCGCCCGCTCTGCCTACTACTCTCAAATTATCCACTCTGGCTCCGGAAACCCAAAAGCACTCTTCTCGACAATAAACCAACTCCTCCGCCCCCTGAACACCACCACCCAGTCATTCACAGTAGACAACTGCATCTCCTTCCTCTCTTTCTTCCAACGCAAAATTGACAACATCTACAACAGCTTGACCACCGCCGCACCCGCTCCCCCTCCAACCACCTGCCCCCCCTTGTCCTGCCATCCCCTGTCTCGGTTCTCCCCAATCTCTCCTACTGACCTCTCTGAACTCCTCATAGGAATGAAAACTGCCACCTGCACTCTTGACCCCATCCCCTCCAGCTTTGTCAAAGCCTCCCTCCCTGCTCTCTCTCCACTTATCATTGCAACAATAAACTCCTCCCTGTCTACAGGCATCGTCCCACCTTCCCTCAAAATTGCTGCTGTTACCCCCATTCTAAAAAAACCTGGTCTAAACCCTGACACCCTAAACAACTTCAGACCCATCTCCAACCTACCCTTTCTGTCAAAAGTTTTGGAACGCGCTGTAGCCACTCAACTCAAACATCATCTCTCTGCCAATAACCTGTATGAAACATTCCAATCCGGATTCCGCTCCAACCACAGTACTGAAACTGCTCTCCTCAAAATCACCAACGACCTTCTCCTCTCCTCTGACGCTGGCAACCTCAACATTCTCGTCCTCCTCGACCTCAGCGCTGCCTTTGACACCATCGATCACACTATCCTCCTCACCCGACTTGAATCCACCTTTAACGTCACCGGCACTGCCCTCTCTTGGATTAAATCATACCTCTCTGACAGATGCCAGTTCATCTCCATCAATAACTGCAAATCCCCCACTGCTCCCCTCCCCCAAGGTGTCCCCCAAGGTTCAGTTCTTGGCCCCCTCCTCTTCATCCTTTACCTGTCCCCGCTCGGTCACTTAATCCGCCGTCATGGTCTCCAATTCCACTGCTTCGCCGATGACATCCAGCTTTTCATCTCCACCAAGTCCGTCTCCACCTACACCCACTCTATCCTGACAAACTGCATCACTGAAATAAAATCCTGGCTTCAAATCAACTTCCTCAAGCTTAACTGTGATAAATCTGAAATAATCATCATTGGCCCAAAAACGCTCACAAAATCCACCCATAACTTTGCCCTCAACATCGACGGTATCCCAGTATCCACCTCCCCTCACATCCGGAATCTTGGCGTCATCTTTGACCAAACCCTTTCCTTCGACAAATACACTAAACAGATCACAAAGTCAGCCTTCTTTCACCTGAAAAACATTGCCCGTCTCCGCTCATCCCTCTCCTCCACGGCTGCAGAAACCCTCATCCACGCCTTCATCACCTCCCGTCTGGACTACTGCAATAGCCTCCTCTATGGTTCACCCTCAAAAATCACCAATAAACTCCAATACATTCAGAACTCCGCTGCCCATCTACTCACCCATTCCCGGACCCGTGACCACATCACCCCCGTCCTTTACAAGCTTCACTGGCTCCCCATCCCCCAGAGAATCCAGTACAAAATCCTCCTCTTGACATACAAAGCCCTCCATAACCTGGCCCCATCCTACCTGGCTGACCTCCTCTCCAGACACACTCCCACCCGCAACCTCCGCTCTGCTGGTACCAACCTCCTGACCCCCTCCATCCGGACCAAATTCAGATCCTGGGGGGACAGGGCCTTCTCCATCGCTGCTCCCACCCTCTGGAACTCACTACCTCACACCATCAGAGACTCCTCCTCACTCACCACATTCAAAACATCACTAAAGACCCACCTGTTCAACGCTGCATTCAACATTCAACCCACAGCATTTAACCCCTGACTATCTCTTCTCCTTCTCCCTCCTTTTGCTTTAAATATTTCCCTATTGATTCTTGTCTTTTTGCAATTGTTGTTTTCATGTATTGTTATGCATTATGTTTTCCACTCTGTCAAAGCGCCTTTGGGCTTCTGGAAAAGCGCTATACAAAATAAATGAATTATTATTATTATTATATCAGTCTCGGTGAGTGACGTCATTTGGACGTCCTGAACAGCTGTTTGTGTCAGGCTGCTAAGAGTTCACCTTGACATACAACTTGCTTTTATTGATGATCCAGCGATCCATGATTTGTCATGATTCAAATTAAAATTTGACTTTTCTCATCATTTGTAGATCCTGAATGATCACGGTGTCTTGGGTTCCACATCCAGCTCAGCATCTCTTCTCTCAGTGTGAAAATTAACTCCCTCCCCCTCCCCCACAAACCAATATAGTTGGACACTATATTTTTCTGATGCCCGAGAATATCCGGAACATGAAATCAAATGTTAACATTACATAAGTTGAGACGAACTTGTCATTTTGGAACAATATTTAAAGTTACCCTCAAAACGCGACCAGTGGTCGAAGCACGTCACACTCAATTTCCATGTTTCATACTTTGGTAAGTTGTGCGGTCATTATAGCAATAATACTCGTACATACAATTGAGGTACCACATGAAAGTGTAGCTTCTGCTGGTTCTTCTGAAATCAATAGTATCATGTTACAGAAATATTTGACGTTGTAGCGACCCATGGGTCCCCCAAGCAAGACCGGCATCAGAATCTCCTTGCTCCAGCCGGTGACGTCACCGGCGGGGATCCACGGCGCCAGAGTGGCTGGTCACGTGACCGCCAAAGCGTGCCGCGCGTGCGGGTATAATCAGCTACACCTGTTGATCACGTGACCACTGAAGCACGCCTCGCTTGAGAGGCGTGGCTTTCGGTTTCGGTTTCTGGTTGTGCTTTATAATGCAGCCCGATAAACGGGCTTTTCAGTGTTCCCGAGTTGGTTTGACGAATAAATATCTTCTCGGACGAGTTTGTGCCTTGCCATCCATTTGTCCATATTCTGCTGGAGCCCGGACTCCTTCACTGGTGACCCCGAATTTGAACACGCAACCCCGACTGCCCCCGCACGGATGCGGGGGCTGCGAACGGACACGGCAAGCACGCCCTAGCCAGGGAAGCCACCTAAGCTGGTGACGCCGGCTTCTCCCGCACGGCTTCGGGCGCAGTTTCGAACGCGGTTTCGAAATGCCGGAGTTTCGGAAACGACGACGGCCATGACTATGAGGTTCGCGCACCGCGCTCGGCTCCTCCTCTACGACCAGAGGGGCGAGCCTACTCCAAGACCCTCCGAAGGCACGGCCGCTTTGTCACCCTCGCGCAACTACTACTACAACTACAACTGCAACTACTTCTCCGACCCTGCATCCTCGGGAGGCCCGCGAGGAACCTCGGCAGCCTCCCCTGAGGCCTTGACCAGCCCCTCGGTTGACTCGCCCGCTTTTCGCGTGCACCGCTCGAGCCTTCTCGGCACTGCACCCGCGAACTGCAACCTCGGGAGGCCCGCGAGGAACCTCGGCAGCCTCCCCCGAGGACTTGCCCGGCCCTCGGCCGCCCCCCGTCCACTGCATCCCCCGAGGCCTTGACCAGCCCCGCATCCTCGGGAGGCCCGCGAGGGACCTCGGCAGCCTCCCCCGAGGCCTTGACCAGCCCCTCGGTTGGCTCACCCGCTTTTTGTGTGCACCGCTCGAGCCTTCTCGGCACTGCACCCGCGAACTGCAACCTCGGGAGGCCCGCGAGGAACCTCGGCAGCCTCCCCCGAGGACTTACCCGGCCCCTCGGCCGCCCCCCGTCCTGCACCCCCCGTCCGACCGCCCGCCCCCACACCGGACCCCCCCTGCCTGCACCCCCCGTCCGACCACCCACCACCACACCAGACCCCCCACCCCCGCGACTGGCCAGGGGTCGTTTCGGTCGGGTCATCCGGACCCCCCTCAGGTTGACCTCCCTGGACCAAGTCCATTCTGGGGGGGCGTGTGTAGCGACCCATGGGTCCCCCAAGCAAGACCGGCATCAGAATCTCCTTGCTCCAGCCGGTGATGTCACCGGCGGGGATCCACGGCACCAGAGTGGCTGGTCACGTGACCGCCAAAGCGTGCCGCGCGTGCGGGTATAATCAGCTACACCTGTTGATCACGTGACCACTGAAGCACGCCTCGCTTGAGAGGCGTGGCTTTCGGTTTCGGTTTCTGGTTGTGCTTTATAATGCAGCCCGATAAACGGGCTTTTCAGTGTTCCCGAGTTGGTTTGACGAATAAATATCTTCTCGGACGAGTTTGTGCCTTGCCATCCTTTTGTCCGTATTCTGCTGGAGCCCGGACTCCTTCAACGTGACTTATTGGACTACATATGCCCGCACCCCACGTACACAGCCGGCGCGTCACAAAAATGATCAAATTTATACATAGACTTTTGTTTGAAGTGCATAAGTGAGACTTTATTCATCCAAGTCACATATTAAAACAAGAAAGAGCAATCAGAGATTGCAGACCCTCGCCACCCGGTTTTTTCAGTGGTTTTTAAGGCTTTTGTGTCAAAACAAATATGGCGGCCGAACCACGTGAACGATGACGTCATCATTTATTTATTTTCTCCACCAATTTATCCTTACGCCAGTTAGCTGAGATAGACCTTATCGTGTTCTCACTCCATCGGATCACACACAGCACGCCGTTTCTGTGAATATATCGAGCTTTAGTGGGAGCTCACGTAAAACACATCAAGCTCAAGGAAATCAGAGAGCGAAGAGGAAGAAGATCATCAATGCGACAAAAAGGCACAACCGAGCATGCGCAGGACGGCGCCAGACGACGTCACGTCCTATGGACTAAACCAACAACAACCAATACTGGCGTGGCCACTTTCTTTCCTTGAAAAAAACGTTACTTTGCTAACTAATATTTTGCGTTACCTAGTACAAGTCAGCATGCACATGTGATATATTAAGATGTAGATGAAATGTACCATAATGGGAATACACACAGCAAAAATTCAGTCAAACCATTAAATACTGCATTGCCGGGACATCACAAAACTGAAAACCAGAACAGTATTTGCACATGTGCCTGAAGACAATAGACCGATGATGCCAGGTTAAGAGGAAAAGCGCCATCACTGGATTGCCCGTCATCAGGTGCCGAGGGATTATACTGCCCCATTAACACATATGCAACCACTCATCCATCAAGCACGTAGTCATCCAAGTGTTTGGGGCATGAACGCAGGCGTCCTGACCTCCTAATAGGAGGTGACGCGGTTGCTGTGCTGTCAACACCATGGCATTGGACCTGGGAATCACAGGGATGGTCAAGTATAGAGGGTAGAACTGCAGGAGGCGGACTTGGGGGCAGAACACATTCAGCTGGAGTCGAGAGAATGGGAGGTATGTGATGTGGATCGAGGGGAGCAATAGGTGGCCCATCTGAGTCATCTTCATCACCGAGAGAATCATCACAGGAACCTCTGTGCGGATGCGGGTATGTGTAGTCCACGTGGGTACCATGTAACATTCCGATTGTAGTACATGATACGACGAGCGTCGGAGTTGAGAGCCAGCAAACGTGTGGATGTCGCACCAGTTCCCGTCCACAGACACAACCAGGTAACGATCCCGTGCTCGAGACTTGAAGCCATCTGAGTGTAAGTACACCAGGTCTTCAACATGAACTGTCTGAGTAGCAGAGCGTTTTGTTGATGGGGACTTGGATATCTCGCTATAAGTAGGGTTCCTGGAGTGTTGGGCATGCTGCTCTCGGATAAGGTTCTGATCCAAGATTGGAATCTGGTGGTTAGTGAACAAGTCACGTTGTGTCCACATTTCCCATGCAGACATACCGCGAGATCTGATACGTGAATTTACTCTGGTAGTAGCCGTGGAAAGCTGACGAGGCGACACTGGACCTCCTAACGGGTATTGGTGTAATAATTCAGCTTCTAATTCCTCAATGGCTTTCTCTGCGACAGGGTTTTTGTTGAGGTTTTTGACGCAACCAAGCTCGAGGGAGACGCAGTGATCTTGTAAGAGCTTGTCATTAGTGAGAGACATGAATGCAGAGGCTTGATCAGTCCGGATGACAGCAGGTGGCCCCTCCCTCGGATGAAGTTCACTGATGAGTTCCAGCAGGCCGTCACGTAGGGAGTCATGGCGTTCGTCATCAATGAGAGAGGAACGGGTGTAGGAAGTGACGCACTCATGCAAGACCAAGATCAGTTGACGCCCACGCTTTAGGATGTCTGCTGCAAAGGTCACACCAATTGTATCGGGAGGATCATCGGATGATTGAGGAATGGCACGCGGAGTGATTTTTCACAGGGAAGCACAGTGGTGGCAACTGGTAGTTACATGGTTAATGGACCTATCCATGTCAAGGGCAAAGAAGTGGCGATGCATCACTTGCTTAAGTTGGTGGCAAGATGGGTGATCAAGCTTGATGTGGAGAGCCGTGACAAGGTCGTCCAGGACCAGGCGAGGAATAACGATGCGTTCATGGGAAGGTTGGAAGGGGTTGTGATATCGGACAACCAATAACCCGTCTTTTGAAATAGTGACTGAATTCAAGTACCTTTTCACGTCTTTAATATTGGTCAGGTTTTTCGATGGCCGGGTACCTTGTTTGAGATGGGCATGTGTTCTGCGTAAATCTGCGCACTCCGACTGTAGGGCTAGCCAGGCGGAACAGTTTGTAAATGGTAATTCGGAGTAACCGGTGATGATGTCTTGGATGGAGGAATGACGTATGACACAGTTTTCTGTCCGCTCTACAAATGAGCAAATTTGGCAATGGGGATTGTCACAATCGAGGGCATTCTGGCTGGCGAAATTTGAGGGTACATGAGCGGAGCCTGCAAGATGGCGGATTGAGGCCTGGAACCGGCTGACCATCGACAGAAAGGTTGAAACGTGGGGACTAGCCAAAAACTCTCCTCGGCATGGCTTATCAAAGGCTTGTACACATGGCTTACTATCAGTCAGTATGCAAGCTTTGTGATTGGATTGAATGATGAATGGTCCAAAGTGTTTAGTAGCCATAGCGATTGAGAGGGCTTCAATTTCGCAGGGAAGCCAGGTGACCTGGTGTCCTCGCAACTTGGCACTAAAAAACCCGCAAGTCGTTGGGACCCATTGCGAGTGACATACATCGTAGCTCCTATGTCATTTTTCTTCACTGATCCATCAGTGATAATCCACAATTGGTCTTCAGGGCGTTGACGGATAATGGTTCTGTTTGAAGAAAGGGCTTTCTGGGCAGAGTGGAATGCTTCAATGAGTTCGGAGGTCCAAGCGATTTTCTCTTGGGATAGGGGCCAGCCACAGCATCGTCTAATGGCGAGAGTAAGCTCGAACAGCCAGAGATAACGCAAGCTAGAACTTTGCAAGTGCCAATAAAGGATCGAAGGCTGTAGACCTTTCCAGGGGGGGCACACATAGACAATGTGGAGATGCGATGGGGGCTGGCTGTTTTTTTTTTTTTGTTTTTTTAAATACAAGATCGAGGCTCGTGAAAGAGCGAACATTTATCACACAGAAAGACAAACCGACAAACCGACACATAACCGACAAACCGACACATAAAACAAATAACATCGGGAGCGGTAGACAAGATGGGGAGAGAGGGGGAAGGACACAAACACAACATTTGAGAG
The DNA here is from genome assembly GCF_964187855.1 of Myxine glutinosa. NCBI lineage: Eukaryota > Metazoa > Chordata > Myxini > Myxiniformes > Myxinidae > Myxine > Myxine glutinosa. The sequence continues at coordinate 28,696,791 of NC_136268.1, read as the reverse complement.
CAGGAACCGAGAGACATGGAGACATCGAGAGATCTGTGGGAGGGAGAGGGCTTTGGGGGGGAGGCATGGGAAAGGGGGTGGGAGAGGCATAAAACATATGGACACTGCCAGGACTACCAGGAAAGAAGTTGGAATTACAAACAAGGTGGATCTGGGGTGAATTAGTGGGGGTAGAAAATATCAAGGTTTTGGATGGGGGAAGATAAGAGATGGTGGTGAACAGCTGTTTTAAAGACTTGGAGGGAGGAGTGGGATTGAAGGGAGTGTGGGAGTTTGTTCCAGAGGCGGGAGAAAAGAGGAATGAAGGAGTGAAGGTGAGCAGAGAGCCGAGATTTCGGCAGTTTAACCATCAGAGGCTTGCTGGCAGATCTTGTGCGACCTGTAGGAATATTTGGGGGACAGAGCACAGAGAGAGCTGGGGGAGCAAGGCTGGAGAGGAGTCGGTAGAAGACAGAAAGACCACCTACCTGCCTGCGGTGAGTGAGTGAAAGGCCCTCAGAAATAGCTTCATCGCGGGAGATTCCAATGATTCTGAAAGCTTTGGTTTCAACAGCGTGAAGCCGAGCTAGGTGTGAGGCAGGAGCACCAGACCATAGGGGGGAACAGTATTCCATTGAGCTGCGGATGAAAGCCTTGTATGTGGTGAGGAGCTCAGGTGTGCCTAGGAAGGACTTCGCACGACGGAGGATGCCCAGCATCGTCTAATGGCGAGAGTAAGCTCGAACAGCCAGAGATAACGCAAGCTAGGACTTTGCAAGTGCCAATAAAGGATCGAAGGCTGTAGACCTTTCCAGGGGGGGCACACATAGACAATGTGGAGATGCGATGGGGGCTGGCTGTTTTTTTTTTGTTTTTTTTTTAATACAAGATCGAGGCTCGTGAAAGAGCGAACATTTATCACACAGAAAGACAAACCGACAGACAAACCGACTGGCTTTGCAGGCCAGCTTGGAAATGTAGTTTTCCCAAGAAAGATCATGGCAGATAGTGAGACCCAAAAGCTTGAGCGACAGAACTTCTTGGAGAGGATGGTTGAGAAAGTAGATGGGAGGGTTGTCCAGTCGATCTTTTCGGAGAGACATAGTAAGAGTGTGAGATTTGTCAGGATTGAAAGACATGTTCCACTTGTATGACCAGTCTGTGATTTTGTCCAGGTCTTCAGAGAGTCCATTGTCCATTGTGCCTTGATGCCACACCCACCCTAGGATAGTGATGGAAGATGGGCCAATGACAGTCTTGGATGCTGACAGATTTAAGCGGTTGGCTTGAAGTGCGTCAAGCAGCCGTTTCCAGTTGACTAACAGTTCGTCTACGCTTGCTCGACCGCAATAGAGATCATCGGCGAGTTTGGCCACAACACCCTCCTCCACTAGGTATCCAAGGGCACAACAAGTTCGTTCTTCTCGTGCCGTTTCAGAGCCAGGCATACCCATGGCGGATCGGGCGTAGACTCTAACACCACGAAATGGAGTCGCAACACCGCAGTACTTCATTGACTCTTTAGAATTTAGATAGTGGGATTTGACAAAAAGGCATTAGTCAAGTCAGTAGCGATAATGTGCTTCCATCTCCCTATTTGTCGAAGAGTTTGATCGACGTTGGGCATCAAGGAAGGCTGGGGTTTGCTATATCGGCCTTGGCTATATCCTATATCGGTTTCCTTGGCTATATCCTACATCGGTTTCCTTGGCTATATCCTATATCGGTTTCCTTAGCTATATCCTATATCGGTTTCCTTGGCTATATCCTATATCGGTTTCCTTGGCTATATCCTATATCGGTTTCCTTGGCTATATCCTATATCGGTTTCCTTGGCTATATCCTATATCGGTTTCCTTGGCTATATCCTATATCGGTTTCCTTGGCTATATCCTATATCGGTTTCCTTGGCTATATCCTATATCGGTTTCCTTGGCTATATCCTATATCAGTCTCCTTGGCTATATCCTATATCGGTTTCCTTGGCTATATCCTATATCGGTTTCCTTGGCTATATCCTATATCGGTTTCCTTGGCTATATCCTATATCAGTCTCCTTGGCTATATCCTATATCGGTTTCCTTAGCTATATCCTATATCGGTTTCCTTGGCTATATCCTATATCGGTTTCCTTGGCTATATCCTATATCGGTTTCCTTGGCTATATCCTATATCGGTTTCCTTGGCTATATCCTATATCGGTTTCCTTGGCTATATCCTATATCGGTTTCCTTGGCTATATCCTATATCAGTCTCCTTGGCTATATCCTATATCGGTTTCCTTGGCTATATCCTATATCGGTTTCCTTGGCTATATCCTATATTGGTTTCCTTGGCTATATCCTATATCGGTTTCCTTGGCTATATCCTATATCGGTTTCCTTGGCTATATCCTATATCGGTTTCCTTGGCTATATCCTATATCGGTTTCCTTGGCTATATCCTATATCAGTCTCCTTGGCTATATCCTATATCGGTTTCCTTGGCTATATCCTATATCGGTTTCCTTGGCTATATCCTATATTGGTTTCCTTGGCTATATCCTATATCGGTTTCCTTGGCTATATCCTATATCGGTTTCCTTGGCTATATCCTATATCGGTTTCCTTGGCTATATCCTATATCGGTTTCCTTGGCTATATCCTATATCAGCCTCCTTGGCTATATCCTATATCAGTTTCCTTGGCTATATCCTATATCTGTTTCCTTGGCTATATCCTATATCGGTTTCCTTGGCTATATCCTATATCGGTTTCCTTGGCTATATCCTATATCGGTTTCCTTGGCTATATCCCATATCGGTTTCCCTGGCTATATCCTATATCGGTATCCTTGGCTATATCCTATATCGGTTTCCTTGGCTATATCCTATATCAGTTTCCTTGGCTATATCCTATATCAGTTTCCTTGGCTATATCCTATATCAGTTTCCTTGGCTATATCCTATATCGGTATCCTTGGCTATATCCTATATCGGTTTCCTTGGCTATATCCGATATCAGTTTCCTTGGCTATATCCTATTTCGGTATCCTTGGCAATATCCTATATCGGTAATCTTGGCTATATCCTATATCGGTTTCCTTGGCTATATCCTATATCGGTATCCTTGGCTATATCCTATATCGGTTTCCTTAGCTATATCCTATATCGGTTTCCTTGTCTATATCCTATATCAGTTTCCTTGGCTATATCCTATATCAGTTTCCTTGGCTATATCCTATATCAGTTTCCTTGGCTATATCCTATATCGGTATCCTTGGCTATATCCTATATAGGTTTCCTTGGCTATATCCTATATCAGTTTCCTTGGCTATATCCTATATCGGTAATCTTGGCTATATCCTATATCGGTTTCCTTGGCTATATCCTAAATCGGTATTCTTGGCTGTATCCTATATCGGTTTCCTTGGCTATATCCTATATCAGTTTCCTTGGCTATATCCTATATCGGTATCCTTGGCTATATCCTATATCGGTTTCCTTGGCTATATCCTATATCGGTATCCTTGGCTATATCCTATATATGTTTCCTTGGCTATATCCTACATCAGTTTCCTTGGCTATATCCTATGTCTGTTTCCTTGGCTATATCCTATGTCTGTTTCCTTGGCTATATCCTATATCAGTTTCCTTGGCTATATCCTATGTCTGTTTCCTTGGCTATATCCTATATCAGTTTCCTTGGCGTTTGAGAGGACATACATACAGACGGACAAACACTGTTCTAGACGGCTTTGCCCCATGGACTACAGCGTAGAAAAGAAAACGAGTCACTATGACTGTATCCTATATCAGTCTGTGATGATCCTGTATAACTGAATAATGAAACCATTACTGCCGACAATGAAAATGTTGAAGAGTCACAATTTTTTGTGCAAGATGCATCGATATGACTATGACTTATGAGTGATCAATCAGTAAAGGGATTTTATTTTCCAGGTGAAGCAAGAATGGATCATCACAGACTTCTCTGATCGACTTCATGGTTATAAAGGATGACTATGAGGAGCGGATGAGGGACAACCGGTCTTATGACTACAAATAAGGTGACTATTGTGATGTCATGGAGATGTTTAATGTAATGAAGGATACTGATAAAATAAATGTAGGAATTATAAGTAAATAAAACAACAACAGTAGACGTCACATGACCAGGAAGCTTGAGAGTAAAAAAGAGGAGTTAGGATTGAAGAATGGCAGGGGTGTTTCACACAGAGTGATTAATTCATGGAATGGTCTTCCTGAGAAGGTGGGAGCAGCAGGAGCATTCTAAGGGATTGTGGAATTGGAGAGGTACCTATAGAAACCTTGGGGATAGAGGGGTGGTGGGATGTAGATATATCTAGATTGGGATTGGCTGGGTGTGTGCATGCTGATGTATATGAAGATGTTATGACTCTGATAGGTGTGGGTCTTGTTAGGTGTTAACCTGTCACCTGTAGGAATTCAAACTTTATTCCATAGCCACCCCATCCATTACCCTCAGATTTATCCCCTATTGTGTGAAGGCATTCTCTCTTGTCTGGTATGTACCTACTCATCACTGCATACCTCTTCCTATTCTTATTCCCACCCACTACCCCCCTTACCCACCTATATTCTACCTGTCTCTCCCCACCCCAATCACTCCAACTACCAACACCACCACCATCATGCCCCACACATGTTAGAGAGCATGACTTCATATCAAGAGTGCTGGGAGGAGACTTGGCACAGGTAAGACTGGGTTATTGACCTTTTCCTGCGCTTCATTACCTCCACCACCGGAAGTGGATGGAGGTTATGTTTTCACCCCTGTCTGTTTGTCACAATAAGCATAATATCTAGAATACTTCGAACCAGCAACAATACTCATAACAACAATCATTAAGGCCGAGTCCGTAACAGTATATGAAGATGTTATGACTCTGATAGGTGTGGGTCTTGTTAGGTGTTAACCTGTCACCTGTAGGAATTCAAACTTTATTCCATAGCCACCCCATCCATTACCCTCAGATTTATCCCCTATTGTGTGAAGGCATTCTTTCTTGTCTGGTATGTACCTACTCATCACTGCATACCTCTTCCTATTCTTATTCCCACCCACTACCCCCCTTACCCACCTATATTCTACCTGTCTCTCCCCACCCCAATCACTCCAACTACCAACACCACCACCATCATGCCCCACACATGTTAGAGAGCATGACTTCATATCAAGAGTGCTGGGAGGAGACTTGGCACAGGTAAGACTAGGTGATTGACCTTTTCCTGCGCTTCATTACCTCCACCACCGGAAGTGGATGGAGGTTATGTTTTCACCCCTGTTTGTTTGTCTGTGAACAGGATATATCAAAGAGTTGTGAACAGATTTGGACACAATTTGGGTACGTGAAAAGGACTAAATGATTCGATTTTGCTGAAGATCTGGATTTGGATCTGGATCTGAGGATTTCTTAAGTGATTCCTCGCCATTGAGAGATAGGGCTAAAACCGATAATAGCACGATATCTCAAAGTTATGGACGGATTCGGACAAAACTTGGTGGACAGATTGGGTGTATGACGAGGAAGAATTTATTCAATTTTGGTGAAGATCCGAATACGGATCCGGATACAAGATCAAAAAGTATATATTGAGTGAAGAGTCATAAAAGATATGGAGCATGATATTTCAAAAAGTTGTGGATGTCTTGTGGCAAAACTTGGTGGATGAGTTGGTTATGTGACAAGAAAAAGCAGATGAGATTTTGCTTCAGGTCTGAATCCAGATCTGGCCCATAGGTGGACACAAAACTTAAACTGTTGGGCCTGGCGGAGGTATGCGCTCTACCGAGTGCTGTTGTAGTTAACTGTATAACTGTGTAGGGTTGTGTCCTCTTCTCCAAAATGAAGTGGAACTCATCCATTAGCGATACCCTCACATCGTCTCAGCTTAAGCATGGCGACCATGCTGTACTGTGGTGTAGTTTGTTTTGTCGATGTGCTGTAGAACGAAAATTGCGAAACGGGCATTATACAGGGCACCCCAATATAAAGAGGCCCATATGGGTTTCTGTAAACACACGTTATAATGTAAAATAAAATGTACAATATCTTAAACATGCTCAAATACTGAGTGGAACTCTAAACATGCTAAACAACGGAAAGTGGAAGTGGGTGTTTCACGACGAACAATAACTCCTAAACATAACATTCATCTGCTTTAAACTTGTGATTTATTGCTCCAATATGCAGTGAGGCGGATGGGGCCTCTTTATCTTGGGCGATACTGAACAAAACAGCGACCATGATCTCGGTCCTTCTCCTGCCTTGTTTATCCCATTCCGTTAGTCATTTAGATTTTGAACACGTGATCAAAATCAAGCCCGAGGTCCCCAAGGTCTTCGTGTTCTTGCACCATTAGATCCTGATTGGGAGAGTACCACCGAAGCTGTGATTCTATCATCGAGTAAATCCGCTCGTGGATTGGAAATGATTCTCTGCAGCGATTTAAATGAACAGTCCATGAATGAGCCTCATATCAATCAACATCAGACATGATAATGGTCCAGGTGTAAGGGATTTCAGTCGAAACCCAGGCTCATGGGGGCAGTATGACCCCATTTCTCCCCCAAAGCTAAAGTCTGACTGTCTCGATTTGAGAAGCTGTTGATAAACATCCTTAATTGACCTTGTGGTGACATTCCTGTCCTCCCTGCCTGCCAGATATTGCTCCCAGGGACAGTCTGCGTAAACTTGGGAAATGTTTTGAGTTCCTTGTCCTTTGAAGAAAGTATATAAAGACGAATGTAAGTTGAAAGTCCCTGAGTTGATCTTGGGGCTGGCTGTGTGGTGTTATTTTCCTGAAATGCCGTTACTGGCCGATGCGCCAATTTCCTCCTGTGCATGCATATCCTTATCTATTAATAAACCTCTTGTACACTTGGTCCGAGTTGAGCAGGTGCTTTTCCCTGAGAGAAAAGGAGATTAGGGAATCCACGACACAGGCACGTCGACACCTTGTCATCGCGATGTGTCGATTTTGATGTAATGGGTGTAAGGGCCAGGTACACACAGGGAATATGAACAGAGGAGGAGGCCATTTTGGTCCATCTTAGCTGCACTACTTCAACACGACAGTAAATCCAATATCATCCCCAAGGGAAAGAGGGCAAGAGGAGAGACAAGTGGAACAGTGGGGGCAGACAGGACATCACTAGGTTGATTATACAGTCACGTGAAAAAGTAAGTACACCCCATGTAAAGTTTTGACTTTTTCAACATACAGCTATTTGATCTTCATTTCAACAATATTGATAGATAAAGGTGATATAATATAACAAATATCATGAAACATTTACATTTTGTAGCCCATTGTATAATTTAAATAAACATAAATGCAAATTATGCATGTGGAATTATGCATGTATTTTGGGTCTATGGGGTATTTTGGGTCTTCAGGTCTTTTGGGTCTTCAGTGTCTTTTGGGTCTTCAGGGTCTTTGGTGTCTTCGGGGTCTTTTGGGTGTTCGGTGTCTTCAGGGGATTTTGGCTCTTAAGGGTCTTTTGGTTCCTTTCGTTCTTTAAGGGTCTTTGGGTCTTTTGGGGTCTTCGGGGTCTTTATGATATTTTGGGTCTTTAAGGGTATTTTGGGTATTCAGGGGTCTTGGTGGTCTTAAGGGTCTAGTGGGAATTAAAGGGTCGTCAAAGGTCTGAGGGGTCTCAGAGGTCTAAATGTAATTAAGAGGGTTAATTAAGAGGGTGTAAATTTGATTTGCAGAAGAAGAAGAAGACGTTTTCGTCGCATATAAACATAACGACATAACCATATACGTTTGCTCTATTATAATAAGACACAGAGTGGTCCAAAATAATGTCTGATCTGATCCACCTAAAGCACAAGGTTGAACAGCTTTTTTCCCCATAAGCTTCAATTATGTCGAACAATTTCTCTGTGCTCCTGCAGACGCTCATTTTAGAGATGTTTTTTGTGACAAAGTCAAAGTATATGATTGTGTATATGTGTGACAAAGTCAAACAAAGTAGGCCTATATGTTTCTTTTCACAAAGACAGTTTCGTAGGGTTTATGCAAATGCAAGAAATCCACAATACAAAACAATCAAACATAAGGAATATGACATTATGGGCAGAACACCAACCACACAAACATATGGAACAATCAGTTTCTATAGTGAAAGTAACTGTTTTGGACTTGCTGATACGTGGACTTGCTGCAGAGAACATTCCTTCCAGCACTCAGAAGGAAGCAAGACATCACGATATATTCAGTCATCTTCTTCCAAGACGACAGTGCCCCACCTAATATGTCTAATGGTGCTTTGGATTTTTTTAGATGAAATTTCCCAGGTGATCGACTCATTCTTCGACGGACGGACAGCCAATGGCCTCCCCACTTCCCGGATCTGTCACCTCCCGACTCATACCTATGGGGCTTCCTGAAAGGTAAAGTGTACAAAAACAACCCACACACACTGCAGGAGTTGAAAAATAACATCTGATGCATGCCAGTTCCAGTTCTCAGTTGAATCATCGATAACTTTAACAGTGTCCATAATCTGGGGAATGGCAGCTGCCATTTAGATTGCGCACTTCATCCTGCATGATTGCGTGATTGCGCACTTCATCAACTACAAATGATATCGCTCTTTATTGGTTGTTAAAGTATTTTTTTCACCATATTTAGCAAACTTCAACTAATCCTGTGTATTAGACAAAAACAATCAAAATCAACCAGTAATAAAAAATGTTGTAGTTAAATAAATAGTTGTACATCACTTTGGACCACCTCATATATACAGTGCCTTCAGAAAGTATTGACACCCTTGACTTTTTCACATCTTGTTGTGTTACAGCCTGAATTTAAAATGGCTTAAATTGCGATATTTTGCCACTGATTTATACACAATACATCATCATAACGTCAGTGATTTTTTTTTGTTTTTTTTTTATTACAAAATAATTAAAAATGAAAAGCTGAAGTGTCTTGTGTCAATATGTATTCAACCCCTTTGCTATGACACTCAAAATTGAGCTCAAGTGCATCCAATTTCCTTTGATCATCCTTGAGATGTCTCTACAACTTGATTGGAGTCCACCTGTGGCCAATTCAATTGATTGGACATTATATTAGAAAAAAACACCTTTCTATATAAAGTTCCACAGTTGACAGTGCATGTCAGAACAGAAACTCCACCATGAAGTCAAAGGAACTGTCCAAAGAACTCCAAGATAGAATTGTGAGGAAGCATAAATCTGGGGAAGGGTATAAACCAATATCTAGATTGTTGAAAGTTCCCAAGAGCACAATGAGCTCCATCATTAGGAAATGGAAAAAAATATGAAACTACCCAGACTCCTCCTTGAGCTGGCTGTCTGACCAAATCAGAGAAGAAGGACCTTGGTCAGGGAGATGACCAAGAACTCAATGACTACTCTGACAGAACTACAGAGTTCCTTGGCTGACATGGGAGAACCTGCTGGAAGGGCAACAGTCTCTGCAGCACTTCACAAATCTGGGCTTTTTGAGAGAGAGCCAGACGGAAGCTACTCCTGAGAAAAAGGCACATGACAGCACGTCTGGAGTTTGCAAAAAGGCACGTGAAAGACTCCGAGAGAATGAGGCAAAAGATTCTGTGGTCTGATGAGACGAAAATTGAACTCTTTGGCCTGAATGCAAAGTGCTACGTCTGGCGGAAACTGAGCACAGTTTATTACCCATCTAACACCATTTCTACCGTGAATAATGATGGTGGCAGCATCATGCTATGGGGATGCTTTTCAGCAGCAGGGATTGGGAGACTTGTAAGGATAGAAAGAACAATGAATGGAGCCAAATACAGGCAAATCCCTGAGGAGAACTGGCTTCAGAGTGAAAAAGACCTTAGACTGCAGTGAAGATTTACATTCCAACAGGACAATGACCCCAAGCATACAGCCAAATAAACACTGGAAAGGCTTCAGAAGAAGACCGTGAAAGTCCTTGAGTGGCCCAGTCAAATCCTAGACTTGAATCACATTGAGAATCTATGGAAAGACCTGAGAGATTGCTGTTCACTGACATTCCTCATCCAACTTGACAGAGCTTGAGCAAATCTGCAAGGAAGAATGGGAGAAACTTCCCAAATCCAGATGTGCAATGCTGGTACAGACATACCCAAGAAGACACGAAGCTGTAATCGCTGCCGAAGGTGCTTCTACTAAGTATTAACTCAGGGGGGTAAATGGGTAAATGGGTAAATTAACTCAGGGGGTAAATGAGATATTTTTCCCTTTCATTTTTTATTATTTTGTAAAAATTTCTGAAAACAAGCTTTCACTTTTACATTGTGGGGTATTATGTGTAGATCAGTGACAAAAAATTTCAATGTAATCACAGGAGGTGCAAAGTGCCCCTCCCTTTATATAAGGGATCGTTTCTCTGTATGCAGCTTTGATATGGGGACTGAAAATACGTTTCTCGGCTTCTACGAGACGAAATCGGCTGCAAATTTCAGAAGTAAATGCTTTGTGCCTTGAAGTAATATGTTCCAAATTTCAGCAACGTCTGTTTCCACATTCGTGAGTTTTATTTAGAAAACCCTCCAAATCACGTTGGTGTCTGTCCGTCCGTCTGTCCGTCCACCCAAAATGTGTTGGCGCTCATATCTCAAGGGCTATACATTGAAACGATCTGAAACTTGGAATATACATCGGTCAATAGGTCTAGTTAATGGCTTTCGAAAGAAATTCCACCAAAGTGCTAGAGTTTTTGCTTTAAAATTAAATATATAAAAATATATATACATAAATAAATATATAAAAATATATACACACTTTATAACTCTTCAAAATATTATTACCCCTATCTAATGTGCTGGGTTAATGGCATAATGGATAAGGCATCAGACTCCCAAGTTGGGGAGTGTAGGTTTGAGTCATCTGGGTTGAATATTTTTTTTTTCTCACTTTTTGAAGTATTTTATATCATCTTGGATAAAGTCTTGTATGATGAACAAATGCATTTTGTTTGTATTTAAAATGTATCTTGTGAAAAATGCCAGGGGCACAGAAAAGTCCCCTGTATATGGGATGTGCCATGTGGCAAATGATAGAAAAGAAGGGACATTCTTGGATAAAATGCCAGGGGCATCGAAAAGGCCCCTTTATATAAGGCGATGTGCCATGTGGCAAAGTAGAGAAAAGAAGGGACATTCCATAGCTTATAGAAAATGTCGAACAACAGAAAAGAAGGGACATTCAAAAAATCTCGTGTGCCTGCTGTACTACCCTTGTGTTCTTTGGAGGAACCAGGTAATGCTATAGAAAAGTTCATATAAAGGGGCGCCCAACATCTGGAAAATAAAATTCATTTACTTCTTCATGCAGGTGTGTGAATTAAATTGGTGCCACATGGCACATACCCTTATATAATGGGGCATTTTCTATGTCCCTGGCATTTTACCCAGTACTTCATTTTAAATTCAGGCTGTAACACAACAAAATATGAAAAAGTCGAGGGGTGTTTTTGTTTTTGTTTGTTTTTGTATACTTAATCGAGGCCTGTGTAAGAGCTAACACATAGAACATATAACAAATGAAGCAGGAGACCAGAGAGAGAGAGAGAGAGAGAGAGAGAGAGGGGGGGGGGGGGGGGGGGGTAAGCAAAACAACAGTAGGGGACAGGGACATCAGGAGATCTGTGGAAGATAGAGGGCAGGGGCGAGGTACGTGGGATAACCAAGATGAACATAACAGGGGCTTTCAGAAAAGAAAACACGGAATTTGAAGGAGGTGGTGAAGGGTATGAATACTTTCTGAAGACACTGCACATTTGCTACTCTCCAATCCTCTGGTACCTCTCCTGACTCCAATGACCTGTCAATGATATCGGCTAACAACTTTATTATCTGCTCTGCCACCTACCTTAAAACTCCGAGGTGTATACTGTATTATGTGGCCCTTGAGCTTTATCAACGCATAGCTTTCCTCACTGTTTCTTTACATCCTCCAGCCTGACCTGGATCTTCTGTAAAAGTCCTTTCCTACCTTCTTGATAGATACTCGCAGCTACTGGCAATCCCCATGACTGTTCTTGTGTAAATGCTGAAGCAAAATAACTGTTTACTAAGCCTGCCATCTGGTTTTCATCGCTAATCACATCACTAAGCCAGCCACGAGAGCACCGGTGACAAGGAGCTCCCAAAATGATGAGAGCCAATGATCAGGAGAGCCAAAGAACAGAGAGCGATCTTAATTTGTCACAATATTATACTCTAACTCAGGATGTGCACCCAGAACCAGCTCTCATGATCTTCTGTTCTTTGTCCACGAGTACTCCTGGTCTGTGCTCCATCCTCTCTCAAGGCGCTTTTTCTTCATTCGATCCTCCCTGCTTCTTCTTCATACTCCTACTGCACGCCGGGAGCTCTCGTGTCTCCTTTCTCTCCGCCCCTCTGGGTCCCCCTTCTCTTGTCGCGAGTGATTAGTTGTCCGCTCCTCGTGGGAGGTATGGTCCTCCAGGCCGTCGGGGGGTTTGTGTAGCACACGCCCATCCACTCAGACTTTTCACCGACCCACGTGGTCGGGAGTTTGCAGTACGAGCAGCTTCCTGCTCAACGAGCTGAGAAAGTTCCCCAAGTCTTTCGTTGTGCAGATGCACAGCCCTTTCTCTCAGCTACTTTTACAAGTATTTTCAGCTTATTTTAGAAGCTTTTTGAGCCATTTTGGGCAGAAATCCTCATCCCCCACGCACGATACCCTTTATGCAAATTAAACACCGCCGTTTTCTGGGATTTCTGCGCATGCACGCAGAGCATTCTGGGACAGAGTAAGTCATTTCGAAAGTCCTGTATTGGAGGGGAAGTGGCAGATTTTTTATTTATACAATTATTGTTAATTACAATTGTAGTTATAATAACGATCATCATTTTTTTTAATTCTTACTTTTGTTGATGTAATCAAACATCTTGGTTCCTATATAATTGCTTATACTGTTCGTGTGAATCATAAATAATTATAACATTGTGTTTTGTTTGAACTTTACCGGAATAACTATAAATTTGTAATGTAGATATTTAGAGCGATTCTTCAGCATCACCGACATCCAAGCACTGCTGGCTCACAATCCCACACACCCATCATCGTGCACTTTCAAACGCACTCTGCCTCGACACAATCCGGCACGTCGAGCAGCACACACCTGCAAACGCACACTCTGCCTGCACACCACCTCACACGTCCGGCGCGCACACCGTCAAACATAATGTTTGCACATAATCCAGCACTGACCCCCACCCCCGACACAACAGGACGTGCTGTTGGCTAGAGAAAGGGAGGGTGGGGAAGGTTAGGAGTAGGGAGTGGGGATGTGGGGGGAGGTGGGGGAGTTGAAACCCCCACCACCTGTTGGCTGTGCGAATGCAGCTTCCAGTCGAAGATCAGTTTGAACGACAAGACCTCCCACACTATCCATGTTTGTTATAGATTGTACGGTACCTGTCTGTCGTCTGTCTACACGCGTCTTTCCACTCCCTCTCCCTTAACCCCACACATCACAGCTCCCCCCCCCCCCCCCCCCCATAATTCCTCCTCTTTTTCTCTATCTTATTTTGTCCCACTTGCAGCCCACAGAGAGGACTATGTACAAGAACTATGTCCGAAGCCATAGACAACGATACGTGTCGCAGAGCGCTGATGTTCGCGTACGAGATGTGCAAGCACAAGTCTGTGCTGTCCGATCGCTGCTTTGAGTTCGTGTTCGCATCGTCGGACGGGGCCCGCCCACGCCAGTCATCCGGTAAGCGTCTCCGGGAGTCCGCACTACCTGGCAGCCCTGGCAGCATCGTAGTCGCATCCACCGTTTGTCTCTTTCAGGTACTAGTCGTGTCGATCTCTGTCTTCACTGTAGCGTGAGAGCGACGTAACGGTGTCCTGTGGCCATGAGCATGATCTTCATCGGTCATTCCTAATGGTCTTCAATTCACCTTTTTTTACCTGTCCAATGTGTTCAATGTGTGTAGAGATCTTTGCTTGTTTGCCAATCGCTGATCTGTTGCACCTGCACTGGAAGTTCTACACGGCGTTTCCATGGTGATTCGAGAGGTTTAAAAAAATTAAACAAACTATAATCGAGTCATAACAAGAGAAAGAGACAAATTACAAAGCGAAAACACCAATTCTTGTGTTTGTCTCGTTCTGCCGCAATTACTTAAAGCATTAAAGCCTGGTGTTGGCTTAGCGGTTAGGGTGCCGGCTTGGGATCCTAGGATCTTGGGTTCGAATCCCGGTCGATCGCTGAATTAACGCCAGGGGGGTTGACTCAGCCTGTCATCCTTCGGAGGTCGGCAAATTGAGTACCAGCTTGCTGGGATGAATGATCACGGTGAGTACCCCGATTTAGAATAGGTACACCGTATCCCTGCGCATCGTAAGAGGCGACTAAGGGTTGGCGTCAGGAAGGGCATCCGGCCATAAAAACATTGCCTCAAACAGGGAACCATGATTGTCATGGGGCCCGCAAGGCTAACCCCCGCTCTAGCGGGGAAAATGGCCTCAAAACGATCATTCATATTCATTCATTCATTTAACTGGAGATCCAACACTTAAATGACTAATTGATGTTGAGTTTAAAGGAGGCGAGTGGATGCTCAGGGTTCACTCTCATGGGCAAAGCTCGTGCAATAGGGTCGATTCGGGTACATGGTCGTGCCGGAGGGTGCTGGAAGACCTTATTTGTTACCCTCGCCAGACCAGAGGGTATTGTATTTGAGGCTGTTTGTTACGTGGCTAATGTTTTTTTTTTTTTTACAAGTATGTTGATCACTCCGGTTTGTGTGTTTGTGTGTGTTTGTTTGTCTGTCCGCTCACTTATACTTGCCTACAGGACACAATTTTAAACCGATCTGCACGAAACTTTACCAAATGGTAGAGTTCGTGGCCCGACAAAATCCTATCTATTTTTGGGGTAAAAAGGTCAAAAGGTCAATAAAGGGCCAACCACTTTTTTCAAATTTCTAAAATCCTCAATTTTCATCCGATTGACTTGAAATTTGAATAGGATATACATATCGGCAAACTGAATTCAACAACCAACTACTTTTGAGATCAGCATAGGCCGAAAGGTCAACATAGGCCAAAGGTCAACAACCATTTCAAATTTCTAAAATCCTCAATTTTCATCCGATTTACTTGAAATTCCAATAGGATTTACATATCGGCGAACTGAATTCAACAACCAACTACTTTTGAGATCAGCATAGGCCAAAAGGTCAACATAGGCCAAAGGTCAACAACCATTTCAAATTTCTAAAATCCTCAATTTTCATCCGATTTACTTGAAATTCCAATAGGATTTACATATCGGCGAACTGAATTCAACCACCAACTATTTTTGAGATCAACATAGGCAAAAAGGTCAGCATAGGCCAAAGGTCAACCACTTTTTTTCAAATTTCTAAAATCCTCAATTTTCATCCGATTGACTTGAAATTTGAATATGATATACATGTCGGCGAATTGAATTCAACCACCAACTATTTTTGAAATCAGCATAGGCCAAAAGGTCAACATAGGCCAAAGGTCAACAACCATTTCAAATTTCTAAAATCCTCAATTTTCATCCGATTTACTTGAAATTCCAATAGGATTTACATATCGCGAACTGAATTCAACCACCAACTATTTTTGAGATCAACATAGACAAAAAGGTCAGCATAGGCCAAAGGTCAACAACCATTTCAAATTTCTAAAATCCTCAATTTTCATCCGATTGACTTGAAATTTGAATAGGATAAACATATTGGCTTACTGAATTCAACAACCAACTATTTTTGAGATCAGCGTGGGCCAAAAGGTCAACGTAGGCCAAAGGTCAACCACTTTTTTTAATTTTTAAAATACTCAATTTTCATCCGATTGACTTGAAATTTCAAGAGGATTTACATATCAGCTAACTGAATTCAACCACCAACTATTTTTGAGATTAGCTTGGGCCAAAAGGTCAACATAGGCCAAAGGTCAACCACTTTTTTCAAATTTCTAAAATCCTCAATTTTCATCCGATTTACTTGAAATTCCAATAGGATTTACATACCGGCGAACTGAATTCAACAACCAACTACTTTTGAGATCAGCATAGGCCAAAAGGTCAACATAGGCCAAAGGTCAACAACCATTTCAAATTTCTAAAATCCTCAATTTTCATCCGATTTACTTGAAATTCCAATAGGATTTACATATCGGCGAACTGAATTCAACCACCAACTATTTTTGAGATCAACATAGGCAAAAAGGTCAGCATAGGCCAAAGGTCAACCACTTTTTTTCAAATTTCTAAAATCCTCAATTTTCATCCGATTGACTTGAAATTTGAATATGATATACATGTCGGCGAATTGAATTCAACCACCAACTATTTTTGAAATCAGCATAGGCCAAAAGGTCAACATAGGCCAAAGGTCAACAACCATTTCAAATTTCTAAAATCCTCAATTTTCATCCGATTTACTTGAAATTCCAATAGGATTTACATATCGCGAACTGAATTCAACCACCAACTATTTTTGAGATCAACATAGACAAAAAGGTCAGCATAGGCCAAAGGTCAACAACCATTTCAAATTTCTAAAATCCTCAATTTTCATCCGATTGACTTGAAATTTGAATAGGATAAACATATTGGCTTACTGAATTCAACAACCAACTATTTTTGAGATCAGCGTGGGCCAAAAGGTCAACGTAGGCCAAAGGTCAACCACTTTTTTTAATTTTTAAAATACTCAATTTTCATCCGATTGACTTGAAATTTCAAGAGGACTTACATATCAGCTAACTGAATTCAACCACCAGCTATTTTTGAGATTAGCTTGGGCCAAAAGGTCAACATAGGCCAAAGGTCAACCACTTTTTTCAAATTTCGAAAATCCTCAATTTTCATCCGATTGACTTGAAATTTGAATAGGATTTACATATCGGCTTACTGAATTCAACCACCAACTATTTTTGAGATCAGCGTAGGCCAAAAGGTCAACCACTTTTTTTTGAATATCTAAAATCCTCAATTTTCATCCGATTCACTTGAAATTTGAATGGGATTTACACATCAGTTAACTGAATTCAACCAACAACTATTTTTGAGATCAGCATAGGCCAAAAGGTCAACATAGGCCCAAGGTCAACCACTTTTTCCAAATTTGTAATAGCCTCAATTTTCATCTGATTGACTTGAAATTTGAATAGGATTTTCATATCAGCCAACTGAATTCAACCACCAACTATTTTTGAGGTTAAAAGGATGCTCTACTGAGTGCCATTCCACTTTGTTCTGTTTTGCCAAGTGTCGCTCTATGAGTGATTTTTCATTTGTTTGTTTGTCTGTTTTTTGTTTGTCTGTTTGTTGTCCGCACAGAGTAAATATGATTTTCTCTGCAACCGTTGGTCCGATTGACAGGAAATTTTTACGATAGGTGCAACTCCACCTGCAATTTTTTTTAATGATAATTATGACGTCACCGGTGACGTGGTTCGGCTGCCATCATGGAAAACCCGAACAATTTTGCACCTCTATATCTCTGAAAGCACTGAATAGAAAAAATTGAGACATGGCTCATTGTAAAGAACTCTGCATGGGGAATAAAATATGTTAAGGATGATGTCATAGGTGCCTCCACTATGACGTCATAATTCGACAAGTACAAAACTTCATCCGATCAAGATGAAATTTCTTGAGCATAATCCAGTGATAAATTGGTGGAGAAAATAATAATAATGATGATGACGTCATAGGTCACGTGGTTCGGCCGCCATATTTGTTTTAACACAAATGCCTTAAAAACAACTAACAACACATCCTGGCGAGGGTTTGCAATCTCTGATGACTCTTTCTTGTTGTCCATGCTTTCTGCATGCATAGACCCCGCAATGGACCCGTCGCCTTGACATCACTTCACATTGTCAGCCAGATGCGATGATCCATGTGCTTCAGGTTGGGAAACATGAGGATGTCCCCGAACAAACACATGACCATTAACATTCACTCATGATTGTTAATGGTCATGTGATTGGCACCTGACTGCAAACTGCCGATCCTCGTGACTTGTAAGCAGAGTCTTGCAACAATGAGTGCGTCGTTCTTCTCGGTGGACATTCGGCCGGCTGTCTTGTTTGCTACCGATCATTTTTGGACATTGAAGATAATGCGCATTACCTTTCGAGAAGGGTAAGCATAATTTCCGCCCGACCCAGTGACACGGCCGTGCCCAGGAATGTTGCAATGAACCAGCAGTGCGAAAAATTAAATATCCAATCTAATATATAAAGCTCTTTCTAACCACTCACTGACTCACTAACTGATATAAATGTTTAGTACTCTCTAGGTGTGCAAGAAAACTGAAATTTCGCATTCTGATGCAACTAAAAGCCAATGTCCCTGGAAAAAAAAATCACAAAAACAGTCGGAAAATGTCCACAAACGAAGATATCCGTAAATAATTGTTGGCCGGTGCAGTCTCGCTCTGCTCACAGCAGGTCATGTGACCCAAGACAATGGCGTTTACAGTGCAACTAGTTGCTAGGCAATACTAATACGTGCCTCTTCCGCCTCTTCTTTTATAACATTTTCCTTATTTACACGAAAGGTTACAATAACTGCAAGCTTTTAAATAAAGATGTCATTCTAAACACTAATTCTTGATTTACTTTAGTTATATAGCTGCTTGCAGAATGCAACCACATTACACTTCATCAAATATATAAAGCTCTCTCACAATCCACATCATGAAATATCCAGCTAGTGTTTATTATGTACTCATGAGGTATGCATACACATTGTGTAAACAATAACAGACCGTGCTTTGTACGTAGGTACATAATAAGTAGAAGCTTGTAGGCAAGCATCACCGACCTGTTGCTAGATATCAAATTAAATTTATTTATTTATTTTAAGGACGCGTTTATGGTTTTTACATGTTTTCATTGAGATTTTTATTTCACAGTTGACAGTTATATAAATTACAATTTTGAAATGCTGGATATAGATTGTGGTAATTTTTAGTTTGTTTTTTTATGGACGCATTTAGGTTTTTTAAATGTAAATTCTCATTTGCGGACGCACTTTTCCTTTTTTCATTTACTGCCATTATTGACATGTTTATTTTACAATTATAGAAATGAAAATTTTGAAATGCTGGATATCGATTGAGGTAATTTTTAGTTTTTTTTATGGACGTATTTACGTTTTTTAAATGTAAATTTTGATTTACAGCCACGCTTTTTCTTTTTTCATTTACCGCCATTATTGTCATGTTTATTTTACAGTTATAGGAATTACAATTTTGAAATGCGACATATCTATAGAGGTTTTTTTTTTTTTTTTAAGGACGCGTTTACGTTTTTTTAACGTAAATTTTCATTTACGGACACGCTTTTTCTTTTTTCATTACGGCCATTATTGTCATGTTTATTTTACAGTTATAGAAATTACAATTTAAAAATGCTGGATATCGATTGAGTTTTTTTTTTTGGTTTTTTTACGGACACGTTTATGTTTTTTAAACGTCAATTTTCATTTATGGACATGCTTTTTCTTTTTTCATTTACCTCCATTATTGTCATGTTTATTTTACAGTTTTCGAAATTACAATTTTGAAATGCGATATATCTATTGAGGTTTTTAAAGTTTTTTTTTATTTACAGACGCGTTTACATTTTTTTAAACGTACATTTTCATTTACGGACACGCTTTTTCTTTTTTAATTTACCGCCATTATTGTCATGTTTATTTTTCAGTTATAGAAATTACAATTTTGAAATGCTAGATAATGATTGAGGTTTTTAAAGTTTTTTTTTTTACGGACGCGTTTGTTTTTTTTAAACGTAAATCTTCATTCACAGATGTTTTTTCTTTTTTCATTTACGGACATTATTACCATGTTTTTTTCACAGTTTACAGTTATAGAAATGTACATTTTCAAATGCTAGCTATTGATTGAGGTTTTTTTTTTTACATAATTATGCATTTACGGTTTTAACGTAAATTTCATTTAAGGACAATTTCCGACGGTTCTATGATTTTTCCCGGTGTACCTGCTTCAATGTCTGTTGGCACGCCAAATTTCAGCTTTCTATGACACCCAGAAGATATGCAACATTAATGTGACTCAGTGAGTCAGTGGTGAGAAAGAGCTTTATATATTAGCTGCACCACCTGAATATTTGCTTGCATTCTGGAAGCATACTCCACGAGGAATAAATACACTTCTCTACTTTCAATTCGGTTTTATGGCATGCAGGTGAGACCATCAAAAGCCTTGATTTGGCGAAAGGATAAAGGAATGTCTTTAATAGCTGAGCCTGAGCTCCACGCAGAAAGGCTAAAGGAAGAAATTGGGTCTTGGGGATGGACCAACACATTTAAGAGTGAAAGTGATCCGGTCGTGAACCTTACTCAAGGCCTCGGCGATCCATTCCCATCACTGCTTAGGAACTTTCACTCTCAGATACGAACCCGCCTGTTCACGACACAAGTTGCTTTTTTTTTGGCGATCAACAGACAACTGGTCGTTTGAAAGAGATAGGAACATGCCTTCAGTGTTTTATAGTCAAATCTCATTCTCGAGCGTAATCGGATTCAAGGAGACAACACCCTGCGATCAATGCCTTTGCGTCTCAAGGGATTCTCATGTGAGTCTAACGCCACAGGTTACTGGTCACTGTGCCGTGGATACTCCTCTTGCTTAAAAGCACTTTAAACAATTACATGACATTTTGGCTAATGTACGTGCTATCTCTTGCTAAGATGTTTACAATGTGTGTTACAAATGGACCATTAAGATCTCCCACTTTATAGCAATAATAACAATGAGTTTATTGTTATACAGCATATATATATATATGTATATATATATATATATATATATATATATATATATATACATATATATATATATATACATATATATATATATATATACATATATATATATATATATACATATATATATATATATATATACATATATATATATATATATATATATATATATATACATACAATCACGTGAAAAAGTACGTACACCCCATGTAAAGTTTTGACTTTTTCAACATATTTCAACATACAGCTATTTGGTCTTCATTTCAACAATATTGATAGATAAAGGTGATATAATATAACAAATATCATGAAACATTTACATTTTGTAGTCCATTGTATAATTTAAATAAACATAAATGCAAATTTCGCATGTGGAAAAAGTAAGTACACCCCTACATTTATCACTACTTCAAATACCTAAAATTAGAATCAGGTGCACCAGCTCAGCTGCAAATGATTAGAACATCGTTAGAGAGGATCTTGGAGGAACCTGTCTTATTTAAACCTCAGACATTTAGTTTGGTTTGCTCTTTGTTGTTGAAGTGTGCAGCGTCACCATGCATAGATCAAAAGAGCTCTCTGAGGCCTTCAGAAAGAAGGTTATAGATGCCTACGAGTCTGGGAAGGGATTTAAAAAGATCTCCAAACAATTTGAAATCAATCAGTCGACTGTCCGGAAGATCATCTACAAGTGGAGAACATTCCGAACAACTGCCAACTTGTTCAGGCCAGGCTGCCCCAGAAAGTTCCGCCCGAGAGTGGACTGCAAGATGCTGAAAGAAGTCTCTAAGAACCCCAGAATGTCATCACGGGACATACAGGTAGCTCTTGCCACTGTTGATGTCAAAGTGGATGAGTTTACCATTAGAAAGAGGCTGCACAAATTTGATCTACATGGGAGGTGTGCCAGGAGGAAACCTTTGCTGTCCAGAAAGAACATCAGGGCAAGACTAAAGTTTGCCAATGAACACCGAGGCAAAGACCAGCACTTCTGGAACAATGTGCTCTGGACAGATGAGTCAAAGGTCGAGCTATTTGGCCACAGTACCAGAAGACATCTTTGGCGAAAACCAAAGACAGCATTTGACCACAAGAACCTGATACCAACTGTAAAGCATGGTGGTGGAAATATTATGGTTTGGGGCAGCTTTGCTGCATCAGGGCCTGGGCAGCTCACCATCATAGAATCCACTATGAATTCTTCATTGTACCAGAGGGTGTTTGAGGATAATGTGAGGCCATCTGTCGGAACGTTGAAGCTCAACCGAAGGTGGACCTTGCAACATGACATTGACCCTAAACATACCAGTAAATCCACCAAGGAATGGCTGAAAAGAAAGAAATGGAGGGTTCTGGAATGGCCAAGTCAAAGCCCGGATCTAAATCCCATCGAGATGTTGTGGGGGGATTTGAAACGAGCTGTGCATGCAAGAAACCCCTCAAACATCAGACAGCTGAAAGAATTCTGCATGGAGGAGTGGGCAAAAAATTCTTCCAGTCGATGTCAGAGACTGGTAGACATTTATAAGAAACACCTACTTGAGGTTGTTTCTGCCAAAGGGGGCAATACCACCTGTTGGAGCCAAGGGTGTACTTACTTTTTCCACATGCGAAATTTGCATTCATGTTTATTAAAATTATACAATGGACTACAAAATGTAAATGTTTCATGATATTTGTTATATTATATCACCTTTATCTATCAATATTGTTGAAATGAAGATCAAATAGCTGTATGTTGAAATATGTTGAAAAAGTCAAAACTTTACATGGGGTGTACTTACTTTTTCACGTGACTGTATATATATATATATAGTAATGACTTGCGGTTGAGAATAAAATCAAATGAATCCATTTTTAGTTCTCCAACCTTTAATGAGCAAACAAACAACTGCTCGACGTTTCGATCAGCAACACAGATAAACGCGCATCCACTGACCTTTCTCAAGATTTTTGAGAAAAGTCAGTGGATGCACGTTTATCCGTGTCAGTGGATGCACGATGCTCTCTTTCTCTCTCTCTGTCTCTCTCTCTGTCTCTCTCTCTCTGTCTCTCTCTCTCTCTCTCTCTCTCTCTCTCTCTCTCTCTCTCTCTCTCTCTCTCTCTCTCTCTCTCTAATGGCCCTGGCTTCACGTAGGTGGACGTCCACCATCTTGGACATAGGGGATCTCGGGGTCGCTCCTGGGGGATCGATCGGCTGTCTCCGGGGGCCTGTTCGAGAGAACTGTCTGGGGCTATACAACAACAATAACAAGTATCAGAGTCAATGTTAAAATTTTAAAACAAAACACAAGACTTGGAGTAAATTTGTTTTAAACGCGTCATTAATTTACCACTTTTAGTATTTTTCTTTTTCTTTTTTTGTATACAGTATCTAGGTTCGTGTAAGAGCTAATATCCTGTAAAAGGAGCTGTATTCTTTTCTCTGTAACGAGGATGCCCTATTTGATGCCATTTGGAGTTTCATGCATGAACCTGGAACTTCACGTCATCATCGGTTAGACTATTGCCAACTGCCAATCCACCTGGACCTCTCCCTCTACTTTACGGCCTCATACTTTCTGTTGGTGTGTGATTATAAATAGCTGCTGCGTATACTTTCCAATTTTTCCTACCGTTCCTCCATCCTTTCCGGCCCATCCACAGTTTTTCTGGCCCACCGGCACCACACTTTATTCCGGTCACCACCATTTGTCCCAACTTGCTATAGTTTGATGACTGTCTCGATGTAAGCGAGGTCCAAGCATGGTTGTGTAATGTATGAGTCAGTGTAAGAGTGTGCTAGTTTAACAAATTTTGTTTCACATCGGTCTGGAGTCCTGGTGCTCAACCCCACCATCACCCCTTACTCCCCTGTTGAGCTGTCGTGTCTCTGTTCGATCTCTTACCCGAATGTAAACGTCCACCCCTGTACTTCGCAGGCATTACTAATGGGTGTATCCACCGTCCCTCTTGGATGTTAAAGATCACACAATATGTTAGATTATACCATTGTGTGTGCGCCTGGTCTCTGCTTGGAGTAATCGTAAATTCCTGCTCTAATCCACAGGGGGCACTCCTTCAGCGCAAAGCGGCATCTTAGCAATGATGCAATCAGCAGGATTAATTAGTAACTGCAGGTACGGATTCAGAATTGTATGTTGGGCGGTGGGGGTTGGGGGGCACAAAAATTTACTTGTTTATAAGTTATTTAGTGGTTTATCATTTCAGAATCTTTACAATTCATGTTCAGATTTGGATTCGTTTTGATTAAAATTAATAATTAAACATTCATAGGATGGGATAAGAGCTCGGGATCTCTTGTGTACGAAGCAATGGTTAAATTACGATGCAACACGTTCTGCTGTCTTCAATGGATAGTTTACAATCATGATGCACAGAAGGACCAAACCCCCTAAAAAAAAATCACCAACCACGTGACTATACTCGTAATCATGCCAAAAAAATTAGTTACAAAATCAATTATTTCAAGTATTTTATCAAATAAATCAAATATTGTAACAGTTGAACTATTTCTTACTTTTTTCTGCATGCGGATCATGGTCTTTTAAAATTGACTTTTTTGAAAAAACAACAACCTGAATACTCTTGAATTTTCACCCTTTTTAACATGACCTTTAATTCACTTGTTTACATCATTTATCATTCACTTTTGTTTTTGTATACTTAGTCGAGGCTCGTATAAGAGCTAACACATATAACATATAATAAAGGAAGCGTGAGACAAGAGGGGGAGAGATAGAGAAGGACAACAGCAGTAGAGAACAGGGACATCGGAAGATCTGTGGGAGAAAGAGGGCTGGGGTGGGGTACACGGGATAAACAAATGGACACTACTGAGATTTTCAGGAAAGAAAATGGAATTTGAAGGAGGTAAATTTTGGGGTGGATTAACGGGGTGGAAAAGATCAAGGTTTTAGATGGGGGAAGATATGACATGGTGGTGAACAGCTGTTTTAAAAACCTGGAGGGAGGAGTGGGATTGAAGAGAGTGGGGGAGTTTGTTCCAGAGGTGAGAAAGAAGAGGAATGAAAGACTGAAGGTGAGCTGTGGGTCTTCATTTTGGTAGTTTAAAAAGAAGAGGGTTGCTGGCAAACCTTGTGCGTCCTGCAGGGATATTTGGGGGAAGGAGCACAGACAGAGCAGGGGGAGCTAGGCCGGAGAGGAGTCGGAAGAAGATAGAAAGTCTGCAACCTGCCTGCGGTGAGTGAGTGAAAGGCCTTCAGAATCAGCTTCATCGTGGGAGATATAAATAACCCTAAAAGCTTTGGTTTCTACAGTTTGAAGCCGAGCTAAGTGTGAGGCAGGCGCACCAGTCCAGAGGGGAGTGAGGCAGGAGCAGCATTCCATCAAGGTGTGGATGAAAGCTTTGTGGTGACAAGCTCAGTAATGCCAAGGAAGGCCTTCGCACAATGGAGGATGCCCAGTCGGCAACTGGCTTTGGAGGCCAGATTGGAAATGTGGTTTCCCAGGAAAGATCATGGAAGATAATTATGAGACCCAAAAGCTTGAGTGATAGAACTTCTTCAAGAGGATTTTTGAGAAAGTAAATGGGAGGGTTGTCCAGACGGTCTTTTCGGAGAGACATAGTGAGAGTGTGAGATTTGTCAGGATTGAGACATGCTCCACATGTTTGACCAGTTTGTGATTTTATCGATGTCTGCACAAAGTGAAGAGGCTGCTGCCTACCGATCTGAGGGATGAGAGATGGAGCGGCAGAGGGTGGACTCATCAACAGAAACATAAAAAGGATTTTCCAGAGTCTGAGAGCTCATTAATGACGATTACACAAGCACAGGGCCCATAACACTGCCTTGAGGAACTCCAGCCTGGGCAGGAAGAGGAGAGGAGAGAATTCCATTTAGAGCCACACGTTGACTACAAGGAGAAGAACTCCGTGAGCCATGCATGGAGATTTCCATGGATACCATAAGAGGCGAGCTTGCGGAGCAGGTTGGGGTGCCAGACCATATCCAAGGCACGAGATATACACTACATGGCCAAAGATATGCGGACACCCCTTCTAATTAGTGGATTTGGCTGTTTCAGCCACACCCATTGCTGACAGGTATATATAATCAAGCACACAGCCATTCAATCTCCATAGACAAACATTGGAAGTAGATTTGGCCTTACTGTAGACCTCAGTGACTTTCAACATGGCACCGTCATAGGATGCCACCTTTCCAACAAGTCAGTTCGTCAAATTTCTGCCCTGCTAGAGCTGCCCCAGTCAACTGTAAGTGCTGTTGTTGTGAAGTGGAAACATCTCGGAGCAACAACAGCTCAGCCGCGAAGTGGTAGGCCACACAAGCTCACAGAACGGGACCGCCGAGTGATGAAGCACGTAGCGCGTAAAAATCATCTGTCCTTGGTTGCAACACTCACTACCGAGTTCCAAACTGCCTCTGGGAGCAACGTCAGCACAACAACTTTTCATCAGGAGCTTCATGAATTGGGTTTCCATGGCCGAGCAGCTGCACACAGGCCTAAGGTCACCATGTGCGATGCCAAGCGTTGGCTGAAGTGGTGTAAAGCTCGCCGCCATTGGACTCTGGAGCAGTGGAAACGCATTCTCTGGAGTGAAGAATCACGATTCACCGTCTGGCAATCTGATGGATGAATCTGGGTTTGGCGGATGCCAGGAGAACGCTACCTGCCCGAAATCATAGTGCAACTTTAAGGTTTGGTGGAGGAGGAATAATGGTCTGGGGCTGTTTTGCATGGTTCGGGCTTGGCTCCTTAGTTCCAGTGAAGGGAAATCTTAATGCTACAGCATACAATGACATTGTAGACGATTGTGTGCTTCCAACTTTGTGGCAACAGTTTGGTGAAGGCCCTTTCCTGTTTCAGCATGACAATGCCCCCATGCACAAAGCGAGGTCCAGAGAGAAATGGTTTGTCGAGATCGGTGTGGAAGAACTTGACTGGCCTGCACAGAGCCCTGACTTCAATCCCATCGAACATCTTTGGGATGAATTGTAACACCGACTACGAGGCAGGCCTAATCGCCCAACATCAGTGCGCGACCTCACTAATGCTCTTGTGGCTGAATGGAAGCAAATCCCCGCAGCAATGTTCCAACATCTCATGGAAAGCCTTCCCAGAAGAGTGGAAGCTGTTATAGCAGCAAAGGGGAGGGGGGGGGGGGGGGGACCAAGTCCATATCAATGCCCATGATTTTGGAATGCGATGTTCGAGGAGCACATATGGGTGCCAGACTATGGAACTGTTTACCTTCCCATGTATTTCCCAAACACTTACGACCTTCCCCTTTTCAAAAAGCAGATTTTTTTACTTCCTCAAAACTCTTCGACTATTCTCTCTTTCTTCACTTTTCCATCAATGCAGCTCTTTTATTTAAGGCCTGGCCTCGATGAGGCCTATATAGTCTGTGACAGGAGCCTTCAACATATATATATATATCTATATATATATATATATATATATATATATATACATATATATATAAAAAATCTATCATTCTCTTAACATTACCTTTCATTCACTTATTACATTATTATCATTCACCTGTAGTTCTTTCCGGAGTTCTTACGATGCAAACTGTGGGCCGCTGGGACATCCAGGTCCGGAAAGAATGACCTCGAACTCGGTTGAGGTCACGCAATGTGAGGTCATATGAGAAGAGATAGAGAGGAATGTCCATACAGAGAGTCTGTTGACATAAACCAGATACGATTTTCCCTCATGGGAAAACAAATTGGCCTGGACCGACCTCCTTCGAATACATGCTGCGGTGGCGTGTACCTTTCATAATTACTTATTACATTACCTTTAAGTTACTTATTACATTACCTTTCATTTACTCATTCCATTACATCAGGGGTTTGAACATTGGTTCCTTGCATCATGAGCCAAGGATTCAAATGGGAAAAATAACAGGCTAACCCAGGTAACACTGTAAAGCAGTTGTTTGAACAAGTTGTTCAAAGTGAAGCAGATTAATGGGCCCCAAAACAGATAGATGGACCCATCTGCAATGGACCACAAAACACCTTCCCACTCATTTAGAGGAACTCATGGGAAGCTCTTTATCGCTCTGGATGTGATTCTTTCGTGCTGCTGGTCTGATTGTAAACAAATCCGTTGCTATATCATGCACTCGTATAGGAATCTGTTTATATATATATACACACACACACACGAGTATTACTACCTGATCATCACCTAGTGTTGGCCTAATGGTTAGGGCGGTGGGCTTGGGATCCGAAGGTCCGTTGAATTAACGCCAGGTGCGGTTGACTCAGCCTGTCATCCTTCCGAGGTCGGCAAAATGAGTACCAGATAACTGGTTACAGAGAGGCATTGCATCAGCGGCAGACGTGCCAACAGAAATGATGCAACCAGCAGCTGGGTGGCTGCACACGAACCACCCACCCACTACCTGATCGGCGTATGGTGGATGCTGCAGACTTTTAAATCATTAATTAAACTCTACCTGAACCATCCCTGCTTCCTTCTCAGCAATGTGTTACAGGTGGGTGTTGAGCGCAGTAATAGAATGCCTGGCTTTCACCATGGTAACCAGCTTCCTCTTGAAGCAGCATCGTAAAAATGGGACCTTTTCATAAATGTAGAAACCAGTGTGTGTGTGTGTGTGTGTGTGTGTGTGTGTGTGTGTGTGTGTGTGTGTGTGTGTGTGTGTGTGTGTGTGTGTGTGTGTGTGTGTGTGTGTGTGTTTTGAAATTACAAAGTGTATGTATCAATAATTATCTGAGCCGGCAGGGTTATTGATATTAAACGGAAAAATTCAATGAATGATAATTAATCAATTCATTCATGTTTGGACAAATATTTATTGGAATTGGATATTTATTGTTTTTCTTGTTCTTTGAACACTGAAGGGCTGTGCAAGTATTACAAAGTGTATACAATTAAATATAAATATTATAATCTCATTGGTTGTACCTTGAATATTTATCATGCAGAACACGTTGCAGGTGTGATTATTAGGCTGTGTTTATGAAATTGTAACGCATTGTGGTTACCATATACAACAACAACACAACATGCATTTTAAGGCAATTTTCCCTGCAAGAGCGGGGGTTAGCCTTGCGGTCCCCATGACAATCTTCTCCATTTTGCCCTATTTTCTGCATCTCTCCTTGTTAACCCCCTTGCCCGCATTTCTTCTTCCACCATCTTTAGCCAAGTCTTTCTTGGTCTTCCCCGTCCTCTACTTCCTTCTACATTCATTTCCATCACTCTTCTTAACCAGCCAATTTCATCCTTCCTCAACACATGACCAAATCATCTCAACCTGTTCCTCTTCACAGCATCAATCACAGGCTCTATTCCCATCATCTTTCGCAATTCATCATTTGTCTTCCTCTCTATCAACGATACTCTGCACATCC
This sequence comes from Myxine glutinosa, assembly GCF_964187855.1. Taxonomy (NCBI): domain Eukaryota; kingdom Metazoa; phylum Chordata; class Myxini; order Myxiniformes; family Myxinidae; genus Myxine; species Myxine glutinosa. The sequence goes on along the minus strand of NC_136268.1, from coordinate 28,667,607 downwards.
ACCGAACCATTCGCATTTCCACCCTTTCCAGCCTTCGTTGCTGCTCTACGTTCATTACCCATGTCTCACTCCCATAAATCATAACACTTCTCACACATGCAGCATACACCTTTCCCTTCAGCTTCAACGACACTCCCCTCCTCGTCAGCACACCACTCAGTTCCTGAAACTTCTTCCATGCACATCTCACTCTAGCAACCGTTGCCGAGTCTGATCCACCTTCTCCATTCAGCATGTCTCCGAGGTAGCAAAATGTTTTCACACCTTCCAGCATCACGCCGTCTCCAAGATCCAACACAACATTTCCCCCATCTGCAGCTCCCTCTGTGCACACCTTACATTTGAATGTAGCTGCCACACTGGTAAATGATCCTCTCAGACCACTGCATTTTTGATGAACCCACTCAGCGCACATTGCACATTGAATGGAGTTCACTCCGACACACTTCCTGCACACAGCACATGGCCACTTCTCAGTTCTTTCCACCTCACCACATGCTTTACCACTTGCCATCAGCTTCGTCTTTCTGATATTCACCTTTAGACCTTTTGTCTCCATACATTCCTTCCACTTGTTCATCTTCTCCTTCAGTCCATCCATACTTTCTGCAATCAACACCAGATCATCTGCATACAAAAACTCCCACGGTAAACCCTCCTTTATGTTCTGAGCCAGCACCTCCATCACAGCTACAAATAGTGGTGGACTTAGTACCGACCCCTGATGCACTCCCACCTTCACCTCAAACTCACCACTGTTCCCGTCCTTCGACCTTACAGCTGTGCGCGCTCTTTTGTACATTGCCATCACTACTCTGATCAACCATTCCTCCACTCCTAACTTCCTCAATGCCCATGTCAATACTTCACGTGGAACCCTATCGAATGCTTTCTCCAGATCAACAAACCCAAGAAACAACTTCTTCCTCTTCTCCATGTACTTCTCCTGCAACTGCCTCACAATAAAGAGCGCATCTGTCGTTCCTCTTCCTGGCATAAATCCAAACAGCATTTCGTCGATCTTCACCTTCTTCCTTATCCTCCTCTCCAACACCCTTTCCAATACCTTCATTCCATGCTCCAATAACTTTATCGCTCGGTACGAGCCACACTCCAGAGGGTCACCTTTCCCCTTGTATGGGGGGACAAGGGTACTCAATTCCCAATCCACTGGAATGCGGCCTTCTTTCACCACCAGATTATAGATCTCTGTCATTCTCTTCACACTCCAACTTCCTGCTGCCTTCAATATATCTCCCACAACTCCCGTTGGCCCTCCCGCTTTTCTACTCTTCATTGCTTTTATCGCTTCCTCAACTTCCTTCTCAGTTATCTTCTCTGCCGGTCCTAAAACTGGGTTACTCTCGATGTTGCCATCCCATTCATTCTCTGTATTCAACAGCATTTCCATATATCTTTTCCATCTTCCTTTAATTCCATCTGGGTTCACAACGATTTGTGCCACTTCATCCTTCAAGCAACTCACCCCCATCACATCACACCTCTCTTTCGCTATCTGCTTTGAAATCCTGAATACCGCTCTCTGACTCTCTTCCGAATCCAAGCATTCTCCGAACATTTTCCTACATGCCTCCTGCGCCTTTGCTACCTCTTTCTTTGCAGCCTTCTTGGCTGCCTTATAACTTTCATGCTCTGCTTTTTCGGCTCCCGTGCCCTTCGCCTTCTGCCACTCATTGAACTTCTTCCTCTTCTCGTCAATCCTCTTTCCAACTTCCTCATCCCACCACCATGTTTCCGAGTGCCTCGGTGGTCCTTTTGTCCATCGACATACCTCACAAACGGCTCCCAACAGACTATCTTTCATTTGAAGGAGCTGCGCTCCAACGCGAGTCGAAAGAAGTGACGCGACCAAAGACGGAATTCGTCCGAGTTGCTTTATTGAAACAAAACAGCTCAGGTATTCTCACAAAAGCCCGTTTATCGGGCAGCAATATATATACACATTTATGTCGGGAAGTTTGCCCGGCAAAAGCTATACCGGGCATGCCCAGGTGTCAAGGACGAGCCTTGGAAAGGCGAGTCTGGACCTGCCCGGGCGTGTTTGGCTGCGGCCTGGCAAGTCGAGGCTGGGCGTGCCCGGGCGCTCTGGGCGAGCCCTGGAAAGGCGATAGCGGGCATGCCCGGACGCTCTGGGCGAGCCCTGGAAAGGCGATAGCGGGCATGCCCGGACGCTCTGGGCGAGCCCTGGAAAGGCAATAGCGGGCATGCCCGGACGCTCTGGGCGAGCCCTGGAAAGGCGAGAGCGGGCATGCCCGGGAAAGACAAGACCGGGCGTGCCCGGGAGGTTCGGGCGTGCCCGGGAGAGGCGCGTCTGGCCGTGTTCTGGCCGGTGCAAGGCGATTGTGTGCATCCAGCGGTAACAGCTACACATTGACATCCAACCACGTTCAAGCTCAACCACATCATCCTCTACCCTTCTCAGCCTCTCTTTTAATGCCTCCCTTACTGTCACCTCTTTCAACCTCCACACCTTCATTCTCGGTTGGTACTTCACCCGCCGAGCTCTCCACGCACCTTTCACCCTTATGTCGCAGACAAAAATTACTTCCTTTATTGTGGTTCCCATATAAAGGAAGTAATTTTTGTACTAATCTCACACGACCACATGATTTGAGAATGCATTTTAAAAATCAAGTCAGTTGGAAAATCTTTCTTATGGAATCGCCTTCCATTCATTGCCGAACTTTTCGAGCCGGAATGGATTTTTCATTCGGGGTTTCGTTGCGCAAGTGATTGTTTCATCTTACTATAATTCCATTGCAATGCCTATTGTTGTTTTCCGCAAAAACCCAGTGGTGGAGCCACTGTGAAATTGATGGAGTCAAACGTATCGCAATTGTGCCTGCAGTTACCGGTATTGCTACAGCAAAACTGCTCCAAGCAGATTCTGAAGCACACGCGGAGGCTTTTATTTGGTGCCACTCCCGTGCACACCCATCCCTAAACATCTACGGATTGCCCACACCCATTCTTTTACACCTACAGCATGCGCGCACACACCCTGGCATACCTACAGATTGCACCCATCCATCCCTGCACACACCTATCCCTAGACTGCTACAGGTTCTGCACAACCGTTCTTACACACCTACAGATTGCACACACATCCAACACACCTACAACCTGCACTTGTCCATCCCTGCACACACACACACACACACATACACACACACACACACACACACACACACACATACAGACTTGGCATTTAATATGGAATATTTTTTTTGTGGGGGTGAATTTACTTTTCAAGATGTCTTAGAACCAAAAGTTAATTGGAATTATGTTGAAACTATTCTAGATTTTGTCAATGTGACCTTTAAAAGAAACAAAAACCACATTTGACATTTCGAAACAAATAAATTGATCCTTGAAAGTGATGTATACTGATATCGAACTCAATTCATGGACAGTACTGTGTTAAACTTCTGTACATTTTCCAGAAGTATCTCTTTATTTTGCACATTAGCCAAAAATTTTTTAAACAAAAACAAAAGTTAAATTACGACTGGGATTACGGACAGTAAAATTACAGTTCAGTACTTCGTGTAACCCCCACGAGCATTCAGGAGAGCACGTACACATTGAGGCATGCTGTTCACGAGATTTGCCAAGGTTTGGACAGGAATCGCTTGCCATGCAGTGACAATAGCCTGCTGCAATTCACGCACAAAGGTCGGCTGCTGGTCCAAGTGGTCGATTTGACGCGTTAATTCTGCCCACAAGTTCTCCATCGGATTCATATCCGGGGACATGGCAGGCCACTCCATATGCTCTGCACCATGGTCAGCAAGAAAGTGTTGGATCATGTGAGCACTATGAGGCCATGCATTGTCATCTTGGAAGACAAAGTTTCCTCGAAAGGCTGCACGAGCAAATGGAAGCAATGTTTCTTCCAGAATGGCCCTGTACTTGAACTGGTTCAGGTTTCCATTCAGAACAACCAGGTCAGTTTTGCCCCCTGCATGAAAAGCAGCCCAAACGGTCACCCCACCACCTCCAGCTTGGACTCTTGGCATTATACAATCTTTGTTGTAGGCTTCATGCACTTGTCTGCACACTCGGACGCGGCCATCTTGACGATAGACCAGAAATCTAGACTCGTCGCTGAAGATCACGTGATTCCAGTGTCCTGGCTGCCATTGACTGTGCTCTCTGGCCCACTGCAATCGGCGCTGGCGGTGTTGTCTTGTCAGGCGTGGCTTTCTCAGGGGACGCCTGGCACGATAGCCTGCTTGACCCAGTCGTTGGTTGACTAGCCTTCTGGATACAGGCACATTTGTCAGTTGCTGCCACTCAGCGCTAAGCCGATTAGCTGACTTGGTACAGCCATTGCGGACTAACCGGTGCAGCTGGCGATCATCCCTCCTTGTGGTTCTGCGGGGACGTCCTGGCCTCAGTATTGGAGTAGGTACACCCCTCTGAGCATTTCGTTTCAGGATCTTTGACACCTGACCTTGAGTGATGCCATACTGCCGAGCAATAGCACGCTGTTTCATGCCGTAATTTTGTAAAGCCACCACTCCATGACAAACAGCATTGTCAAGTTGACGGACCATCTCCAGAGGAAGCGGCAATAACTTTTGGAGACGTGCAGCAGTTGTTTTCCACTAATACAGAACGCAACAACCCTTGTATACCCGACTGTGAAGCCAATCATCAAATGCACCTGTCCGTACATTTTGCCACGCCACCTGTGATATAATCCTATTGTTCACTTCTTGCTGCGACAGACAATCAGTGACATGGTTCTTTTAACAAATAAATCACCAAAGTGTAAAAGAAACTCACCAGATTGATATACTGAGTTAAGAAAGTAAACCCAAGTCAAGAAAAAAAAAATAAGCCATATTAAATGCCAAGTCTGTATATACAGACTGCACACACCTATCCCTGAACACCTACAGAATGCACACATACGTTCCTGGCACACGTACAACTGCTCACATTCATCTCCGCACACCTACAAACTCTGCATCCTATCCCTTCACACCTGCCAATTGTGCATATCCACCACTGCACACCTACAGACTGTAGACACACATCCCTTCATAGTAACAGATGCACACACACACTCCTTGAGACTGACATACTGCACACACACATCCCTATGCACATAGATTGCGCAGTGCGCACCCTTCCCACACCTGGTTTGGGTGTTGAATCCTCTGACATGATTGAGGTGCTGAGGCCACCGAGTGCAGGAAAGAAGACCGTTTTCAGTCTCAATACGGTTGCCATTACATAAGGAGAATTTCAATGAGGTTACTTTGATAACTAATGCGAGTGCCATTAAACCCACACGATTTGTTAAATGAAATGTAAAAGGGGTGATCTGGGCAAGGTATTCACATGGGAAGCAAAAAAGTAAACAACAAATAAATGGTTAGCCAAAATGTCACTATTGCTGGAATCTCCAAAACCTCTATATATACTCTGCCCTCCACAAGTATTGGAACAGTTAAGTCAAATTTGTTATTATTGCTATACACTCAAGAAATTTTGATTTGAGATCAAATTATGAATGACGCAAAAGTACAGAAGGTGAGCTTTTATTTCTTGGTATTTTTATGCATATGTGTTTTACCATTGTAGACAAATAACACTTTTTATGTTCAGTCCCCCATTTTAGGTAAGCATAAGTATTGGAACAGATTAACTTAAAGTATATTAAAGTAGTATAATAGTGTTACATTTGCGGGGGTAGATGGAGGAATCCCATAGTAAATATGGGATTGTATAGTTATAGCATGGACCATGGACGCGTAGGAGACATCCCAATGTATTTAAGTAGGAAAACTTTCGGATCGGCAAGTAAGTCACGCCTTAATGAACACTCACGCCAAGCAAAGCCGGCAGGCCCTGCCCCCAGAGTGGTACGAGGGGTGTAGAGGAGCAGGGCCGGTAGGCCATGCCCCTGAGCTTGTGATTAGTCAGAGGACGTCGGAGCAAGAAGCTTCGAGAGGGAGTGAGAGGAAGAGAAGAACGCTTCTCTCTCGGGTGGCCTTGGATGGTTCTTGCTCAGCATGTGTGCTTATGAGGAGAGCTTTTGGAGCTTTTGTAGGAACTTTGCAAAGTCGGAGGAGGAGGTGTTGTTGGTCTGTAGTGCTCTTTGGGGGAGCTGGGAGCCGCGTTGTGCTCGCTGGCCAGGAATTGAGAGGAAGACGTTTTTGGCTGCCGCTTCACGGCTCAGTGCGCTCGCGTGATTCGTATATCGTATATGGGAGCGTACGCTGGATCAGCACGTCGCTGCGTCCTTGGACGACTCCTCAGCACCATCCCGACACACACCATTGTGTGTGCTACAGAATGAGGTGTTTTTAAAGCGGTATTAATTGGTATTAATTGGCTGGTATTAATTCAACAGCTGAACAGGATTCAAACTCAGGACCTTAGGATCCCAAGCCCGCCGCCATCCAACACCAGGTATCGCATGATTGACTGGTGCCATTTTGGGGCGATTTGATGCACGATCCTTTCGTTGACCAACCTCACCAGTTTCAACAGCCGTCAAGCTCCTAAAAGTCCTCGTTGAGACCAAAGCTGAGTGCTGGCAAAAAGGGGGTGATTTTCTTTTTAATTTACCTTTCCCTTTGTGTATGTATTTGAGTCTGCATGTGAGGTACCTCAGTTAGAATTTTAGTTTTTACTTCAATTTTTATTTTGACACTTTCGTATTGCATTTATTTTCATTAAATCATTATTTGTTGAATTTACTGCAGTGGCTGTTCATTGTGGGTTCCGGATTACACCCGTGTGCTTTCGTCAGGTAAACGCTTTGTTTCCTTCAATCCGCGCGCGACAAAGTAACTGCTATATATTCGGCTGGTCGCCTCGGAGTTAAAACAGTTCGCCTATCATACGGATATGGTGTGAGAAATGGAGAAGGTGAAAGGATTTTGGAGTTTGCTGATGGAGCTGATTTGTTGATTTGTAATACTCAGTTCCAGAAAGAGGATAATAAGCTTGTTACATACACGTCAGGTGGGTCGACGACAACCGTTGACTACCTGATGGTGCGTAGGCGAGATAGGGGGCACCTCCGGGACACAAAGGTGATCCCGGGGGAGGAGGCTGTTTCACAGCACCACTTGGTTTTCTGCGACATAAGGGTGAAAGGTGCGAGGAGAGCTCGGCGGGTGAAGTACCAACCAAGAATGAAGGTGTGGAGGTTGAAAGAGGTGACAGTAAGGGAGGCATTAAAAGAGAGGCTGAGTAGGGTAGAGGATGATGTGGTTGAGCTTGAAAGTGGTTGGATGTCAATGAAAGCTAGTCTGTTGGGAGCCGTTGGTGAGGTATGTGGATGGACAAAAGGACCACCGAGGCACTCGGAAACATGGTGGTGGGATGATGAAGTTGGAAAGAGGATTGACGAGAAGAGGAAGAAGTTCAAGGAGTGGCAGAAGGCGAAGGGTACGGGAGCAGAAACAGCAAAGCATGAAAGTTATAAGGCAGCCAGGAAGGCTGCAAAGAAAGAGGTAGCAAAGGCGCAGGAGGCATGTAGGAAAATGTTCGGAGAACGCTTGGATTTGGAGGAGGGTCAGAAAGCAGTATTCAGGATTGCAAAGCACATAGCGAAAGAGAGGTGTGATGTGATGGGGGTGAGTTGCTTGAAGGATGAAGTGGGACAAATCGTTGTCGACCCAGATGGAATTAAAGGAAGATGGAAAAGATATATGGAAATGCTGTTGAATACAGAGAATGAATGGGATGGCAACATAGAGAGTAACCCAGTTTTAGGACCGGCAGAGAAGATAACTGAGAAGGAAGTTGAGGAAGCGATAAAAGCAATGAAGAGTGGAAAAGCGGGAGGGCCGACGGGAGTTGTGGGAGATATGTTGAAGGCAGCAGGAAGTTGGGGTGTGAAGAGAATGACAGAGATCTGTAATCTGGTGGTGAAAGAAGGCCGCATTCCAGTGGATTGGGAACTGAGTACCCTTGTCCCTCTATACAAGGGGAAAGGTGACCCTCTGGAGTGTGGCTCGTACCGAGCGATAAAGTTATTGGAGCATGGAATGAAGGTATTGGAAAGGGTGTTGGAGAGGAGGATAAGGAAGAAAGTGAAGATCGACGAAATGCAGTTTGGATTTATGCCAGGAAGAGGAACGACAGATGCGCTTTTCATTGTGAGGCAGTTGCAAGAGAAGTACATGGAGAAGAGGAAGAAGTTGTTTTTGGGGTTTGTTGATCTGGAGAAAGCATTCGATAGGGTTCCACGCAAAGTATTGACATGGGCATTGAGGAAGTTAGGAGTGGAGGAATGGTTGATCAGAGTAGTGATGGCAATGTACAAAAGAGCGCGCACAGCTGTAAGGATGAAGGATGGGAACAGTGGTGAGTTTGAGGTGAAGGTGGGAGTGCATCAGGGGTCGGTACTAAGTCCACTACTATTTGTAGCTGTGATGGAGGTGCTGGCTCAGAACGTAAAGGAGGGTTTACCGTGGGAGTTGTTGTATGCAGATGATCTGGTGTTGATTGCGGAAAGTATGGATGGACTGAAGGAAAAGATGAACAAGTGGAAGGAATGTATGGAGACAAAAGGTCTGAAGGTGAATATCGGAAAGACGAAGGTGATGGCAAGTGGTAAAGCATGTGGTGAGGTGGAAAGAACTGGGAAGTGGCCGTGTGCTGTGTGCAGGAAGGGTGTCGGAGTGAACTCCATTCAATGTACTATGTGCGCTGAGTGGGTTCATAAAAAATGTAGTGGTCTGAGAGGGTCATTTACCAGTGTGGCAGCTACATTCAAATGTAAGGTGTGCACAGAGGGAGCTGCAGATGGAGGAAATGTTGAGTTGGATCTTGGAGACGGCGTGAAGCTGGAAGGTGTGAAAACATTTTGCTACCTCGGAGACATGCTGAATGGAGAAGGTGGATCAGACTCGGCAACGGTTGCTCGAGTGAGATGTGCATGGAAGAAGTTTTGGGAACTGAGTGGCGTGCTGATGAGGAGGAGAGTGTCGCTGAAGCTGAAGGGAAAGGTGTATGCTGCATGTGTGAGAAGTGTTATGATTTATGGGAGCGAGACATGGGTAATGAACGTAGAGCAGCAACGAAGGCTGGAAAGGGTGGAAATGCGAATGGTTCGATGGATGTGCGGAGTATCGTTGAGAGAGAGGAAGACAAATGATGAATTGCGAAAGATGATGGGAATATTGCCTGTTATTGATGCTGTGAAGAGGAACAGGTTGAGATGGTTTGGTCATGTGTTGAGGAAGGATGAAAGTGACTGGTTGAGAAGAGTGATGGAAATTAATGTAGAAGGAAGTAGAGGACGGGGAAGACCGAGAAAGACTTGGCTAAAGATGGTGGAAGAAGAAATGTGGGCAAGGGGGTTAACAAGGAGAGATGCAGAAAATAGGGCAAAATGGAGAAGATTGTCATGGGGACCGCAAGGCTAACCCCCGCTCTAGCAGGGAAAATGGCCTTAAAATGCATGTTGTTGTTGTTGTTGTTGTTGTTGTAGCTGTCACCGGTGATCTCAATCACCAGCGACATGACAATAGTTAGTATTTGGTTACATATTCCTTGCATGCAAGAACTGTGTCGAGCCTGTGTCCGGCTGACATTACCAAACTCTTGGTTTCTTCCTTTGAGATGCTTTGCCAGGTCTTTACTGCAGCAATTTTCAGTTGTTGTTTGTTTTGCAGGTTTCTGACGTTAGTCTCCTCTTCATCAAGTGAAATGCATGCTCCATTGGATTTAAATCGCAATATTTACATGGCCAGTCTAATGTCTTCCACTTTTCCCCTTGATGAACTCCTTTGTTGCATTGGCAGTGTGTTTTGGGTCATTGTCTTGCTCACTTGCTGCATGGTGAAGCACCACCCAATGAGTTTGGAGGCAATTTCTTGTACATAGGCAGACAAAATGTTTCTGTACATTTCTGAATTCATTCTGCTGCTGCTATCATTAGTTACATCATTAATAAAGATGAGAGAGCCAGTTCCAGAGGCAGTCATGCAAGCCCAAGCCATGACACTACCTCCACCATGTTTCACAGATGAGGTAGTTTGCTTTGTATCACATGCAGTTCCTTCCTTTCTGCACACTTTCACTTTTCCCTCACATTGGGAAAGGTTTATCTTTCTAAAGGTCTCATCTGTTCATAAAACTTTATTCCAGAACTCTATTGTATCACCTCTGTACTTCTTGGCAAATTCGAATCTGGCCTTTTTATCTTTGGTGCTGATGAGAGGTTTGTCTCTTGCGTTGTAGCCTTTGTAATTCTGCTGTTGAAGTCTTCTGCGCACGGTAGATTGTGATACGTTCACCCCTGCACTCTGGAGGTGATGTCACTGAGAGTCACTGAGAGTGATGTGATGGTGATGTCACTGAGAGTTATTTTAGGGTTTTTCTTCACAGCTCTGATGATTTTTCTGTCGTCAACTGCAGTTGTTTTCCTTCGCCAACCCAGCCGTTGTCTATTGTTAAGTACTCTAGTGGTTTCTTTCCTTTTCAAGATATTCCAAATTGTTGTATCTGCTATGCCCGATTGTTGTGCTGTGGTTCTAATTGAATTCTTCTGTTCTTTCAGCTTCCAGATTGCTTGATTTTCTTTCATAGACAGTTCTCTGGTCTTCATGTTGGTTTATGCCGACTGATTCCAAAGTCAGACTCACAAGGCAATAGCAAAGGCTAAAATCAAGACGAGACATTGACAGCTCTTTTTGTGTGAACAATGAATGCAACAACAAACACCTATCAGTCATTTGTTCCAATACTTATACATACCTAAAAAGGGCTATTGTATATAAATAAATCGACTCCTTCTATGCTCTTCTCGCCGAAGAAAGCTGAATAAATAACAATGAAATGCTACACAAGGTAAGGCCTTTGCTGTTCCAAAATCTTCCCAGAGTTTCTCCACAGCTGTAAAGACATATTCACACATAGTACATACTAAGTACATACATGTGAATCCCAATGCTACACGCCCCCTCAGCTGCCGGACCAGTTTCATCTGTTATTGGCAAATCATCAGCAACAGCGCAGACAGAAACCATCGAGGCTTCCAAGCATGTACCACGTGCAAACGTGAAGCAGTCAACATACATGTAGAAAACAAAGACCCACCCACATCTCTCACCTGTGAATGGAGGAAATAACCAATTAGCTCCCACCTAATTAATTACCACAGGTGGCTAAGATTATATACATGGGAGAGATTCTGCTCTGACATGCACTGTCATCTGTGCGACCTCATATAGAAAGGTGGGTTTCTTTCTAAATCATGTCCAATCAATTGAATTGGCCACAGGTGGAGTCCAATCAAGTTGTCGAGACATCTCAAGGATGATCAAAGGTAATTGGATGCACCTGAGCTCAAGTTGGAGTGTCATAACAAAGGGGTTGAATACTTATTGACTCAAGACATCTCAGCTTTTCATTTTGAATTAATTTGTAAAATTTTCTAAAAAATAATTACACATTGACATTATAGGGTATTATGTGTGGATCAGTGACAAAAACCTCAATTTAATCCATTTTAAATTCAGGCTGTAACACAACAAAATGTGAAAAAGGTCAAGGGGTACAAAGGTATGCATAATTTAGGAAGGAAAAGGGGCCAGAATAAACAGAATTGTATTCAAAACCCAGAAGTGATTACAATGATTTTACCGGGAGTAAGCGACATTGTCTCTGTGGTACTGCACACGTACAACAAGGATGGCAAGAGCTTCCGGTGAGTAATGTCCCAGGATACGGTTTTAGCTGCCTATACAATATATATATTTTTTGTATACAAGGTCGAGGCTCGTGTAAGAGCTAACATTGATCACAAAAGACAAACTTATGATAAAGGGAGTGGGAGAACAAGATGGAGAGCAGGGACATCGGGAGATCTGTGGGAGGGAGAGGGCTTGGGGGGAGGAGGCATGGGAAGGGGGAGGGGGGGAGGGAGAGGTTAAAAAAAAACACATGGACACTGCTAGGACTTCCAGGAAAGAAGTCGGAATTTCAAAAAAGTGTATCTGGGGTGAATTAACGGGGGTGGAAGAGATCAATGTTTTGGATTGGGGAAGATAAGAGATGGTGGTGAACAGGTGTTTTAAAGACCTGGAGGGTAGAGTGGGATTGAAGAGAGTGAGGGAGTTTGTTCCAGAGGCGGGAGAAAAGAGGAATGAAGGAGTGAAGGTGAGCAGAGAGCCTTGATTTTGACAGTTTAACCTGGCCTTTTGTTTATACCATGTGTTTATACTGGGTTTTTTCAGATAATACAAATAATAGATTAAACCAAGATGGCAGAAACCAGTCCATTTCCAGTGGAAGAGAGGCTGGTAGCAGTTGTGTGGTACGAGAGGAGAAACACAAACAAGACGATGAAGCAGATGCAAGAAGACATCGAGGAGCCTTTTGGAAATCTAGCACCGTCAAAATCAAAGCTTCATATTTTTGAAAAAAAGCACTTCATACTGGACAGGCCGACTCGACAGCAAGCACAGTGGACGGTCGATACTCGCCCTGGTAGATGGTTATAAACAAATTTTGTATCAGCAGCTAAAACCCTGTCCTGAGACTCTTGGCTCATCCTGTAGAATCAAGTGGTAGTAAAAGTACTTTGCAAAACACAGGAAGGAAACACAAGTTTCCAGGAAAGGCAGGTATGTATTGGCAGAGGCCTCAGCCTGCTGTAAAATAATTACATGTGAAGGAAATACAGCATCATCTGCTGTATGATAATGGAGCAAGGGTTCAGTTGTATGATAATCGTAATAAAGATCGTATTTACTCCCGCCAGGGAGTAATGCATTCACTCGTGTGTGTGTGTGTGTGTGTGTGTGCGTGTGTGTGTTCGTGTGTTTGTGAACAAGATATCTGGAAGAGTTCTGAACGGATTTGGATGAAAGTTGGTGGGATGATTGCCCTTCGGATAAGGAATAATTGATTAGTTTTTGGTGAAGCTCAGGATATTATTCCCGATCCAGGAATTTTTTGAAGGATTGTTTACCATTGGAAGATCGGGCTCATTTTTTTTAACATTATCTTCTATATATTCTATATTTAACATTGTGATATGAAAATAGTTTTCATATTTGTTGTAAATGTAGTTTAAACTCGTGGTTATGCGTTAGAGTGGTGTATCTTTTTTAGCAGCGTCGTCTTCAATGTTCATTTTTTTTCTCCAAAAAATAAAGATATATTCTGTCATTTTAAAACCACCAAAGTGTATATTAGGTTACCCAGTTTCATAAAATGTATCGTTTGATACGTATAATGCTTTAAAACTTTTTTTTTTTTTTAACCTCAGAAGAGATATTGTGGCGGACACGAAAGCACTGACGCGGTGACATCACCCCGCACACCAAGTGGGGATGGGCCACGCCAGGGAGAGAGGCGTGGCCTCACGATATACGCCGTACGCGGAGCGCGCAGCCCTGAGCAGCTTAGTGCTGCAGTTTGAGTACTGTGAATAAAGACTCTTTTATGAACCGCGTTGTCCGCTTGCTCTTTGCGTAAGCATTAGCGTGCGCAGCATCGCGCTTTATATGGTGACCTCGACGTTGGATCTGCCAAAGCGATCCTTCCGAACACGACGCCATTGCAATGGCCAACGACAAGGCAATGACGATTAAACTTCCCGAATTTTGGGAGGCCCAGGCCGAAGTCTGGTTCGTTCAAGCCGAAGCCCAATTTCAGCTTCGGCGCCTCACCAACGACGACATGCGCTACTGCCACGTCGTCGCCTCCCTCGGGCCCGGCACGGCCGCTCGAGTTGTGTCCGTCCTTCGCCACCCACCGGACGGCCACAAGTACGAGGCACTCAAGCGGTTACTCCTAGCCACGTTCGGCCTCACGGACGACGCACAGGCCGACCGCCTCCTGGATCTCCCCGAGCTCGGCGACACGCGCCCGTCGGTCAGAATGGACCATATGCTGTCACTGTTGGGCGACGAAGCCCCCGGTTCTCTATTCCGGGCGCTTTTCCGTCGCCAACTTCCAGCGCAGGTTCGCCTCGCGTTGGCCGGGACCGGGCTAACGGAACCCCGAGCATTGGCGGCCGAGGCGGACAAGTACTTCGCCGCTTCGGACACGTGGGCGAGAGTCGGCGTGGCCGTCACGGCCCTCGTGGCTGATGCTGCTAATGCTGCTGATGCTGCTGTTCCACAGCATCAGCTTATACAGCATACGCAGCATGCTGATACGCACCTCGTGACCGCCGCCACGCCCCGCCCACCGCCGCGGCGAAAACCGCCACCGCGGGGAAACCCGCCAACTCCACCGGCCTGGCGGAGCCAGCCGCGCTCCTCCAGCTCCACCACCTGGTGCTGGTTCCACACCAAGTTTGGCCACGAGGCTCGGCAATGTCATCCGCCATGCTCCTTCAACAGGTCGGGAAACGCCCGGGCCGGCGCTCAATAGTGGCGATGAGCGCCGGCCGTTCGAGCAGCCTGCTGTTCATAACGGACACCTTATCCGGGCGCCGTTACCTGTGCGACACGGGAGCGCAGGTGAGTGTCGTTCCCGCCGGCACGTCAGACAAGCACGCCGCGGGCGGGGGCCCCGCGCTGCTTGCCGCGAACGGGACGCCCATCCGTACGTACGGAAAATGCTGCCTCTCTCTGCGGTTTGGAGGGCAGGTTTTCCGATGGACGTTCGTCACCGCGGACGTGCCCATGGCACTGCTTGGCGCGGACTTCCTGTGCGCTAATGGGCTCCTGGTCGACGTAAAGCGCAGACGTCTTGTCCAGGCCGAGACGTTCAGCTCGCTCGCTTGTGCGCTGCCCAGCTCGTCGAGCAGCTCAACGAGCGGCTTGCCAAGCGGTTTGCCGAACGGTTCGGTTCCGGCCACGTTGGTCTGTACGCTTCCGGCAGCGGACGCATTCACCCGCCTCCTCGCCGGCTTCCCGGCCCTCACGCGGCCCACCTTCTCGGCGGGGGCCGTCAAGCACGGGGTGGCCCATCACATCCCCACCGTCGGGCCAGCGGTCTACGCCCGGGCACGCCGCCTCGAGCCGACGAAGCTGGCGGTGGCAAAAGCGGGGTTCGCTACCCTGGAGCGACTCGGCATCGTTCGGCGCTCAGAGAGCGCTTGGGCGTCGCCGCTGCACATCGTGCCGAAGCCCGGCGGGGGATGGCGACCGTGCGGGGACTATCACCGTCTCGATGACGCCACCACCCCCGACCGCTACCCCGTCCCCCACATTCAGGACTTTTCCGCCCGTTTGGCGGGCATGTCCTTCTTCTCGAAGGTGGACCTCACGCGGCTACCATCAGGTGCCCGTCAGGCCGGAGGACGTCCCGAAGACGGCGGTCATCACGCCATTCGGACTCTTCGAGTTCCTGCGGATGCCCTTCGGTCTGAAGAATGCGGCTCAGGCGTTCCAGCGACTGATGGACAGCGTCCTGCGCGACTTGGATTTTGTCTACGTCTACCTGGACGATATCCTCGTCGCCAGCGCGTCCCGCGAAGAGCACCTACGCCACCTCCGCACGCTCTTCGAACGCCTGGGCCAGCATGGCCTGATTGTGAACCCCGCAAAGTGCCGGTTCGGCGCCGCCATAATCGATTTTCTGGGGCACCGTGTCACCAGGCACGGAGCCGTCCCCCTGCCGGCCAAGGTGGAGGCGGTGAAGGGGTTTCCGCGCCCCCGCACGATCAGAGGGCTGCAGGAGTTCCTGGGCATGGTGAACTTTTACCATCGGTTCCTGCCCCGTATCGCCCAGCTCCTGCGCCCCCTGCACGAAGCTCTCCGAGGTAAGCCGGGCAAAGGCGACGTTACCTGGACCGAGCAGATGGACACGGCGTTCACGGGCACGAAGCTCGCCTTGGCTAACGCCACCATGCTCGCGCACCCGGCGCCCGATGCACCGATCGCCCTCACCACCGACGCCTCGGACTACACGGTGGGCGCGGTGCACGAGCAATGGGTGCGTGGAGCTTGGCAACCGCTGGCGTTCTTTAGCCGGCAGCTTCGCCCGCCCGAACGCCGTTACAGTACCTTCGACCGCGAGTTGCTCGGGCTTCACTTGGCGGTCAGGCACTTCCGCCATCTGCTCGAGGGCCGTGCGTTCACGGCCTTCGTCGACCACAAGCCGCTGATCTTCGCGATGGGCAAGGTCACCGAGCCATGGTCGGCCCGGCAGCAGCGTCACCTCTCGGCCGTGTCCGAGTACACGACGGACATCCGGCACGTCGCGGGGAAGGACAACCCGGTGGCGGATTGCCTTTCCCGGGCCGTCGCCCACGCAGTCCAGCTCGGCATCGACTATGCCCGGATGGCAGCGGACCAGGCCGCTGACCCCGACGTCCAGGCCTTGCGGACCGCCGACACGGGCCTCCGTGTCACCGAGGTACCGTTCGACGGCGCAGGCGCGGCCCTCTTGTGCGACGTCTCCCTCGGGCGTCCTCGCCGCATCGTGCCCGCGGGCTGGCAGCGCCAGGTGTTTGACGCCATCCACGGCCTGTCCCACCCGGGCGCGAGGGCCTCCCAAAGGTTGATCGCCGACAAGTTCGTCTGGCATGGCCTCCGGAAGGCCGTCCGCGGCTGGGCCAGGACGTGCCTCGCGTGCCAGCGCGCCAAGGTGCACCGGCACACCCAGGCCCCGTTGGCCCCGTTCACGGTGCCGGAACGCCGGTTTGACCACGTCCACGTGGACCTGGTGGGACCTCTGCCCCCCTCGCGGGGTTTCACCCATGTCCTCACCATGGTGGACCGCACCACCCGGTGGCCGGAGGCCGTGCCCTTCGCGTCGACGACGGCGGCGGATGTCGCGCAGGCTTTCATCGCCACCTGGGTCGCCCGGTTCGGCGCCCCCTCAGACATCTCGTCCGACCGCGGCCCCCAGTTCACCTCGGAGCTCTGGGGGGCGGTCGCGCAGGGGCTCGGGGTCCGGCTGCACTGAACCACGGCATACCACCCCCAGGCTAACGGCCTGTGTGAGCGATTTCACCGCTCATTGAAGGCCGCGCTCCGGGCCACCCTCCGCGACGGCGGCTGGGTCGATAGGCTCCCCTGGGTAATGCTGGGCCTCCGGACGGCGCCCAAGGAGGACCTGCGCGCATCCGCGGCGGAGTTGGTCTTCGGGCAACCGCTGCGGGTGCCGGGCGAGTTCCTCCCCGACTCCACGGCACCATGGTCCGCGGCACAGCAGCGCTCCGCTCTGCAAGAGACCGCCCAGAGGTTCGCCCCGGTGCCAACGGCATGCCACGGGCACCCACCGACGCACGTCGCCCCGGAGCTTCGCACGGCGGAGTACGTCTTTGTCCGCCACGATGCCCACCGGACACCACTGCGGCCCCCGTACGACGGGCCTTTCCGCGTGCTGGAGACCGGGGCGAAGCACTTCACCCTGGACATCGGCGGTACTCCTGACCGCGTTTCTGTAGACCGCCTCAAGCCGGCCCACCTCGACGTGGACCATCCACCGCCAGTGGCCCGACCTCCGCGTCGGGGCCGCCCCCCTGAGGCAGCCCCGCCGCCACGCCGCCCCCCGGTCCTGCTGCCGGAGGCATCCCAGATGGCATCCCTGCATCCCAGACGCCGCCAGTCGCCAGGGGGCGCTTCGGCCGGGTCATCCGTTTGCCCCGCAAACTGACCCTTCAGGTGCACGGGGATTCTGGGGGGGCGCGTGTGGCGGACACGAAAGCACTGACGCAGTGACATCACCCAGCACACCAATTGGGGATGGGCCACGCCAGGGAGAGAGGCGTGGCCTCACGATATACGCGGAGTGCGCAGCCCTGAGCAGCTTACTGCTGCAGTTTGAGTACTGTGAATAAAGACTCTTTTATGAACCGCGTTGTCCGCTTGCTCTTTGCGTAAGCATTAGCGTGCGCAGCATCGCGCTTTAATATCAACATTTAGCTCAGCGAATGTCATTCACGGTGTCAGTATTTGATGAACTTATAAAGACTTCGTTCCAGATTTGTCAATGGCTGAGGTATATTAACAAACGAATAAAACAGATTTGGCAAAATTACAACTTTTTTTTCAAAGATCGCATATTCACCCAGGGTTGTGAGAGGCTGAAGAAGAAGAAGAAGAAACCTCGCATGGGCTTCCCAGACCAAAAAATAATTCTGGCTCTGCGATTTTCAGGTTTATTTATCTATATATCTACATATCTGGGCAGTGTCTTGTTGTCACTGAACTACTCCCTGAAACTTTTATTTCCGTGGTTGTGAAGTGTTTTTAATAACGTGGTGGTGGTTTTGAATCACGTGGTAGTGACGTATTTTGCATTATATGGTGGTGAGGTGTAAAATGATGTACTGGTGAGGTGTTTTTAAATCACGTGGCTGTGAGGTGTTTTTAAATCACGTGGCTGTGAGGTGTTTTTAACTTCGTGTTTTGTGGCTGTGAGGTGTTTTTAACTTCGTGTTTTGTGGCTGTGAGGTGTTTTTAATTTCGTGTTTTGTGGCTGTGAAGTGTTTTTAATTTCGTGTTTTGTGGCTGTGAGGTGTTTTTAACTTCGTGTTTTGTGGCTGTGAGGTGTTTTTAATTTCGTGTTTTGTGGCTGTGAAGTGTTTTTAATTTCGTGTTTTGTGGCTGTGAGGTGTTTTTAACTTCGTGTTTTGTGGCTGTGAGGTGTTTTTAACTTCGTGTTTTGTGGCTGTGAGGTGTTTTTAATTTCGTGTTTTGTGGCTGTGAAGTGTTTTTAATTTCGTGTTTTGTGGCTGTGAAGTGTTTTTAATTTCGTGGCTGTGAGGTGTTTTTAATTTCGTGTTTTGTGGCTGTGAAGTGTTTTTAATTTCGTGTTTTGTGGCTGTGAAGTGTTTTTAATTTCGTGGCTGTGAGGTGTTTTTAATTTCGTGTTTTGTGGCTGTGAAGTGTTTTTAATTTCGTGGCTGTGAGGTGTTTTTAATTTCGTGGCTGTGAGGTGTTTTTAATTTCGTGTTTTGTGGCTGTGAAGTGTTTTTAATTTCGTGGCTGTGAGGTGTTTTTAATTTCGTGGCTGTGAGGTGTTTTTAATTTTGTGGCTGTGAGGTGTTTTTAATTTCGTGGCTGTGAAGTGTTTTTAATTTCGTGTTTTGTGGCTGTGAAGTGTTTTTAATTTCGTGGCTGTGAGGTGTTTTTAATTTCGTGGCTGTGAGGTGTTTTTAATTTCGTGGCTGTGAGGTGTTTTTAATTTCGTGGCTGTGAAGTGTTTTTAATTTCGTGGCTGTGAGGTGTTTTTAATTTCGTGTTTTGTGGCTGTGAAGTGTTTTTAATTTCGTGGCTGTGAGGTGTTTTTAATTTCGTGGCTGTGAGGTGTTTTTAATTTCGTGTTTTGTGGCTGTGAAGTGTTTTTAATTTCGTGGCTGTGAGGTGTTTTTAATTTCGTGGCTGTGAGGTGTTTTTAATTTCGTGTTTTGTGGCTGTGAAGTGTTTTTAATTTCGTGGCTGTGAGGTGTTTTTAATTTCGTGGCTGTGAGGTGTTTTTAATTTCGTGGCTGTGAGGTGTTTTTAATTTCGTGTTTTGTGGCTGTGAAGTGTTTTTAATTTCGTGTTTTGTGGCTGTGAAGTGTTTTTAATTTCGTGGCTGTGAGGTGTTTTTAATTTCGTGGCTGTGAGGTGTTTTTAATTTCGTGGCTGTGAGGTGTTTTTAATTTCGTGTTTTGTGGCTGTGAAGTGTTTTTAATTTCGTGTTTTGTGGCTGTGAAGTGTTTTTAATTTCGTGGCTGTGAGGTGTTTTTAATTTCGTGTTTTGTGGCTGTGAGGTGTTTTTAATTTCGTGTTTTGTGGCTGTGAAGTGTTTTTAATTTCGTGTTTTGTGGCTGTGAGGTGTTTTTAATTTCGTGTTTTGTGGCTGTGAAGTGTTTTTAATTTCGTGGCTGTGAGGTGTTTTTAATTTCGTGGCTGTGAAGTGTTTTTAATTTCGTGGCTGTGAGGTGTTTTTAATTTCGTGGCTGTGAGGTGTTTTTAATTTCGTGTTTTGTGGCTGTGAAGTGTTTTTAATTTCGTGGCTGTGAGGTGTTTTTAATTTCGTGGCTGTGAGGTGTTTTTAATTTCGTGGCTGTGAGGTGTTTTTAATTTCGTGTTTTGTGGCTGTGAAGTGTTTTTAATTTCGTGGCTGTGAGGTGTTTTTAATTTCGTGGCTGTGAGGTGTTTTTAATTTCGTGGCTGTGAGGTGTTTTTAATTTCGTGGCTGTGAGGTGTTTTTAATTTCGTGGCTGTGAGGTGTTTTTAATTTCGTGGCTGTGAGGTGTTTTTAATTTCGTGGCTGTGAGGTGTTTTTAATTTCGTGGCTGTGAGGTGTTTTTAATTTCGTGGCTGTGAGGTGTTTTTAATTTTGTGGCTGTGAGGTGTTTTTAATTTCGTGGCTGTGATGTGTTTTTAATTTTGTGGCTGTGAAGTGTTTTTAATTTCGTGGCTGTGAAGTGTTTTTAATTTCGTGGCTGTGATGTGTTTTTAATTTTGTGGCTGTGAGGTGTTTTTAATTTCGTGTTTTGTGGCTGTGAAGTGTTTTTAATTTCGTGGCTGTGAGGTGTTTTTAATTTCGTGTTTTGTGGCTGTGAGGTGTTTTTAATTTCGTGGCTGTGAAGTGTTTTTAATTTTGTGGCTGTGAGGTGTTTTTAATTTCGTGTTTTGTGGCTGTGAAGTGTTTTTAATTTCGTGGCTGTGAGGTGTTTTTAATTTCGTGTTTTGTGGCTGTGAAGTGTTTTTAATTTCGTGGCTGTGAGGTGTTTTTAATTTCGTGGCTGTGAGGTGTTTTTAATTTCGTGGCTGTGAGGTGTTTTTAATTTCGTGGCTGTGAGGTGTTTTTAATTTCGTGTTTTGTGGCTGTGAAGTGTTTTTAATTTCGTGGCTGTGAGGTGTTTTTAATTTCGTGGCTGTGAGGTGTTTTTAATTTCGTGTTTTGTGGCTGTGAAGTGTTTTTAATTTCGTGGCTGTGAGGTGTTTTTAATTTCGTGGCTGTGAGGTGTTTTTAATTTCGTGTTTTGTGGCTGTGAAGTGTTTTTAATTTCGTGGCTGTGAGGTGTTTTTAATTTCGTGTTTTGTGGCTGTGAAGTGTTTTTAATTTCGTGGCTGTGAGGTGTTTTTAATTTCGCGTTTTGTGGCTTTGAAGTGTTTTTAATTTCATGTTTCCTGGCTGTGAGGTGTTTTTAATTTCGTGTTTTGTGGCTGTGAGGTGTTTTTAATTTCGTGTTTTGTGGCTGTGAAGTGTTTTTAATTTCGTGGCTGTGAGGTGTTTTTAATTTCGTGTTTTGTGGCTGTGAGGTGTTTTTAATTTCGTGTTTCCTGGCTGTGAGGTGTTTTTAATTTCGTGTTTTGTGGCTGTGAGGTGTTTTTAATTTCGTGTTTCCTGGCTGTGAGGTGTTTTTAATTTCGTGGCTGTGATGTGTTTTTAATTTCGTGGCTGTGAGGTGTTTTTAATTTCGTGGCTGTGAGGTGTTTTTAATTTCGTGTTTTGTGGCTGTGAGGTGTTTTTAATTTCGTGTTTTGTGGCTGTGAAGTGTTTTTAATTTCGTGGCTGTGAGGTGTTTTTAATTTCGTGTTTTGTGGCTGTGAAGTGTTTTTAATTTTGTGGCTGTGAAGTGTTTTTAATTTCGTGGCTGTGAGGTGTTTTTAATTTCGTGGCTGTGATGTGTTTTTAATTTCGTGGCTGTGAGGTGTTTTTAATTTCGTGGCTGTGAGGTGTTTTTAATTTCGTGGCTGTGAGGTGTTTTTAATTTCGTGGCTGTGAGGTGTTTTTAATTTCGTGGCTGTGAGGTGTTTTTAATTTCGTGGCTGTGAGGTGTTTTTAATTTCGTGGCTGTGAGGTGTTTTTAATTTCGTGTTTTGTGGCTGTGAAGTGTTTTTAATTTCGTGTTTTGTGGCTGTGAAGTGTTTTTAATTTCGTGGCTGTGAGGTGTTTTTAATTTCGTGTTTTGTGGCTGTGAGGTGTTTTTAATTTCGTGTTTTGTGGCTGTGAAGTGTTTTTAATTTCGTGGCTGTGAGGTGTTTTTAATTTCGTGTTTTGTGGCTGTGAGGTGTTTTTAATTTCGTGTTTTGTGGCTGTGAGGTGTTTTTAATTTCGTGTTTTGTGGCTGTGAAGTGTTTTTAATTTCGTGTTTTGTGGCTGTGAGGTGTTTTTAATTTCGTGGCTGTGAGGTGTTTTTAATTTCGTGGCTGTGAGGTGTTTTTAATTTCGTGGCTGTGAGGTGTTTTTAATTTCGTGGCTGTGAGGTGTTTTTAATTTCGTGGCTGTGAGGTGTTTTTAATTTCGTGGCTGTGAGGTGTTTTTAATTTCGTGGCTGTGAGGTGTTTTTAATTTCGTGTTTTGTGGCTGTGAGGTGTTTTTAATTTCGTGTTTTGTGGCTGTGAAGTGTTTTTAATTTCGTGTTTTGTGGCTGTGAAGTGTTTTTAATTTCGTGGCTGTGAGGTGTTTTTAATTTCGTGTTTTGTGGCTGTGAAGTGTTTTTAATTTCGTGGCTGTGAGGTGTTTTTAATTTCGTGGCTGTGAGGTGTTTTTAATTTCGTGTTTTGTGGCTGTGAAGTGTTTTTAATTTCGTGGCTGTGAGGTGTTTTTAATTTCGTGGCTGTGAGGTGTTTTTAATTTCGTGTTTTGTGGCTGTGAAGTGTTTTTAATTTCGTGGCTGTGAGGTGTTTTTAATTTCGTGGCTGTGAAGTGTTTTTAATTTCGTGTTTTGTGGCTGTGAAGTGTTTTTAATTTCGTGGCTGTGAGGTGTTTTTAATTTCGTGTTTTGTGGCTGTGAAGTGTTTTTAATTTCGTGGCTGTGAGGTGTTTTTAATTTCGTGTTTTGTGGCTGTGAAGTGTTTTTAATTTCGTGGCTGTGAGGTGTTTTTAATTTCGTGGCTGTGAGGTATTTTTAATTTCGTGGCTGTGAGGTGTTTTTAATTTCGTGGCTGTGAGGTGTTTTTAATTTCGTGGCTGTGAGGTGTTTTTAATTTCGTGGCTGTGAGGTGTTTTTAATTTCGTGTTTTGTGGCTGTGAAGTGTTTTTAATTTCGTGGCTGTGAGGTGTTTTTAATTTCGTGGCTGTGAGGTGTTTTTAATTTCGTGTTTTGTGGCTGTGAAGTGTTTTTAATTTCGTGGCTGTGAGGTGTTTTTAATTTCGTGGCTGTGAAGTGTTTTTAATTTCGTGTTTTGTGGCTGTGAAGTGTTTTTAATTTCGTGGCTGTGAGGTGTTTTTAATTTCGTGTTTTGTGGCTGTGAAGTGTTTTTAATTTCGTGGCTGTGAGGTGTTTTTAATTTCGTGTTTTGTGGCTGTGAAGTGTTTTTAATTTCGTGGCTGTGAGGTGTTTTTAATTTCGTGGCTGTGAGGTGTTTTTAATTTCGTGGCTGTGAGGTGTTTTTAATTTCGTGGCTGTGAGGTGTTTTTAATTTCGTGGCTGTGAGGTGTTTTTAATTTCGTGGCTGTGAGGTGTTTTTAATTTCGTGTTTTGTGGCTGTGAGGTGTTTTTAATTTCGTGGCTGTGAGGTGTTTTTAATTTCGTGGCTGTGAGGTGTTTTTAATTTCGTGGCTGTGAGGTGTTTTTAATTTCGTGGCTGTGAGGTGTTTTTAATTTCGTGGCTGTGATGTGTTTTTAATTTTGTGGCTGTGAGGTGTTTTTAATTTCGTGTTTTGTGGCTGTGAAGTGTTTTTAATTTCGTGGCTGTGAGGTGTTTTTAATTTCGTGTTTTGTGGCTGTGAGGTGTTTTTAATTTCGTGGCTGTGAAGTGTTTTTAATTTTGTGGCTGTGAGGTGTTTTTAATTTCGTGTTTTGTGGCTGTGAAGTGTTTTTAATTTCGTGGCTGTGAGGTGTTTTTAATTTCGTGGCTGTGAGGTGTTTTTAATTTCGTGTTTTGTGGCTGTGAGGTGTTTTTAATTTCGTGCTTTGTGGCTGTGAGGTGTTTTTAATTTCATGTTTCCTGGCTGTGAGGTGTTTTTAATTTCGTGTTTTGTGGCTGTGAGGTGTTTTTAATTTCGTGTTTTGTGGCTGTGAAGTGTTTTTAATTTCGTGGCTGTGAGGTGTTTTTAATTTCGTGGCTGTGAGGTGTTTTTAATTTCGTGGCTGTGAGGTGTTTTTAATTTCATGTTTTGTGGCTGAGGTGTTTTTAATTTCGCGTTTTGTGGCTTTGAAGTGTTTTTAATTTCATGTTTCCTGGCTGTGAGGTGTTTTTAATTTCGTGTTTTGTGGCTGTGAGGTGTTTTTAATTTCGTGTTTTGTGGCTGTGAAGTGTTTTTAATTTCGTGGCTGTGAGGTGTTTTTAATTTCGTGTTTTGTGGCTGTGAAGTGTTTTTAATTTCGTGGCTGTGAGGTGTTTTTAATTTCGTGGCTGTGATGTGTTTTTAATTTCGTGGCTGTGAGGTGTTTTTAATTTCGTGGCTGTGAGGTGTTTTTAATTTCGTGGCTGTGAGGTGTTTTTAATTTCGTGGCTGTGAGGTGTTTTTAATTTCGTGTTTTGTGGCTGTGAGGTGTTTTTAATTTCGTGGCTGTGAGGTGTTTTTAATTTCGTGGCTGTGAGGTGTTTTTAATTTCATGTTTCCTGGCTGTGAGGTGTTTTTAATTTCGTGTTTTGTGGCTTTGAAGTGTTTTTAATTTCATGTTTCCTGGCTGTGAGGTGTTTTTAATTTCGCGTTTTGTGGCTTTGAAGTGTTTTTAATTTCATGTTTCCTGGCTGTGAGGTGTTTTTAATTTCGTGTTTTGTGGCTGTGAGGTGTTTTTAATTTCGTGTTTTGTGGCTGTGAGGTGTTTTTAATTTCGTGGCTGTGAAGTGTTTTTAATTTTGTGGCTGTGAGGTGTTTTTAATTTCGTGGCTGTGAGGTGTTTTTAATTTCGTGTTTTGTGGCTGTGAAGTGTTTTTAATTTCGTGGCTGTGAAGTGTTTTTAATTTCGTGGCTGTGAGGTGTTTTTAATTTCGTGTTTTGTGGCTGTGAGGTGTTTTTAATTTCGTGGCTGTGAGTTGTTTTTAATTTCGTGGCTGTGAGGTGTTTTTAATTTCGTGGCTGTGAGGTGTTTTTAATTTCATGGCTGTGAGGTGTTTTTAATTTCGTGGCTGTGAGGTGTTTTTAATTTCGTGGCTGTGAGGTGTTTTTAATTTCGTGTTTTGTGGCTGTGAAGTGTTTTTAATTTCGTGGCTGTGAGGTGTTTTTAATTTCGTGGCTGTGAGGTGTTTTTAATTTCGTGTTTTGTGGCTGTGAGGTGTTTTTAATTTCGTGGCTGTGAGGTGTTTTTAATTTCGTGTTTTGTGGCTGTGAAGTGTTTTTAATTTCGTGGCTGTGAGGTGTTTTTAATTTCGTGGCTGTGAGGTGTTTTTAATTTCGTGTTTTGTGGCTGTGAAATGTTTTTAATTTCATGGCTGTGAGGTGTTTTTAATTTCGTGGCTGTGAGGTGTTTTTAATTTCGTGTTTTGTGGCTGTGGAGTGTTTTTAATTTCGTGGCTGTGAGGTGTTTTTAATTTCGTGGCTGTGAGGTGTTTTTAATTTCGTGTTTTGTGGCTGTGAGGTGTTTTTAATTTCGTGTTTTGTGGCTGTGAAGTGTTTTTAATTTCATGGCTGTGAGGTGTTTTTAATTTCGTGTTTTGTGGCTGTGAAGTGTTTTTAATTTCGTGGCTGTGAGGTGTTTTTAATTTCGTGGCTGTGAGGTGTTTTTAATTTCGTGGCTGTGAGGTGTTTTTAATTTCGTGTTTTGTGGCTGAGGTGTTTTTAATTTCGCGTTTTGTGGCTTTGAAGTGTTTTTAATTTCATGTTTCCTGGCTGTGAGGTGTTTTTAATTTCGTGTTTTGTGGCTGTGAAGTGTTTTTAATTTCGTGGCTGTGAGGTGTTTTTAATTTCGTGTTTTGTGGCTGTGAAGTGTTTTTAATTTCGTGGCTGTGAGGTGTTTTTAATTTCGTGGCTGTGATGTGTTTTTAATTTCGTGGCTGTGAGGTGTTTTTAATTTCGTGGCTGTGAGGTGTTTTTAATTTCGTGGCTGTGAGGTGTTTTTAATTTCGTGGCTGTGAGGTGTTTTTAATTTCGTGGCTGTGAGGTGTTTTTAATTTCGTGGCTGTGAGGTGTTTTTAATTTCGTGGCTGTGAGGTGTTTTTAATTTCGTGGCTGTGAGGTGTTTTTAATTTCGTGGCTGTGAGGTGTTTTTAATTTCGTGGCTGTGAGGTGTTTTTAATTTCGTGGCTGTGAGGTGTTTTTAATTTCGTGGCTGTGAGGTGTTTTTAATTTCGTGGCTGTGAGGTGTTTTTAATTTCGTGGCTGTGAGGTGTTTTTAATTTTGTGGCTGTGAGATGTTTTTAATTTCGTGTTTTGTGGCTGTGAGGTGTTTTTAATTTTGTGTTTCGTGGCTGTGAGGTGTTTTTAATTTCGTGTTTTGTGGCTGTGAGGTGTTTTTAATTTTGTGGCTGTGAGGTGTTTTTAATTTCGTGTTTTGTGGCTGTGAGGTGTTTTTAATTTTGTGTTTTGTGGCTGAGGTGTTTTTAATTTTGTGTTTCGTGGCTGTGAGGTGTTTTTAATTTCGTGTTTTGTGGCTGTGAGGTGTTTTTAATTTTGTGTTTTGTGGCTGAGGTGTTTTTAATTTTGTGTTTCGTGGCTGTGAGGTGTTTTTAATTTCGTGTTTTGTGGCTGTGAGGTGTTTTTAATTTCACGTTTTGTGGCTGAGGTGTTTTTAATTTTGTGTTTTGTGGCTGTGAGGTGTTTTTAATTTCGTGTTTTGTGGCTGAGGTGTTTTTAGTTTCGTGTTTTGTGGCTTTGAAGTGTTTTTAATTTTGTGTTTCGTGGCTGTGAGGTGTTTTTAATTTCGCGTTTTGTGGCTGAGATGTTTTTAATTTTGTGTTTCGTGGCTGTGAGGTGTTTTTAATTTCGTGTTTTGTGGCTGAGGTGTTTTTAATTTCGTGTTTTGTGGCTGTGAGGTGTTTTTAATTTCGTGTTTTGTGGCTGTGAAGTGTTTTTAATTTCGTGGCTGTGAGGTGTTTTTAATTTCGTGGCTGTGAGGTGTTTTTAATTTCGTGGCTGTGAGGTGTTTTTAATTTCATGTTTTGTGGCTGAGGTGTTTTTAATTTCGCGTTTTGTGGCTTTGAAGTGTTTTTAATTTCATGTTTCCTGGCTGTGAGGTGTTTTTAATTTCGTGTTTTGTGGCTGTGAGGTGTTTTTAATTTCGTGTTTTGTGGCTGTGAAGTGTTTTTAATTTCGTGGCTGTGAGGTGTTTTTAATTTCGTGTTTTGTGGCTGTGAAGTGTTTTTAATTTCGTGGCTGTGAGGTGTTTTTAATTTCGTGGCTGTGATGTGTTTTTAATTTCGTGGCTGTGAGGTGTTTTTAATTTCGTGGCTGTGAGGTGTTTTTAATTTCGTGGCTGTGAGGTGTTTTTAATTTCGTGGCTGTGAGGTGTTTTTAATTTCGTGTTTTGTGGCTGTGAGGTGTTTTTAATTTCGTGGCTGTGAGGTGTTTTTAATTTCGTGGCTGTGAGGTGTTTTTAATTTCATGTTTCCTGGCTGTGAGGTGTTTTTAATTTCGTGTTTTGTGGCTTTGAAGTGTTTTTAATTTCATGTTTCCTGGCTGTGAGGTGTTTTTAATTTCGCGTTTTGTGGCTTTGAAGTGTTTTTAATTTCATGTTTCCTGGCTGTGAGGTGTTTTTAATTTCGTGTTTTGTGGCTGTGAGGTGTTTTTAATTTCGTGTTTTGTGGCTGTGAGGTGTTTTTAATTTCGTGGCTGTGAAGTGTTTTTAATTTTGTGGCTGTGAGGTGTTTTTAATTTCGTGGCTGTGAGGTGTTTTTAATTTCGTGTTTTGTGGCTGTGAAGTGT
Organism: Myxine glutinosa; assembly: GCF_964187855.1. Taxonomy (NCBI): domain Eukaryota; kingdom Metazoa; phylum Chordata; class Myxini; order Myxiniformes; family Myxinidae; genus Myxine; species Myxine glutinosa. The sequence continues at coordinate 28,639,950 of NC_136268.1, read as the reverse complement.
TTTTAATTTCGTGGCTGTGAAGTGTTTTTAATTTCGTGGCTGTGAGGTGTTTTTAATTTCGTGTTTTGTGGCTGTGAGGTGTTTTTAATTTCGTGGCTGTGAGTTGTTTTTAATTTCGTGGCTGTGAGGTGTTTTTAATTTCGTGGCTGTGAGGTGTTTTTAATTTCATGGCTGTGAGGTGTTTTTAATTTCGTGGCTGTGAGGTGTTTTTAATTTCGTGGCTGTGAGGTGTTTTTAATTTCGTGTTTTGTGGCTGTGAAGTGTTTTTAATTTCGTGGCTGTGAGGTGTTTTTAATTTCGTGGCTGTGAGGTGTTTTTAATTTCGTGTTTTGTGGCTGTGAGGTGTTTTTAATTTCGTGGCTGTGAGGTGTTTTTAATTTCGTGTTTTGTGGCTGTGAAGTGTTTTTAATTTCGTGGCTGTGAGGTGTTTTTAATTTCGTGGCTGTGAGGTGTTTTTAATTTCGTGTTTTGTGGCTGTGAAATGTTTTTAATTTCATGGCTGTGAGGTGTTTTTAATTTCGTGGCTGTGAGGTGTTTTTAATTTCGTGTTTTGTGGCTGTGGAGTGTTTTTAATTTCGTGGCTGTGAGGTGTTTTTAATTTCGTGGCTGTGAGGTGTTTTTAATTTCGTGTTTTGTGGCTGTGAGGTGTTTTTAATTTCGTGTTTTGTGGCTGTGAAGTGTTTTTAATTTCATGGCTGTGAGGTGTTTTTAATTTCGTGTTTTGTGGCTGTGAAGTGTTTTTAATTTCGTGGCTGTGAGGTGTTTTTAATTTCGTGGCTGTGAGGTGTTTTTAATTTCGTGGCTGTGAGGTGTTTTTAATTTCGTGTTTTGTGGCTGAGGTGTTTTTAATTTCGCGTTTTGTGGCTTTGAAGTGTTTTTAATTTCATGTTTCCTGGCTGTGAGGTGTTTTTAATTTCGTGTTTTGTGGCTGTGAAGTGTTTTTAATTTCGTGGCTGTGAGGTGTTTTTAATTTCGTGTTTTGTGGCTGTGAAGTGTTTTTAATTTCGTGGCTGTGAGGTGTTTTTAATTTCGTGGCTGTGATGTGTTTTTAATTTCGTGGCTGTGAGGTGTTTTTAATTTCGTGGCTGTGAGGTGTTTTTAATTTCGTGGCTGTGAGGTGTTTTTAATTTCGTGGCTGTGAGGTGTTTTTAATTTCGTGGCTGTGAGGTGTTTTTAATTTCGTGGCTGTGAGGTGTTTTTAATTTCGTGGCTGTGAGGTGTTTTTAATTTCGTGGCTGTGAGGTGTTTTTAATTTCGTGGCTGTGAGGTGTTTTTAATTTCGTGGCTGTGAGGTGTTTTTAATTTCGTGGCTGTGAGGTGTTTTTAATTTCGTGGCTGTGAGGTGTTTTTAATTTCGTGGCTGTGAGGTGTTTTTAATTTTGTGGCTGTGAGATGTTTTTAATTTCGTGTTTTGTGGCTGTGAGGTGTTTTTAATTTTGTGTTTCGTGGCTGTGAGGTGTTTTTAATTTCGTGTTTTGTGGCTGTGAGGTGTTTTTAATTTTGTGGCTGTGAGGTGTTTTTAATTTCGTGTTTTGTGGCTGTGAGGTGTTTTTAATTTTGTGTTTTGTGGCTGAGGTGTTTTTAATTTTGTGTTTCGTGGCTGTGAGGTGTTTTTAATTTCGTGTTTTGTGGCTGTGAGGTGTTTTTAATTTTGTGTTTTGTGGCTGAGGTGTTTTTAATTTTGTGTTTCGTGGCTGTGAGGTGTTTTTAATTTCGTGTTTTGTGGCTGTGAGGTGTTTTTAATTTCACGTTTTGTGGCTGAGGTGTTTTTAATTTTGTGTTTTGTGGCTGTGAGGTGTTTTTAATTTCGTGTTTTGTGGCTGAGGTGTTTTTAGTTTCGTGTTTTGTGGCTTTGAAGTGTTTTTAATTTTGTGTTTCGTGGCTGTGAGGTGTTTTTAATTTCGCGTTTTGTGGCTGAGATGTTTTTAATTTTGTGTTTCGTGGCTGTGAGGTGTTTTTAATTTCGTGTTTTGTGGCTGAGGTGTTTTTAATTTTGTGTTTCGTGGCTGTGAGGTGTTTTTAATTTTGTGTTTCGTGGCTGTGAGGTGTTTTTAATTTCGTGTTTTGTGGCTGAGGTGTTTTTAATTTCGCGTTTTGTGGCTTTGAAGTGTTTTTAATTTTGTGTTTCCTGGCTGTGAGGTGTTTTTAATTTCGTGTTTTGTGGCTGTGAGGTGTTTTTAATTTCGTGTTTTGTGGCTGAGGTGTTTTTAATTTCGCGTTTTGTGGCTTTGAAGTGTTTTTAATTTCATGTTTCCTGGCTGTGAGGTGTTTTTAATTTCGCGTTTTGTGGCTTTGAAGTGTTTTTAATTTCATGTTTCCTGGCTGTGAGGTGTTTTTAATTTCGCGTTTTGTGGCTTTGAAGTGTTTTTAATTTCATGTTTCCTGGCTGTGAGGTGTTTTTAATTTCGTGTTTTGTGGCTGTGAGGTGTTTTTAATTTCGTGTTTTGTGGCTGAGGTGTTTTTAATTTCGCGTTTTGTGGCTGAGGTGTTTTTAATTTTGTGTTTTGTGGCTGAGGTGTTTTTAGTTTCGTGTTTTGTGGCTTTGAAGTGTTTTTAATTTTGTGTTTCGTGGCTGTGAGGTGTTTTTAATTTAGTGTTTTGTGGCTGTGAGGTGTTTTTAATTTCGTGTTTTGTGGCTGAGGTGTTTTTAATTTCGCGTTTTGTGGCTGAGGTGTTTTTAATTTTGTGTTTCGTGGCTGTGTGGTGTTTTTTATTACGTGTTTTGTGGCTTTGCAGTGTTTTTAATTTCATGTTTCGTGGCTGTGAGGTGTTTTTAATTTTGTGTTTTGTGGCTGTGAGGTGTTTTTAATTTCGTGTTTTGTGGCTGTGAGGTGTTTTTAATTTTGTGGCTGTGAGGTGTTTTTAATTTTGTGTTTTGTGGCTGTGAGGTGTTTTTAATTTCGTGTTTTGTGGCTGAGGTGTTTTTAATTTCGCATTTTGTGGCTGAGGTGTTTTTAATTTCGTGTTTTGTGGCTTTGAAGTGTTTTTAATTTCATGTTTCGTGGCTGTGAGGTGTTTTTAATTTTGTGTTTTGTGGCTGTGAGGTGTTTTTTATTTCGTGTTTTGTGGCTGTGAGGTGTTTTTAATTTTGTGGCTGTGAGGTGTTTTTAATTTTGTGTTTTGTGGCTGTGAAGTGTTTTTAATTTCGTGTTTTGTGGCTGAGGTGTTTTTAATTTCACGTTTTGTGGCTGAGGTGTTTTTAATTTTGTGTTTCGTGGCTGTGAGGTGTTTTTAATTTCGTGTTTTGTGGCTGTGAGGTGTTTTTAGCTTCGTGTTTTGTGGCTGTGAGGTGTTTTTAACTTCGTGTTTTGTGGCTTTGAAGTGTTTTTAATTTCGTGTTTCGTGGCTGTGAGGTGTTTTTAATTTCGTGTTTTGTGGCTGTGAGGTGTTTTTAATTTCGTGTTTTGTGGCTGTGAGGTGTTTTTAATTTCATGTTTCGTGGCTGTGAGGTGTTTTTAATTTCGTGTTTTGTGGCTGTGAGGTGTTTTTAACTTCGTGTTTTGTGGCTTTGAAGTGTTTTTAATTTTGTGTTTTGTGGCTGTGAGGTGTTTTTAATTTCGTGTTTTGTGGCTGTGAGGTGTTTTTAATTTCATGTTTCGTGGCTGTGAGGTGTTTTTAATTTCGTGTTTTGTGGCTGTGAGGTGTTTTTAATTTCGTGTTTTGTGGCTGTGAGGTGTTTTTAATTTCATGTTTCGTGGCTGTGAGGTGTTTTTAATTTCGTGTTTTGTGGCTGTGAGGTGTTTTTAACTTCGTGTTTTGTGGCTTTGAAGTGTTTTTAATTTCGTGTTTCGTGGCTGTGAGGTGTTTTTAATTTCGTGTTTTGTGGCTGTGAGGTGTTTTTAACTTCGTGTTTTGTGGCTTTGAAGTGTTTTTAATTTCGTGTTTTGTGGCTTTGAAGTGTTTTTAATTTCGTGTTTTGTGGCTGTGAGGTGTTTTTAATTTCATGTTTCGTGGCTGTGAGGTGTTTTTAATTACGTGTTTCGTGGCTGTAAGGTGTTTTTAATTTCATGTTTCGTGGCTGTGAGGTGTTTTTAATTTCGTGTTTTGTGGCTGTGAGGTGTTTTTAATTTCATGTTTCGTGGCTGTGAGGTGTTTTTAATTTCGTGTTTTGTGGCTGTGAGGTGTTTTTAATTTCGTGTTTCCTGGCTGAGGTGTTTTTAATTTCGTGTTTCGTGGCTGTGAGGTGTTTTTAATTTCGTGTTTCGTGGCTGTGAGGTGTTTTTAATTTCGTGTTTCGTGGCTGTGAGGTGTTTTTAACTTCGTGTTTTGTGGCTTTGAAGTGTTTTTAATTTCGTGTTTCGTGGCTGTGAGGTGTTTTTAACTTCGTGTTTCGTGGCTGTGAGGTGTTTTTAATTTCATGTTTTGTGGCTGTGAGGTGTTTTTAATTTCGTGTTTCCTGGCTGTGAGGTGTTTTTAATTTCGTGTTTTGTGGCTGTGAGGTGTTTTTAATTTCGTGTTTTGTGGCTGTGAGGTGTTTTTAATTTCGTGTTTTGTGGCTGTGAGGTGTTTTTAATTTCGTGTTTCGTGGCTGTGAGGTGTTTTTAATTTCGTGTTTCGTGGCTTTGAAGTGTTTTTAATTTCGTGTTTCGTGGCTGTGAGGTGTTTTTAACTTCGTGTTTCGTGGCTGTGAGGTGTTTTTAATTTCGTGTTTCGTGGCTGTGACACAACAACAACACAACACGCATTTTAAGGCCATTTCCCCTGCGAGAGCGGTGGTTAGCCATGCGGTCCCCATGACAATCTTCTCCATTTTGCCTTATTTTCTGCATATCTCCTTGTTAACCCCCTTGCCCGCATTTCTTCTTCCACCATCTTTAGCCAAGTCTTTCTCGGTCTTCCACGTCCTCTACTTCCTTCTACATTAATTTCCATCACTCTTCTCAACCAGTCACTTTCATCCTTCCTCAACACATGACCGAACCGTCTCAACCTGTTCCTCTTCACAGCATCAATCACAGGCTCTATTCCCATCATCTTTCGCAATTCATCATTTGTCTTCCTCTCTCTCAACGATACTCCGCACATCCACCGAACCATTCGCATTTCCAGCCTTCGTTGCTGCTCTACGTTCATTACCCATGTCTCACTCCCATAAATCATAACACTTCTCACACATGCAGCATACACCTTTCCCTTCAGCTTCAACGACACTCCCCTCATCATCAGCACGCCACTCAATTCCCAAAACTTCTTCCATGCACATCTCACTCCAGCAACCGTTGCCGAGTCTGATCCACCTTCTCCATTCAGCATGTCTCCGAGGTAGCAACATGTTTCCACACCTTCCAGCTTCACGCCGTCTCCAAGATCCAACTCAACATTTCCTCCATCTGCAGCTCCCTCTGTGCACACCTTACATTTGAATGTAGCTGCCACACTGGTTAATGACCCTCTAAAACCACTACATTTTTGATGAACCCACTCAGCGCAAATTGTACATTGAATGGAGCTCACTCCGACACCTTTCCTGCACACAGCACATGGCCACTTCCCAGTTCTTTCCACCTCACCACATGCTTTACCACTTGCCATCACCTTCGTCTTTCCTATATTCACCTTCAGACCTTTTGTCTCCATACCTTCCTTCCACTTGTTCATCTTTTCCTTCAGTCCATCCATACTTTCCGCAATCAACACCAGATCATCTGCATACAACAACTCCCATGGTAAACCCTCCTTTACGTTCTGAGCCAGCACCTCCATCACAGCTACAAATAGGAGTGGACTTAGTACCGACCCCTGATGCACTCCCACCTTCACCTCAAACTCACCACTGTTCCCGTCCTTCGTCCTTACAGCTGTGCGCGCTCTTTTGTACATTGCCATCACTACTTTGATCAACCATTCCTCCACTTCTAACTTCCTCAATGCCCATGTCAATACTTCGCGTGGGACCCTATCGAATGCTTTCTCCAGATCAACAAACCCAAGAAACAAGTTCTTCCTCTTCTCCATGTACTTCTCCTGCAACTGCCTCACAATAAAGAGTGCGTCTGTCGTTCCTCTTCCTGGCATAAATCCAAACTGCATTTCGTCGATCTTCACCTTCTTCCTTATCCTCCTCTCCAACACCCTTTCCAATACCTTCATTCCATGCTCCAATAACTTTATCGCTCGGTACGAGTCACAATCCAGAGGGTCACCTTTCCCCTTGTATAGAGGGATGAGGGTACTCAGTTCCCAAACCACTGGAATGTGGCCTTCTTTCACCACCAGATTACAGATCTCTGTCATTCGCTTCACACCCCAACTTCCTGCTGCCTTCAACATATCTCCCACAACTCCCGTCGGCCCTCCCGCTTTTCTACTCTTCATTGCTTTTATCGCTTCCTCAACTTCCTTCTCAGTTATCTTCTCTGCCGGTCCTAAAACTGGGTTACTCTCTATGTTGCCATCCCATTCATTCTCTGTATTCAACAGCATTTCCATATATCTTTTCCATCTTCCTTTAATTCCATCTGGGTCCACAACGGTTTGTCCCACTTCATCCTTCAAGCAACTCACCCCCATCACATCACACCTCTCTTTCGCTATCTGCTTTGCAATCCTGAATACCGCTCTCTGACCCTCTTCCGAATCCAAGCGTTCTCCGAACATTTTCCTACATGCCTCCTGTGCCTTTGCTACCTCTTTCTTTGCATCCTTCTTGGCTGCCTTATAACTTTCATGCTCTGCTTTTTCTGCTCCCGTACCCTTCTCCTTCTGCCACTCCTTGAACTTCTTCCTCTTCTCGCCAATCCTCTTTCCAACTTCATCATCCCACCACCATGTTTTTGATGCCTTGGTGGTCCTTTTGTCCATTCACATACCTCACCAATGGCTCCCAACAGACTATCTTTCATTGACATCCAACCACGTTCAAGCTCAACCACATCATCCTCTACACTACTCAGCCACTCTTTTAATGCCTCCCTTACTGTCACCTCTTTCAACCTCCACACCTTCATTCTCGGTTGGTACTTCACCCGCCGAGCTCTCCTCACACCTCTCACCCTTATGTCGCAGACAACCAAGTGGTGCTGTGAAACAGCCTCCTCCCCCGGGATCACCTTTGTGTCCTGGAGGTGCCCCCTATCTCGCCTACGCACCATCAGGTAGTCAACGGTTGTCGTCGACCCACCTGACGTGTATGTAACAAGGTTATTATCCCCTTTCTGGAATCGAGTATTTCAAATCAACAAATCAGCTCCATCAGCAAACTCCAAAATCCTTTCACCTTCTCCATTTCTCACACCATATCCGTAACCCCCATGTACTCCCTCAAAACCGTCCATACTCCTTCCCACATGTCCATTTAGGTCTCCTACCACAACAACTTCCTCATCTTTCACGTTTTCCATCAGCTTCTCTATCGCACACCAGAGATGGCTTTTTTGGCGAAGCGAAGCGGGCGTATAATAATATTTCGGGTCATAACACAGAGATGGCCGAGAGTTATACACTGCTATCACTTTTTTTTCATATCTAGGGACATATATCTTGCTAAAAATCACAATGAGCCTTACTCCATCTATATGGTACCGACCGGTCAATTTGAGGGGTCTGGCTCATAGCCTACTGTGAAGTGTTTTTAATTTCGTGTTTTGTGGCTGTGAGGTGTTTTTAATCTTCTATATATTCTATATATATACAGACTTGGCATTTAATATGGAATATATATTTTTTCTTGACTTGGGTTTGCTTTCTTAACTCAGTATATCAATCTGGTGAGTTTCTATTACACTTTGTTGATTTATTTGTTAAAAGAACCATGTCACTGATTGTCTGTCGCAGCAAGAAGTCAACAACAGGATTATATCACAGGTGGCGTGGCAAAATGTACCGACAGGTGCATTTGATGATTGGCTTCACAGTCGGGTATACAAGGGTTGTTGCTTTCTGTATTAGAGGAAAACAACTGCTGCACATCTCCAAAAGTTGTTGCCGCTTCCTCTGGAGGAGATGGTCCGTCAACTCGACAATGCTGTTTGTCATGGAGTGGTGGCTTTACGAAATTACGGCATGAAACAGCGTGCTATAGCTCGGCAGTATGGCATCACTCAAGGTCAGGTATCAAAGATCCTGAAACGAAATGCTCAGAGGGGTGTCCCTACTCCAATACCGAGGCCAGGACGTCCCTGCAGAACCACAAGCAGGGATGATCGCCAGCTGCACCGGTTAGTCCGCAATGGCCGTACCAAGTCAGCTAATCGGCTTAGGGCTGAGTGGCAGCAACTGACAAATGTGCCTGTATCCAGAAGGCTAGTCAACCAACGACTGGTTCAAGCAGGCTATCGTGCCAGGCGTCCCTTGAGAAAGCCACGCCTGACCAGACAACACCGCCAGCGCCGATTGCAGTGGGCCAGAGAGCACCGTCAATGGCAGCCAGGACACTGGAATCACGTGATCTTCAGTGACGAGTCTAGATTTCTGGTCTATCGTCAAGATGGCCACGTCCGAGTGCGCAGACAAGTGCATGAAGCCTACAACAAAGATTGTATCGTGCCAAGAGTCCAAGCTGGAGGTGGTGGGGTGACCGTTTGGGCTGCTTTTCATGCAGGGGGCAAAACTGACCTGGTTGTTCTGAATGGAAACCTGAACCAGTTCAAGTACAGGGTCATTCTGGAAGAAACATTGCTTCCATTTGCTCGTGCAGCCTTTCGAGGAAACCTTGTCTTCCAAGATGACAATGCACGGCCTCATCGTGCTCGCATGATCCAACACTTTCTTGCTGACCGTGGTGTAGAGCATATGGAGTGGCCTGCCATGTCCCCAGATATGAATCCGATAGAGAACTTGTGGGCAGAATTTACGCGTCAAATCGACCACTTGGACCAGCAGCCGACCTCTGTGCGTGAATTGCAGCAGGCTATTGTCACTGCATGGCAAGCGATTCCTGTCCAAACCTTGGCAAATCTCGTGAACAGCATGCCTCAACGTGTACGTGCTCTCCTGAATGCTCGTGGGGGTTACACGAAGTACTGAACTGTAATTTTACTGTCCGTAATCCCAGTCGTAATTTAACTTTTGTTTTTGTTCAAAAAATTTTTGGCTAATGTGCAAAATAAAGAGATACTTCTGGAAAACGTACAGAAGTTTAACACAGTACTGTCCATGAATTGAGTTCGATATCAGTTTACATCACTTTCAAGGATCAATTTATTTGTTTCGAAATGTCAAATGTGGTTTTTGTTTCTTTTAAAGGTCACATTAACAAAATCTAGAATAATTTCAACATAATTCCAATGAACTTTTGGTTCTAGGACATCTTGAAAAGTAAGTTCACCCCCACAAAAAAAATATTCCATATTAAATGCCGTCTATATATATATATATATATATATATATATATATATATATATATATATATATATATATATATATATATATATATATATATATATGTATATATATATATTTTTATATATATATATATATATATATATATATATATATATGTATATATATATATATATATATATATATATATATATATATATATATATATATATATATATATATATATATAAATATATGTGCAGTGTCTGTCTTGTGTTGTCTTGTGTTGTCACTGAACTACTCCCTCAAACTTTTGTGAAATCGTACTATTCCAACTTGACCCACGTCGGGAGTATGCGCTCTACTGAGTGGCGTTCTAGTTAAATTAAGAGATAGTACAAGACTGCAGTGCAGACATTGCCTCGACCCATGATCAAAACTGCCTGCAGAATAGCAGCGGAAAGATTGCCCAACACAGCTTTGGAACTGGGCAAACAGCACGCCGATGCTTTGCTCAAGACCACGAGAACAGTCAATAGCTTAGACATTGAAGTGCCAGATGATTTTGGAGAAGGGCATATCATACTGCTTGCTCTGAGCCTTACTATTATGACTCATCCTATCGGCCTGCAGAGAGAGCCTTTTGACATCCCCATTGATGAAAATGGCAGATGTGTGGTTGGTAATGAAATTTGCAAGTCCAAAATAGAATGTAGTAAAACAAAAGGGGAATGGCAGCCTGTGAAATGGAGCTGTTGTAGTGAATGTAAAGCAGTCAATGAAGCAGAAGTAGCACCATCGTTAACGTCAAACAGGCATTTCAGGAACTAATGCAAGAGCTGAGACCTGCCTCAGGTGCATGTGATGATGGGTGTTTTAATGAACACTACACCACAGTTTTTAGCAGAGAACATAACCGTAACGTTTATAGAGTTACATGGTCACTTCCTGGTTTGTTTGTTTCAATCATGGGGGATGTTGAAGTTAACTTTGCATACCAGCTCAAGCTCGCCCTGGATTTGTTTATTGCAGTGTAATGGTGATGCATCTGCATATTATATGCATCCACAACATACACCTGCAGTTTCAACTGTATTACTGACTAGCAACAGTACCTGGCGTTGCCTGGCAACACTGGATCCCTCCTTTCACCTCACACCCCCTCCCTCCAGACTCCCACCCACCCCACTTCCTCGCTCCGGACTCATACCCCACCCCTTACCCTCCCTCATCTCACCCATTCCCCAACCTCCCCCTCCTTCCACCCCTTCCCTCTGGACTTTCACCCCACCCTTTCTGCTCCTTCCTCCCACGTCTGCCCATCCCACCCCTCTTTCCAGATTCCCAGCCTTTCCCCATGGCAGGTGGTGGCTCGTGTGTTAATAAGTTATCAATTGTGAGAAAATGACTGTTTTAAAACTCCCATTGAGGTGTATAGTGGTAAAAATGTGATCCTATAAAGATTCGTTGCGATTAACTTTGGGAGTTCAGAGGAGAAGGCAGCCATTACCAAGCAGCTTGTAGAGAGCTCGCCAAGCGGCTTAAGCGCTCAAGCAAGCACTGCAACGAACGGTGGATAAGGAATGGCTGATCGTGTGTTTGTAAGATATTGAGTTATAAACGATATGTCACTGTGTCCAGGAAACAGAAAGTCACTGTGATTGACATCCCAAAATGGGGATGCGATTTCGTGTGGAGACTGGCGGTTGAGTTTCTGGGTTGTTAGAGAGAAAGGCGTGGCTTGGCTAAAAGGCGGTGCTTATGACACTGCGGGAGAGGAAGGAAGGCGTGGCCAAGGGAAAGGGCGGTGCTTTTGACCCACAGACACAAACTCAATTATATATGTGTGTGTGTGGCGGACACAAGCAAGGTACACGAATTCAGCGCACCAGCAGGTGGCGCGAACGTCCAGGCGGGGAACTGGAATGCATGCCCCGCCTATCGACCGATCGGCCACGCCCGGGGACGAGGCGTGGCCGCGGCACATATATGCGGGCTCTAAGCTCGGGCCCGCCCAGTGCTGCAGTTCGAGCTTTCACAATAAAGACTCTTGGTTTATCAAATGCGTTGTGGCCTACCTCTTTGGCAAGCAAGTTGTGTGCGCACCACCACACTTCACTGGTGACCCCGATTGGTTCAGCAGTCGCTGACCACCGAATGCGCCATGGCCAACAACACCGTCACGGTAAAACTCCCAGAGTTTTGGGAAGCACAGGCCGATGTGTGGTTCGTGCAGGCCGAAGCACAATTTCAGCTTCGAGGCATAACGGCGGACGAGACCCGTTACTACCACGTGGTCGCCGCCCGAGTCGTGTCCATCCTGCGGCACCCACCGGCCGACCACAAGTACGGGGCGCTCAAACGTCTCCTCATCGCCACGTTCGGCCTCGCGGAGATCGAACGGGCCGACCGCCTCCTGGACCTTCCCGAACTCGGCGACACACGACCATCCGTGCGGATGGATCATATGCTGTCGCTGCTGGGTGACCAAGCCCCGGATTTCTTATTCTGGGCACTTTTCCTACGCCAGCTACCTCTACAGGTACGCCTCACGCTGGCCGGTTCCAACATAAGGGAACCCCGCGCCCTGGCCGTAGAGGCCGACAAGTTCTTCGCGGCTTGCGACACGCGGGCGAGTTACGGTGCGGCCGTCGTGGATCCCGAGGCTGATGCTACTGCATCCCCCATTGCCGCTGCCGCACCCCGCCCACCACCACCACCGCCGCCGAGAAAACCACGGCCGCCACCGCCCTCGCCGCCGCAAGCCTGGTGCTATTTCCACGCCAGGTTCGGCCACAAGGCTAAGAAATGTTGCCCGCCGTGCTCGTTTGGCAGGTCGGGAAACGACCTGGCCGGCGCTCGTTAGCGGCCCTGAGCGTCGGCCATTCCGGCAGCCTCCTATTCATCACGGACACCTTGTCCGGGTGCCGTTTCCTCTGCGATACAGGAGTGCAGGTAAGCGTCATCCCAGCCTACACATCCGACAAGCGAACCACGGGCCGGGGCCCCGCTTTTCTTGCCGCCAAGGGTACACCCATCCGCACGTTCGGGAAGTGCTGCCTCTCCCTGCGGTGCGGAGGGCAGCGTTTTCAATGGTCGTTCGTGACCGCTAGCGTGCCCATGGCATTGCTCGGTGCGGACTTCCTATGTGCGCATGGGTTGCTGGTCGACGTAAAGCGCAGACGGCTCATCCAGGCCGAAACCTTTAGCTCGCTCGCTTGTTCGCTGAGCAGCTCGTTGAGCGGCTCACTGAGCGGCTTGCTAAGCGGCTTGCTGGAAGGTTCCGTCCCGGCGAGTTTGGTTTGCACGCTTCCGGCAGCGGACGACTTGACCCGCCTCCTCGCCAGTTTCCCGGCCCTCACGCGGCCCACCTTTTCAGCGGTGGCCGTTAAACACGGGGTGGAGCATCACATCCCCACGGTCGGGCCGCCGGTCTATGCCCGGGCACGCCGGCTCGAGCCCACGAAGCTCGCGGTGGTGAAAGCGGAGTTCGCCACGCTGGAGCGGCTGGGGATCGTGCGGCGCTCCAACAGCACGTGGGCTTCCCCGCTGCACATCGTGCCGAAGCCCGGCGGGGGATGGCGGCCGTGCGGGGACTACCGCCGGCTCAACGATGCCACCACCCCCGACCGCTACCCGGTCCCACACATTCAGGACTTTTCCGCCCGGTTGGCCAACACGACCGTGTTTTCGAAGGTGGACCTCATCCGGGGCTACCATCAGGTCCCCGTCCAACCGGACGACGACCCGAAGACGGCCGTCATCACCCCTTTCGGCCTCTTCAAATTTCTGAGGATGCCCTTCGGGTTGAAGAATGCGGCTCAGGCGTTCCAGCGGCTTATGGATAGCGTCTTGCGTGACTTACCTTTCCTGTTTGTCTACCTGGACGACATCCTAGTCACGAGCGCATCCCGGGAGGACCACCTGCTCCACCTCCGCACGCTGTTCGAACACCTGGGCCAGCATGGCCTAATCATCAACCCTGCCAAGTGCCGTTTCGGTGTCACCACCATCGACTTCTTGGGGCACCGCATCACCGAGCACGGGGCCGTCCCTTTACCGGTCAAGGTGGAGGCGGTCAGGGATTTCCCGTGCCCCCGCATGATCAAGGGGCTCCAGGAGTTCCTGGGCATGGTAAATTTTTACCACCGCTTCGTGCCCCACGTCGCCCAGCTCCTCCGCCCCTTGCACGAGGCCCTCCGGGGCAAGCCGGGCAAAGGTGACATCGCCTGGTCGGAGCCGATGGCTGCGGCGTTCGTGGGCGCAAAGCTGGCTCTGGCCAACGCCACCATGCTGGCGCACCTGGCGCCCGATGCACCGATCGCCCTCACCACCGACGCGTCGGATTACGTGGTGGGCGCGGTGCACGAGCAATGGGTGCGTGGTGCTTGGCAACCACTGGCGTTTTTCAGCCGGCAGCTTCGCCCGCACGAACACCGGTACAGCACCTTCGACCGCGAGTTGCTCGGACTCCACCTGGCGGTCCGACACTTCCGCCATCTGCTGGAGGGCCGCCCGTTCACGGGCTTCGTTGACCACAAGCCCCTTGTGTTCGCGATGGCCAAGGTCGCCGAGCCATGGTCGGCACGGCAGCAGCGCCACCTCTCTGCCGTGTCCGAGTACACGACGGACATCCGTCACGTGGCGGGTAAGGACAACCCGGTGGCGGATTGCCTTTCCCGGTCCGTCGTGCACGCGGTCCACCTCGGGGTCGACTATGCCCGGATGGCGGTGGCCCAGACCGCCGACCCCGGCGTCCAGGCCTTGCGGACTGCCGTCACGGGCCTCCGCGTTACCGAGGTGCCGTTCGATGCCACGGGCACGGCCTTCCTATGCGACGTCTCCCTCGGCCGGCCTCGCCCCATCGTGCCCGCTGGCTGGCAGTGCCCGGTGTTCGACGCCATCCACGGCCTGTCCCACCCTGGCGCAAGGACATCCCAGAAACTCGTCGGGGCAAAGTTGGTCTGGCATGGCCTCCGGAAGGACGTCCGCGACTGGGCCAGGTTTCGCGAGGGTTCACCCACCTCCTCACCATGGTCGACCACACCACATGGTGGCCGGAGGCCGTCCCATTGGTGGCGACATCTGCGGCTGAGGTGGCGCAAGCCTTTATCGCCACTTGGGTTGCCCGGTTCGGTGCCCGCTCGGGCATCTTGTCCGACCGCGGCCCCCAGTTCACCTCGGCGCAAGGACTTGGGGTGAAGCTACACCACACCACGGCCTACCACCCCCAGGCCAATGGCCTGTGCAAGCGCTTTCATCGCTCCATGAAGGCCGCGCTCCGGGCCAGCCTCTGCGACGGTGGCTGGGTCGACAGACTCCCCTGGGTCCTGGGCCTCAGGACGGCGCCCAAGGACGACCTGCGCGTGTCCTCGGCGGAGCTGGTCTTCGGGCAACCACTGCGGGTACCGGGTGAATTTATCCCTGACTCCACGGCTCCTTGGTCCGCGGCACAACAGCGCTCCGCCCTTCAGGAGACCGCCCGGAGGTTCGCCCCGGTGCCGACGGCACACCACGGTTGCCCACCTTCCCACGTCGCCCCGGAGCTTCGCACGGCAAAGTATGTGTTCATCCGGCACGATGCCCACCGGGCACCGCTACGGCCCCCGTACGACGGGCCCTTCCACGTTTTGGAGGCCGGGGACAAGTTTTTCACGGTCGACATCGGCGGTGCCCCGGATCGCATTTCCGTGGACCGCCTCAAGCCGGCCCACCTCGATCCGGACCACCCCCCGCCAGCGGCTCTGCCTCCGCGTCGAGGCCGCCCCCTGGCGGTCGGACCCCCGGCACCCCCGGCACCCCTGCCAGCAGCTCTGCCTCCGCGTCGAGGCCGCCCCCCGGCGGTCGGACCCCCGGCATCCCCCAGACCGGCACCCATCGCCAGGGGGCGTTTCGGCCGGGTCATCCGGCTTCCCCGCAAACTCACCCTTCAGGTGCGCGGGAATTCTGGGGGGGCGCGTGTGGCGGACACAAGCAAGGTACACGAATTCAGCGCACCAGCAGGTGGCGCGAACGTCCAGGCGGGGAACTGGAATGCATGCCCCGCCTATCGACCGATCGGCCACGCCCGGGGACGAGGCGTGGCCGCGGCACATATTTGCGGGCTCTAAGCTCGGGCCCGCCCAGTGCTGCAGTTCGAGCTTTCACAATAAAGACTCTTGGTTTATCAAACGCGTTGTGGTCTACCTCTTTGGCAAGCAAGTTGTGTGCGCAGCACCACACTTCATGTGTGTGTATATATATATTATTATTTATATACAGTATATATATATATATATATATATATATATATATATATATATATTTATATATATATATATATATATATACACACATATATACATATATATATACATATATACATATATATATACATATATACATATATATATACATATATACATATATATATACATATATATATATATATAATATATATATATGTCAAGTAGTAGATTTGTTATTGCCTAAAGTTCAGTTATAGACGTTGGGTGTTAATGTGTTATGATTTATATGATGTCTAAAAATGCTATTTCATAAAGTAAATAAAGGGTTTTTGCTTCGTTTTAGTTTTGGATGAGGAAAAGCTTAAAATGAGGTCATGCTGAACAGATTGTATACGTGTGCTTTTTTCGAGGCTGGTCGTAAAACCACGCCCACATGCGCTTGTTTTAGCGTAATGCAAGTAGAATGACATGAACCTATCGTTAACTATATATATTTTGTTTTAATCTCAGCAAACGCATGACTCTGTATAAACATGCTTTGGATTACTCATGTACACAAACCCATAAAATATATGGGTTTGTTTGGCTAAGCATACACTCTTCTCTTTGTGAGTTACAGTTCTGTTTTCTCGGAGCCCAGAAAAACAATTGATAAGGACGGGCTGACTCCCCCGAATGATAACGGTGGGAGGAACCTCTCCCAGTGTTGTTTGTTCCCTCGGAGATTTCCTGATAAAACGTGTCCCTATATAAATGGACTGGGAATCAATGTGTTTTCAGGAAGGCTTGACGTGGCATGAGACTGGCTCTTGCTATAGATGTCTTGGCCTTTCTCCGGATCTGTATAAGTTGGTTCTTTAATAAAGCTGCGCCATTTTTCAGGCTATTTGTGGACTTCTTTTGCAAACGAAGAGCTGATTCTTCACAGATGGTACCAGGAGTGGGGTGTCAACAGACGCGGAGGACGGGAAACGGAGCCCGAGGGACAGGAGGAAGGCTGACCTGAGGCCGGCGCCGGCACGTTGATTTGACTAAAGGTGGGAGTTGTTTTATATCAGAGGGCTATTATTCCAAATTCGTACCTTCCTCCCTCGCGCGGGTTCAGTCTCCTTGTCTTCCCCGCTGTCTGCACTCGAACAGAAATTGTAAGTAGAGGCTCATTTAGGCCTCAGAATGGCGTAGCTTTGTTAAAGCCAGGATAAACAAGTAAGGATAGTAAGAGTAACGTTACAATATTTGCGCTGGATAAACATTAAGGGTAAAAAGCTAAGGATAGATTTTGCGCAGGATATCAGTAAGGATTTAACAGGAAGCTTAAAGTTACAGTTAGCACCAGGAGGGGAAAATGAGGTCGGACAGCCATATAGGCTGAAACCAGGTGGCCAAGATTTTTCCAGGAAGGAACAGCCCAGAGACAAGATGGGGTATGCCATTGCATGCCAGGGAACAAAGGGCTGTGGCTAAACTTAGATAAAAGGCCATAGGTTAACTTAGAAGGCCAAAGGGACATGGCCAGGAAAAGGGAAATGCGCAGGTACCATAGGTTTGACAAGAAGGTAGTGACAACTACGAGGTCAAGCCAGGAAGTTCTAGACTAAGTTCTAGACAAGAGGTCCAGATAAAGCAGGCCAGGATCTGGTGGACAAGAGAAAATAAATAAGCTCACAGGAAATGGGCCAGGTGGCCACAGGTTGAGAAGGACAGGTTAGGTTTTGAAATATTGAAAATTGAAGCAGGAGCTGCATTGTAGGAATTTGAAGCTTCAGAGCCAAAGGAAGCAAGTTCAGGAAGCAAAGTTCAGGACAAAACAATTAAGGAGGTAGTTAAACAAGTAAAACAGCGAGTGATGCCGCTGGACCAGATACCAGACCAAGACCCCCCACCCCCCCCAAGACCTGAGCTCAGTCCCGGGGCTCTAGGCAACACCCCAACACCCCCCGCCCTGCCTCCCCTTTCCACCTCAACCCACCCCCCGTCCAAACCCGTCCCAAAAAATCCTTTTCCTTGAATGAGAGACGTAATATGAATGAGGATATGAATGAGGAATGAATGTATATTGGGATGTTAATTGACGTGTGTGTCTGGCCAATGTGTTTGTCTGTGTGTCATGTGCAAAGCAGAGGGTTTCGGTGTGAAACTTTGTAAGCGATCTGCTCGACTTGGGGGAAATTCAGGCCGGGAATGTCCATTTTAACGTCTATCCGAGAGAACAGGCGAGGTCCTGAACTGAGTCCGGATTTTCATCTGTTTGGGAGTTGTTTGGGAAGCGAATTGATATAAATCGGGTCAGGAAAGCACCCGGAGTGCCCTTGTCGATTTACTGTTGATATGAAGCGGTTTCTCGGAGATGGTTGCAGAATTCGAATCAATATGTGTGTTTTACTTGAATTGAAGAGTTCATTCAATGGCAGATATTGTGTATTGTATGTGTGGGATGTATCGCTGAGGCAGCTCACCTTTGGAATTGGTGTCATATAGTGCATTTTGGGTCAGAGAGGTCAAGCGTCGGAGATCCTGTTAGCTAGGGATGAGTTCTGACAGCTCAATGTTCTGACAGCTCACTACATGTCAGGTCGTGGATTTGTTATGACAGCACTTTGTTATGACAGCCGACTGCATGTCCCAACGCGAGGTAAACCCCGCCGCGAACGCGAATAGAGCGGCGTGCAGGGAGTGTTGGGATTCGTGTGGAGGCACGAGGGTGCGCGCCAAGACGGGGGGCGGCGTGGCGTCGTCGCGTTGAGATGGTTGTGCCAGCTCGATCGGCGATCTCTGAATTTAAATCGGATTTTTGTCATGTGTGTTGTAAAATTAAACGTCTATCCGAGAATCCTGGCAATGTTCGTTTAATTATCTGCTTAGAGTGCCGGCGATAACTCGCCCACTCTCGGAAGAGGAAGTGTGTGCCCAAATGCATTGTGGGTCATTTCGACTTTGCTGGATGTCGGACGTTCACATGTCAGTATCTTGTCAGAATCTTCTTCTTCATATCATGTCCTTCATCCTTCATCTTCTTGTCAGAATTAGACATGAGTCATGAGCCATGTCGGAATAGTGGCCGGCTGTGACATATATGCCAGGCAATGTCACAGGACGAATACGTTATTTAAGATGGATTTATAAGATGGATAGATGGATGGATTTATTTAGGATGGTTAAATTAAACGATTTCTAGACAGAGTAATTAATTTCCGGAGCCAAATTCCAACAGGAAGTCTTGTTCATACAGTAAGGTACAGTGCGGAGTGGCGGCTGGAAGATGCATCGAAGCATTTGGGATGATCGATGCGCCGGACAAAGGGTATGCTGGCGAGCGATGCTGGTAAGGTTGTTATTAAAACACATATGGGTCTGAGGGCAGATAATGTGGGACAAGCTGCCTCACGGGCGCTGCAGGGAGAGTATTTGGAAATTCAATAATTTGAGCAGAAATGTCACGTTTTCAACAGAACGCTGATCCGAGGAAAGAGGAATATCGAGGTTTCAACTGTCGGTATGTGGTGTGGCTTGTGCCAAGGTGTGGGCGCGAGGAGGTGTGTTGATGAAGCGTTGTGCGAACGAGGAAGGATGTGCGATGGGCATTGTGAAGCACGCCTCGTACGGAAGTTCCTGGACGGATTGTGACGGTTGTTGGATTCGTAGAAGTTAGCATTATGCTATGTAGAGCCACATTAAGGGTCATTTGTCCATTGTCGCCGGACTTGTATTATTTGCGGAATAATAAAGCGCTGGTTACCCCAATTCGAAGTTTGACCTTTTAAAGTTTAGTTGACCTTTGTTCGAGATATGCAAGGGAAAGGTCAGAGGTAATTCACTAACCTTGGAAGAACGACAGGCGGAGTCAGTCTACAGGGTGTTGCTTTAACGACAGGATATAGAACCTAAATCTGGAGAGAATATCGGGACATATATTGTGGGTAAAACCAAAATCATGTACGTAATTAATGAACAGAGAATATCGAGTCCTGTTTGTCGTTGTAATTGTCGTTGATGTCCCGATTCAGGGGTCTCAAGAAATGTTCCATGGAGGCAGGTCCGGGGGTTTTGGTCCAGCCTGCAAGGAGTCCAGGGGCTTGTTTTAGGGCTGGGTCGCCAAAAATGGGATGCTGTGCCCATCTGGATGTAAAATTATCCATCAAGGACGGGGAATAATGTGCAGTGTGATTGGGTAAGAGGTAAAGGCCATAAAACACCAACCCCATGAGGAACGAAATAAATGGAGAGATGTTGGGATCACATGATGGTTGGGATTGAAGAACAACCTACTGGGATTTCAAACCTGTGTTTGGGTCTGGGGCAACTGGGTGATGGGCAACAGTGTATGAGTGAGTAATTATGATCTGTTTAAGCGCATGTGGGCGTTATGAAAAGTTATTTGTTTTAGTGTGAAGTAGGTTGGTTGCTTACTTGTCACAGTAAGATGAGAGTTGTGTTTTTAAGCTTGGTCTTTGAATGAATTGTTGCTTGGAATGTGTTGATTGGAAAAGTGATTCCTGATCGCTGATCCGATCTGGTTTTGAATTGTTGATTTAATTTTGAATTGATTGGAGGTAATAAGGATTTGTGTTGATTTCCTGATTTGAGTTCATCTGGAAACGAAGACAGATGGGATTAATGTGTATATCAGGAACAATTTGGAAAAGAAATATGGATATATGACATTACTAAAATATAACCAAGCAATTGAGAGTTCTTGGGTTAATGGGATATAAATAAATGCATCTACAAGTTGATGGTTTATAAAAATTTAGGTCTGGATGATACTTAAACGATGAACAATGTTGGCAATATACAAAGAATGTGACTTGTTTTTTGGGGGGAAAACATGTGGTTTAAATTTGGTTGGCTAAGTTTTAAAGATGGAGATGTTTCGCAGAACTCTTATGATTATTTACATGAGTGGTGGACTATTCCATGGCGAAGCATTTTTCAGTTTTTATGATTAAGGTTTAAGGTCTTTATGATCTGTTTAGTGTATTTTTCAAAGGAGAGGGTTTTGGTCAATGATGATGCCAAGATTCCGGATGTGGATACTGGGAAACCATCGATGTTGGGGGGAATGAAGATTAATTCAGATTTAGCGTAGTTAAGTTCGAGGAAGCTGATCTGAAGCTAGAATTTTATTTCAGTTAGGCAGTTTGTCAGGATAGAGTGGGTGGTGGTGGAGCACGATTTGGTGGAGATGAAAAAGCTGGATGTCATCGGTGAAGCAGTGGAATTGGAGACCATGGTGCATTGGCTATGGTGCATGACGGAGTAAGTGACCAAGGGGGGATAGGTACAGGACGAAGAGGAGGGGGCCAAGAACTGAACCTTGGGGGACACCTTAAGGGGGAGTGAATTGTGGTGATTAAGCTGTTGTAGATGCTGTCAATTTTGCTTTGGATGAATGGTCCAGGAAGGAAGGAGGGTGCAGGTGGCACCAGGTGTGAGTGCACAGGTGTGCACCAACAGGTGTGTGGAGCAAGGTGGTGGTATCCAGGGAGCTGAGGAGTTTGTTCACGTTGTAAAGTTTGTTTATTTAGTTCGTTTATTGTAGAGAAGAGTGCTTTTGGGATTCCGGAGCCAGAGTGGATAATTTGAGGGTAGTAGGTGGAGTAGAGGACATCTTTGCAGTGCTGTAGGTGGTCCTTGTAGGCTTGGGGGTGAACTAATTTGGGTTTAATAGGCACAAGCTGGTCTAAACAGGGTGAGGAGGATGGCGTGATAGATGATGTCAAAAGAGGCGTTGAGGTGAGGAGGATGAAAATGTTGAGGTTGCTGGCATCAGAGGAGAGAAAAGGTCGCTGGTGATTTTGAGGAGAGCAGTTTCAGTACTGTGGCTGGAGCAGAATCCGGATTGGGATGTTTCATACAGGTTATTGGCAGAGTGGTGATGTTTGAGTTGAGTGGCCACAGCACGTTCCAAAACTTTTGACAGAAAGGGTAGATTGGAGATGGGTCTGAAGTTATTTAGGGTGTCAGGGTTTAGTCCAGGGTTTTTCCAAAATGGGGGTGAAGTTTCACGAGTTTTTGGGGAAATCGGTATGTGAAGCTGGATTAAGTTGGAACTGCTTGATGAGCCATGGAGATGGATTGGGTTTTGTTGTTGGTTGTCTGGGAGTTCGGTTGTTGCATTGCCAAAGGTTTTTGTGTGGTGGACACACTCGTTGGCTGTTGTCTTGTGTGACGTGGATGGAGATGTATGTGGCTGTGTGTGGCTGCCTGGAGGGGAAGGCGGCTACAGTGGTTGATATTGGTCGTGGGTTGTCCGGGGTGCTTCGATTTGCATAAAGGGTGAAGATTGGGATATTACATTATTTTAAGTAAGTATTGGTATGAGTAATTACATAAGTAATTATGAGCTATTATGAGTAATTAGTGGTATGAGTATTAGTTATGAGTTCCAGGTGTTGAGCTAGTTATGCTAGTTATCCAGCTAGTTATGAGTAAGTGATTATTTTAGTAAAATTACATGTTTCGCTGTGTTGTTGATCTGGGGACAAGCTAGTTTGATGGGTACCCTGGGGTCTTCGGCGTGTCTATGTGTTTGTCTGGCTGTTACACTAGACTCTGGGATGTGTTTTCATGAGACGAATTTCAGAATTGATGACAATTCAGTGAGTATGGTGGACAACGTGAAGTGGCTGGTGTGAAGGAAGGGGTTGGGAAAGATGGACCCCCTTCACGAATACCCAGTAGGGTAGCTTAATTTCAGACATAACAGTGAGAATCTATTGTGAGCGAATCACAGTGGGTGAGGAAAACATTGTGTGTGACCAGACACCAGAACTGACCAGAATTGAAATTGGAAGTAGACCAGGTTATTTCTATTATTTGTTTATTCGTGAAAATAAATAAATAATAGGGGGAGGTTAATGGAGGTTAATGGTGGTTTGTTTGTATTAATCGAGGTTAATGGTGGTTTGTGTTTGTGTTAATGGAGGTTAAAGGTGGTTGGTTTGTGGTAATTCTAGTTGAAACTCTCGCTGAAGTAATTTTCGTTTATTTTTATTTTTTGATTCGATTTGAGAGTTGAGATGATTGATTTTTTATTAATTTTATAATTTTATTTTTATTGATGTTGGAAACAGGTAATGGGATGCTGAGAGAAGGATGGAATTTAATTTGAATTGGACTGGATTAAATGGGATTGAATTTAAAAAATTGAATATTGAATAAAATTGGATCCACTTGGAAAAAAAGTGGATTAGGAAATTGGAGACCTGTAGACCAGGCGCTCCCAGGAGACTTGTGGATCAGGTGTTCCACCAGAGGAAAAAGACCAGGTGTTCGTGGAGCACTTCACCTGCAAGAACGCCTTGGAACCAAGGTGGAAGGGACCAGTCCAGGTGTTGCTGACTACACCAACGGCAGTCTTTTGCGAGGGCAAGACTTCGTGGATCCACGCCACGCACTGTAAGTTGGCCATACAAGCACCAGACACCACACCCCCAGAACACAGTAAGAATGGGCCTAATCATAGGTACAATACTATTGATAGCGACAGCAGCTAGGGGAAACTCCGATTCCAATAGATGCGAAAACGAAACCCGACACCTCACCGTAACATGGGGACAAAGAGTATCACTACCATGTTTCGAACAGAAAGCCCTGCACACAAATTGGGTGAACGTAAAATGGCTAGCACCGTCGGCAGGGCCTGGACGCGTTGGCATGGTACTACAAAAGCAACGAGAGTTCCGGGAAGACGGGCAAGCTAGCATTAAGACCTTGGCCCAACCAGGATACAAATGGGGAACCCCTGATTTTAAGCTACAAACACGCACACGCCTAGGGAAAGACATGACCATGCAGGTCCGGTGCAGCGTCTGGACCCCTGGCGCGGCCGGTGGCGAAAGGAACTACATACCATGCATCGAATACATACTCACGCCACAACCCCAGAATAAGGCCCCAAAGAAGGGTGAAAACACATATTGGAAAGTGGCCAGGGAGGTGGCAACAATTCAAAATAGGACACACCGCTGGTCGTGCATGCGCTTTCCCCAAGCAGGCACCACAGGAATACACATGATAGTGCTACCTCTGTCCCTCAATGACCTCTGCTCACAACCTATCGATTCCCCATGTTTAGTCACCACGCTGGAAAGAGAAGGGGTTGACAACGGCAAGAGTTGCAATCGACAATTCAATTATCGCCCGTCAATGATTGCCCATGTGGCCGAGAGGCCTGCCCCCGTCTGGGTCAAACCACAGAAAGGGAGGGTCTGCCTCCAGGGTTCCGGCCACTTGCGTATGGGAGAATCAGAATGCGCCTACACTCTCCCCGGGAAGCTGGGACAAGGGAGCTCGGGGATTACATTACGAATAGTACTGCAAGATAAACGCAACCACAACATAACGGCTATAACATTCTCTAGGGGGGTTAGTAGGATTAATGGGGTGGTAAAGGGACTCCAGTGCTTATCCACCCACCTGGTCCCACCCCATGGGACAATGTTTATATGCGGCGACAAGGCTTACCCCTATTTACCAAATAATTGGGGGGGCACATGTTATCTGGGTTCAGTCCTTCCTGACGTTGAGATACTGGATGAGCTAGACCCAAAGTCCTTGGACAGGCGTAATAAGAGGTCAGTCATGAATGAAGATGGAACCACTAAACTACACGGGAGTCTATGGGAAAAGGTGTTTGGTTTCTTCTTCCCAGGAGCGGGCACAGTCATGGATAGTTTCCGAATAGACAAATTGGCTTTGACCCTAGAAAAGGTGGCAAACGACACCGCTACGGCTCATGACATACTATTGGACACGGTAATTCACATGCGTACAATGGTGATGCAGAATCGGGTGGCTTTGGACATGCTCCTGGCAGAGAAAGGAGGGGTATGCGGAATTATAGAGGGAAAATGTTGCACTTACATACCCGATCCATCTGAAGGAGTGTCAGCCGCAATAGTGAGACTAAGGGAAACTAGCCACGCCCTGACAATCGATCGGATCGCGCGCGAAAATTCTTATACATTTAGCTGGCTCACTGACTGGTTCCAGGGATGGACGGGCACCATAGTGAAGTGATTATTGACCGCACTGGCTGTGATAATCGGGGTAGTAATTTGGGGGGCACTAATGAAATCTCTAGTCCTCCTCTGTATGAGAAAGTATTTTACAGGATGGAAAGTGAAAAAGCCGCCGACAACAACTATGGCTCTGACCACAGAGGCCGTCGACCTGAACGGGTCCTTCAACAAGGCAGTTGCGACCAGCGCTCCAGAAAATTGTATTGAATTTTGTGACGACTGTGATACTTGTGTGGATCCCATGTGGGAACTGGCTGCTGCCTGTAACGGTGTATGTGATGACTGTGATACTTGTGCTATAAACCCCTTGCGTGTACTGGCTAACGCTGCTTATGTATTACAAGCTGACAGCTGCACGCCCCCTTCTGACCCAACTATGGATCTGATTGCGACACTGGGTCTGGCGGTTGAGGGACCCGACGCGGATGTCCTAGACCCGCAAGCCGACCAGGCGCCCATGGGAGACTTTGACATAAAGGAAGTCCCTCTCTTTTCTTCAAATGTTTCGGATCTCTTTGATCCAAATGTTTCGGATCTCTTTGATCCACATGTTGCGGATCTCTTTGCTTCAAGTGATTCGGATTCGGATTTTTACGCTCTGTACCCTGACCAGGAAATTGAGACACAAGATACTGACGACATTTTGTATTCCCCAGAACAGCAACACGTGAGGGACCTCATGGGCATGACCGTTGATTAACTTCGAAGATCTGCAAGGACTGCGTCTGCAAAGGGTGGGGGGAGCCAGTTCCGCAGGGGAAGTGATGCACCCTCTGGCGGAGCAGAACCTCATCTGGACCAGACGTCTTCGTTGTGGATCCGAAACGTTAATGAACTTTCATGTTTTGAGCCCTCAGGCTCCAAGCACGCACCACACGACACGTTCGCCAAATGCACGGGCGAGGCGCTTTGGGCGCACGATATGCCCTTGGGAGATACCCGCATTACACAATTATATTTTCAATACCCGCATTACACAATTATTTTTCAATAAAGCCCGATGTGGCACGTTGTCTCTTAAGATACTTTGTCTCGACGAGACAAGAGGAAGGAATGTCAAGTAGTAGATTTGTTATTGCCTAAAGTTCAGTTATAGACGTTGGGTGTTAATGTGTTATGATTTATATGATGTCTAAAAATGCTATTTCATAAAGTAAATAAAGGGTTTTTG
The DNA here is from genome assembly GCF_964187855.1 of Myxine glutinosa. Lineage (NCBI taxonomy): Eukaryota > Metazoa > Chordata > Myxini > Myxiniformes > Myxinidae > Myxine > Myxine glutinosa. The sequence continues at coordinate 28,614,271 of NC_136268.1, read as the reverse complement.
CTTCGTTTTAGTTTTGGATGAGGAAAAGCTTAAAATGAGGTCATGCTGAACAGATTGTATACGTGTGCTTTTTTCGAGGCTGGTCGTAAAACCACGCCCACATGCGCTTGTTTTAGCGTAATGCAAGTAGAATGACATGAACCTATCGTTAACTATATATATTTTGTTTTAATCTCAGCAAACGCATGACTCTGTATAAACATGCTTTGGATTACTCATGTACACAAACCCATAAAATATATGGGTTTGTTTGGCTAAGCATACACTCTTCTCTTTGTGAGTTACAGTTCTGTTTTCTCGGAGCCCAGAAAAACAATTGATAAGGACGGGCTGACTCCCCCGAATGATAACGGTGGGAGGAACCTCTCCCAGTGTTGTTTGTTCCCTCGGAGATTTCCTGATAAAACGTGTCCCTATATAAATGGACTGGGAATCAATGTGTTTTCAGGAAGGCTTGACGTGGCATGAGACTGGCTCTTGCTATAGATGTCTTGGCCTTTCTCCGGATCTGTATAAGTTGGTTCTTTAATAAAGCTGCGCCATTTTTCAGGCTATTTGTGGACTTCTTTTGCAAACGAAGAGCTGATTCTTCACATATATATATATATATATATATTGTAACGGATTTGAGAAGTGTAACGGATTTGAGAAGTGTAACGAATGTGAAAAGTATGGTATTGTTGTGTGTAACTGACCCTCGTAATGTAAAGAATGGTCGCAGCTCGTCCTCTTAGTTAATTCCATAAACCTACACACAGGACACGATATATCCTTTTAAATAGTTCGTCCCTTATTCTCTTTGGCTAAGGATGTGTTTCCCACTAGTTTGACTCTTCATTGCACCGAATTAAATAAGAGTAGGCCCTCCGACGCCCCATGGCAGCTTCCAGGTGCCAGGTTTGCCACTTTGTTGCAATTGACACTTTATGTACTTTGCTGCATTTTCATCTGCCGTCCACTTTGCTGCATTTGACTCCATTACGCACGAGGTAACGACGAAGAAGACAGGCGGGTCTCCACCTCGTCATAGAGGGGAGGAGTAAGTCAGCCCCGCTCATCCAACCCAGAACGAGGGGTTTGGCTTGAGAGGGCGGAAAGAGAACGCTTGGGGGAGGTTCGCAAAGGGTGAAGGGCGGGGCCTATATAACCTGCCGCGGGACGCTCCCCGAGCAGATGAGCTTTTACAGAGATGGGTCCAGGAGATGCGCTGGAGACGAGCAGGTGTGACCGAGCCGCCGTGAGACGTGCCGCGCTGCAGGAAAAGCGGACCGGGGCAACGCAAGGAGCGCACGAGGCAGCAGTACGGAGAAAGGAACTTCGCCCGCGCAGTTTGGGACCAAAGCTCGGCTTCTTGACGGCGGTGCCTTCTGGCCCGACCGTGCCCAGTACCCGCTGAACCTTCCTTGCCTCTAAAAGCCACCCATCTCCAAGCCATTCCTTCCGGCCTGCATTTCCCCATGTAAGTGTGATCGTCCGTCTGTCTTTCACGTTGTCCTGGGGTTTATTAATTAAGCTTGTATAGGTAAGCTAATGATTTCACTGTGTTTCTGCTCATTCCATTTTCTGTATATAACCAACTGCTCTCTTTGCTTTGGCTTGTGAAAATAATTAATAAAACCTGTTATTCCTCCGTACATCTTCTTCTTCTTCCTCTTTACATTCGGTCGCTTTAGAGGTTTCCAAATTGAATATCTGTGGCGTGATTTCGGCCAACGTCCAGGAATCGGGTTAGTCGGGGTAACTGTTAGGGCCGCGGGGCCTCCGCTCGGCAAACAACATCTTATCCGCGGTCCCGTAACAATATATATATATATATATATATATATATATATATATATATATATATATATATATATATATATATATATATATATATATATATATATATATATATACAGAAATCGGGTGCTACTTTTGACTCACCCTGTATATATAGATATATATATATAATTATATATATATACACACACATGTAAATATATATTAAGTAATGACTTGCAGTTGGGATTAAAATCAAATGAATCCATTTTTAGTTCTCCAACCTTTAATGAGCAAATCAACAACTGCTCGACGTTTCGATCAGCAACACGGATAAACGTTCATCCACTGACCTTTCTCAAGAGTAAAGCAAAACAACTCTATACCCTCCCTTATGTAAGGGGGAAAAAAATATATATATATATATATATATTTATATATATATATATATATATATATATATATATATATATATATATATATATATATATATATATATATATAATACACAGTGGTTGCTAAAGTGTAGCATCCAGTAAATCCAATCCATTATAAACTGGATGGTATTCATAGAATACTTACCCTGCGCAGTCAACTTGTTGCGAGTCAATTCTCCTGTTTTTTTACTTCTTTTTTTTTCTTTGATCCAATATGGCTGCCAGACCACGTGAGCGATGACATCATAAATTTATATTCTCTAATATAATTGTTGTATAGCTCACGCTCAATACATTTCAAACTGATCAGACTAAGCGTTGTCCATGTCGAATTATGACGTCATAATTATGGCACCAATGACGTCATCGTTAACAACACCTATTCCCCATATGGAGTTCTTTGCAATGAGCCATGTTTCAATTTTTTCCATGCAGCGGTTTTGGAGATTTAGAGGTGCAACATTTTTCGGTTTTTCCAAGATGGCGCCTGTACCACATGACTTATGACGTCATGATTATCATTAAAATATTCGAAAGGGGGAGGCGCTCCAATGGTGAAAATTTCGTGTCCATCACACCAACAGTTGCTGATTTTTTTTTTATAATGATCGGATAAGTGTTGTACTTGTCGAATTATGACGTCATAACGAAGGCACCGATGACATCATCATTAATACATCTTATTGCCCATGGGGAGTAGTTGACAATGAGCCAGGTCTCAATTTTTCCATGGAGTGGTTTCAGAGATATAGAGGTGCGAAGTTTTCCAAGATGGCGCCTGTACCACGTGACCTATGACGTCAAAAGAATCAAAGATATTCTACAGGAGGAGGCGCCCCTATGGCGAAAATTTCATGTCAATCGGACCAACGGTTGTCGAGAAAATGAATTTTTAAAATGCAGACGCGGCACATATACACACATGAATGCTTAACCCCGTATTTCGCTTCACGAGTGCAGGGTAATAACCGCTTGAATATTTGAATAAGAATTTGATTCAGTGGTAAGTTGGTGGACGTGCTGGTTGGTGGACATGGTATATTTGAGGTAAGATTTGCATGATTTAATATATTGTCATTTAAAGGAATGTGTGATGGGATTTGTAACTTTGTGATAAATTCATTAAATCCTGAAGCGAGAAAAGTTTGAATGGTGATGTTGCATTGATGGTTTGACTGCCTGGATGCAACTTAAGTTGTGGATCTATTGATGTGGATCCGTGACTGGGGTTGTAGATCCGCCGTTTGGAAAGGTTCTGGGCTGAAACTTTCAAAACCTCGAGGAAGAACGGTGCCAGCTGGGCAATCTGGGCAATCGGGAAGCCATTAAATTCTTTATGCTTTTCAGGTTGTTTCTTAATTTAGGTAAGGGAACTGTTTTGAGGTTTACAATTTAAATTAAGTTAAATTTAAATTAAGTTGGATGTTTTGAAATTGCTCTCAGACTTGTGTGGGGTGAATTTCAAAAAACAACAACTTTAAAACAAGAATCCTTATATTTTAGGTTATTTATATCAAATGATATTATATTTTAGGTACTAGTAGACCAGCTCACTACGGGAGCGGAAAAAAGGGTCATTCCTCTTTGGGGTCTGTAGATTACAGTCGATTTATGGTCGGATCTCAAGAACATTGGGTGTGTGTTCATTTACCAAGTTTCTTGTGGAGAGATCGCCAATTGGTTTAAGCATTTGAGCAAGCACTCCATTCAAAACCGTTAAGGAACGGCTGGCTTGGCAAGTGCTCGCTAGCTGCTTGATAAAGGAGCACAACCCGAGCTTCTCCCTTTCAGTTTCCTGTTAAACAGCAGGAGCGAGTTTCAAAAGTTCACCACGAAAAATGCCACGGTAGTGTACCGGCAGAAAGGGCCATGTTATTAACCCAACATTTGTGGGTTATATAAGAGTACAGTAGATCTTCTGTAAGTAGATCTTAAGAACAGCTCAGTTCTGTAAGTAAACCTTACTTCACGGATGTCTGGATTCCTCCAAATTTCTTCATTTAGTCACTTAGTGTTATAAGGAACATTAGCGACTGTTTAAAAAGCTAAGCATACGTGTTTGTGGTTTATAATATTTTTTACTTCCTGTAGAAGCCGTTGTTCCCACAGAAACGCCATTATAACGATAAGCTATTTATGCACGTTGCTAGTACCCGACTGCAAAGCCGCAATGAGCCGGCGAAGCCAAAGCCTCTTGCCACTATTTTACCCATCACGATGGCATCAGTAGGTTAGGTAGTTGATAGTAGGTCGGTGTAGGTACCGTACCTGGTAAGACTTGGTAAAAGAGAAGAGCAGACAGTCCTCCCCAATACCTACATACAATAAATGTCACAAGAAGCTTAAGGAAGTAACTATACGATGTGCTAGCTTAAGGCCTATTTTAAGAAATTTTAACTGGGCATAACATATACGTTTTCACAGTATGTGTGCAGTCTTCGAACTTCAGGCGCTGTCAGGGCTGGTTCTCTCCGGGCACGGCAGCTTCCTCCACCAGAAGAAGTTAGCTTGCAGTAAGATCAGTGCCGACAGATCAGACGATAGCGCCGTTGCAATGGCAATGTGTGACTGTCGTTAATCAAACCGAGCTTTCTTTCTTTATGTAAACCGCTTATACCATATTTCTGGCCGTGAAAAATTATCCCCTACGGCTGCGAGATTTCTAAAAAATAATTCTTCGTCAATTTTAGAATATTGACGCCGTTTTCAGTGTCCGAAACGCGTAATAAGCTTTTTAAAAATATTTTTCAAATGCTCGAATCTCATTGGTTCCGGTGTTTGGTGACGCTTTTCGTTGAAGATAACCAGGCCCGTGCGGGCCGAGGTTGGTCCTAAAGTATTTTAATAATAAATTGGAGGTGCATAAGATGGTGAATCAAACAAAGACGGGTGAAAGAAACTCCTACTGAACGTTTTTTAGCCGCGTCGCAGACGCTGGTCATAGAGTGCCCTCTGCTGTTGTTGTTGTTCTGCTTGTTCTTCTTCTTCTTGTTCTTGCAGAGAAGACAAAACCTCAAAGCTCCACCCATTCTGGGAACCATAGCTCCACCCATTCTGGGAGAGGCTTCATATAAACAAATATCCACCATTTTATTAAGTCGCATAGCTTTGAGGCCTGTTTTGTAGGCCCGTCGTGTCTTCCTCTCTCACACAGTTTTATTTCAAATCAAATTCGATATATCATTTCATTTTTCACAGTCGCTAACATAGTTTTAGACTCGGTTGAAAAAAAACGGGAAGAAAATCCGATGAAAGTTGCCCTTTATAGAACGAAATGAATTCTCAAAGGCCTGTAACTTCAAGTCCATTGAGATATTTTTTTTTTTAATCTCGGCATGATCTGTCATACACCGCCCGAAATAACAGACGGGAAAATGCCGAGATATATATATTTTGTTTAAATCGCGGCATGGTCAGTCATACACCGCCCGAAATAACAGACGGGAAAATGCCGAGATATATTAAAAATTCGTCCATTTGATGACAATCGTCACGATGAAATATTTAATTTATACGTCGTCACAATAATGTGGAGAGAGGAGCATAGCTTCGTTCACGTGTTGCCACATACGGGAAATTGCCGAGATATATATTTTTTAAATCGCGGCATGGTCAGTCATACACCGCCTGAAATAACTGACGGGAAAATGCCGAGATATATTAAAAATTCGTCCATTTGATGACAATCGTCACGATTAAATATTTAATTTATACGTCGTCACAATAATGTGGAGAGAGGAGCATAGCTTCGTTCACGTGTCGCCACACACGGGAAATTGCCGAGATATATATCTATCTATAATGCCAGTAATCTCTGTGTGTCTGTCTGTGACCGCTGTTTCTCGACAACCACGGGTCCGATATACTTGAAACTTGCCAGGTATATTGCTGGGGACCCGAGGATGTGCCTTTTCAAGGTTTCATATTAATCGGACAAGTAGTTAGCGAGCTATGTCCAAAAAACGATTCAACCAATCAGAGAGCAGCGAGCTATCACGTGTGCCGAACGTGGCGAACAGACTCTGCCTCGGACGGCACATTTGAGAGCGTATTCATTTATTTCACGTTGGCAAACTATGTTGGCGTTAAACTATGTTTTACAACTAATTAAAACTAATTTGCGATTCATTCGCTTTCCTGCGCGTTTGTGCACGCTATGGCGATTTCTTTACCAAACTCCGCAAGCCGTTTGCTTTGGACCAAACCATTTCATGTAAATAGAGGGGGGGGATTGTCACCGTACTCGCAAGCCGTTCGCTTTGGACCAAACCATTTCATGTAAATAGAGGGGGGGATATAATTTTAGATATATATATAGTACGGGCATGCCCTAGTTTTTTAAATCGCGGCATGGTCAGTCATACACCGCCTGAAATAACAGACGGGAAAATGCCGAGATATATTAAAAATTCGTCGCCACACGGGAAATTGCCGAGATATATTTTCACTTTGCACAAAAATAACATCAAGTAATCGAATCAATAGGAATGTCCTGTGCCTATAACATCGACGTTATAGGCACAGCTGCATCTAGGCATTGTGTAACATCGACGCGGCTTTTGTTTTAATTAAAACTTTTTGTACTTTTTTCACTTGTGCTGGCATTGAAAACCACTTTTTGCACTTGTGTTGGTGTTGCAAAACCACTTTCCACACTTGTGCTGGCTTGAAAACCACTTTTTGCACTTGTGTTAGTGTTGAAAACCATTTTCCGCACTTGTGCTGGTGTTTAAAACCACTTTCCACACTTGAGCTAGTGTTGCAGAACTACTTTCCGCCCTTGTGCTGGCATTGAAAACCACTTTCCGCACTTGTGTTGCTGTTGCAAAACCACTTTTCGCACGTGTGCTGGCATTGAAAACCACTTTCCAGACTAGAGCTTGTGTTGCAGAACCACTTTTGTCACTTGTGCTGGCATTGAAAACCACTTTTTGCACATCTGCTGGTGTTGAAAAGCACTTTTCGCGCTCCTGTTAGTGCTTAAAACCACTTTCTGTACTTGTGTTAGTGTTGCAAAACCATTTGTCTCACTTGTGTTGGTGTTGCAAAACCACTTTTTGCACTTGTGTTAGTGTTGCAAAACCATTTTCCGCACTTGTGCTGGCATTGAAAACCACTTTCCAGACTAGAGCTTGTGTTGCAGAACCACTTTTCTCACTTGTGCTGGCATTGAAAACCACTTTTTGCACTTGTGTTAGTGTTGCAAAACCACTTTCCACACTTGTGCTGGCATTGAAAACCACTTTTCACAGATGTGCTAGTATTGCAAAACCACTTTCTGCACTTGTTCAATTTGTTATGCATACTGCCGCATGCGCAAGATGGCGGCCTCCATTGAGCTTCGGAATTCTCAAGCCAAGGCATAATCTGGTTTTCGACATAATACGTACGCGTTTATTCACAACACCGGCTTCGCCGGCTTTCACTGCAGGAAAAACTCTTTGGGGAAGTGGGACATTATTAGTATTAATATTGTTTTGTAATAACATTAACAATGTGCGATTATCATTAATTTTGTTATTAAAAGCGTCTTTGGAAAAACGCCACGATAAATCTTCTTCTTTGGACAAACGCCACGATAAAGCTAATTTAACATTGATGTACACCTCAACACTCAACCCCATTGACGGCAATGGCGGGGAAAACCCGCTGGGGGAGAACACCCCCACTTTGGGAGGGGGGGGGGAATGAATGCGCTACAACCTTCATTGTGTAACCCTTCGTCATCCTGTCAAGTTTGGTTGAGATTGGATAAGTAACGACGGAATGTATTGGCGTCAAAAATTCATCAGACAGACAGACACGAAATGGCGTATTTTAGTATGATGATGATAGCCGATACTGTACAATTGTCATACGTGGGTGTGTGTGTGTGCGTACGTGTGTGTGTGTGTGTGTGTGTGTGTGTGTGTGTGTGTGTGTGTGTGTGTGTGTGTGTGTGTGTGTATTAGAATATTGCAAGGAACAGAAATGAAAAATACGAGAAGTGTGTGTATATCATTATCAGACTTGTGGTGCTTGATCATCATGGTAACAGTGCTCTTGAGGGCACTGGCTAAATGTCTGGAGGATCTCGGAGTAGGTTGGTACCCTAGATAGTCCTTGAGCCAGACCAAAAGTAATGCTCCGGCGGGGGGAGTAATTCTCATTATGATTTTCCATTAGACCAATGTCTCAAGTGTCAGAAAAGGTGTGATGGACATCTGAGAACGGTAGCTTAGTGCCCGGATGGACGCCATCTTTGAAACCACCCAGCTCGAAAATGCCCATTTGGTGGGGTACATTGTTGCACGTGTATCTGGACTTCTATACTAGCTATCGATGTGCGGTTGACGACTAAATATACGTCCGATGTGTACCGTCTAAATAAAAAATAATATGAAGCATTTTGTTTTAGATTAATTATTATAAAAATCAATTATCGAAAAAAAATCATATATTTTTCAATATTTTATTATTAGACTTGTACTTTTTTTAGTGAAACAACACTGGTATGATTTTCCAAATTATGCATTGTGCTACACCGTTTATCTGTCTATAAAAATAACTCAAAAACTAAAACATATCATCCACCACGAGTTTACAACAAATAAATGTAAAGAGGCATAAAATGACTTAGGCCGCCGCTGGCATTATCTATTCTGACGATAACGCAAGTTAGGAATGTCGTACGGAGAGGATTTTAACACCATACGATATCTAATAAGCAGGCGGAAATTGTTACATAGGAAATCTGCACTTTGGTGGCCATCTTGGATTTCAAAATGGCCGCCAATTATATTAATTATTCATTACTAGAGTTTGGAAAGACGTATGGAGCTGATTTTAACACCATACGATGTATATTCCTAATAAGCAAGCGGAGGTATCATTGAACATGTCATGTTTTAGTCAAATAACACCGGTATGATCTTCCAAATTATACATTTTGCTAAACCGTTTATCTGTCGATAAAGATTTTCAGGCAATTTGGCCTGCATTATAATAGAGAACAACATATGCTATACAATATACAGTGCACACAAAGTTAATCATCAGAGTCGCCATCAGAGTCATTGGCATCCTGAGCCACGATAGCATCATCCTGCACCATGTTGGAGCATCCCTGCAGCTTACACACAACAGTGCACTTCAACCCATTCAGTATGCAGGAGCAATCTGACGGTCGACACGTCCTTCTGCATGTGCATGAGATGAGATTCAAGACGACATCTGGAGCTGGTAGACCCGCCATCCATCGGATTGTGAGCGAACCGCCATCATCGAGTTCCCAACCATGTCCTGCTGATGGTGTTGGGACGTCTGGTAGGTTTTCAAGGCTGCGTCGCCAGATAGCCACCTGATAGTTGGCCCTAAGCGTATGCTGCATCAAGGAGTCTTCACAAGGCGGCAATTGTCCAGATTCGATCTGGCCCTTCTTTGCACAGAACATGTGATAACGGAGCGAATTAACACCGACGATCTTCGTGTTCTTGGCGTACAGCTGACACGTGAAGGCCTGAATGCTATTGAAGACGTCTGTTGGTACATTCCACGAAGATCCCAGATCTGTGAATGCTTGAAGATACAGCTCATTCGCTTGCACAAGCTTCAAAGCCTTTATCTTTCCTTGGCTAGCCAGAGCACTCACAGTGTCACACCCGCTCCATGCATGAAGCCCTGGCAATGCACTGCAAACTCCAGACCCCAATACCGCAGCCAACTTTCCAACGTCGATCATTCTGACTCGAACCTTTGTTCCTCGTCTGATGAAGAGCTGACTATCGATGGTTCTGCTGAGATGAAGACTGATGATCAGAACGTCGGTGTCATCTGCCACTAAGATGATCGTCTTGTAGTGGGTAGCGGCGTGCTTTGCGTGGAGAAACATACGCGTGTCTGCTTCCTCGTGGCTACATTCGAGTGCTTGCACCAACTTCCACCTATCGCGGGTCAGTACCAGACATTTTTCACCACAGGTGACATACAGTGTTCTGTTGCCTAGCTTTTCGCGATTTGTTTCATGTTTCCACGACTCCGCCAGAAACACAACCAGTTTCTCCTTTGTCTGGCTGCAAGCAAGGAGACGCCGCCAGTTCATGATTTTGTGTGCGGGTCTGATCTCGCTGAAACTGATGCCTTCATTTGAACCGCGGTTCACACGCTCAGCTGCTTTGATGGATTCTTCTGTGTATGTGTCAAAGACAACATCGATGCGCTCACTGCCTTGACCAGCGTGAAGCGCTGCAGCAAGGATGCGGTCAGATAGTTCTTCGAACGTGTCATTCTCGCCATGCAACTTTTGTATGAGAGCCATCGCATCAATTATTGTTGCACTTCGCTTGTCAACGTTCTCGGCTGGTTCCACAAGACCTTCCATGTGTTTCGCAAGTGCAGCTTTGTTCGTTTTTTTCATTGACCCATCAACGTTTGCCAAAGACCATGGTAACGGCCCTAGTGGGTGACAAAGGACAAGTTGCATGTCGAGGTTCCTTGTCTTGGCGATGAGTATCATGGTGGCAAACAGTTGTCTGTCAGCTCTCAGGACGATCTCCTTGTTTGTGCCCTTCACAACTTTCTGCTTGATCTTACCAAAGGTCTTCAAGTTTAGCTTGTTCAATGTGTCATGGAAGCCTGTTCCCTCTTCAAGACGTTTCTGGAAGCTTTGATACGCCGCTTCCCCCTTTTGCAGGGTGTTGAGTACGTCATTAGAAACGTCCTCCCTCGCAGCCGCTCCGGTAGATATACTGAGAAGACATGACGGATCATCGGCGAATGGATTGGTCCAGTCATTTTCCAGTAGATCACAGATAGCTGTGACGCCAGACTCATCACGTTTGATGCGAGAAGTAGACAAGTCAGGGTGCTTGGCGTGAGATGTGTCGCTGCCATTCACAAGGATAGTTTCTCGTAGTTGCCTCAGTGCAGTAGCCCGATTTTCTGCAGTTAGATAGTATCGTGACACAGCCCCTTGGCGAAGACTAAAACCTCGTGTTCCTCCAGCTGTTTGCGTATCTTTGTTTACTGTTTCTTCTGTTGTCTGATCAACAGCGATTCTGGCAAATGGATTCCCTGGTCTAAGCTGTACGGAGAAGTAGCCTTGATTGAAATGCCTGTACAACTCGGGGCATGTTTCGTGGAGTTGCGTCATCTGTGCATAGTACACTGGTAGATATCTAGCATAGTTCACCTTGTTCATTGCGAAACACCAAGGGATCACTCTTCTGACACAAGCCAAGTGAAGCATCCAGTCGCCTTCTCTATCCGCACGAATCAACCCCAGCAGGGTCTCTACCATATCAATATACATCATCCAGAAGCGAGCCAGGTCTCCATGTTTGGTTCGCAGAAAATGTAGGTATTTCGCGAACATGTCAAAGCTCTGTACACATGAATCATCATCGAGAGCAGCAGCGAGAGTCTCGTGGCAAACATCCTCCTTGATGCTGCGAATTTTGAGGTCAGTGCTTCGAATCTGGGGTTCCTTGTCAGGATGATTGCTTTCTATCCACACCTGGAAGCCCTTCCAAATGATGCGCATTAGTGCCTCGTACATCAACTTGTGGAGTCGCACAGCACGGTTGTATTGCTTGCCTTCCAGAACCCTGTTGATGGAACCTTCAGCGATTACTCCTGACTCAACAGCTACAAGGCCTGCATCTCCAAACATTTTCCCAATGCTCGACATGAAGTTACAGATGGTATGGAAGTTCCCCATCATGAGCACGATTCTTCCATATCGATCGACATCTTTCCATGCTATTTCGGTCGCCTTAGCAAATAGTGCCTGGTCTAGCACCACCGGTATACGCTCAAGCTGAAGTGATGACATGATGTTCAGAGCTTCTCTGAGGATTTCTTGCACTGTTGCCATATCTGTGGCAGGCGCGTTTATAGTCGGCAGGTAGCCAACTACATCTTCCGTCACCTGAACACGATCTCTAGTCATGATGTTGAAACCAGTCCACGAACTGATTGTCTGGTCGCATGGTTCCAGCATGCGAGTCATAATCCATACGTGATTTCGGCGCTGCGCAAGGGATGTTGCGCCTGCAAGAGTGTCAGAAAGATCTGCAGGCTTGATTGCAGGTGGGCCCTCTCGTTTCCCACCGCTGTATATTGGAACTAAATCGCTGGATGACGGGATAGATCGCTTCTTATCTGCTTTGGATACTGCCGATGGAGGTTGGGGCGGCAAACACGACTGCGACTTCGGTTGGACGATGATACCGTTGACGCGATGCGATGTTCCGCCACCACTCAGCGATTCCTCTAGCCTGTCGATGTTATCGAATGCTAATACAGTCGGGACCGAAGGGTGCACATGTGACGGAAGTGGTACTGTATCTTTCTCCACACTTGCTAATTTGTCTATGCATAGCGCTGTCTCGATTTCTTCCAGAACTGTGTACGAACATCCGTGCCCGAGTCGATTCAATATTCTGATGACCTCTGTATTACCGGTGAGCGTTTTCATGACCCACGGAAGTAGGACATGCTTCGATGTTCTGATGGTACCCCGGTGTACAGCATTGATGATATCTTGAGCCATCGACCATACCAGTGTGTCGGCACGCGCAGAGCTACCCCCACTCCCGCAAATCAAAGTATGCAGAAATACACGAAGAGAATCTGGTATCTTCACGTAATCTGAAGTGAGTTCTGCTGGCTGAGGCGGCCAACGTTCATTGTAATGAGCATCTTTGATCTGGTGTCGCAGTGAAGTAGCTGCACGCACAATGTTACTTTCACCGTCCGTTCGTTCAAATGCTTTCACTTCTGCTTTCAGGTTTACGAACTCTGCAGCAATCTCTCGCTTTGTCAGATTATCGGGCATCAAGTATACACGGTGTTTCACATTGAAGAAGATGAGCGATTCTCCAAACTCTCTTTGTAATGTGCGCTGCAGATTCTTCTTGATGGAGTCACGAACATCAACTGAAAATGTATCTGAAGACAGGATATCTGTTGCAACATCAACTATTGGAACAATCCTCGGGTTCAAGAACAAGTCAGTGCGAATGAAATTGAATATACATCGTATCATTTCTTTTTTCTCGATATTATCTTCAATGTCAGTTTCTACTTGAGGTTTTTGGGGCCGTGTGTAGTTTCTATAGCAGGAGAAGTGGTAGTGAGCCTCAGCTGCAACCATATCTCGTGTAGTCAATGCCAAAACTCTCTCATCATTGCGAGCTGTCGCAGCATCTCTTATTGTCTTATCTGCTCGAAGTTCAACAGCCAAGACAACTGTTTCACGGGTACGACTGCCTTTTATGAATTTTGAAGCACGCTGGCAAAAAATGCATTTATCATCGTAGACCGTTGAAGTTGATCCTGTCTCTTCCCGTGATGATCGCCGTCGCACCGCATCGCCAGTATCAACTGAAGAACTTCTAGCTGCATTGGTCAAAGTAGCTAGGTGGTTTTTGTGAGTGAAGTCTGATCTACAAGCCCTATGGTATAATATTGGAATATTAGGAAGTTCAACTGCGCCTTCTTGGACTAGTTTTAGAATTGGATAAAAGTTTCTAACTGCGGCTGCCTCACACAATGTCTTCCAAGAACTGTTGCCCGCTGCCTTGCTTAGTTCAGAGAGTGGCGACTTCTTGCTGCACAGGATGCACGTTCCGGACTCAGGTTCAATATTCGCCCGTTTCGCCTCGACACCGGCCATCTCAGCTGAAAGAACAAAAAGACTGACGTTAGATTACTCCGATATCCGAAAAGCTCGCCAGCTTACATAGACATACTCATCCAAGTCAGTGAACATGTTAGATGGCGCCACAATACAACTCTATAATAGAGTTGTATGTGGCGCCATCTAACATGTTCACTTTTAGTTCTTAAGCCACCCACCCCCCCCCCCCCCCTCAGAAATTAATCAGGTCACCGCAACAAATCTCAGACTGAGATATAGAATATAGAATATAGATATAGAATAGACTGACGTCACTTTCGGCACTGGGTTCTGTGGGTTGATTATCGGCGGGAAATTCCAACTGACATAGTTTCGGTTTGTGGAAAGTGCATGCTTTTCATATATTTTTTGTGTACACTCGTGGTGGATGATATGTTTTAGTTTTTGAGTTATTTTTATAGACAGATAAACGGTGTAGCACAATGCATAATTTGGAAAATCATACCAGTGTTGTTTCACTAAAAAAAGTACAAGTCTAATAATAAAATATTGAAAAATATATGATTTTTTTTCGATAATTGATTTTTATAATAATTAATCTAAACAAAATGCTTCATATTATTTTTTATTTAGACGGTACACATCGGACGTATATTTAGTCGTCAACCGCACATCGATAGCTAGTATAGAAGTCCAGATACACGTGCAACAATGTACCCCACCAAATGGGCATTTTCGAGCTGGGTGGTTTCAAAGATGGCGTCCATCCGGGCACTAAGCTACCGTTCTCAGATGTCCATCACACCTTTTCTGACACTTGAGACATTGGTCTAATGGAAAATCATAATGAGAATTACTCCCCCCGCCGGAGCATTCACTTCAAAAATGGCCGGTTGGCTCAAGGACTAAGAGGTGTAGTGTGCATGGCCCTCAATTGTGAGACCTGCTGTGACACTCGCCAATCCAACCAAGGTAGGTGGAGCTCTTTAGTCTTGGTAGGCAGTCCACCTCGCCGAAGGAAACTTTGATTGAAAATCCCCCTGCTGCCTTGCAGGATATGGCTCTTTAGACAAAAAGGCTAGATCCACTAGATCCACAGCTGATTCTGTCATGGCGTCAGGAAGGGCATCCGACCATAAAAAAAAAAACATGCCTCAAATATTCATTTTAGTGAAGCAGCCATTGCGTGAATCACATGCAAGCATGGAAACGGCTGTAAAACGATGATGATGAGGATGATGATGATGTGTGTGTATATATATATATATGTATACTAGCAGAAGTACCCGGCATTGCCGGGCGGGGGAGGGGAGGGGAGGGGACCGGGGGGGAGGGGAGGGGAACGGGGGGGAGGGGAGAAGAGTGGGAGGGGGAGAGGGGAGAAGAGGGGGGGTTTGGAGGGTGAGGGATGGGAGGGGGGAGAGGGTGGAGAGGGGGAGGGGAGGAGGGAGGGGGGAGGGGGAGGGGAGGGGGAAGGGGGAGGGGAGGGGGGAGGGGGAGGGGGAGGGGCCGAAGGGGGAGGGGTAGGGTGGAGGAGGAAGGGAGGGGAGGGGGAAGGGGGAGGGGGAGGGGGAGGGGAGAGGGGGAAAGGGAGGAGGAGGGGGAAAGGGAGGGGGAGGGGGAAAATGAAGGGGGGGAGAAGGGGAGGGGGGAGGGGGAGGGGAGAAGGGGAGGGGTAGGGTGGAGGGGGAAGGGAAGGGGGGACGGAGGGGGGAGGGGGAAGGAAGGGGATGGCCAGTCAACAATGACGTTGCAGTTCTCATGGTCGGAGAGCAGCACAACAATCGGACATAGTCCTGCATATTCGCAACAGCACGAAGCGGATTTTGGAGACTCACCGATCCTGTGACGTCCTCCAGTACCGGCGTTGCCGGGCGGGGGAAGGGAGACCCGTACATTCCCAACCTGTACATTCGCCCTCTCGACTCGAGCTCACTCGGACAAAAGCCTCGCACAAATTACAATTACACCGTGAAGGCCCAATGGTCATGTCTATGCCACAAATCACGGGCGCACTGAATTGAAAATATATAGAACGCTCATACTCCGTGAAAAGTGAAGCCGCCGTGTCGCCATCTTGGTCAGCACGACTCGACCAACTCGCTTCGCGGATCTCGTTTTGTGCGGCAATAAACTGCTCCAATCGGTTACAGAAGGGTTGTGGAAAGACGTTTCACAGCTGTTTCAAAGACATTTAATTCATATCGCACAAAATCGATACAAAACACGTTCGCATAAAAGGTGAAAAAACGTGTGACGTGTGACGGGATGGAACATCACGTGATCACTCTGAGCGAATCAGTCTGGCGGCGGTAATGGAACATCACGTGATCGCTCTGAGCGAATCAGCGAGCTGCTCTGGAACCGGCTGAGATTAGCGGGTACTTCGCTGAAATGCGCTGAGGTAAATATGAATAAAAAATATGGATCGTCAAATATTTTGAGTTCGGCCATGTTTGTCCAGGCTCAATGGCCATGTCTATGCCAAATATCAACCACATAAGCCTCTCCGTTTAGGAGTCTATCGGTAACATTACACACACACACACACACACACACCACACACACACACACACACACACAAACTGTGTTTTATATATATAGATGGTTCTTGTAAGCACCAATCCTGCGATTATGATGTCTGTAGCTCATAATTAGAACGATTGGACCAATAGGAAAACTAGTAAGAAAGAGTCACAGGTTATTTCAGTAAAGGAATGGTGGATTTACACTGTGGTTGCTAAGGTTGTGAGGTGTTGCTCATGCCCGAGGTGGTTATTACACCGTGATGTTGGATAGATTCCCTCGTTGAAGAAACACGTGTATTCATCGATCGCTATCTCTTTGCTTGCAGTATACCAGGTGAAACGGGCACCATGTCCATCGCACTTTCAGCAAACCACTCAAGAAATGGTTTCTGGGAATTGAGATGGAATTCTACAAAATGACCAGCAAAATAATCATGTTGAAGTTGTTTATCTGCAGTACCACTGTAACTCAAATGTACCCACGTATTTCATTGTATTTTATACCTCTATCAATCCAACCACCCCACCCCAAGGCCATCTCTAACCAAATTTCTAGTTTTTCCTTCTTCAGAGTTTCATTATGTATCCATGCTGTCCACCCTGTCCCCAATTTCCACCCCATTATTTGTCCCAGTATCTCTCTATTTTGTCCTTCAATCCTGTTGTTGGTGTTTCCTTTCTGTCTCTGTCTCTGTCTCTCTCCCCCCCCCCTCTCCCTCTCTCCCTCTCCCTCTCTCCCTCTCTCCCCCCCTCTCTCCCCCTCTCTCCCCCTCTCTCTCCCCCTCTCTCTCCCCCTCTCTCTCTCCTCTCTCTCCCCCTCTCTCTCTCCCTCTCTCTCTCCCCTCTCCCCCTATCTCTCTCTCCCTCTCTCTCCCCTATCTCTCTCTTTCTCTCCCTCCCTCTCTCCCTCTCTCCCTCCCTCTCCGCCTCTCTCTCTCTTCCTCTCTCTCTGCCTCCCTCTCTCCCTCCCTCTCTCCCGCCTTCTCTCCCTATCTCCCTCTATTCCTCCCTCCCTCTATCCCTCTCTCCCTCCCTTCTCTCTCCCTCTATCCCTCCCTCTTCCCTCCCTCCCTCTCTCCCTCTATCCCTCTATTCTCTCTCCCTCTATCCCTCCCTCTTCCCTCTCTCCCTCCCTCTATCCCTCCCTTCTCTCTCCCTCTATCCCTCCCTCCCTCTCTCCCTCCCTCTCTCCCTCCCTTCTCTCTCCCTCTATCCCTCCCTCTTCCCTCCCTCCCTCTCTCCCTCTATCCCTCCATTCTCTCTCCCTCTATCCCTCCCTCTTCCCTCTCTGCCTCCCTCTCTCCCTCCCTCTCTCCCTCCTTCTCTCCCTATCTCCCTCTATTCCTCCCTCCCTCTATCCCTCTCTCCTCCCTTCTCTCTCCCTCTATCCCTCCCTCTTCCCTCCCTCCCTCTCTCCCTCTATCCCTCCATTCTCTCTCCCTCTATCCCTCCCTCTTCCCTCTATCCCTCCCTTCTCTCTCCCTCTATCCCTCCCTCCCTCTCTCCCTCCCTCTCTCCCTCCCTTGATCTCTTCCTCCCTCTCTCCCTCCCTTCCTCTCTCCCTCCCTCTCTCCCTCCTTCTCTCCCTATCTCCCTCTATTCCTCCCTCCCTCTATCCCTCTCTCTCCCTCTCTCTACTGTTTATTTTGCCGGTTGTGTGCTGATCCGTTCATTGTTTTCGCTCTTCCACGAACCTCTGACTCTGTATTGCTGGAGGATTGAATGTATTTGTCACATATTCATAACTCTCATCACACAATCCATTACTGTCTCTGATAAGACATTAAATCATGCACATCTTATCTTAAATAGAATACGTCCACCCCACTTACCACTGAATCAATTTTGTTTTTCAAATACTCAAACTGTCATTTTAAATGGATTTCCCACATGCTGTCTTGGGGAAATGGATTTTCCACATCTCCTAGCAACCACTGAAAAAATGTTGTTTTTTGTTTTTAATATTACATTTATATAAATGTTTAATGAGGAATGTTTTCCTATTTATATTGTATTTCATTACCTAGCGTGGGTCGGCTTGCTACGCTCGCCTCGTACCACACGTTGTACCTATTTTAATTTGGGATCAGACTGTGCATGACACCATAATATGTTGTATCAGGTCATTGACAGGATCAGACCGTGCATCACCATTCTAAGTTCCCTATTATAAAAACTAGCGTGACTCGGCGCGCACCGCGCGCCCTCACCACACGTTGTTTCAGACGGATAGGCATCATTGACCATTTCGGTGTCTTTTGGGTCTTCATGGTGTTTTTGGTCTTCAGGGCCATTTGGGTCTTCAGGATCTTTTGGATCCGCTGGGCCTTTAAGGGTATTTTGGGTCTTTGACGTGTTTTTGGGTCTTCAGGGTCTTTTGGGTCTTTGGTGTCTTCAGAGGCTTTTGGATCTGTGGGGTCTTCAGGTGCTTTTTGGGTCTTCGGGGTGTTTTGGGTCTTCGGGGTGTTTTGGGTCTTTGGGGTGTTTTGGGTCTTCGGGGTGTTTTGGGTCTTCGGGGTGTTTTGGGTCTTCGGGGTGTTTTGGGTCTTCGGGGTGTTTTGGGTCTTCGGGGTGTTTTGGGTCTTCGGGGTGTTTTGGGTCTTCGGGGTGTTTTGGGTATTCGGGGTGTTTTGGGTATTCGGGGTGTTTTGGGTATTCGGGGTGTTTTGGGTCTTCGGGGTGTTTTGGGTCTTCGGGGTGTTTTGGGTCTTCGGGGTGATATGGGTCTTCGGGGTGTTTTGGGTCTACGGGGTGTTTCGGGTATTCGGGGTGTTTTGGGTCTTCGGGGTATTTTGGGTCTTTGGCGTCTTTGGGGGTCTTCAGGGTATGTTGGATCTTTGGGCGTCTTGGTGGTCTGAAGGGTCTTGGGGAATTAAAGGGTTGTCAAAGGTCTGAGGTGGTCTCAGCAGTCTTAACGCAATTAAGAGCTCAACGCAATTAACGCTGAACGCAATTAAGATTCTTAACGCAATTAAAATTCTTAACGCAATCTCTGGTCATAGTCAACGTATGGCCCTGAATGGATTTCTCTCATCTCCTCTTCCTGTTCTGGCTGGAGTTCCCCAAGGCAGTGTTCTGGGCCCAGTGCTTTTTCTGGTCTTCATCAATGATCTCTCCGACTCTCTGGAAAACCCTCTCTATCTCTTTGCTGATGACTCCACTCACTGCCGCTCCATTCCTCATCCTTCAGATCGGCAGTCTGCAGCCTCCTCACTCTCTGCAGACCTGGACAAAATCACAGACTGGTCAAACAAGTGGAACATGTCTTTCAATCCTGACAAATCTCACACTATTACAATGTCTCTCCGAAAGGACCAACTGGAAAACCCTCCTTTCTACTTTCTCAACAATCCTCTCCAAGAAGTTCTGTCGCTCAAGCTTTTGGGTCTCACTATCTGCCATTATCTTTCTTGGGAAAACCACATTTCGAAGCTGGCCTCCAAAGCCAGTCACCGACTGGGCATCCTCCGTCGTGCGAAGTCCTTCCTTGGCACACCTGAGCTCCTCACCACATACAAGGCTTTCATCCGCAGCTCAATGGAGTACTGCTCTCCCCTCTGGGCTGGTGCTCCTTCCTCACACCGAGCTCGGCTTCACGCTGTTGAAACCAAAGCGTTCAGAATCATTGGAATCTCCTGCGATGAAGTTAACTCCGAGGGCCTTTACTCACTCACCGCAGGCAGGTTGGTGGTCTTTCTGTCTTCTACCGACTCCTCTCCGGCCTTGCTCCCCCAGCTCTCTCTGTGCTCTGTCCCCCCCCAATATTTCTTCAGGTCGCACAAGATCTGCCTGCAACCCTCTTATGGTTAAACTGCCAAAATCTAGGCTCTCTGCTCACCTTCATTCTTTCATTCCCCTTTTCTCCCGCCTCAAGAACAAACTCCCCCACTCCATTCAATCCCACTCCTCCCTCCAGGTCTTTAAAACAGCTGTTCACCACCATCTATCTTCCCCCATCCAAAACCTTGATCTTTTCTACCCCCACTAATTCACCCCAGATACACTGTTTTTTGAAATTCCAACTTCTTTCCTGGAAGTCCTTGCAGTGTTCATATGTTTTATACCTCTCCCACCTCCCCCCAAGCCCTCCCCCTCCCACATTTCCCCGATGTCCCTGCTCTCAAATGTTGTGTTTGTGTCCTTCCCCCTCTCTCCCCATATTGTCTACCGCTCCCCTTATTTTTTGTGTTTTATGTGTCGGTTTGACTTTTTGTGTGATTAATGTTAGCTCTTTCACGAGCCTCGATGTTGTATACAAAAAAAAAAAGCGGGTTAATTAAGAGGGTGGTAATTTTATTTGAAGAAGAAGAAGACGTTTTGGTTGCATATGAACATACACACATACATACATACATACATACATACCGAACCATATATATATACGTTTGCTAATAATAGCATAAGGACTCGACTTTGTTATCCCTTTTACGCCGCACCCAGTGACCCGATGCCCACGGCACTAATGGATTACGATCTACGAACCGCGCTCTTTGTTTATTACGTACAGCCATACTCGAAAAATCTGAATTAGCCGACGTTGGGGCCCAAAAGCATCCGATTAACTGCCGATACGACGCCATCTTACGACGCCATCGTATTGGCGCCTGCTGGGTGAAGGCGAAGCAAGCCGTCCGCTGATTGGACAGGCGAAGGCGACAGCAAGCCGTCCACTGAGTGGACAATCCCAGAGTGGTGCTATGCCGATTCCTATTACGAATCCATTCATTTTTCAAAAGTATATCGTAGCGTTGTCATTGAAGTAGATTGCAATAAATACGTTGTTCATATGTTGGACCCCATCTGTGGATCGGTCCCATCGGCCGATGGGTCTGACCCATCTGTGGATGCACGAGAAATGACAATGCAGACCCCATCGGCCGATGGGTCTGCGCCATCTGCGGATGTCTTGTTCACCTTGAAGGAATGTGTTGACAGAATGGTGCTCTTCAATCAGGTACACAGTCATTGGAATTACATGTGGTAGGAATTTAACAGAGATGATTTTTAAATGTTTTATTTAACTTTTATTTTTAAAATTTAAATTATATTTTTTTATTTAATTTAAATTTTATTTTATTTTATTTAATATTGAAGGAGCTGCGCTCCAACGCGAGTCGAAAGAATTGACGCGACCAAAGACGGAATTCGTCCGAGTTGCTTTATTGAAACAAAACAGCTCAGGTATTCTGACCCAAAGCCCGTTTATCGGGCAGCAATATATATACACATTTATGTCGGGAAGTTTGCCCGGCAAAAGCTATACCGGGCATGCCCGGGTATCAAGGGCGAGCCTTGGAAAGGCGAGTCTGGACCTGCCCGGACGTGTTTGGCTGCGGCCTGGCAAGTCGAGGCTGGGCGTGCCCGGGCGCTCTGGACGAGCACTGGAAAGGCGAGAGCGGGCATGCCCGGACGCTCTGGGCGAGCCCTGGAAAGGCGATAGCGGGCATGCCCGGACGCTCTGGGCGAGCTCTGGAAAGGCGATAGCGGGCATGCCGGACGCTCTGGGCGAGCCCTGGAAAGGCGAGAGCGGGCATGCCCGGACGCTCTGGGCGAGCCCTGGAAAGGCGAGAGCGGGCATGCCCGGACGCTCTGGGCGAGCCCTGGAAAGGCGATAGCGGGCATGCCCGGCGGACGCTCTGGGCGAGCCCTGGAAAGGCGATAGCGGGCATGCCCGGACGCTCTGGGCGAGCCCTGGAAAGGCGATAGCGGGCATGCCCGGACGCTCTGGGCGAGCCCTGGAAAGGCGATAGCGGGCATGCCCGGACGCTCTGGGCGAGCCCTGGAAAGGCGATAGCGGGCATGCCCGGACGCTCTGGGCGAGCCCTGGAAAGGCGAGAGCGGGCATGCCCGGACGCTCTGGGCGAGCCCTGGAAAGGCGAGAGCGGGCATGCCGGACGCTCTGGGCGAGCCCTGGAAAGGCGATAGCGGGCATGCCCGGGAAAGACGAGACCGGGCGTGCCCGGGAGGTTCGGGCGTGCCCGGGAACAGTGAGTCCGGGCATGCCCGGGAGAGGCGCGTCTGGCCGTGTTCTGGCCGGTGCAAGGCGATTGTGTGCATCCAGCGGTAACCGCTACAATATAAAGGAATTTAACATTCCCCTCCGCCATTATCAGAAGAACACCTAATGTTTTGTATGAATGTTGAGTATGTTATGTAAAGCTTTACTAAAACTGCCATGTATCTGTTAATTACAAAATGTATTGACAAAATGTATAAATAGATGGGTAGAAATAGATAATAAAACATTTTAAAATCATCTCTGTTAAATTCCTACCACATGTAATTCCAATGACTGTGTACCTGATTGAAGAGCACCATTCTGTCAACACATTCCTTCAAGGTGAACAACACATCCGCAGATGGCGCAGACCCATCGGCCGATGGGTCTGCATTGTCATTTCTCGTGCATCCACAGATGGGTCAGACCCATCGGCCGATGGGACCGATCCACAGATGGGTTCCAACACATATACACACTCTTCATTCTCATCTTTCTTCCTCACTCTTAGTCGGACAAGCAAATCCCCTATGCCATCCATAATGGTACACTCTATCCATACACCACATCCTCCCTTCCGTGATGTTCCACGGGTTTCGGCTAGTATATTATAAAAATGTACTTCCGTAAGGGTGTCAGGGATGGGAGGGGGGAAATATCTCAAGTCACAAAACCCCTTGGGTAGGGGGAATATTGTTTTGTAATAACAATGCCACTGAAGTGCGGTGCTATGGGCACGACTTGTTTGCCAAGAAGATAAGCAACAACGCGGGTAACCAAAAAAGAGTCTTCATTCCAAAGCTCAACTATAGCACTCAAGTGCTCGGGGCTGCGCGCCCCGTGTATATCCCGAGGCCACGCCTACCCCTCGGGCGTGGCCGACACCCTCTTGGTGCATGGAATGATGTCACCGCGCCAGCGAGCCATCGTGTCCGCCACACGCGCCCCCCCCCCCCCCGAATTCCCGCGCACCTGAAGGGTCAGTTTGAGGGGCAAACGGATGACCCGGCGAAGCGCCCTCAAGCGGCTGGCGGCGTCTGGGATGCCGGGATGTCATCTGGGATGCCCCCGGCGGCACCTGGGATGGGTGCAGGACCGGGTGGGGGACCGGTGCAGGACCGGTGCGACGGCGCACCACGGGTGCCCGCCAACGCACGTCGCCCCGGAGCTTCACACGGCGGAGTACGTGTTCGTCCGCCACGACGCCCACCGGACACCGCTGCGGCCCCCGTACGACGGGCCCTTCCGCGTGCTGGAGACCGGGGTGAAACACTTCACCCTCGACATCGGCGGTACTCCTGACCGCGTTTCCGTGGACCGCCTCAAGCCGGCCCACCTCGACGTGGACCACCCCCCGCCAGTGGCTCGGCCCCCGCGTCGGGGCCGCCCCCCGGCGGGCGGACCTCCGGCACCGCCCAGCCCCGCAGGCACGATGGGGCGAGGCCGCCCGAGGGAGACGTCGCACAAGAGGGCCGTGCCCGCGCCGTCGAATGGCACCTCGGTGACGCGGAGGCCCGTGACGGCGGTCCGCAAGGCCTGGACGTCGGGGACGGCGGTCTGGTCCGCCGCCATCCAGGCATAGTCGATCCCGAGGTGGACCGCGTGGGCGACAGACCGGGAAAGGCAATCCGCCACCGGGTTGTCCTTTCCCGCGACGTGCCGGATGTCCGTCGTGTACTCGGACACGGCCGAGAGGTGACGCTGCTGCCGGGCCGACCATGGCTCGGCGACCTTGGCCATCGTGAAGACCAGGGGCTTGTGGTCGACGAAGGCCGTGAACGAACGGCCGTCGAGCAGATGGCGGAAGTGCCGGACCGCCAGGTGGAGCCCGAGCAACTCGCGGTCGAATGTGCTGTACCGGCGTTCGTGCGAGCGAAGCTGCCGGCTGAAAAAACGCCAGCGGTTGCCAAGCGCCATGCACCCATTGCTCGTGCACCGCACCCACCGCGTAGTCTGACGCATCGATGGTGAGGGCGATCGGTGCATCGAGCGCCGGGTGCGCGAGCATGGTGGCATTAGCCAAGGCGAGCTTCGCGCCCGCAAACGCCGCGTCCATCTGCTCGGTCCAAACAACGTCACCTTTGCACGGCTTCCCCCGGAGGGCCTCGTGCAGGGGGCGCAGGAGCTGGGCGACGCGGGGCAGGAAACGGTGGTAAAAGTTCACCAAGCCCAGGAACTCCTGGAGCCCCCTGATCGTGCGGGGGCGCGGAAACCCCTTGACCGCCTCCACCTTTGCCGGTAAGGGGGTGGCCCCGTGCCTGGTGACGCGGTGCCCCAAAAAGTCGATTTCGGCGACGCCGAACCGGCACTTGGCGGGGTTTACGATCAGGCCATGCTGGCCCAGGCGTTCGAAGAGCGTGCGGAGGTGGCGGAGGTGCTCTTCGCGGGACACGCTTGCAACGAGGATGTCGTCCAGGTAGACGTAAACGCAATCCAAGTCGCGCAAGACGCTGTCCATCAACCGTTGGAACGCCTGAACCGCATTCTTCAACCCGAAGGGCATCTGAAGAAACTCGAAGAGGCCGAATGGTGTAATGACGGCCGTCTTCCGTATGTCCTCCGGCCTGACGGGGACCTGGTGGTTTCCGCAGATGAGGTCCACCTTAGAAAAGGAGGACATTTTCGCCAACCGGGTGGAAAAGTCTTGAATGTGAGGGACCGGGTAGTGGTCGGGGGTGGTGGCATCGTTGAGGCGGCGGTAGTCTCCGCACGGCCGCCATCCCCCGCCGGGCTTCGGCACGATGTGCAGTGGTGACGCCCAAGCGCTCTTGGAGCACCGTACGATGCCCAGCCACTCCAGCATAGCGAACTCCGCCTTCGCCACCGCGAGCTTCGTCGGCTCGAGGCGGCGTGCCCGGGCGTAGACCGGTGGCCCGACAGTGGGGATGTGATGTTCCACCCCGTGCTAGACGGCCACCGCCGAGAAGGTGGGCCACGTGAGGGCCGGGAAGCTGGCGAGGAGGCGGGTGAACTCGTCCGCTGCCGGAAGCGTACAGACCAACCTTGCCAGGACCGAACCGCTCAGCAAGCCGCTTGGCGAGTCGCTCGGTGAGCCGCTCAGGGAGCTGCCCAACGAACGCGCAAGCAAGCGAGCTGAACGCTTCGGCCTGGACGAGCCTTCTGTGCTTTACGTCCACCAACAACCCATTTGCACATAGGAAATCCGCACCGAGCAATGCCATGGGCACGCTGGCGGTTACGAACGTCCATTGAAAGCGTTGCCCTCCGAACCGCTGGGAGAGGCAGCGCTTCCCAAATGTGCGTATGGGTGTACCGTTGGCTGCAAGCAACGCGGGGCCCCGGCCCGCAGTTCGCTTGTCGGACGTGGAGGCAGGGATAACGCTCACCTGTGCGCCTGTGTCGCAGAGGAAGCGACGCCCGGACAAGGTGTCCGTGACAAAAAGGAGGCTGCCGGAAAGGCCGACGCTCAAAGCCGCTACCGAGCGCCGGCCCGGGCGTTTCCCGACTTGCCAAACGAGCACGGCGGGCAACAATTCCTTGCCTTGTGGCCAAACCTGGCATGGAAACGGCACCGGGTTTGTGGTGGAGGCGGAGGCCGCGGCTTTCGCGGTGGTGGTGGGCGGGGCGTGGCGGCGGCCACGAGGTGTGCATCGGCATCAGCCTCGGGATCCACGAGGTGTGCAGCAGCATCAGCCTCAGGATCCACGACGGCCACACCGACTCTCGCCCGCGTGTCACAAGCCGCGAAAAACTTGTCGGCCTCGACGGCCAGAGCGCGGGGTTCCTTTATTTTGGAACCGGCCAACGCGAGGCGTACCTGTGCCGGTAGCTGGCGTAGAAAGAGCGCCCGGAATAAAAAAAAATCCGGGGCTTTGTCACACAGCAGTGACAGCATATAGTCCATCCGGACCGATGGTCGTGTGTCGCCGAGTTTGGGAAGGTCCAGGAGGCGGTCGGCCCGTTCGCACTCCGTGAGGCCGAACGTGGCGATGAGGAGACGCTTGAGAGCCTCGTACCTGTGGTCGGCCGGTGGGTTCCGCAGGACGGACACGACTCGGGCGGCTGTGCCGGGCCCGAGGGCGGCGATGACGTGGAAATAACGCGTCTCATCCGCCTTTACGCCTCGAAGTTGGAACTGTGCCTCGGCCTGCACGAACCATACCTCGGCCTGACCTTCCCAAAACTCAGGGAGCTTCACCGCGACCGCGTTGTTTGACATCATGGCACGTTCTGTTGGTCAGCGGCGGCTGAACCAGCGTCGAGGTCACCAGTGAAGTGCGGTGCTATGCGCACGACTTGTTTGCCAAGAAGATAAGGAACAACACGGGTAACCAAAAAAGAGTCTTTATTCCAAAGCTCAACTATAGCACTCAAGTGCTCGGGGCTGCGCGCCCCGTGTATATCCCGAGGCTACGCCTACCCCTCGGGCGTAGCCGACACCCTCTTGGTGCGCGGAATGATGTCACCGTGCCAGCGAGCCATCGTGTCCGCCACACTACTATGCTATTGTCATTAGTGTTGCTATTACTTATGTTATGAGAAGAGGCTTTGGAAAAAAAGCTTTGGAAAAACGCCACAGAAGCAGCAGGAGGGGTCATGTTATTGACATCTGTGGGGTATATAGATGACAGTAGATCTACGATCAGGTCTGTTCGCTGATGTGATGCACAAAGATTACTTCACGGATGTCAGGATTCTTCCAAATTTCTTTCAGTTTTGTGTTAAACCGCAATATTGATGGTTTAAAAAGGTGATCATATGTGTTTGTGGTTTATAATATTTTTTCCTTCTGGTAAAGGTTTTCCACGAAAAGCCACAATGAGCTATTTATAAACATTAACATGGTGTTTGTCCAAGAAGGAAACCCCTTGGGGTATATTATTAGTATTCATATTGCTTTGAAATAACATTAATATTATTCTACTAGCCGAAACCCGTGGAACATCCACGGAAGGATGTGGTGTATGGATAGAGTGTACCATTATGGATGGCATAGGGGAGCGCTCATGGGATCTTCTTCTTCCGTTAAGCTCCAATTTTTTCTCTTTAAGTTAAGTCCAATCAGTCCTCTCTGCTCGAAGTGCTCAGGCCATGCCTTCCCGCTCTCATACTTTTATTTCCGTTCGGTGTAGAAAGAGATTGACATATCGTTCGTCTGTTTTCAGCTCGTTATCTTTAAGCTTCCTTACGTCTCGCCACCTGCTACACCTCTCTGAGTTACGAGGATTTATGCAACGCACCCCGAGTATCGCAACGTCACTCCATTTAACTTTATTAAAATGACGATAAAGACGTGAAACCCGTGGAACATCCACGGAAGGGAGGATGTGGTGTATGGATAGAGTGTACCATTATGGATGGCATAGGGGAGCGCTCATGGGATCTTCTTCTTCCGTTAAGCTCCAATTTTTTCTCTTTAAGTTAAGTCCAATCAGTCCTCTCTGCTCGAAGTGCTCAGGCCATGCCTTCCCGCTCTCATACTTTTCTTGCCGTTCGGTGTAGAAAGGGATTGACATATCGTTCGTCTGTTTCAGCTCGTTATCTTTAAGCTTCCTTACGTCTCGCCACCTGCTACACCTCTCTGAGTTACGAGGATTTATGCAACGCACCCCGAGTATCGCAACGTCACTCCATTTAACTTTATTAAAATGACGATAAAGACGTTTCCTTATATATCCTAATTTAAAATGTTCAAGGGAATAAAAAGACCATTTGGTTCACACCACCCATGTTCACACCACTCGACTGTCCAATCAGTGGACGGCTCGCTTCGCCTTCGCCCAGCAGACGCCAATACGATGGCGTCGTAAGATGGCGTCGTATTGGCAGTTAATCGGATGCTTTTGGGCCCCAACGTCGGCTAATTCAGATTTTTCGAGTATGGCTGTACGTGATAAACAAAGAGCGCGGTTCGTAGATAGTAAATCCATTAGTGCCGTGGGCATCGGGTCACTGGGTGCGGCATAAAAGGGATAACAAAGTCGAGTCCTTACGGTATTATTATATAGATTATTATGAGTGTTATTACTTTTGTTATTAAAAGCCGTCATGGAAAAACGCCACGCTGTGGCGGGCACAAGGATCAATAATTCCGCGCACCAGTGGGTGGCGCGAGCGTCTGGGCGTGGAACTGAGATGCATGCCCCGCCTTTCGGCCGATCGGCCACGCCCGGGGGCAAGGCGTGGCCTTGGGACATATATGCGGGCTCGTAGGTCGAGCCCGCCCAGTGCTGATGTGCGAGCTTGGAATAAAGTGCTTTCGTTTGTATCCACGCGTTGTGGCCTACCTTTTTGGCAATCGAGTCGTGTGTGCACAGCACCACACTGGTGAACCCGACTGGTTCAGCCGTCGCTGACCCCCGAACGCGCCATGGCTATCAACGCCGTCGCCATCAAACTCCCGGAGTTCTGGGAAGCGCAAGCCGACGTTTGGTTTGTGCAGGCCGAAGCTCAATTCCAACTCCGGGGCATCACGGCGGACGAGACCATGTACTACCACGTCGTCACCGCCCTCGGGCCCAGCACTGCCGCCCACGTCATGTCCATCCTTCGGCGCCCGCCGGGCAACCACAAGTACACGGTGCTCAAACGTCTCCTCCTCGCCACGTTCGGGCTCACGGAGGTCGAACGCGCCGACCGCCTCCTGGACCTTCCCGCCCTCGGTGACACACGACCGTCCGTTCGGATGGATTTTATGCTGTCCCTTCTCAGAGACCAGCACCCGGATTTCCTCTTCCGAGCACTTTTCCTCCGCCAGCTACCTGTACAGGTGCGCCTCGCGCTGGCCGGTTCAAAAACAACGGAACCCCACGCCCTGGCCAGAGAAGCCGACAAATTTTTCGCGCCCTGCGACACGCGGTCGGTTTACGGTGCTGCCGTAGTGGATCCCAGTGCGGAGGGCTACAGCGCCACCGGCTTCCCTCGTGGCCGCTGCTACGCCCCGCCCACTACCGCCGCCGCCACCGCCGCAAACCTGGTGCTACTATCACGCCATGTTCGGCCGCAAGGCTAGAACGTGCCGCCCGCCGTGTTCTTTGGACGGGTCGGGAAACAACCGGGCCGGCGCTCACTTGCGGCCATGAGCGTCGGCCATTCCGGCAGCCTCCTGTTCATCACGGACATTTAGTCTGGTCGTCGTTTTCTGTGCGACACGGGAGTGCAGGTAAGCATCCTCCCTGCCTCCGCGTCCGACAAGCAAGCCGCGGGCCGGGGCCCCACTTTGCTTTCCGCCAACGGAACACCCATCCGCACATTCGGGAAGCGTTGCCTCTACTGCGGTTCGGAGGGCAGCTCTTCCAATGGTCGTTCGTCACCGCCAGCGTGCCAATGGCCCTGCTCGGTGCGGACTTCCTTTGTGCGCATGGGCTGTTGGTGGACGTTAAGTGTCGACGTCTCGTCCAGGCCGAAACCTTCAGCTCACTCGCTTCTTCGCTGAGCGGCTCGTTGAGCAGCTCGCTGAGCGGCTCACCGAGCGGCTTGCTGAGTGTTTCCGTCCCGGCGAGGTTAGTCTGTACGCTTCCGGCAGCGGACGAGTTTACCCGCCTCCTCGCCAGTTTCCCGGCACTCACGCGGCCCACCTTTTCAGCGGTGGGCGTCAAACACGGGGTGGAGCACCATATCCCCACCGTCGGCCCACCGGTCTACGCCCGGGCGCGCCGCCTCGACCTCACGAAGCTCACCGTGGTGAAAGCGGAGTTCGCCACGCTGGAAAGGCTGGGCATCGTACGGCGCTCCAACAGCGCATGGGCCTCTCCTCTGCACATAGTGCCCAAGCCCGGCGACGGATGGCGGCCGTGCGGTGACTACCGCCGGCTCAACGATGCCACCACCCCCGACCGCTACCTGGTCCCGCATATTCAAGACTTTTCCACCCGGTTGGCAAACACGACCATTTTCTCCAAGGTGGACCTCATCCGGGGCTACCACCAGGTGCCCGTACAACCAGACGATGTCCCAAAGACGGCCGTCATCACCCCTTTCGGCCTCTTTGAGTTCCTGCGGATGCCTTTTGGGTTGAAGAATGCGGCCCAGGCATTCCAGCGGCTCATGGACAGCGTCTTGCGCGACTTATCTTTCATCTACGTCTACCTGGACGACATCCTAGTCGTGAGCACGTCCCGGGAGGAGCACCTGCTCCACCTCCGCACGCTCTTCGAACGCCTGGGCCAGCATGGCCTGATCATCAACCCCGCGAAGTGCCATTTCGGCGTCACCACCATCGACTTCTTGGGGCACCGCATCACCAGGCACGGGGCCATCCCTTTACCGGCCAAGGTGGAGGCCGTCAGGAGTTTCCCGCGCCCCCGCACGATCAAGGGGTTCCAGGAATTCCTGGGCATGGTGAATTTTTACCACCGCTTCGTGCCCCGCGTCGCCCAGCTCCTGCGCCCCCTGCACGAGGCCCTCCAGGGGAAGCCGGGCAAAGGTGACATCGCCTGGACGGAGCCGATGGCCGTGGTGTTTGCGGGCGCAAAGCTGGCCTTGGCCAACGCCACCATGCTGGCGCACCCGGCGCCCTATGCACCAATCGCCCTCACCACCGACGCGTCGGACTACGTGGTGGGCGCGGTGCACGAGCAGTGGGTGCGTGGTGCTTGGCAGCCGCTGGCGTTTTTTAGCCGGCAGCTTCACCCGCACGAACGCCGCTACAGCACCTTCGACCGCGAGCTGCTCAGGCTCCACCTGGCGGTCCGACACTTCCGCCATCTGCTCGAGGGCCGCCCGTTCACGGCTTTCGTCGATCACAAGCCCCTTGTGTTCGCGATGGCCAAGGTCGCCGAGCCATGGTCGGCCCGGCAGCAACGTCACCTCTCTGCCGTGTCCGAGTACACGACGGACATCCATCACGTTGCGGGTAAAGACAACCCGGTGGCGGATTGCCTTTCCCGGTCCGTCGCACACGCGGTCCACCTCGGGATCGACTATGCCCGGATGGCGGAGGACCAGACCGCCGACCCCGATGTCCAGGCCTTGCGGACCGCCGTCACGGGCCTCCGCGTCACCGAGGTGCCATTTGACATCGCGGGCACGGCCCTCTTGTGCGACGTCTCCCTCGGCCAGCCTCGCCCCATCGTGCCCGCTGGCTGGCAGCGCCCGGTTTTCGACGCCATCCACGGCCTGTCCCACCCGGGCACGAAGGCCTCCCAGAAGCTCGTCGCGGCGAAGTTCGTCTGGCATGGCCTCAGAAAGAACGTCCGCGACTGGGCCAGGACGTGCCTCGTGTGCCAGCGCGCAAAGGTCCACCACCACACCCATGCCCCATTGGCCCCATTTCCGGTGCCCGAGCGTCGGTTTGACCACGTCCACGTCGACTTGGTGGGACCTCTGCCCCCCTCGCGGGGGTTCACCCACCTCTTCACCATTGTGGACCGCACCACCCGGTGGCCGGAGGCCGTGCCATTGGCGGCGACGGCTGCGGCTGACGTCGCGCAAGCCTTCATCGCCACGTGGGTTGCCCGGTTCGGTGCCCCCCGGACATCTCGTCCGACCGCGGCCCCCAGTTCTCCTCGGAGCTCTGGGGAGCGGTGGCGCAAGGGCTCGGCGTCAAACTGCACCGCACCACGGCCTACCACCCCCAGGCCAATGGCCTGTGCGAGCGCTTTCATCGCTCCATGAAGGCCACGCTCCGGACCAGCCTCCGCGACGGCAGCTGGGCCGACAGGCTCCCCTGGGTCCTGCTGGGCCTCAGGACGGCGCCCAAGGACGACCTGCGCGCGTCCTCGGCGGAGCTGGTCTTCGGACAACCGCTGCGGGTGCCGGGGGAATTTATCCCCAACTCCACAGCTCCTTGGGCCGAGGCGCAACAGCGCTCCACCCTACAGGAGACCGCCAGGAGGTTCGCCCCGGTGCCGACGGCACACCACGGTTGCCCGTCCTCCCACGTCGCCCCGGAACTTCGCACGGTGGAGTACGTTTTCATCCGGCACGACGCCCACCGGGCACCGCTGCGGCCCCCATACTACGGGCCCTTCCACGTGCTGGCGACCGGGGACAAACATTTTACCGTGGACATCGGCTGTGCCCCGGATCGTATCTCCGTGGACCGCCTCAAGCCGGCCCACCTCGATCTGGACCACCCCCCGCAAGCAGCTCTGCCTCCGCGTCGAGGCCGCCCCCCGGCGGTCAGACCCCCGGCACCCCCCAGCCCCGCCGTCCCGCTACCCCCCAGCCCTGCACGCATCGCCAGAGGGCGTTTCGGCCGGGTCATCCAGCTTCCCCGCAAGCTCACCCTTCAGGTGCGCTGGAATTCTGGGGGGGCGCGTGTGGCGGGCACAAGGATCAATAATTCCGCACACCAGTGGGTGGCACGAGCGTCCGGGCGTGGAACTGAGATACATGCCCCGCCTTTCGGCCGATCGGCCATGCCCGGGGGCAAGGCGTGGCCTTGGGACATATATGCGGGCTCGTAGGTCGAGCCCGCCCAGTGCTGATGTGCGAGCTTGTAATAAAGTGCTTTCGTTTGTATCCACACGTTGTGGCCTACCTTTTTTGGCAATCGAGTCGTGTGTGCACAGCACCACAACGCCAAGCTATATTAATACGGCTATACACCTCAAAATGCAATCCCTTTAGTGGGGAAAAAGACCCTTGGAGTGGGAGTGTGGGACTGTGGGTGGGTTGGGTGAAGTTAAAATGCTACTGCCTCTGTCATGTGACCCTTTGTCTCCCTGTCAAGTTAGGTTGTGATTGGATAAGTAATGACCGAATGTACATATCTTGGTCCGACAGACAGACAGACACTAAATTGCGTATTTTAGTATGATTCTATTTTGTGTCGTTTTATGACCTTGTTTAAAACCTGTTAACTGTAGCTCCCTGTGTTTGCATATGTCTGTAGTTGTTTTAATCTATTGATAAGTTCAGTGCCGTGTGTGGTTGACGTTGCTTTTGTTATGTTTAGATTGCACATCTTACGATAATTCACCAAATGTCCGTCCGTCCGTTCGAAGGTACCGCAAAAACGGCTCAACCGATCGCAACGATATTTTGGGTGGGTATTCCTGGGACCCCTGGGAGTAAAATAGGCTATATTGTTTTTCCAAGTTTCCCAATTTTCCAGTTTTTCCAAACACGATGGAATAATATTTACCGATATGAACAGTGATGTGGCTTTTGTTGAAATTCTATGTACCAGGAGAGAGTAGATCGACTCCTCACGAACTCTTCCTATATAAACGTGCGGCTCTGAAGTAACACGGCAGCGTGTGCAAAGCGACTGAGAAACAGGTGTAGCGGCCGCTTCCGTGTTACAGATTCGGCGCGCACTCTTCACAAATAAACGTGTGACTGAGAAAGACGTATAGCGGCCGCTTCCGTTTTGCAGAATTCAATCTTTTTTCAAAATGGGCGCCATGTACTGTTTAGATTTTGATGATTTGCATGTGATATGATTCAACGGATGTTTATATGAATCGTTTAAAATAAAAAAAGCCTTCTGATATTTGGCCTTTTCATTTGGGCCTCCCAATTGAAGCCCTGCCCGTATGGCGGGTACCGTTGCTAGTATTTAGAATTCCTGTTTGGGAAACAATTATGTTTGGGTTGTTTTTTTTGGTATGGGAGGCGCACGGAGAGACACGGAGTCAGAGGCGTAAAGGCCGTGCTGTGATCACTTGTTAAAGCTGTTAATATTGCAAACCATTGGCTTTCACAAACAGTAAGTCTTGCATCATTGCTGCAGGTAACAGCTCTCACTGTCCGAATTATTGTACCTGCAACTGGACCATAGAATAGCTTTTTTGGAATGCTGCTGAAAAGAAGTTAAATGCCAAGAAAGGCATTTGGACTATGTGGAATGCAAAATCATCTCGTTAATACGTTAACAAATAATTTGGTGTGAAATTTATTATTATTAATATCGATTTGTAATTATAAAAGACGAGCAGAAAACCCAGTTCCACCAGGCTGTTCCAAGGGAATTCGTTCCAATTAGAGTGTGGAATATTTTGTGAGTTTGCAGGAGTGTCCTTTGACAGCATAATGACAGGGATCAGTGGAAATTGGGTTAATGTAAAATGTGACTTCAAGTCCTCAGTACCCCTTTCTTCTTCAAGCCCTCCTTCCAAACCTAAAATAATCAAGCCCCACTCCCAAACTCCAAGTCCTCAACCTTCTCCTCCCAACCTGAAGGCTTCAATTCAGCTCCTGCCCTACACACTCCAAGCCCTCAAACACCCTCCCCACCACAACTCCTAAACTCCTCCACCCCTCACAACACCCAGCCTATATTGTTTTTCTATTTTGCACCCATTTGCTCCCCTCCCACCAAAAGTTTTCAATCCCCTCCCCCCACCCAAAGTGTAAACCTCCTCCGCCCAACTCTGTCCATCTTTGCTCACGCTACCCCTTCCAATTGCAACCCCCCCCCCACCCCCCCCCCCTTCCCACCATCTCCCTCCTCCTCATTTTTTAAAAATGAGATATCGCCCGCCACAAAGCCTTCAAGGCCTCCCGGGATGGGGGCTACACAAAGGAAAGTATAGATATTAGACATTAGACAGAAAGGAGGAATCTATTGGCATTCTTCTCAAATTGAGGCACAGTACATGCCCAAAAGTATGCAGACGCCCCTTATAATTAGTGGATTCGGCTATTTCAGCCACAGCCATTGCTGACAGCTATATATAATCAAGCACACAGCCATGCAATCTCCATAGACAAACATTGGCAGTAGAATGGGCCGTACTGAAGAGCTCAGTGACTTTCAATGTGGCACCGTCATAGGATGTCACCTTTCCAACAAGTCGGTTCGTCAAATTTCTGCCCTACTAGAGCTGCCCCGGTCAACCGTAAGTGTGGTTATTGTGAAGTGGAAACGTCGAGGAGCAACAACAGCTCAGCCAAGAAGTGGTAGGTCACACAAGCTCACAGAACGGGACCGCCGAGTGCTGAAGCGTGTAGTGCATAAAAATCGTCTGTCCTCGGTTGCAGCACTCACTACCAAGTTCCAAACGGCCTCTGGAAGCAACGTCAGCACAACAACTGTTTTTCAGGAGCTTCATGAAATGGGTTTCCATGGCTGAGCAGCCGCACACAAGCCTAAGATCACCATGCGCAATGCCAAGTGTCGGCTGGAATAGTGTAAAGCTCATCGCCATTGGACTCTGGAGCAGTGGAAACACGTTCTCTGGAGTGATGAATCACACTTCACCATCTGGCAGTCCGGCGGACGAACCTGGCTTTGGTGAATGCCGGGACAACGCTTCCTGCCCGAATGCACAGTGTCAACTTTAAAGTTTGGTGGAGGAGGAATAATGGTCTGGGGCTGTTTTGCATGGTTCGGGCTTGGCTCCTTAGTTCCAGTGAAGGGAAATCTTAATGCTACAGCATACAATGACATTGTAGACGATTGTGTGCTTCCAACTTTGTGGCAACAGTTTGGTGAAGGCCCTTTCCTGTTTCAGCATGACAATGCCCCCATGCACAAAGCGAGGTCCAGAGAGAAATGGTTTGTCGAGATCAGTGTGGAAGAACTTGACTGGCCTGCACAGAGCCCTGACCTCAACCCCATCAAACACCTTTGGGATGAATTGGAACGCCGGCTGCGAGCCAGGCCTAATCACCCAACATCAGTGCCCGACCTCACGAATGCTCTTGTGGCTGAATGGACGCAAATCCCCACAGCAATGTTCCAACATCTCGTGGAAAGTCTTCCCAGAAGAGTGGAGGCTGTTATATCAGCAAAAGGGGGACCAACTCCATAATGCCCATGATTTTGGAATGAGATGTGTGATGTTCGGGTGTCCACATGCATTTGGTCATGTAGTGTATGTTGGGATAAAGGGGAAAGCAGGATGCAGGTAAACTTTTCCAGAGTGATGCTGTGCAGGTAAAAAAAACTAGAAGAATACCTCATAGTCTTACTCCTTGGGACAGATACAGTGTATGGATTGGAAGAAACTGCCAAATGTGTCGAGCAACTGAAAGTATCCTCAGGTGGAACAACCTGTGATAGACCCTCATGGCACATTCCGTGGTAATATCTGTAGAAAAGGCTCAAGGAAGCAACAGAGTGGTGGATTGAGAGTTTACAGGGATGATGCTAACTCCTGTCCCACCAGAATGGCAGCACGTCACTGGATTATGTCAAGAAGAGATAGGTGACAGGTAGGAGCACCAGCCCAAGTATGGCAATGATACTCCATAACAGGTCGTATAGTGGCCTTGTATAGATGGAGCACAGCAGATTGAGAAAGGTATCGCCGAGCACGAAATAAGCAGCCAAGGTGCTGAGACGATCTTTTAGCTATACCAGAGATGTACTTTTCCCAGCTGAGGTTTGAGCTGATATCCCATCCAAGCAGATGGATAACAGGGAGTTCCTGCAAAGGTGAAGAATCCATAGATCAGGTTGGAAAACAAGGTGATCTTGAACTAGACACAGACACCAAGTGGGTCTATTTTGGTTGAACATAACAAGCCAGTCGTTTCCCCAGTTCATCACAATCTCTAGGTCCTGATTGAGAGTGGTACTGGCATGGTCACAGGTAGGAGGAGACAAGGTGCTGGGTAGGTAGTATACAGCGTTGAGTCATCTGTGTAAATGTTTCATCAAGAAAGAATACAAACAGGCAGATCATTGATATATAACAAGAACAATATTAGACCCAACACAGGCCCCTGAGGAACACCAGCATTCATATTATGGACAGGGGATGACTGCCCCTCATGTACCACAGAGATTGGACGATTTGCAAGGAAGTCAGAGATTGTATCAAGCAATTTTCCAGAAATGCCATATGATTTTAGCTTATGGATGAGGCCCTTGTGCCACACTTTGTCAAAAGCCTTCGAGAGGTCGACAGCACCAACCCTGGCTTCTCCACGATGATCCAAAGCTCTATTCACATGTTCAGTGATTAGGGATAGAACATCACCAGAAGACCTTGAGCGCGAAAGCCAAACTGAACATCAGTTAGGAGGTTGTGTGTTTCCAGATGAGTCATGAGTTGTTGTTTTATCAAGGATTCAAACACTTTTCTGATAATGAGCAGAAGACTAACAGGCCGATAGTTAGAAGAATCCGATTTCTCACTGGAGCCTTTAAAGACAGTGACTACAGAAGCCTGCTTCCAGCTAAGTGGAAACACAGACTTTGATATACACAAACAATACAGTTTTGAGAGAACAGAAGCCAGTTCAGGTGAGCACATCTTCAAAGCAATCTGGGAATCTGTATTTCAATGAGGGCTCCTCATCTGCCACCCTCGGGTATTTTCAGATGTTTACAGTTGTCAAACGGGAACAACAAATGATGCAATTGTTAAAAAGAGTGAAAATGTGAACAGTCCAATCTGGAGAATGAAATCAAGGGCACCGTGCCTTCGTAAGCGCAACGTGTGCAAAACTCATGCAAACATCAGTCACATCGACATGTAGACATTTTGAAATACAGTACACCTGTTAATACAAATTCCATTTGTAACTTTAAAGTGCACAGTGAAGGTCACTTCTCCCAAAACGAATGCTTTGCTGCTTTAAAATATTTGAAGTAGTGGAATTATGCTCCACAAGGAAAATGAAGCCGCATCACACTGGACTGAACATGCATTAAGACTAACAAATCAAAATTTACTGGTTGTAAAATTATTCAGGCCCTTAGGTCAGTACTTGGGAGAAGCAACTTTTGCAGCAATGAGTCTTTTAAGGGTAGGTCTTGAGCAGCTTTGCAGTGAGATGGTGAAATCTTTGCCCATTATTCACGTGAAAATCGCTCCAGTTCTGCCAAGTTTGATGTGGATTGTCGATGGACTGCAATCTTCAAGTCACATTAAGTCTCGACATAAATGTTCAATTGGGTTCAAGTCAGGACTTTGACTGGGCCACTCAAGAACATTTATTTTCTTATGATTCAGTCACTCCAGTGTGGCTTTAGCTTTGTGCTTCAGATCATTGTCCTGCGGAAATGTGAATCTCCTACCCAGTTTCAGATTCATGGCTGACTCAAGCAGGTTTTCATCAAGGATTCTCCTGCACTTTGCACCGTCCATTTTCCCTTCTGTCCTGACAAGCTTACCAGTCCCTGTTGATGAAAATCAGCCCCATAACGTGATGCTGCCACCACCATGCTTGACAGTAGGGATGGTGTTGACTGGGCGATGTGCAGTGTTAGGCTTGTGCCAAACGTAGAAGCTTTGAATTTAGACCAAAAAGTTCATTATTTGCCTCGTTTCACCACAAAACCTTTTTATACATGACAGCAGTATCATTAAGATGCTGTTTTGCAAACTTCATACAAGCTTTTAGATGTGTCTTTTTCAGTAAATGTTTATTTATTGCTACCTGTCCACAGATACCAGCTTTGTGAAGCGAACAGGATATTGTTTATTGATGAACACTGATCCCCATCTCAGACATAGAGCCTTGTAGATCTTTCAAGGTCATTGTTTGATTTACAGTGTGTTCAGGCTGGAGTTCCCCAGCCTTCCTGTTCAAGCTGGAGTTCGCCAAGGCAGTGTTCTGGGCCCTGTGCTTTTTCTGGTCTTCATCAGTGATCTCTCTGACTCTCTTGAAAATCCTCTCAATCTCTTTGCTGATGACTCCACTATCTGCCGCTCCATTCCTCATCCCTCAGATCGGCAGTCTGCAGCCTCCTCACTCTCTGCCGACCTGGACAAAATCACAGACTGGTCAAACAAGTGGAACATGTCTTTCAATCCTGACAAATCTCACACTCTTACTATGTCTCTCCGAAAAGACCTGCTGGGGAACCCTCCCATCTACTTTCTGAACAATCCTCTCCAAGAAGTTCTGTCACTCAAGCTTTTGGGTCTCACTACCTGCCATGATCTTTCCTGGGAAAACCACATTTCCAATCTGGCCTCCAAAGCCAGTCGCCGACTGGGCATCCTCCGTCGTGCGAAGTCCTTCCTTGGCACACCTGAGCTCCTCACCACATACAAGGCTTTCATCTGCAGCTCAATGGAATACTGTTCTCCCCTCTGGGCAGGTGCTCCTGCCTGACACCTAGCTCGGCTTCACGCTGTTGAAACCAAAGCTTTCAGAATCATTGGAATCTCCCGCGATGAAGCTAACTCCGAGGGCCTTTCCCTCACTCACCGCAGGCTGGTAGGTGGTCTTTCTGTCTTCTACCGACTCCTATCTGGCCGAGCTCCCCCAGCTCTATCTGTGCTCTGTCCCCCAATTATTCCTACAGGTTGCACAAGATCTGCCAGTAACCCTCTTCTGGTGAAATTGCCAAAATCAAGACTCTCTGCTCACCTTCACTCATTCATTCCTCTTTACTCCCACCTCTGGAACAAACTACCTCACTCTCTTCAATCCCACTCCTCCTTCGAGGTCTTTAAAACAGCTGTTCACCACCATCTCTTGTCTTCCCCCATCCAAAACCTTGATCTCTTCTACCCCAGTTAATTCACCTCAGATCCACTGTCTTTTTTTGGAAATTCCGACTTCCTTCTTTCCTGGAAGTTCTAGCAGTGTCCATGTGATTTATACCTTTCCCCACCCCCTTTTAGTAGCCTGGTGTTGGCTTAGCGGTTAGGGTGCCAGCTTGGGATCCTAGGATCCTGGTGATCAAATCCCGGTCAATCGCTGAATTAACGCCAGTGGGGTTGACTCAGCCTGTCATCCCTCAGAGGTCGGCAAATTGAATACCAGATAACTGGTAATTCCCTGTGTGTCACAAGAGGCGACCAACAGGGTTGGTGGCAGAAGGGCATCCAGCCATAAAACATCGCTTCAAAAAGGGGACCCCAGTGCCTGAAAAAGGCCAACCCCTGCTCTGCAGGGAAAAATGGCCTCTAAAGGTGGTTCTTTTCTTCTTGTTCCACCCCCCCCCCCCCCTGCCTGCCCATACCTCCTCCCTCCCACGGATCTTCCGTTGTCCCTGTCCTCTGCTATTGTACTTGTGTGCTTCCCTCTCTCTCCCCATCTGGTCTCCCGCTCCCTTTATTGTATGTTTTGTGTGTCCGTTTGTCTTTTTTGTGATTGATATTCGCTCTTTCACGAGCCTCAATCTTGAATACAAAAAACAAAAAACCAGTGATGTCCTGAACCAGTTTCCTGCTTGACCAGCTGCAAAGTTTGGATGGTAGGTCTGATCTGGCTAGAGTCTGGGTGTATGATACATCTCCCACTTCTTAATGATGGATTTCTCCATACTCAAAGGGCTAATGGGTGATTATGAAGTCCTCATATAACCCTCTCCTGAATGGTGCTTCTCCACCACTTTATGTCTGATTTCTTTGGAAAGCTCCTTGGTTTTCCTGTTTCCTTATTGGTTGACCAAGTGAGTTGCACCTTAAAACTCCTTAGATAGGTGGTGAGGCTTAATTTTTAATTTAAACGACTGACTACATACAGGTAGAACCTGTTACACTTATTTTGTATCCTTTCAAACAAATAATTTACTCCTGAAGTGATAGAGGCTTAATTAGGCAAAGGGGTTGAATACCTATGCAACTGAGAATCATCTGATTTTTTCTGTTAATCAAACCTATTCACATTTTATCTGCATTTATTTTGCATTTTATCACTTTGAAGTAGTTTATGAAGGCCCTATAGATGAAGTTTGATTTGAAAGCACCATTAAATAAGCTCAGGTGGCATCAAAATATGAAAACTTTGGAGTGGGTGAATACTTTTGCAGGCCACTGTAAGAATTGCAAAATTGAAATAAACATAAATAGCAAGTCAAACATAAAAAAACAAGAAAGGGAAACAAAAAGAAATCTGTTTTACAGCTCTGACATATTAGCGTAATGGTAGATTAAGCACACATGGAAGGAGGATCTCTATATGGAGAAAGCTGGACCAAACCAGATTAATCCAGGAAAAGATCTCCAAAGGACAAACTTTCACCTGTGTATCACTGTTCCTCTTTTTGTATGCAACCCATGGCTACTGGGTTACATCACTTGCTTGGGGTGTGGCTGTGCCGCTGATGCAGCTCCCTATGTAGATTAGATCAGGGATTACGCACTTGGCCAGGGTGCTGGCAATAGCTTGCCTACTCTTGGGATCTTTAATATCCACCAACAAATCTGCTTCCGGTTCCCCTGGCGAGGAGACTTCCGCTTCCGGTCCCCCTGGCGAGGAGACACTCCGCTTCCGGTTCCCCTGGCGAGGAAGCATTTTCCGATCTCTCCTTGTAAGAAAGGTAAACGGTTGAATGAGTATGGTGGAAACTAGAATTGGAAAGGCGAGTTTCGGCTGGAGATGGAAGGAAGATGTGGAAGAAAAGGAGATAAAGGGGGCGGGGTGAGACAACAGCACACCTGGGCGAAGCCTGCAAAGAGAGAAGGAAAAAAAAAATTTTTTTTTGTATTTAAAACGTTAGACAAAGGGTAGATGTTCGGGGAAGTTAGGCGGAGAAGAGAAAAATCTGAGAAACATGCAATTCAGTGAAAGAAAGAACTTAAATTCACAAAACACTGACCGGGGGGGGGGGGGGGATGCCTCAAGAGAGACCAGGCCACGCACGCGGTGCGAACAGAAAGCGGTTAATTACACACAAGTTTGCACGAATTGTAAACCAACATTAACTACAAACATACAGTAACACATACACAATAAAATAACGAGTGGAAATTTGACAAAGACACGAATGGGAAAATACTTAAACTTTGATGTTTCTCAAATCCACGCCCTCACTTCAGGGAATTTTCCCAGATTGTTTTTCACAGTTTTGTTTAAATATTATTTAAATATGTTTAAACCTTCCCCTGCAGTGTTTTATTCAGTGGTTTATTAAAACACGCTGTTTTTCTTCCTATTTAAAAGGCTTTTTTCAATTTCCTCATCAAATCATTCCATTAAAAAAAAAAATTCAATCTCTTGCAGTCCTTCCTTTCTACATTCTCTAAACTCACCCTCATTCCACCCCTCTGTCATTTTCAAATGGATCTCTGACTTGAAAATCACAATAAAACCAGTTTGTAATAAATGTTCGTTTTTCATTAATCATCCACTTTCTAAATTCCCCTCACACCTCTCCTCCAAAACTCCCAACTCACACCTCTCCTCCAAAACTCCCCCCTCACCTCCCCTTTCAATTCTCCCCCCTCACCCCTCCCCTCCTAAACTCCCCCATCACCCCTCCTCTCCTGAACTCCCCCTCGCTTTCCCCTCCTAAACTCCCTCCTCACCCCTCCCCTCCAAATCTCCCCCCTCACCCCTCTCCTTCAAAACTCCCTCCTCACCACTCAAAACTGCCTCCTCACCCCTCCCCTTCAAAAATCCCCACACACTCCTCCCCTTCTAATCTCCACCCCCCTACTATCTTTCTCCAATTCTCCCCTGTCTCCCCCTCCTCTTCAAAGCTGCCTCCTCCCAACTTCCTCTCCCTTACATCACATACCTCCACCTCCTCCAACCTTCTACTTTGCTCTCCTCCCC
Source organism: Myxine glutinosa (assembly GCF_964187855.1). NCBI lineage: Eukaryota > Metazoa > Chordata > Myxini > Myxiniformes > Myxinidae > Myxine > Myxine glutinosa. Next base: position 28,571,611 of record NC_136268.1, on the reverse strand, counting down.
CACCCCTCAAACAGCACCTCACTGTGCCTCATCCCATCACCATCAAACCTTTTGTCCTCATCCTTCCCTTTTTCATAAGTCTTCTGTAATCTCTGACACACTATCAACAGCTCTCCCTTCCTCTTCCTCTTCACCCTCATCTTACCCTACCCCTCTCCCCCCCCCCCCCCCTCCCCTGTCCCATACCCAATGCCCCTCCCGCTTCCTTAACGGTATGAACCTCAAACATCCGGGGCCTTCGCTCAAACCTGATTCATCTCCATACAGGTTGCCTCTGACAAACCAGACGTGATCTGCTTAACAGTTTTTTTTTTTTTTTTTTTTTTTTTTTTTTTTTTTTTTTTTTTTTTTTTTTTTTTTTTTTTTTTTTTTTTTTTTTTTGTATACAATATCGAGGCTCGTGAAAGAGCGAACATTAATCACACAGAAAGACAAACCGACACATAAAACATATAACATAGGGAGCGGTAGACAAGATGGGGAGAGAGGGGGAAGGACACAAACACAACATTTGAGAGCAGGGACCGAGAGACATGGAGACATCGAGAGATCTGAGAGAGGGCGAGGGCTTTGGGGGGGGGGGCGTGGGAAGGGGGCAGTGGGAGAGGTATAAAACATATGGACACTGCCAGGACTTCCAGGAAAGAAGTTGGAATTTCAAACAAGGTGGATCTGGGGTGAATTAGCGGGGGTAGAAAAGATCAAGGTTTTGGATGGGGGAAGATAAGAGATGGTGGTGAACAGCTGTTTTAAAGACCTGGAGGGAGGAGTGGGATTGAAGGGAGTGAGGGAGTTTGTTCCAGAGGCGGGAGAAAAGAGGAATGAAAGAGTGAAGGTGAGCGGAGAGCCGAGATTTCGGCAGTTTAACCATCAGAGGGTTGCTGGCAGATCTTGTGCGACCTGTAGGAATATTTGGGGGACAGAGCACAGAGAGAGCTGGGGGTGCAAGGCCGGAGAGGAGTCGGTAGAAGACAGAAAGACCACCTACCTGCCTGCGGTGAGTGAGTGAAAGGCCCTCAGAGATAGCTTCATCGCGGGAGATTCCAATAATTCTGAAAGCTTTGGTTTCAACAGCGTGAAGCCGAGCTAGGTGTGAGGCAGGAGCACCGGCCCATAGGGGAGAACAGTATTCCATTGAGCTGCGGATGAAAGCCTTGTATGTGGTGAGGAGCTCAGGTGTGCCGAGGAAGGACTTCGCACGACGGAGGATGCCCAGTCGGCGACTGGCTTTGGAGGCCAGCTTGGAAATGTGGTTTTCCCAAGAAAGATCATGGCAGATAGTGAGACCCAAAATCTTGAGCGACAGAACTTCTTGGAGAGGATTGTTGAGAAAGTAGATGGGAGGGTTGTCCAGTCGATCTTTTCGGAGAGACATAGTAAGAGTGTGAGATTTGTCAGGATTGAAAGACATGTTCCACTTGTTTGACCAGTCTGTGATTTTGTCCAGGTCTTCAGAGAGTGAGGAGGCAGCAGACTGCCGATCTGAGGGAAGAGGAATGGAGCGGCAGAGAGTGGAGTCATCAGCAAAGAGATAGAGAGGATTTTCGAGAGAGTCAGAGAGATCATTGATGAAGACCAGAAAAAGCACGGGGCCCAGAACACTGCCTTGGGGAACTCCAGCCTGAACAGGAAGAGGAGATGAGAGAAACCCATTCAGGGCCACACGTTGACGACGACTAGAGAGGAAGTCCGCCAGCCATGCGTGGAGATTTCCATGGATACCAAAGGAGGAGAGTTTGGTGAGCAAAGCGGGGTGCCAGACCGTGTCGAAGGCACGTGATATGTCGAGGGAGACAGCTCTAATTTCCTGTTTGGCATTGAGGACCTCCATCCATTGTTGAGACAGCAGAAGCAGCATGTCCAGAGTAGAGTGACCTGGTCTGAAACCAAATTGATGATCAGAGATCAAGCCATTGGAGAAGAGGAAAGATTTCATATCAGAAGCAATGATGGATTCCATGACTTTGCTGATAATTGGGAGAAGGCTGATTGGTCTGTAATTGCTAGGATCTGTTTTTGCACCTTTTTTGTGCAAAGCGGTGATGTTGGCTGATTTCCAAGCAGATGGCAGTTGACCTTGAGCAAAAGAGAGGGTGAAGAGAACAGAGAGAGGGTGAGATAGAGCAGCAGAGCAGGATTTTAGGACCCGTGGGCTGATGCCGTCGGGTCCAGTTGCAGAATCAGAGTCGAGGGTTGACAGAAACTTTTCCACCTTGTCAGGAGGAAAGGACACGGAGTCCAGGAGCAGCAGGGTACGACTGGGTATGGTGGGTACAGAGAGGGATGGGTTTGGGACACAAGATTTAGAGGCAAACACAGAGTTGAGGCATTCAGCTTTTTCACGTGCGGAGTCAGCTGTGTAGCCGTTTGAGGTAAGGGAGGGGATGGAGGGGGAACAAACACCAGAAACGGATTTGACCAGACGCCACCAGGATTTGGAAGAGGGAGACAGATAAGAGAGTTCGGTCTTGAGAACGGAGAGATATTGTTTCCTGGCTCTCCTGAGGGTGGACACACACTTGTTTCGGGCTTTGTGAAAGGAAATGAGATTTCCTTCCGTTGGATTTGCTTTCCAGGAGACGAAGGCAAGTTGTTTCTGGGCAACAGCCTCACCACAAGATTCCGTGTACCATGGACGGGAGGAAGGGTATGACAACTGAAGACGAGATGGGATAAATCTGTGCATGAGAGAGAGCAATTTACTTTGGAAGAATTCCCAGGATGAGTTGATGTCAGAGGTGGTAGAGATGGGAGACCAGTCCAGATGATTGATGGCTGCTTGAAGACCGTGCCAGTTGGCCTGAGTGAAATGCCAGACTCGTCGACGCTGAGCAGGCTCCCTGAGGATGGTCAGAGAGATGTCCACTTTAACAAGGACATGATCAGATGATCCGATCGGAGCAGAAGAAGAGCAGCAGACATTTTCAGGGAAGTTAGTCATAACCAAGTCCAGAAGAGAAGATGTTCCGTTGACTGAGATCCGGGTCGGGAAATTGACAGATTGTGTCAGTCCCAGTGAGTCGCAGAAGTCCTTTGCTGAGGAGCCATGGCTGGTGAGAGAGGTACCCACACCCAGCCAACTGGCATGATGACAGTTGAAATCACCACATATGAGGAAGAGAGAGTTGGGATGAGTAGATAGAAGTTGGTCCATATCATCAGACAGCGAGATGTAGATGGAGTCATCACTGTTTGGTGGACGGTACAACACACATATGAACAAGAGGTGGGAGCGAAGGGGAAGCCGTAGCCAGAGGTATTCCTGGGGGTGAGGTGGAGAGAGTGCAGTGCAGGGCGAGTGAGGAAGAGAGTTTTTGATAAAGATAGCAACCCCGCCTCCAGGACGAGGCTCAGGTCTATCATACCGGAGGAGGGAGTAGCCCGGGAGAGATACTATGGAATCAGAGACATCATAAAGGAGGAAAGTTTCTGTTAAGCAGATCACGTCTGGTTTGACAGAAGCAACCTGTATGGAGAGATCAGTTAAGTTTGAACGAAGGCCCCGGATGTTTGAGGTCCATACCGTTAATGAAGAGGAAGGGGGAGCATCAGATACAGAACAGGGGGGAGGAGGGGTAGGGTAAGATGTGGAAGAGGTGGAAGAGGTAGGGAGAGCTGTTGAAGGTGTGTCAGAGATTTCAGAATAGCTCGGAGAAAGGGAAGGATGGGGCGGACAAAAGTTTTGATGGTGATTGGGTGAGCCACAATGAGGTGTTATTTGAGGAGGGGGAAGAGCGAGGCAGAAGGTTGGGGGAGATGGAGGTGAGAGTTTGAAGGGGGAAGAAGCGGGGAGGACGCTTTGAGGAGGGGGAGTGAGCGGGGGGAAATTGAGAAGCAATGAGGGTGGGGAGATTTGAAGGGGCGAGGCGAGGCGAGGGCGAGGGCGAGGCGAGGGGGCGTCTTGGCGGGGAGGGGTGAGGGGGGAGTTTGGGAGGGAAGGGACAAGGGGAGGGATTTGAAAGGGATGGGATATGGGGGAGATTTGGAGGGGAGGGGTGAGGCAGGAGTCTAGGAGGGGAGGGGCGAGGGGGCGTCTTGGCGGGGAGGGGTGAGGGAGTAGTTTAGGAGGGAGGGGGCAAGGGGGGAGATTTGAAAGGGATGGGTGATGGGGAAGATTTGGAGGGGAGGGGTGATGGGGAAGATTTGGAGGGGAGGGGTTATGGGGAAGATTTGGAGGGGAGGGGTGAGATTGGATTTTTGAAAGTGTACGATTTATGGGAAACGAACATTTATTGCAAAATGAGTTTCTTGTGACCTTCGAGTTAAAAATACGTTTAAGGACGCTGGATGGAGGATGGAGTGCAGGAGAGTTTAGGGAATGTAGAAAAAAGGCACTATAGGAGATGGATATTTTTTTTGGGATGAATTGATTTGGTGAGCAAGTCGAAAGCAGCCTTTTAAAGAAGAAGAAGAAAAAGGTGTTATAAAATATGACGGAATACATAACTTGAGGGGAAAGTGTAAACATTGAAGGTTAATGAGTGAAAACTATCTGGGGAAATGGGGGAGAAACACGTGGTCGAAGAACGAACGAACGAATAAGAATGAATAAACGAATGAGAACAGAGAAGGAAATGTTTTTTTTTTTTTTTTTGAGTTGAGATTTACACAAGGAAGTAGGTAGGCTATGGGTGAAAAGACTGGGAATACAGAGAACGAAAGTTATTGGATCACAAACGACGGACCACTGAGAGAAAAACAAAGCCTCAAGGTTGTACAGTGCACACTGTACAAGGCCTTGCTCGCGACACGGCAAACAGACGATCAATTTATGAAAGATAAACACCGAGAAACAACCAAAGTTGCACACAATAACTTCACACACCGAAAGATAAATACAGTTTCGACAAAATACAATTGTGAACAGACTTAACTTCGAAAAACGTGGAGACCGTGTGGGGCTTCGAAAATCCCTGCCGCCGTCTCCAAGATCTCGCGAGATCTCCAACCAAAACTTTCCTCCTTCGAGATGTCTCTGATTCCTTAATATCTCTTCCTGGTTACTCCCTTCTCTGGTATGATAGACCTGAGCCTTGTCCTGGTGGTGGGGTTGCTATCTTTATCAAAAACTCTCTTCCTCACTCTCCATGCACTTCCCTCTCTCCACCTCACCCCCAGGAGCACCTCTGGCTATGGCTTCCTCTCCGCTCCCACCTTTTGTTCTTATGTGTGTTGTACTGTCCACCAAACAGTGATGACTCTATTTTCATCTCCCTGTCTGATAATATGGACCAACTTCTATCCACTCATCCCAACTCTCTCTTCCTCATATGTGGTGACTTCAGCTGTCATCATGCCAGCAGGCTGGGTGTGGTTACCTCTCATACCAACCATGGCACCTCAGCAAAGGACTTCTGCGACTCACTGGGACTGACAGAATCTGTCAATTTCCCGACCCGAATCTCAGTCAAAGGAGCATCTTCTCTTCTGGACTTGGTTATGACAAACTTCCCTGCAAATGTCTGCTGCTCTTCTTCTGTCCAATCGGTTCTTCTGATCATGTGCTTGTTAAAGTGGACATCTCTCTGGCCATTCTCAGAGAGCCTCCTCAGTGCCGACGAGTCTGGCATTTCACTCAGGCTGACTGGCACGGTCTTCAAGCAGCCATCAATCATCTGGACTGGTCTCCCATCTCTACTGCCTCTGACATCAACTCTTCCTGGGAATTCTTCCAAAGTGAACTGCTCTCTCTCATGCACAGATTTATCCCATCTCGTCTTCAGTTGTGTTACCCTTCCTCCCGTCCATGGTACACTGAAGCTTGTGGTGAGCCAGTTGCCCTGAAACAACTTCCCTTTGCCTCCTGGAAGGCAAATCCAACGGAAGGCAATCTCATTTCCTTTCACAAAGCCCGGATCAAGTGTGTGTCTACCCTCAGGAGAGACAGGAAACAATATCTCTCTTATCTCAAGACTGAACTCTCAAACCTGTCTCCTTTCTCCAAATCCTGGTGTCGTCTGGTCAAATATTCTTCTGGTGTTTGTTCCCCCTCCATTCCCTCCCTTACCTCAAATGGCTGTACATCTGACACTGCACATGACAAAGCTGAATGCCTCAACTCTGTGTTTGCCTCTAAATCTTGTGTCCCAAACCCATCCCTCTCTGTACCCACCTTACCCAGTCGAACCCAGCTGCTCCTGGACTATGTGTCCTTCTCTCCTGACAAGGTGGAGAAGTTTTTGTCAAACCTCTACTCTGATTCTGCAACTGGACCAGACGGCATCAGCCCATGGGTGCTAAAATCCTGCTCTGCTGCGCTATCTCACCCTCTCTCTGTTCTCTTCACCCTCTCTTTTCCTCAAGGTCATCTGCCATCTGCTTAGAAATGAGTCAACATTACCGCTTTACACAATAAACATGCTGAAACAGATCCTTGCAACTACAGACCAATCAGCCTGCTCCCAATCATCAGCAAGGTCATGGAATCAATAATCGCATCTGACATCAAATCCTTCCTCTTCTCCAATGGCTTGATCTCGGATCAATTTGGTTTCAGACCAGGTCACTCCACTCTGGGCATGCTGCTTCTGCTGTCTCAACAATGGATGGAGGTTCTCAATGCCAAACAGGAAATCAGAGCAGTCTCCCTTGACATATCAAGTGCCTTCGATACGGTCTGGCACCCCGCTGTGCTCACCAAATTCTCCTCCTATGGTATCCATGGAAATCTCCACGCTTGGCTTGCGGACTTCCTCTCTGGTCATAGTCAACGTGTGTCCCTGAATGGATTTATCTCATCTCCCCCTTCCTGTTCAGGCTGGAGATGCCAAGGCAGTGTTCTGGGCCCTGTGCTTTTTCTGGTCTTCATCAATGATCTCTCCGACTCTCTGGAAAATCCTCTCTATCTCTTTGTTGATGACTCCACTCTCTGCCGCTCCATAACCCATCCCTCAGATCGGCAGTCTGCAGCCTCCTCACTCTCTGCAGACCTGGACAAAATCACAGACTGGTCAAACAAGTGGAACATGTCTTTCAATCCTGACAAATCTCACACTCTTACTATGTCTCTCCGAAAAGACCGACTGAACAACCCTCCCATCGACTTTCTCAACAATCCTCTCCAAGAAGTTCTGTTACTCAATCTTTTGGGTCTCACTATCTGCCATGATCTTTCCTGGGAAAACCACATTTCCAAGCCGGCCTCCAAAAGCCAGTCGCCGACTGGGCATCCTCCGTCGTGCGAAGTCCCTTCCTCATCACACCTGAGCTCCTCACCACTTACAAGGCATTCATCCGCACCTTAAAGGAATACTGCTCTCCCCTCTGGGCTAGTGCTCCTGCTTCACATCTAGCTCGGCTTCACGCTGCAGAAACCAAAGCTTTCAGGGTCATTGGAATCTCCCGCGATGAAGCTGATTCTGAGGGCCTTTCACTATCTTACCGCAGGCAGGTCGGTGGTCTTTCTGTCTTCTACCGACTCCTCTCTGGCCTAGCTCCCCCAGCTCTGTCTGTGCTGTCCCCTAAATATTCCTGCAGGACGCACAAGAACTGCCAGCAACCCTCTTCTTGTGAAACTGCCAAAATCAAGACTCTCTGCTCACCTTCACTCTTTCATTCCTCTTTTCTCCCGCCTCTGGAACAAACTCCCTCACTCTCTTAAATCCCACGCCACCCTCCAGGTCTTTAAAACAGCTGTTCACCACCATCTCTTATCTTCCCCCATCCAAAACTTTGATCTTTCTACCCCCGTTAATTCACCCCAGATCCACTTGTTTGAAATACCGACTTCTTCCTTGGAAGTCCAAGCAGTGTCCATGTGTTTTATACCTCTTCCACCCCCCCACCCCAAGCCCTCTCCCTCCCACAGATCTGTCCCTGTTCTCTACTGTTGTACTTGTGTGCTTCCCTCTTTCTCCCCATCTTGTGTCCCACTCCCTTTATTACATCTTTTTTATGCGTTCGTTTGTTTCTTTGTGATTAATGTTAGCTCTTACACGAGGCTCGATCTTGCATACAAAAAAAACAACAAAAAACCGCTGGCAGAGAGTACTCCCAGTTTAACATCTATCCAAGGGACGACACACAAATTGATGAATGTAAAATCCCAGACTGACTGTAAAACACCAGAATGATCGTTTCCGAGATTCAAACCAAGGCTCTGGATCTTCGTCTGGCCTGGCATCCCGAATGCATTTCCAAATGTTCAAATAACTATAGAACTCCTGAAAGGATGGGAATGTCATCAATATGCAAAATGATGTGTACATACGAGAACGTAAGCAATCTTTCTAGTGACGTTTGTTCCCTTACGAGGACCTTTCTCCTGTATCCATTCAGATATCTCAGTGAGCCTGCTCGTCGTCATCGTGAGCTTCTGCACCCTCGCTCTCCTCACCGTGTCGATCTTCGTCTCTTGGAAGCTCTGCTGGCTTCCTTGGCGCCACCAAAAGAACAAAGCTTCAGCTGTGAACACGACGAAAACATCACAGCTGCCTCTACAACACCAGCAGCAGCTTGAGCAATGGCAGCAACACCAAAATCAACATCGGGAATGGGAACGGCAAGAGCAGTGGCAATCTGTGCCAGCAACGCCAGAAGCCAGCCTGAACAGCATGACGAGCGCATTGCCCTTGGAGAACCGCAAAGCGCTGGAGCAAGCGAAGAACAGACGCGTCGAAATGGTCCGCCAAGACGACACGGAGGCCTCGAGCCAGGCCCTCAAGATCAGCCACACATCGCCGGACATCCCGGCGGCACTCGAGCACGACACCGTGGGACATGCTCGTCCGCCTGAAGTGGCACGTATACATCGACAAACGACTGAACCCACATCTTCGGCTCGGTTCGTGTCCTTTTTATTCCTCCATCGTCGTTCCGCATGCGTATTTGCATGATGTCTCATAAGGAATGGTATTTATAGCATGCCTTCACCAACACCTTGTTTCCTCATCATGTTCGGTAAAATCATTTTTAATTTGTTAACAATATATAAATACGAGGAAATATAGATGCAGAAAATGGCAATTCCGCTCGTCCTGCCTGCGTGTGTGCATACCTATCACCGCCCAGTTCTATTTGATTGGTCGCTTTGCCACTCCAATCTAAGCTGCACACAGCTCATGATTTTAGGATCGCAGTTTCAAGTCCCATAAACTGTATTTATTTCCCCATTTTCTACTAATGTACCGTAAAAATGGGGGGAATAGGAACAGCAAGGTGAATAGGGACACAAACTGAAAAAACGTTCGGAAACTTTTTTCGCTGAAAATTGATAACCATACTGATTTGTTGATATTTGGGTTGAAAGTGTTCTCTTGTTTTTTAATAAGCAACTTATAGTCCCTATTAACCCCATATATGGGTTAAATAGGAATAAATAGGATTTTTATGGCTGTCCCTATTCACCCCGTTTTACGGGTGAACAGGGACAGTCACTAATACAAAAAAATAATAATCAAGAAACAATCCTGAGTTTCCAACTTATTGCTAAATTGATAGCTCGAATGGATGCACATAATATGCACCCATAATATAAACCATGGTGCCAGTGGAAAAAAATATGGGATAAAAAGTTTCTCCAAACTGTCCGTATTTCTTGATTATTATTTTTTTGTATTAGTGACTGTCCCTATTCACTCGTAAAACGGGGTGAATATGGATAGCCATAAAAATCCTATTTATTCCTATATAATCCATATATGGGGTTAATAGGGACTATAAGTTGCTTTTTAAAAAAACAAGAGAACACTTTCAACCCAAATATCAACAAATCAGTATGGTTATCAATTTTCAGCGAAAAAAGTTTCCGAACGTTTTTTCAGTTTGTGTCCCTATTCACCTTGCTGTCCCTATTCACCCCATTTTACGGTACTCATAATGCATGTAAAAGTACACTGATGTCTACTAATGTGCTTCTCCTACCTGGGATATATAGTATATACGTATGTAGCCTACAAGGTCATCTGTGACTGTAGAAACAAAATGAATGCCAACCCCAACATTACAACGAAGACCACTTTGATTCCCAGCTCGACTTTGATGATGTTTCCGTTGTCCCCTCTTTTGTGTCGTTTGTATGACCTTACATCTTACACCTTACACCTTACTTCTTTATATGACACTAGCAGAGTATCCACCCGAGTGGGTGGGTCGAGTTTGTGCATCACTTGCTGAAAGAAAGTAGAGTCTGTGTTTTGCAAGAAGACAATATATGTTTTTGTGGTGTGGGCTTAAAAGGTTCTAGCTAAAGGGTATGTTCCAATAATAGTTAGGGTATAAGGGGTTGAAAGGGTCTAATATCTCAAGCGTGTAAAAGGGTTTAAAAAGGTCTAATTGGTCTAAATCCCTAAATGGTCAAGGGTCCAAGCTATCTAACATGTCTGAAAGGTGTAAGGGGTCTAAATGATGTTCAGGTCTCAAAGGTCGAAAGGTAGTCAAGATATTTAAGGGGTGTGAAGGACTAAGGGGTCTGTGGGGTCTGAAGGTTCTAGGTGTCTAAACGGTATAAAATATCTAAATGGTGAAGTGGGTCTAAATGTGTCTAAAGTGTTGAAAGGGTCTTAAAGGTAAAAGGGGTCTATAGGGTATTAAGGGTTCTTAAAGGTCTTAGGGGGTCTTAAGGATCTTGGGGGTCTAAAAGTTCCTTGGGGTTTAATAGTCTTGGGTGTCTCAAGGATTGTAGGGGGTCTTGAGGGTCTTAGAGGTCTTGTGATGTTAGTGGTTTTCGGGGTCCAAATCGTGTTGGGGGTCATAAGGGTATTTGAGGTCTTAGCAGTCTAAAAGGTCATGGCGGTCTTGAGAATCTTGGGGGTCTTCGGGTTCCAAAGGGTCATGGGAGGTCTGAATGGGTATTTTGTTGTTGTTGTTGTTGTATACAGAATCGAGGCTCATGTAAGAGCTAACATATTGAACATGAAAACATGCACAGACATACAAAACATGCAATGAAGGGAGCGGGAGACAAGAGGGGGAGAGAGGGAAGCACACAAGCACAACAACAGAAGAGAAAAGAGACGTTGGTAGATCTGTGGAAGGGGGAGGGCTGGGGGAGGAAGGGGTACACGGTATAAAGCAGATGAACACTTCTAGGAACCCCAGGAAAGAAGCTGGGGATTCAAAGAGGCGGATTTGGGGCCTTTTAACGGGGGTAGAAAATATCAAGGTTTTGGATGGGGGAAGATAAGAGATGGTGGTGAACAGCTGTTTTAAAGACCTGGAGGGAGGAGTGGGATTGAAGAGAGTGTGGGAGTTTGTTCCAGAGGAGGAATAAAAGAGGAATGAAGGAGTGAAGGTGAGCAGAGAGTCTTGATTTTGGCAGTTTCTCTAGAAGAGGGTTGCTGGCAGATCTGTGTGGCCTGCAGGAATATTTTGGGGACAGAGCACAGACAGAGCAGGGGGAGCAAGGCTGGGTATCAGTCGGTAGAAGACAGAAAGACCACCAACCTGCCTGCGGTGAGTGAGTGAAAGGCCCTCAGAATCAGCTTCATCGCAGGAGATTCCATTGATTCTGAATGCTTTGGTTTCATCCGCGTGAAGCCGAGCTAGGTGTGAGGCAGGAGCACTGGCCCAGAGGGGAGAACAGTATTCCAGTGAGCTGCGGATGAAAGCCTTGTATGTGGTGAGGAGGTCAGGTGTGCCAAGGAAGGACTTCGCACGACGGAGGATGCCCAGTCGGCGACTGGCTTTGGAGGCCAGCTTGGAAATGTGGTTTTCCCAGGAAATATCATGGCAGGTAGTGAGACCCAAAAGCTTGAGTGGCAGAATTTCTTCAAGAGGATTGTTCAGAAAGTAGATGGGAGGGTTGTCCAGACGGTCTTTTCGGAGGGACAAAGTGAGAGTGTGAGATTTGTCAGGATTGAAGGACATGTTCCATTTGTTTGACCAGGTTGAGATATTGTCCAGGTTTGCAGAGAGTGAAGAGGCTGCTGCCTGCCGATCCGAGGGTTGAGATATGGAGCGGCAGAGAGTGGAGTCATCAGCAAAGAGATAGAGAGGATTTTCCAGAGAGTCAGAGAGATCATTAATGAAGACCAGAAAAAGCACAGGACCCAGAACACTGCCTTGAGGAACTCCAGCCTGAACAAGAAGGGGAGAAGAGAGAATTCCATTCAGGGCCACACGTTGACTGCGACCGGAAAGGAAGTCTGCAAGCCATGTGTGGAGGTTTCCATGGATACCAAATGAGGAGAGTTTGGTGAGCAGAGCGGGGTGCCAGACCATATCAAAGGCACGAGATATGTCCAGGGAGACAGCTCTGATTTCCTGTTTGGCATTGAGGACCACCATCCATTGTTGAGAAACAGAAGCAGCATGTAAAGAGTAGAATGACCTGGTCTGAATCCAAGTTGATGATCGGAGATCAAGCCATTGGAGAAGAGGAAGGATTTGATGTCAGAAGCGATGAGGGATTCCATAACCTTGCTGATTATTGGGAGCAGGCTGATTGGTCTGAAGTTGCAAGAATCTGTTTTTGCACATTTCTTGTGTAAAGCGGTAATGTTGGCTGATTTCTAAGCAGATGGCAGATGACCTTGAGCAAAAGAGAGGGTGAAGAGAATTGAGAGATGGTGTGAAAGAGCGGCAGAGCAGGATTTTAGGACCCGTGGGCTGATGCTGTCTGCTCCATTTGCTGAATCAGAGTCGAGGTTTGACAGAAACTTCTCCACCTTTTCAGGAGAGAAGGACACATAGCCCAGGAGCAGCTGGGTTCGACTGGGTACGGTGGGTACAGAGAGGGATGGGTTTGGGACACAAGATTTAGAGGCAAACACAGAGTTGAGGCATTCGGCTTTGTCACGTGCGGTGTCAGATGTGTAGCCATTTGAGGTAAGGGAGGGAATGGAGGGGGAACAAACACCAGAAGAATATTTGACCAGACGACACCAGGATTTGGAGAAAGAAGACAGGTTTGAGAGTTCAGTCTTGAGATAAGAGAGATATTGATTCCTGGATCTCCTGAGGGTAGACACACACTTGTTCCAAGCTTTGTGAAAGGAACTGAGATTTCCTTCAGTTGGATTAGCCTTCCAAGAGGCAAAGGCAAGTTGTTTCAGGACAACTGCCTCACCACAAGATTGAGTGTACCATGGATGGGAGGAAGGGTTTGACAACTGAAGACGAGATGGGATAAATCTGTACATGAGTGAGAGCAGTTTACTTTGGAAGAATTCCCAGGAAGAGTTTATGTCAGGGGCAGTAGAGATGGGAGACCAGTCCAGATGATTAATGGCTGCTTGAGAGTATTAAGGATCACAAGGGCTTGGGGATCTTAAAGCATTTTGGGGGTCTTAAGATTTGAAATGGTCTCGGGGTTTTGAGGGGGGTCAAGGGGACGAAAGGTATAGAGAGGTCTTGTACTCACACACACACACACACACACACACACACACACACACACACACACACACACACACGGCTCCTTATATATATATATATACAGTCACGTGAAAAAGTAAGTACACCCCATGTAAAGTTTTGACTTTTTCAACATATTTCAACATACAGCTATTTGATCTTCATTTCAACAATATTGATAGATAAAGGTGATATAATATAAGAAATATCATGAAACATTTACATGTTGTAGACCATTGTATAATTTAAATAAACATAAATGCAAATTTCGCATGTGGAAAAAGTAAGTACACCCCTACATTTATCACTACTTCAAACACCTAAAATTAGAATCAGGTGCACCAGCTCAGGTGCAAATGATTAGAACATCGTTGGAGAGGATCTTCTAGGAACCTGTCTTTTTTAAACCTCAGACATTTAGTTTGGTTTGCTCTTTGTTGTTGAAGTGTGCGGTGTCACCATGCCTAGATCAAAACAGCTCTCTGAGGCCTTCAGAAAGAAAGTTATAGATGCCTACGAGTCTGGGAAGGGATTTTAAAAGATCTCCAAACAATTTGAAATCAATCATTCGACTGTCCGGAAAATCATCTACAAGTGGAGAAGATTCCAAACAACTGCCAACTTGTTCAGGCCAGGCCGCCCCAGCAAGTTCAGCCCGAGAGCAGACCGCAAGATGCTGAAAGAAGTCTCTAAGAACCCCAGAATGTCATCACAGGACCTACAGGTAGCTCTTGCCACTGTTGATGTCAAAGTGCACGCACGAGTCTACCATTAGAAAGAGGGTGCACAAATTTGATCTACATGGGAGGTGTGCCAGGAGGAAACCTTTGCTGTCAAGAAAGAACATCAGGGCAAGACTAAAGTTTGACAATGGACACCTAGGCAAAGACCAGCACTTCTGGAACAATGTGCTCTGGACAGATGAGTCAAAGGTAGAGATATTTGGCCACAGTACCAGAAGACATGTTTGGCAAAATCCAAATACAGCATTTGACCACAAGAACCTGATACCAACTATAAATCATGGTGGTGGAAATATTATGGTTTGGGGCAGCTTTGCTGCATCAGGGCCTGGGCAGCTCACCATCATAGAATCCACTATGAATTCTTCATTGTACCAGAGGGTGCTTGAGGATAATGTGAGGCCATCTGTCGGAAAGTTGAAGCTCAACCGAGGGTGGACACTGCAACATGACAATGATCCTAAACATACCAGTAAATCCACCAAGGAATGGCTGAAAAGAAAGAAATGGAGGGTTCTGGAATGGCCAAGTCAAAGCCCGGATCTAAATCCCATCGAGATGTTGTGGGGGGATTTGAAACGAGCTGTGCATGCAAGAAACCCCTCAAACATCGCACAGCTGAAAGCATTCTGCATGGAGGAGTGTGCAAAAATTTCTCCCAGTCGATGTCAGAGACTGGTAGACAGTTATAAGAAACGCCTACTTGAGGTTGTTTCTGCCAAAGGGGGCAATACCACCTATTAGAGCCAAGGGTGTACTTACTTTTTCCACATGCAAAATTTGCATTTATTTTTATTTAAGTTATACAATGGACTACAAAATGTAAATGTTTCATGATATTTGTCATATTATATCACCTTTATCTATCAATATTGTTGAAATGAAGATCAAATAGCTGTATGTTGAAATATGTTTAAAAAGTCAAAACTTTACATGGGGTGTACTTACTTTTTCACGTGACTGTACATACAGTTCATTCAGAAAGTATTCAGACCCCTTCACTTTTTTCACATTTTGTTATGTTGCAGGCTTATGCTGAAATCGTTTAAATTCATTTTTTCCCTCATCAATCTACACTCAATACCCCATAATGATAAAGAGAAAACAGGATTTTAGAAAGTTTTTCAAATTTATTAAAAAGAAAAAAACTGAAATATCACATTGACATAAGTATTCAGACCCGTTGCTATGACACTTGAAATTTAGCTCAGGTGCCTCCCATTTCTCCTGATCACCTTGATTGGAGTCCACCGATGGTAAATTCAATTGATTGGACATGATTTGGAAAGGCACACACGGGTCTCACAGCTGACAATGCATATCAGAGCAAAAACCAAGCCATGAGGTCGAAGGAACTGCCCGCAGAGCTCAGAGACAGGATTGTGTCGAGGCACAGATCTGGGGAAGCCTACAAAAAAATGTTCTGCTGCATTGAAGGTTCCCAAGAGCACAGTGGCCTCTATACTTCTTAAATGGAAGAAGTTTGGAACAACCAGGACTCTTCCTAGAGCTGGCCGCACGGCCAAACTGAACAATCGGGGGAGAAGGGCCTTGGTAAGAGAGGTGACCAAGAACCCGATGGTCACTCTGGCTGAGCTCCAGAGATCCTGTGTGGAGATGGGAGAAACTTCCAGAAGGACAACCATCACTGCAACACTCCACCGATCTGGGCTTTATGGCAGTGTGGCCAGATGGAAGCCTCTCCTCAGTGAAAGACACATGAAAGCCCGCTTGGAGTTTGCAAAAAAGCACTTAAAGGACTCTCAGACTGTGAGAAACAAGATACTCTGGACATGCTGCTCCTGCTGTTTCAACAATGGATGGAGGTCCTCAACACCAAACAGGAAATCAGAGCTGTCTCCCTTGACATATCTCGTGCCTTCGATACGGACCTGCATCCCGCCCTGCTCACCAAACTCTACTCCTATGGTATCCATGGAAATCTCCATGCATGGCTTGTGGATTTCCTCTCCGGTAGCAGTCAACGTGTCGCCCTGAATGGAATTCTCTCATCTCCCCTTCCTGTTCAGGGTGGAGTTCCTCAAGGCAGTGTTCTGGGCCGTGTGCTATGTATGGTCTTCATCAGTGATCTCTCCGACTCTCTGGAAAATCCTCTCTGTCTCTTTGCTGATGACTACTCACTGCCGCTACATACCTCATCACTCAGATCGGCAGGCCGCAGCCTCCTCACTCTCTGCAGACCTGGATAAAATCACAAACTGATCAAACAAGTGGAACATGTCTTTCAATCCTGACAAATCTCACACTCTTACTATGTCTCTCCGAAAAGACCATCTGGAAAATCCTCCCATCTACTTTCTGAACAATCCTCTACAAGAAGTTCTGTCACTCAAGCTTTTAGGTCTCACTTTCAGCCATGGTCTTTCCTGGGAAAACCACATTTCCAAGCTGGCATCCAAAGCCAGTCGCCGACTGGGCATCCTCCGTCGTGCGAAGTCCTTCCTTGGCACCTCTGAGCTCCTCACCACATACAAAGCTTTCATCCACAGCTCAATGGAATACTGTTCTCCCCTCTGGGCTGGTGCTCCTGCCTCACACCTAGCTCGGCTTCACGCTGAAGAAACCAAACCTTTCAGAATCATTGGAATCTCCCGTGATGAAGCTGATTCTGAGTGCTTTTCACTCTCTCACCGCAGGCAGGTTGGTGGTCTTTCTGTCTTCTAGCGACTCCTCTCTGGCCTTGCTCCCCTTGCTCCCCCAGCTCTGTCTGTGCTCTGTCCCCCAGATATTCCTGTAGGACGCACAAGAACTGCCAGCAACCCTCTTCTTGTTAAACTGCCAAAATCAAGACTCTCTGCTCACCTTCACTCTTTCATTCTTCTTTTCTCCAGCCTTTGGAACAAACTCCCTCACTCTCTGCAATCCCATTCCTCCCTCCAGGTCTTTAAAACAGCTGTTCACCACCATCTCTTATCTTCCCCCATCCAAAACCTTGATCTTTTCTACCCGTTAATCCACCCCAAATCCACCTCTTTTAATCTCCGACTTCATTCTTGAAATTTCTGGTCATGTCAATTTGTTTCATACTGTGTACCCTTTCCCTTCCCCGCCCCTCCCCTACCTATCCCCACCAGCGATCTCCCTTCCACAGATCTCCCGATGTCCCTGTTCTCTACTGTTGTGCTTGTGTGCTTCCCTCTCTCTCCCCGTCTTGTCTCCCACTCCCTTTATTATATGTTTTGTGTGTCCCTTTGTTTTTTGTGTTTAATGTGATAGCTCTTACACGAGCCTGGATCTTGTATACAAAAAAGAAAGAAAAAGAAAAGCGTATTGAACGAGATGACAGAGCAGATACGCATGGTGTTAAAATTCAGTGTATAACATCATTCGTATGTGTTCTGGCAACACGAGTCCATGTCATTGATGTATTGATGCCAGTTCATCTCCATCAATAACTGCAAATCCCCCACTGCTCCCCTCCCCCAAGGTGTCCCCCAAGGTTCAGTTATTGGCCCCCTCCTCTTCATCCTGTACCTGTCCCCCCTTGGTCACTTAATCCGCCGTCATGGTCTCCAATTCCACTGCTTCGCCGATGACATCCAGCTTTTCATCTCCACCAAGTCCATCTCCACCGCCACCCACTCTATCCTGACAAATTGCATCACTGAAATAAAATCCTGGCTTCAAATCAACTTCCTTAAACTTAAGTATGATAAATCTGAAATAATCATCATTGGCCCAAAAACGCTCATAAAATCCACCCATAACTTTGCCCTCAACATCGACGGTTTCCCAGTATCCACCTCCCCTCACATCCGGAATCTTGGCATCATCTTTGACCAAACCCTCTCCTTCGACAAATACACTAAACAGATCACAAAGACAGCCTTCTTTCACCTGAAAAACATCGCCCGTCTCCGTCCATCCCTCTCCTCCGTGGCTGCAGAAACCCTCATCCACGCCTTCATCACCTCCCGTCTGGACTACTGCAACAGCCTCCTCTTTGGTTCACCCTCAATAATCATCAATAAACTCCAATACATTCAGAACTCCACTGCCCGTCTACTCACCCATTCCCAGACCCGTGACCACATCACCCCCGTCCTTTACAAGCTTCACTGGCTCCCCATCCCCCAGAGAATCCAGTACAAAATCCTCCTCTTGACCTACAAAGCCCTCCATAACCTGGCCCCATCCTACCTTACTGACCTCCTCTCCAGACACACTCCCACCCGCAACCTCCGCTCTGCTGGTACCAACCTCCTGACCCCCCCCCCCCCCCCCCATGTGGACCAAATTCAGATCCTGGGGGGACAGGGCCTTCTCCATCGCTGCTCCCACCCTCTGGAACTCACTACCTCACGCCATCAGAGACTCCTCCTCACTCACCACATTCAAAACATCACTCAAGACCCACCTGTTCAACACTGCATTCAACATTTAACCCACAGCATTTAACCCCTGACTATCTCTTCTCCTTCTCCTTCCTTTTGCTTTGATTATTTACCTATTTATTTTTGTCTTTTTGCACTTGTTTTTTGTACTCTGTCAAAGCGTCTTTGGGCTTCTTGAAAAGCGCTATATAAAATAAATGTATTATTATTATTATTATTATTATTATTAGAGGCCTACCTTTGCTCGTTCAACGTGATAGCCATTCTTCACAAGAACAGCCACGCCACTGATCCACCCAGACTTCAACTAGTTGTAGGAATCCAAACTTTTCCATGCCGAAAAATCTTCCAGGGTGTAAAAATACTTTCAGTAAACATAATATAATTCACTAAATCTGGATATAAAATGGTTGGAAAGTTCGTCTCGCTTCTTGACCTTGTGTTTTTGTAATTCATCCAGGTTTGTGTTGCTGATAAATCTGTTTTGTTGGAATATCGCTCTCGAGACAAAGTGTCCAACGTATCGACATCTCCCAGCTTCGGGACAAGCTTTGACCTCGATGATTTGGCCATGAAAGCACACAAAGCACAAATAACTCAACCAATCGTGAACGTGGGTGTTGTTGTTTTTGGAAGAAAAAAAATCTTTCAATCAATTTTTTGAAAAAAGAAAATAAATAAGTTCCACCTGGGATGGATTGAGGTGCCGATGCGCTCCAGCACCACTACACCCCTGAACATCATTTCAATTATTTAAAAGAGTAGTACGTGGAGCTCATGAAGGAATATTGCACCGATTGCATTAATACAAAGACATTAGGACACAAGGAGCAACTAATGTGGGACATTGGACTCCAAACCAGTTTAGAGACCATTAGGTTACCCAGGTGTAATGGAGCCAATAGCTTTTCATTTGATTTAATTCGCACCTTATGAGCTCTCGTTGCCGATGACCCACCTGTTCCAAGCCATTGGCGTCACGTGAGACTGGAAAAACGAACCTCACTGTGGCTGCCACTTACCTACCTGTGGGACCTATTACACTGCAACCAATTTAGCCCCGATGACCCTTGCCGCCATTGACCTTTACCTTTCTCACAGATGCTAACAACTCTGGCATGTCCCAGGCTGCAGTCTAATAGGGAACATTCCCACATAAGCAGAGTATCCAATTAATTTGGAATTAGCATTTTTTTTTCTTTTACCGTTTATTTAACTGCTAATTAGTCATATCATTGTATACCCAGGCTTTCATCTTGCATGCGGTGAGATGTTGAAAATGTCTGTTTAGAATTATGAAAGGAGCAGAGAACGCTCCAAAGCTAGTGAGTGGGCCGCATGATTGGCCCTCCTTCATCCCATCGGGCCGCAACATTGAAATCACCACTACCCCAAGGATAAGCTTAAATATATTTAAAACAGACAGAACAATTTATAACGGGTTCGAGAAAATGATTATTCATTCATGAATTGAAGGGATTGTCATCAACTTCAAATAGTAAAAGCAAAATAAACAAGTACAGATACATTCAAAGTACACCGCCCCCATGCCAAATAATTAAATATCCTCCAGCGCGCATTGCCGGGGCGCCTCAGGCGCCCGGCAATACCGCCGTGCAGCTCATATAATCTGTATTTTGGAGGGAGAGGTGCACAATAATTGATTGATTAATTGCATCAAGAAAGATTATCATAAAAAATCAAGAAAATCAATAAATCAAGAAAAGATTATCATAAAATATTTTCTTAATAAATTGGCTAATAACATAACTAAACCACTTGTGCTTCATCCGAAGATGTATCTTTTAGAAATTTCATTAAATAAGGCATTAATAACAACAACAAAAAAAACATTGATTAATCAATAAATAATGAATCGATTAAATGATTAATCAATAAATCAAAAATATCCTTTGTAGCCACATCACTTGGTCACTGTCATGTCCAAATATTAGCTTCCTAGCTCAAAAGGTGCCTGAGATATTGCCCAGATGAGAAAGAAAATAAATAAATAATTAATAATGAAAATAAATAAATAATAATCATAAAAAAATTAAATAACTAATCAATTCGCTAATATAACACATAAACCACCACCATTTCATCAGAATCTGTAACTTAAAATTTTTTTGTCATTAATCAAATAATTAATCGATTAATTGATTAATTGATTAATCAATAAATCAAAAATAGCCTTTGCAGCCAAATCACTTGGTCATTGGCATGTCCAAATATCAACTTCCTAACTCAAAATGTGCCTGAGATAATGGCCAGAAGAGAAAGGAAATGTATAAGTACTCAATTAATCGCTAATAATTAAATAACTGATCAATTAATTGATTAATCAAAAAACAAAAAATAGAGTTTTTGACAAAGTACTTGCTCACTATTGTGCCGAAATTTCAGCTTCCGAGCTCAAATTTAGGCTGAGATATCGCCCGGACAAACAAACAAGAAAACAAACAAGAAAACAAACAAGTACAGATACATTCAAAGTTCACCGCCCCCATGCCAAATAATTAAATATCCTACAGCGCGGCATTGCCGGGGCGCCTCTGGCGCCCGGCAATACCGCAGTGCAGCTCATAGAGGCTGCATTGGGAGGGAGAGGTGTACACTAATTGATTGATTAATTGTATAATTAAAATCAATAAAAGATTATCACAAAATATTTTCTCAATCAATTGGCTAATCGCATAACTAAACCACTAGAGCTTCATCCGAAGATGTATCTTTTAGAAATTTAATTAAATAAGTCATTAATAAAAAAATAAATAATTAATTGATTAATCAATAAATAATTAATCGATTAATCAATAAATAATTAATCGATTAGATGATTAATCAATAAATCAAAAATATCCTTGATAGCCACATCACTTGGTCACTGTCATGTCCAAATATTAGCTTCCCAGCTCAAAAGGTGCCTGAGATATTGGCCAGATGAGAAAGAAAATAAATGAATGATTAATAATGAAAAAAAATAAATAATAATCATTAAAAAATTAAATTATTAATCAATTCGGTCGCAGAACACATAAACCACAACCATTTCATCTGAATCTGTAACTGCAAAATTTTTTTTTTTAGTGATTAATCGAATAATTCAATAATTAATCGATTCATTGATTCATTGATTAATCAATAAATCAAAAATAGCCTTTGCAGCCAAATCACCTGGTCATTGGCATGTCCAAATATCAGCTTCCTAACTCAAAAGGTGCCTGAGCTAATGGTCAGAAGAGAAAGGAAATTTTATTAATTAAATAAGTACTTAATCAATCGCTAATAATTAAATAACTCCTCAATTAATTGATTAATCAAAAAACAAAAAATAGCGTTTTTGAGAAAGCACTTGCTCACTATTGTGCCGAAATTTCAGCTTCCTAGCTCAAAGGATGGCTGAGATATCGCCCGGACAAACAAACAAGAAAACAACCAGAGTGAAAACTGAGTACTCTCTTTCAGCATGCGTCACTGCCGAGCTCCCTTCGGTGCCCAGCAATGACGATTTGCAATGCCTGGAGATGGCATAGGAAAGGAGCGGTGTACAACAAGAAAGAAAACAAACAAGAAAGAAAACAAACAAACAGAGTGAAAACTGAGTACTCCCTTTCAGCGTGCGTCACTGCCAAGCCCCCCTTCGGTGCCCAGCAATGACGATTTGCAATGCCTGGAGATGGCATAGGAAAGGTGCGGTGTACAACAAACAAACAGAGTGAAAACTGAGTACTCCCTTTCAACGTGCGTCACTGCTGAGCCCCCTTCGGTGCCCAGCAATGACGATTTGCAATGCCTGGAGATGGCATAGGAAAGGTGCGGTGTACAACAAACAGAGTGAAAACTGAGTACTCCCTTTCAGCGTGCGTCACTGCCGAGCCCCCTTCGGTGCCCAGCAATGACGATTTTCAATGCCTGGAGATGGCATAGGAAAGGTGTGGTGTACAATTAAAATCAATAAAAGATTATCACAAAATATTTTCTTAATCAATTGGCTAATAGCGCAACTAAACCACTAGTGCTTCATCCGAAGATGTATCTTTTAGAAATTTAATTAAATAGGTCATTAATAAAAAATTAAATAATTAGTTGATTAATCAATAAATAATTAATCGATTAAATGATTTATCAATAAATCAAAAATATCCTTGATAAACCACCACCATTTCATCCGAATCTGTAACTTAAAAAATTAATTAATTAGGTCATTCATCGAATAATTAAATAATTAATCGATTAAATGATTAATCAATAAATTAAAAATATCCTTGATAGCCACATCACTAGGTCACTGTCATGTCCAAATATTAGCTTCCCAGCTCAAAAGGTGCCTGAGATATTGGCCAAATGAGAAAGAAAATAAATGAATGATTAATAATGAAAAGAAATAAATAATAATCATTAAAAAATTAAATTATTAATCAATTCGGTCAGAGAACACATAAACCACCACCATTTCATCAGAATCTGTAACTGAAAAAAAAATTTTTTTTTTTTAGTAATTCATCGAATAATTAATTGATTAATTGATGAATCAATAAATCAAAAATATCCTTGATAGCCACATCACTTGGTCAATCATGTCCAAATATTAGCTTCCGAGCTCAAAAGGTGCCTGAGATATTAGCCAAATGAGAAAGAAAATAAATAAATGATTAATAATGAAAATAAATAAATAATAATCATAAAAAAATTAAATTATTAATCAATTCGGTCAGAGAACACATAAACCACCAACCACCATTTCATCAGAATCTGTAACTTAAAAAAAACAAAAAATTCGTCATTAATCGAATAATTAAATAATTAATTGATTAATTGATTAATTAACAAATCAAAAATAGCCTTTGCAGCCAAATCACCTGGTCATTGGCATGTCCAAATATCAGCTTCCTAACTCAAAAGGTGCCTGAGTTAATGGTTAGAAGAGAAAGGAAATTTGATTAATTAAATAAGTACTTAATTAATCGCTAATAATTAAATAACTCCTCAATGAATTGATTAATCAAAAAACAAAAAATACTGTTTTTGACAAAGGACTTGCTCACTATTGTGCCGAAATTTCAGCTTCGTAGCTCAAAGGATGGCTGAGATATCGCCCGGACAAACAACCAAGAAAACAAACAAACAAACAAACAACCAGAGTGAAAACTGAGTACTCCCTTTCAGCGTGCGTCATTGCCGAGCCCCCTTCGGTGCCCAGCAATGACGATATGCAGCGCCTGGAGATGGCATAGGAAAGGTGCAGTGTACAACAAACAAACAACCAGAGTGAAAACTGAGTACTCCCTTTCAGTGTGCGTCATTGCCGAGCCCCCTTCGGTGCCCGGTAATGACGATATGCAGCGCCTGGAGATGGCATAGGAAAGGAGCGGTGTACAATATTTATTTACGCTTACCTTGTAATACATCAAACTCAATGTGACGTCCGGTTGGATCTGTCCTCCACAAGCTTTTTCAGATTAAGAGTCAGCGATGTGCAGATGCATCGCAATTCAGCACCGAGGCTTCCATCCGTTAGTCTGTTGCGCTTCTTGCATTTGATGTGTCCCATCGTAGAAGATGTCTGCTCACATGCATACGTATGCTCAGCCAAGGATTGACATCACCTCTCGAAGAAGTGTGGAATGGTACACTGGATATTACATCGACCAATATTTGGTTTAACGTTTCAGTCTTAAAGGAGAGTTTGTACATCTACATTATTTCAAAGTTATCAAGGTTAGGAAAACAAAATGAAGAGTATAAATTGGACACGGAATCAAACACTCAAATTGCTCTGCCAACTTGGCTCTCCTCAACCTTCAGAGAAACTGGGGAGACCTAGAACGGCACTCGGTACAGCACATACCTCCACCAGGTTGAACAGTTTATGTTTTGTATCCCACTGATAGGCCGAATCTGCAATGCGGACATTAACCAAATTCGAATCAGCCTGTTTTTGTCACCCACCCAAATCATACACCAAGTTTTGTCATAGTCCATCCATAACTTTTTGAAATATAGTGCTATACATCGCTTTTGGTTTAATCTGTCAATGGTGAAGAATCACTTCAAAAATTATGGTATCCGCATCTGGATCTTCACCAAAATCAAATCAATTTGTCTTGGTCACACACCCAACCTGTCCACCAAATTTCATCCAAATCCACCTATAACTTTTCTATATATATAAAAAAGAAAGTTTTTGTTTGTTTGTTTGTCTGCGCAAGCTAATCTCTTGAACGGTGAAAGATAGGAAGAAACCTCCAATACAAAAAATGTCGGGACGGGCCCCCGGAAAGTTATAGGCTTGGTGGCGAGGCCGGTCGAGGCCCACCCACCTCGGCCGGGCTGGGCCCATTTCACAATTAAAAGCTGAGCTGAATTATAGTAGTCAATTGTCTACGGCCACGAGTAAAAGCTGAATTATAGTAGTAAATTCATTCAAAGAGAACTAAAAATGTCGGGACGGGCCCCGGAAAGGTTGTAGGCTAGGTGGCGAGGCCGGTCAAGGCCGCTTCGGCTGGGCTGGGCCCATTTCGCAATTAAAAGCTGAGCTGAATTATGGTAGTCAATATTCTACGGCCGCAGGTAAAAGCTGAATTATAGTAGTAAATTCATTCAAAAAGAACCCGGGCAACGCCGGGTGCTTTCGGCTAGTATATTATAAATTTCTTCCGAATCCATCTATAACCTTATACAGGTTATCTCGATGGGTTTCAGGGTAGAGGAGTAGCAGCTGAAACCCTAATCCTATCCAGGTTCCTCCTGATGACTTCCATCTTTGCTCTTTACTTCTTCGGGTTCCTTCTGATGACTTCAATGCAGTATTTGTTCTTCTGTTTGATTGGGTTTGTGCCATATCCTGATGCTGTGTGGACTGTGCTTCCCCGCTGATGGACCTCTAGTAGCTTGTGCTTCCCCGCTGACAGACCCCTGGTAGCTTGAGCTTTCCCCATTTGTGAGCCTCTGGTAGCTTGAGCTTCCCCGTTGACGAGCCTCTGGTAGATTGTGCTTCCCTGCTGACGGACCTCTGGTAGCTTGTGCTTCCCTACTGACGGACCCCTGGTAGCTTGTGCTTCACCGCTGATGGACCTCTAGTAGTTTGTCCTTCCTCGCTGATGGACCTCTGGTAGCTTGTACCTGTTGCTGCATTGAGCCTGGGGAGTGACTGCTGAAATATATCTGTCTGGGATCTTTCCCAACATCTTTGTCCGTTGTTCTTTTCACACTATTCTATTTTTTTCACATTTCTCTTTATTCATTCTAATCCTTGCTTTTCTTTTCTTTTATCCCTTTTACTCTTTATTTATCTTTCTTCATCTATCTTTCTAGGGAGAAGTGAGTCCTTGCAGAAAGTTTTCAGTAAGGCTCACTTGACTGCACCTGGTTGAGGTTTGAGGGTAGAGGAGTAGCAGCTGAAACCCAAATCCTATCCAGCTTCCTCCTGGTGACTCCATCTTTACTCTTTACTTATTCGGGTTCCTTCTGATGACTCCATCTTTACTTATTCAGGTTCCTCCTGATGACTCAATCTTTACTTATGCAGGTTCCTCCTGATGACTCCATCTTTACTTATTCAGGTTCCTCCTGATGACTCCATCTTTACTTATTCAGGTTCCTCCTGATGACTCCATCTTGACTTATTTTGGTTCATCCTGATGACTCTATCTTTGCTCTTTACTTATTCGGGTTGCTCCTGATGACTCCATATTGACTCTTACTTATTCAGGTTCCTCCTGATGACTCTATCTTTACTTATTTGGGTTCCTCCTGATGACTCTATCTTTGCTCTTTACTTATTCGGGTTCCTCCTGATGACTCCGTCTTGGCTCTCACTTATTCTGGTTCCTCCTGATGACTCAATGTTTGGTCTTTACTTATTCTGGTTCCTTGTTATGACTCCATCTTTGCTCTTTTCTTATTTGGGTTCCTTCTGATGACTTCATCTTTGCTCCTTAATTGTGCGGGTTCCTCCTGATAACTCCATCTTTACTTATTCGGGTTCCTCCTGATGACTCCATCTTTACTGATTTGGGTTCTTCCTGATGACTCCATATTTGCTCTTTACTTATTCGGGTTCCTCCTGATGACTCAGTCTTGGCTCTTACTTATTTTGGTTCCTCCTGATGACTCAATGTTTGGTCTTTACTTATTCTGGTTATTTGTTATGACTCCATCTTTGCTCTTTACTTATTTGGGTTCCTTATGATGACTCCATCCTTGCTCCTTAATTGTCCGGGTTCCTCCTGATGACTCTATCTGTACTCTTTACTTATTTTGGTTCATTCTGATGACTCCATCTTTGCTCCTTAATTGTCCGGGTTCCTCCTGATGACTCCATCTTGACTTATTCGGGTTCCTCCTGATGACTCCATCTTTTAAGTTCCTCCTCTTTACTTATTTGGGTTCCTCCTGAAAACTCGATCTTTCCTCTTTACTTATTTGGGATCCTTCTTATGACTCCATCTTTGCTCTTTACTTATTCGGATTCCTTCTTATGACTCCATCTTTGCTCTTTACTTATTTGGGTTCCTTCTGATGACTCCATCTTTGCTCCTTAATTGTCCGGGTTCCTCCTGATGACTCCATCTTTGCTCTTTACTTATTCTGGTTCCTTCTGATTACTTCAATGCAATATTTGGTCTTCCATTCAATTTTTTTTTGAGATATCCTGCTCACATACAGACAGACAAACAGACAGGGGTGAAATATAACCTCTGTACACCTTCGGTGGCAGAGATAACAAAGCAATTATTTCCTCATAATTGACACCAAGTGGACAGTTTAGTTGGGCAGCAGAGGCTGGCCTTCCTAAAAAGTAAAGATTGCTGCAATTATTTTTAAATCCACGATAGCCCAGAGAATTATTTCATAAGCTAAATCTAAAAAAACACATTTATCAACCAAGTTCCATGCAGTCAAGGAGCTTTCATGGTTATATTGATCATACAGCCAGTTTTTGCATTTATGCTGAGCCCATCACCTTGGAGGCATGATGGCAACCCAGCATGAGATAATAGCAGTCCTATAGTCTATGCTTGACTTACAATGGCTTCCTAATATAATATAGAATCTTAACAGCAGTCCTAGTTTATATTTTCAGGCACGTAGGTTTCCTAACATCAGCCATTGTCCATGCTTGAAGCATAATAGCATTATAACAGTAATCCTTCTCCATGATTACAACATGATGACATCCCAACAGCAGTGCTTGCCCATGTTTTTATTTTTGTATTCAGATCTCAAGTGTTTGAGGCATGAAAGCATCTTCACATGAGTCATTGTCTTTGCAAGAAACATCTTAACACCAGTCCCTGTCTATGTTTGAGGAGGGATAACATACAGTCACGTGAAAAAGTAAGTACACCCCATGTAAAGTTTTGACTTTTTCAACACATTTCAACATACAGCTATTTGATCTTCATTTCAACAATATTGATAGATAAAGGTGATATAATGTAAAAAATATCATGAAACATTTACATTTTGTAGTCCATTGTATAATTTAAATAAACATAAATGCAAATTTCGCATGTGGAAAAAGTAAGTACACCCCTACATTTATCACTACTTCAAATACCTAAAATTAGAATCAGGTGCACCAGCTCAGGTGCAAATGATTAGAACATCGTTGGAGAGGATGTTGGAGGAACCTGCCTTATTTAAACCTCAGACATTTAGTTTGGCTTGCTCTTTGTTGTTGAAGTGTGCGGTGTCACCATGCCTAGATCAAAAGAGCTCTCTGAGGCGTTCAGAAAGAAGGTTATAGATGCCTTCAAGTCGGGGAAGGGATTTAAAAAGATCTCCAAACAATTTGAAATCAATCATTCGACTGTCCGGAAGATCATCTACAAGTGGAGAAGATTCCAAACAACTGCCAACTTGTTCAGGCCAAGCCGCCCCAGCAAGTTCCGCCCAAGAGCAGTCCGCAAGATGCTGAAAAAAGTCTCTAAGAACCCCCAGAATGTCATCACGGGACCTACAGGTAGCTCCTGCCACTGTTGATGTCAAAGTGCACGAGTCTACCATTAGAAAGAGGCTGCACAAATTTGATCTACATGGGAGGTGTGCCAGGTGGAAACCTTTGCTGTCCAGAAAGAACATCAGGGCAAGACTAAAGTTTGCCAATAAACACCGAGGCAAAGACCAGCACTTCTGGAACAATATGCTCTGGACAGATGAGTCAACGGTAGAGCTATTTGGCCACAGTACCAGAAGACATGTTTGGCGAAAACCAAAGACAGCATTTGATCACAAGAACCTGATACCAACTGTAAAGCATGGTGGTGGAAATATTATGGTTTGGGGCAGCTTTGCTGCATCAGGGCCTGGGCAGCTCACCATCATAGAATCCACGATGAATTCTTCATTGTACCAGAGGGTGCTTGAGGATAATGTGAGGCCATCTGTCGGAGAGTTGAAGCTCAACCGAACATGGACCTTGCAACATGACAATGACCCTAAACGTACCAGTAAATCTACCAAGGATTGGCTGAAAAGAAAGAAATGGAGGGTTCTGGAATGGCCAAGTCAAAGCCCGGATCTAAATCCCATCGAGATGTTGTGGGGGGATTTTAAACGAGCTGTGCATGCAAGAAACCCCTCAAACATCGCACAGCTGAAAGAATTCTGCATGGAGGAGTGGGTAAAAATTTCTCCCAGTCGATGTCAGAGACTGGTAGATAGTTATAAGAAACGCCTACTTGAGGTTGTTTCTGCCAAAAGGGGCAATACCACCTATTAGAGCCAAGGGTGTACTTACTTTTTCCACATGCGAAATTTGCATTTATGTTTATTTAAATTATACAATGGACTACAAAATGTAAATGTTTCATGATATTTGTTGTATTATATCACCTTTATCTATCAATATTGTTGAAATGAAGATCAAATAGCTGTATGTTGAAATATGTTGAAAAAGTCAAAACTTTACATGGGGTGTACTTACTTTTTCATGTGACTGTAGTTGCCTGAGAAGCATGATTGGAGCATGTGCAGGTACAATAATGCATGTGGTCATTGCATTGTATTTACGATGCTCACCTTCAGGCTGCTTCAATCATTAGTTTTGGTGAAGGCGGTCTGCAGCGTGGGTCTGTTATTTTAATGTCTCTTGGGACATGCATTTATAAATGCGCACTACAACCCTGGCTGGACATGCTCCTTGTGGTCCATAACTTTGTGTTTACACCATAGACAAATCTCTATCGTGCATTGAAAAATATTTGGTTGTTTGAAAGTACGTACAAATGTTCTGCGAGGAAAATGAAACCTTTGGCTACATTTTTTTACGAAACGCTTATGAACTCGCTTTCTTGTTTCTCATGGAAAACAATTATTGTTTCTCATGGAAAACCCCATTAGTGTTCAAACATATAAAACGTCAGGGGGTCCTTCTAATGCAGACCAATGGCTGAACAATCTTGCAACCTACAGTGGTGTATCCACATACTAATAGCAGGAATACCTTTTACAATTTAATATTCCCCCCAATATCGGTCAATCTTATTCTGAACTGGGTGGTTTTACCGTTCATGGGAAGGCAGGAAGATTCTTGTTGTAGTTTATTAAAAGAGAAATACTGGAGGGAAGATGAGACATGAATCTATAATGATAAAAGACAATGTGTGTGTGCCTCCTCCATAACTCCTAAACTAGGTAACTCAGCGGCCCCAAACTATGCATGCATACTAAGGGAATTCCATTGCAGTGCATGATTGAAAACTGGGTATTTGGATAAATTTAAACACCCCTTTTTTGAAGATAACTAATGAGAGTGTTCAACATCAGGCCAACTTTGGTCACCCTGCTCCCCCTTACAGGGGTCTTAATTCGCCCTGCCTCTTGCCTTGGAACAGGCTGCATAGGCCTCTGGTGTACTCGTCTTCTATCATTAAAATAAGGTACCATTTTGAGGAAGAAAAGGTACATTTTTATTATAACCCTAGCAGAGGAAACGAGGTAATGCATGTTGTGTTCACAGCGATCATGGCAGAGGTCTCAAATACACCGCAAAATGAAGGTATGTTCCCACAATGCAGAGGAAAGTTTGCTCGACTTTTCAAGGGTTATAAACAAACTGATGTTCATGCGATTCACATATTATGTGCAGTAAATAAACATTAGAGCCGACGAAAATCAGCTTGGTAGAGTGAAACGCCTGCATAAGTAGTTAATTAGTCGGGAGATTGGGAAAATTCCCAAGAATTTTTTTCTTCTTCTTTTAGTAGGTACTGTAGACATAAGACCCATCGCTTTGCTTCGCTTTTTCGGTTTTTCCAAGATTGCGCCTGTAACACGTGACCTATGACGTCATGATTATCTTTAACATTCTAAAGGAGGAGGCGCTCCTATGGTGAAAATTTCATCTCAATCGGACCAACGGTTGCCAAGAAAATGAATTTTTAAAATGCTGACACGGCACACACTTTACTTTAGTGAAATGCAGACACAAATGTTATATTTTCGTCAAAAATCGTCAGAATTTCGCCAAATCTGTTTTGGTCATGTGTTGATATACCTCGGCGATTGACAAATCTGAAATCAGAATTTTATTTGAGGTCAAAATGACCCTGTGAGGTCGCTCCATACTTTGCCTGCTCATCATGTGCAGTGTGATAATCAATTCCATGCCAATCTAGATGACTCTTCTTCTTCATGCAATAACAACTTCTAGCTTCCAGACCGTACATCCAATCATCTTGAAAGTTTTCACACATGTTACACTTCATTACCTCTCCTATAATATAAAGTTTCACGTCGATCAATGAATCAAGAGTTATAAGTTTTTAAAATATTTTCGTTTAATTATTTATATCTGACAAACCACCTGACCTATCGCAAATTCCAAAAGGTCATTTTAGTAGACTGATATGCTGAACACATCTGTGAAGTTTCCCCTCAATAGGATCAAAAATGAGGGAGGAGCTTGGTTTTAAAAGTTTATGCTTAAAAACATCATAACTTTGAAACCATGTGACGCATGACTTCATGCTCGCTGACTATTTTGATCGGCATGGGTATGCGATTCTGCCTGCAAAGTTTGGCCTCGATCTGTTCAGTCGTTTTTAGTCAGGTTCAGTATGTCCAGATTTAAAGTTTCGTTGGATTTTTTGGGGGATTTGGAAAACTATATATTTTTGGAAACTATATTGTATAGTCAGTCAGAAAACCAATGTTGCTATTTGCACAGACTCCTGTATGGCGGCCATCTTGGATTTTCAAAATTGCCGCCGTAGAACTAATTTTTCTCAATATCTCAGCTTCTAAATAACATAGAGCTTTGATTCTAACGGCTAAACATACATTTTCAAGGGCTCCGAATCCAATGGTAACAAGTTCGATAAGCTAGACATGACCATAGAGCTCCTATGTGGCGGCCATCTTGGATTTTTCAAACTGGCCGCCGTAAAATTGATGTTTCTCAGGATCTCATCTTCTAAATAAGACCGAGCTTTGATTTTTCTAAATCCCAAAAACAATCCAACGAAATCTAAAATCTGGACATGCTGAACCTGACTGTGTTGACTATAATGAGAAATACTATTCTACTGCGAGTGTTTTGCCCTTTGTGGGCCTTTGTGGCATACTGCCAAATAACACACAGATACTCCTAATGTTCATGAGAACTTAAAATCTGTTTACAGGTGGACAAGCTACTAAAGTAATAAGTTTGATCCCCAGGGTACAGCTGAGGAAAATAATTAGTTTACAGCGTGTGTTTTTGTATTATTTATATACTGAGCAATATACCTGATATTGTGGTGATGGTGGTAGTGTATTTGTAGCCTATTATACATCAATATGTCTGTGGTGGTGGTTGTATATATCGGTAGACCTGACTTGAAACGCACAGTCGTCCCCAGACTGGGTGAGCTACATGTTGTCATGGCGGCTCTCCGAGCTCTCGGAGCCTCCATGGAGAACTCAGGCATTGATGATGCTTGGGTAGAAGCTGATGTCTATGGTCCAGCCACGACGCGGCAAATCCTGAAATGTACACACTACAAGCGGTCTCTCCGTGCCCATATATATTCATATGTAGCACTTTATGAAATGGTTCTGGAGGAGTTCTTGAAGGACAACCCACAAGTAAAGGATGTGTGTTTCGAGGCAACAGAGGGAGTAGAAGCTGCCTGTGCTGAGACGAACAAGTGCACGAAAGCTGAATCTGTAAAACAAGCAAACACCAAACTCCTTCAAGTCTTGACATCTGATGGGGTGGTGACGGCACTCGAGGAGTGGGAAGCACGGAGATCCAAGAATGCAATGTTCAAGTCAATGATGAACTATCTACATCGGGTGGAGACAATCCTGTTATTCGTGGCAGCATCACGGAGTGCTGACCTAGTGCTTCACCTCCAAGCTGGAGAAGAACTGAGCAAGTTATTCTTTGCCATGGACCGGATCAAATACAAGCGGCTCTGGCCCCGATACATCGCAGACATGTATGACCTAAGAACCAATCACCCTAGGACCTGGGAAGAACTAGGAGCTGGCAATCTATCAGTAACCAAGAATGACATCCCGTTTGTATCCATTGGACCAGATCATGCATGTGAACATCTGAACAAGCTGATGAAGATTCACTCTGGACTGATTGGCTTCTCTAACAATGCCAATGCTAGACAGAGATTCTTCATGGTTACACCAGAATTATCACGCCTGTCAAAAGACTTCAAGAGTCAGTTTGGCCTGGAAGGTGACAAGATCACAGAACATCATGACCTTGGTCCAAGTGCAGTCAAGAGGGAGCATGAAGCAATCAACAAGATCAAGGCTGCGATACTGAGTCACGGGAATCCATTTGACACTGAAGGTGACAAGCTGCACAATGTGATAACGAATGCTTACATCCCAGACGAGTATGTACCACAGATCTTGAACATTGATGTCACTGGTCAGAAGTTGTATGAAGACTACGTGTCGGAGCGTATCAATGGAGATGTTAGCCTCTGGGCACCAGTCAAGAAGGAGAACAACAAGATGTTCACGTCTGGGAATAAGAGAACCACAGTGAAACTCAGAGACAGGACTGTGGATCTGAAGGAGACGAAGGAACTGTACGGAAGGCTCATGGTCCTTGCCAAGTCAAACAGAGATGTCAACCAGAAATATGCCATCGGAAACTACGAGTTCACTGTGACACCAAGAGCACTGTTCGCTCCAGATGGGACAATTCTTCCATGCACTGACAAGTCGAAGTTAATTCATCTCCTCGACAAGTTAGCAAGAGCAGAAATTCACCCCGAAGATCAGCAGCAGACACCAGCTGCAAGTGTTCTACAAGAAGATCCAATGGACACAAGAACTATGGCATCCACATCTAGTAAACCTACAAGTCGGAAGATTGCACTGGTGGATGGGATGGTACTTGTGCATAAGCTGACAAAGAAACCAGCCACTGTAGTAAAAGTCAACGATCTGGGTGAATGCTTCAATGACAGACTCATGTCTCCAACAAAAGATTGTGATGAGATCATACTGGTCTTTGACACGTACAAAAACGATTCTCTGAAGAGTGCTACCAGGGCTAAAAGAAGGCAAGGAAAGGATGCAGTACAGTATCAAGTCAGAGATGACACCAACATCAAACACATCCCAATGAGCAGATTCCTTTCTCATGACAAAACAAAGGCTGATCTGACTGACTATCTGGCAGCGAAAACTCTAGAATACAACAGTCACTCATCCAAGTTGATCATCACGTCTGCTTCAGGGCGTACTAGGAGCAACAGTGACCTGCTCTTCGAGGACAACAACCATGAAGAAGCTGACACCCTGTTGATCCACCAGGCCGTGCTGGCATCCCAGCGAAACCCACATGATGCGCAGTTGGTGTTCTTCTCTCCCGACACAGATGTCCTGGTACTAGTCATAGCAAACTATGATCTACTGCTGAGGAATACATCCATTTCCATGGCCTCTGGAATACTTCAAATAGAGCCACTGTGGACAGCTCTAGGGGTCGAAAGAGCAAAGGCATTGCCAGCCTTTCATGCTTTCACAGGGGCAGACAACACTGGGAGGTTCTCTCGAATAGGCAAAGCAACCTGGCTGCATGCCTACCTCAAAGCAAGTGAAGATGTCATAGACACCGTGCGAATGCTTTCAGATGCAACTGAAGTGACGGAGGACATGTTGTCCACACTAGCTAACTTTGTATGCGCTGCTTACTCTCCAAATGGCATCCACATCGACAGCATCCCCGAACTACGATGGTATCTCTTTTGCAAACACATGGCAGAAAGTGACAGGCTTCCTCCTACTCTTGGAGCTCTCAAGCAGCACATCCTTAGAGTCCATATCCAAGCCAGAGTGTGGGGTCAGGCAAACATTGCTCAACAGGATCCTCAGCTGAATCCCCTGCAAAACGGCTTTTACAAAGACACGGATGGACAAGTGAAACCAACCACAACTGCGGAGCCTCCAGCCCCCAAGGCCATCATTCAAATGGTTAGATGTCAGTGCAAAACAGACTGTTGAAGGAGTCCGGACTCCAGCAGAATACGAATAAAAGATGGCAAGGCACAAACTCGTCCGAGAAGATGTTTATTCGTAAAACCAACTCGGGAACACTGAAAAGCCCGTTTATCGGGCTGCCTTATAAAGCAAAAACCAGAAACCGAAACCGAAACCGAAAGCCACGCCTCTCAAGTGAGGCGTGCTTCGGTGGTCACGTGATCCACAGGTGTAGCTCATTATACCCGCACGCGCGGCACGCTTTGGCGGTCACGTGACCAGCCACTCTGGCGCCGTGGATCCCCGCCGGTGACGTCACCGGCTGGAGCAAGGAGATTCTGATGCCGGTCTTGCTTGGGGGACCCATGGGTCGCTCACATGCCCCCCCAGAATGGACTTGGTCCAGGGAGGTCAACCTGAGGGGGGTCCGGATGACCCGACTGAAACGACCCCTGGCCAGTCGCGAGGGGGGGGGGGGTCCGGTGTGGCAGTGGGTGGTCGGACGGGGGGTGCAGGACGGGGGGCGGCCGAGGGGCCGGGCAAGTCCTCGGGGGAGGCTGCCGAGGTTCCTCGCGGGCCTCCCGAGGTTGCAGTTCGCGGGTGCAGTGCCGAGAAGGCTCGAGCGGTGCACGCGAAAAGCGGGTGAGCCAACCGAGGGGCTGCTCAAGGCCTCGGGGGAGGCTGCCGAGGTCCCTCGCGGGCCTCCCGAGGATGCGGGGCTGGTCAAGGCCTCGGGGGATGCAGTGGACGGGGGGCGGCCGAGGGCCGGGCAAGTCCTCGGGGGAGGCTGCCGAGGTTCCTCGCGGGCCCCCCGAGGTTGCAGTTCGCGGGTGCAGTGCCGAGAAGGCTCGAGCGGTGCACGCGAAAAGCGGGCGAGCCAACCGAGGGGCCGGTCAAGGCCTCGGGGGAGGCTGCCGAGGTTCCTCGCGGGCCTCCCGAGGATGCAGGGTCGGAGAAGTAGTTGCGGTTGTAGTTGTAGTAGTAGTTGCGCAAGGGTGACGAAGCGGCCGTGCCTTCGGAGGGTCTTGGAGTAGGCTTGCCCCTCTGGTCGTAGAGGAGGAGCCGAGCGCGGTGCGCGAACCTCATAGTCATGGCCGTCGTCGTTTCCGAAACTCCAGCATTTCTAAACCGCGCCCGAAGCCGTGCGGGAGAAGCCGGCGTCACCAGCTTAGGTGGCTTCCCTGGCTAGGGCGTGCTTGCCATGTCCGTTCACAGCCCCCGCATCCGTGCGGGGGCAGTCGGGGTTGCGTGTTCAAATTCGGGGTCACCAGTGCAGGAGTCCGGACTCCAGCAGAATACGAATAAAAGATGGCAAGGCAAAAACTCGTCCGAGAGGATGTTTATTCGTAAAACCAACTCGGGAACACTGAAAAGCCCGTTTATCGGGCTGCCTTATAAAGCAAAAACCAGAAACCGAAACCGAAACCGAAAGCCACGCCTCTGGTGGTCACGTGATCCACAGGTGTAGCTCATTATACCCGCACGCGCGGCACGCTTTGGCGGTCACGTGACCAGCCACTCTGGCGCCGTGGATCCCCGCCGGTGACGTCACCGGCTGGAGCAAGGAGATTCTGATGCCGGTCTTGCTTGGGGGACCCATGGGTCGCTACGCTGTTCTTCATCTAGATGTTCCTGCAGAACAAACAACTTGGCTTGTACAGACCTTTGACAGTGTGACATCCAGTGCCAAAATGATGAGGACTCTCAAGATGTGATGAACGAAAGCGATGATGAGGATGATGATGACTTTACTCAATGATGAATCAAAGCTCTGTGCTCTTTAGAAGGTGAGTTACATCAGTTTTACGGCGGCCAGTTTGAAATATCCAAGATGGCCGCCACATAGGAGCTCTATGGTCATGTCTAGCTTATCGAATTCGTTACCATTGGATTCGGGGCCCTTGAAAATGTATGTTTAGCCGTTAGAATCAAAGCTTTATGTTGTTTAGAAGCTGAGATATTGAGAAACATCAAGTTTACGGCGGCCAGTTTGAAAAATCCAAAATGGCCGCCACATAGGAGCTCTATGGTCATGTCGAGCTTATCGAACTTGTTACCATTGGATTCGGGGCCCTTGAAAATGTATGTTTAGCCGTTAGAATCAAAGCTCTATGTTATTTAGAAGCCGAGATATTGAGAAAAATTAGTTCTACGGTGGCAATTTTGAAAATCCAAGATGGCCGCCACATAGGAGCTCTATGGTCATGTCGAGCTTATCGAACTTGTTACCATTGGATTCGGGGCCCTTGAAAATGTATGTTTAGCCGTTAGAATCAAAGCTCTATGTTATTTAGAAGCTGAGATATTGAGAAAAATTAGTTCTACGGTGGCAATTTTGAAAATCCAAGATGGCCGCTATACAGGAGTCTGTGCAAATAGCAACATTGGTTTTCTGACTGACTATACAATATAGTTTCCAAAAATATATAGTTTTCCAAATCCCCCAAAAATTCCAACGAAATTACATAGTGAACCTGACTATTTGGAGAAAATTGGATTTTAGTGGTTTTTCAGGCTTTTCACTCAAACCAATATGGCGGCCGAACCATGCGACCTACGACGACATTGTAATTTTATTTCTGTATCAATTTATACCGAGAAGATGCTCAAGAAATTTCATCCTGATCGGATAAAGTTTTTTACTTGTTGAATTATGACGTCATAACGGCGTCACCGTTGACGTCATAATTCACATATGTTATTCCGCATGGAGAGTTCTTTGCAATGAGACCTGTCTCAATTATTTCTGTGCAGCGGTTTTTGAGATATAGAGGTTAAAAGTTTTTTGGTTTTTCCAAGATGGCGCCCGTACCACGTGACCTGTGACGTCATAATATTCACGAAAATATTCTTCAGGAGGAGGCCCTCCTATGGTGAAAATTTCATGTCAATCGGACCAACAGTTGCCGAGAAAATGAATTTTTAAAATGCTGACACGGCACACACTTTACTTTACTGAAATGCAGACCACGTACGTACCCGAATGCTTAACCCTGCCTTTCGCTTCGTGAGCGCAGGGTAACGAGAACAGCACTCAGTAGAGAGTATACCTCCACCTGGTTGGCCATATCACTCAATGGTGAAGAATCACTTGAAAAATTCTACTACAGTACCTGGATCAGGATTCGGATCTTCACCGAAATTTAATCGATTCTTCCTTGTCACACACCCAACCTGTCCAACAAGTTTCGTCCAAATCTATCCATAACTTTTTGAGATAGCCTGCTTTAACTTTTTCGTTTTTATCCCCATCTCCCAATGGTGTAGAATCACTTTAAAAATTAAATTATTCTCATATCCGAATCCATATTCAGATATTCACCAAAATCGAATGGAATCGTCCTTGTCCGACACCCAGCCGGTCCACCAAGTTTCGTCCAAATGCATCCATAACTTTTTGAGATATCCTGCTATGTATCGTTTTTGGCCCCATATCCCAATGGTGAAGATTCACTTTAAAAATTATAGTTGGCACAACCGGATCCGAATCCGGATCTTCACCAAAATCTAATCATTTCGTCTTTGTCACATACGCTACATCTCTGCCAAATTTCGTCCAAATCCGTCCACCACTTTTTGAGATATTTTGTTCACAAACGGGCAGACAGACAGATAGACAGGGGTGAAAACATCACCTACATCCACCTTGGGTGGCGGAGGCAACAAACTGAGTGAAAACTAAGTACTCCCTTTCGGCGCTCGTTATCGCCGAGACCCCTTCGGCGCCCGGTGATGACGTCATGCAGCGCCTGGAGATGGAATATGAAAAGAGTGGTGTACAACAAACAAACGAAGAGAATAAAATCGACACTAGCCTCCAAGAGGTTACTCCTCTTGGTTACCTCCAAGGTTACCTCCAAGAGGTTACCTCCAAGAGATACTAGCCACTAGCCTCCAATACTAGCCTCCATGCTGCTTCTGCTGTCTCAACAATGGATGGAGGTCCTCAATGCCAAACAGGAAATTAGAGCTGTCTCCCTCGACATATCACGTGCCTTCGATACGGTCTGGCACCCCGCTCTGCTCACCAAACTCTCCTCCTTTGGGATCGATGGAAATCTCCACGCATGGCTGGCGGACTTCCTCTCTAGTCGTAGTCAACGTGTGGCCCTGAATGGGTTTCTCTCATCTCCTCTACCTGTTCAGGCTGGAGTTCCCCAAGGCAGTGTTCTGGGCCCTGTGCTTTTTCT
This sequence comes from Myxine glutinosa, assembly GCF_964187855.1. Lineage (NCBI taxonomy): Eukaryota > Metazoa > Chordata > Myxini > Myxiniformes > Myxinidae > Myxine > Myxine glutinosa. The sequence continues at coordinate 28,532,584 of NC_136268.1, read as the reverse complement.
GGTCTTCATCAATGATCTCTCCGACTCTCTTGAAAATCCTCTCTATCTCTTTGCTGATGACTCCACTCTCTGCCGCTCCATTCCTCATCCCTCAGATCGGCAGTCTCCAGCCTCCTCACTCTCTGCAGACCTGGACAAAATCACTGACTGGGCAAACAAGTGGAACATGTCTTTCAATCCTGACAAATCTCACACTCTTACGATGTCTCTCCGAAAAGACCGACTGGACAACCCTCCCATCCACTTTCTGAATAATCCTCTCCAAGAAGTTCTGTCACTCAAGCTTTTGGGTCTCACTATCTGCCATGATCTTTCCTGGGAAAACCACATTTCAAATCTGGCCTCCAAAGCCAGTCGCCGACTAGGCATCCTCCGTCGTGCGAAGTCCTTCCTTGGCACACCTGAGCTCCTCACCACATACAAGGCTTTCATCCACAGCTCAATGGAATACTGCTCTCCCCTCTGGGCTGGTGCTCCTGCCTCACACCAAGCTCGTCTTCATGCTGTTGAAACCAAAGCGTTCAGAATCATTGGAATCTCCCGTGATGAAGCTACCTCCGAGGGCCTTTCACTTACTCACCGCAGGCAGGTTGGTGGTCTTTTCGTCTTCTACCGACTCCTCTCCGGCCTTGCTCCTCCAGCTCTCTCTGGGCTCTGTCCCCCAAATATTCCTAAAGGTCGCACAAGATCTGCCTGCAACCCTCTTATGGTTAAACTGCCAAAATCAAGACTCTCTGCTCACCTTCACTCTTTCATTCCTCTTTTCTCCCGCCTCTGGAACAAACTTCCCCACTCCCTTCAATCCCACTCCTCCCTCCGGGTCTTTAAAACAGCTGTTCACCACCATCTCTTATCTTCCCCCATCCAAAACCTTGATCTTTTCTACCTCCGCTAATTTCACCCCAAAGCCTCTTTTTTGAAATACCAACTTATTTCCTGGAAGTCCTTGGTGTCCTTGTGTTTATACTTCTCCCACATCCCCCTCCCCCCTTCCCACGCCGCCTCCCCCCAAGCCCTCTCCCTCCCACATATTCCCGATGTCCCTCACAAATGTTGTTTATGTGCTTCCCCTTCTATCCCCATCTTGTCTACCACTCCCATTTTTATATACTTTGTTTGTTTGTCTGTTTGATTTGTTTGTGTGATAGATGTTAGCTCTTTCACGAGCCTCGATTATGTATACAAAAAAAAAAAAAAAAAAAGAGGGAATAATTCTTCCTTCTTCCAGACTATAACACTGTTGGGTCACACGGCAGATCGGTTCACTAATATCGAATTTCAGAAAGCTTCCAAAGTTTTTGCACAAAACAAACAAATGGAATTAAATGGATGTAATAAGTTTTTAACTTTGTTTTTCAGAAGCAAAGACATGTTTGTCCTTAAGAGATGTAAATGCCGTTAATCTGCTCTGTTTTTTTTCTTTCATCATGCTCCCTTTTTGTCTGTGTAGCCACGACTCATTCCGCCGTCACATGCCACGACAATTGAATGTTTCTCCACTGGAGCCGGGAAGTCCATCCTGGAGGACTTCTCCAAACATCGGGCACTTCAAACCTGAACTGTACAAGCAGTGCTCGGTGGAGTCAGGGAAGGACGAAGCGATTGAAACCTGTGGAAAACTGAACTTCTCATTGCGTTATGACTTCCAGATGGAGCAGCTGTTTGTGCGCATCGTCCAAGCACTGGACCTACCCATTAAGGACTTCTCAGGCTCCTCTGATCCATACGTAAAGCTTTACCTTCTTCCAGATCGGAAACGCAAGTTTCAGACCAAGGTTCATCGTAAAACTCTGAACCCTGTTTTTGAGGAGACCTTTTCCTTCACAGTTCCGTATGCACACCTGCACTCCCACGCGCTGCATTTCAGCATTTTTGACTTTGACCGGTTCACCAGGCACGACATGATTGGACAGGTATAGAGAGAATATTGTTGTGGAATTGTGTCATTGTCGTCTGTCATTGTGATTTACTTTGTTCTAAACATTTGTTTCACGCATCATTTAAGTTTCATTAGAATTATAAACTGCACAAGCCTTTAATATGTACAAGGTGTCCACAAATTACTGTTCCAAATTGAAACTGTAGTAGAAAAAAATAATATGATACAACGATGCGGTTTGGGTAGGGTGGAAGAGGTTTCTCAAGGTTTTGTTGACTTTTTGGTTTGTAAACACATTTCTCATTTGACACGTGACGTCACATTTACTGAAAGCCGTGTCCCCGCAAGAAAGAACGCGGTGTATTTCCTGGTGTCTATAGAGACCAAATCAGCTACACAGGTTCAACAAAGCTTCAGGATGACCTATGGATGGCAGAGTAAAACGATTCCTTTGTGACACAAAACCTTTATGAAAACCGGTAGAATGCTGCAAAGAAGGGGGCAGGCCAGCCAAGCACAAGTATTGAGGATGTTGAGCACGTTTGAGTGCAATCCCTATTGGCCCATTCGGATTTGGATAATGATGTTGACAATAAAACTTTGAGCAATGTACTTTCACATGCCGGAAACTGCATTGTTATATCGCATCGGATTATTATATTTATTAAACTAGCAACGGTACCCGCCCTACGGGTGGGGCTTCAATTGGGAGGCCAAAATGAAAAGGCAAAATATCAAAAATTTAAAGCTTTTTTTATTTTGACCGAATTATATAAACATCCGTTAAATCATATCACACGCAAATCATCAAAATCTAAACAGTATTTGTAGAATTTCAACAAAAGCCACATTACTGTTCATATCGGTAAATATTATTCCATCGTGTTTCAAATTTGGGGAATGGGCTCTCCAATATTCGATGTGTTCACGGTTTGAATTACGTAACGTAACGTTTGTGACGATGTTTTCATTGTGACGATGTTTGTGTTCACGGTAGTGTTTGATGTGACGGTGTGAACGTAATTTCGTAATGTTTTTCGTTTTTATTTTCGTAATCGTTTAATGTTTAATGAACGTTTAATGAGCGTAAGAATGAGCGTAATGATCATTAAATGAATGTAATGAATGTAATGAATAATTCGATGCGAAACGAAAGACGCCTCAAAGCTGTCACATTCACAATCGCTATGTACTTTGTACTCCCCATATGTGTTTCCGTCATTGTAAAAACTACCAAGTCAACAGCTAAAAGGATTTTGAGCCGATAGGTGTTATAGCCTTGGCAAGATCGATGGAGACAGCAATCTGTTAGCTTATACACCGCCCAAATAGCTATGTGGAATTCTCTCATGTAGAGATTAAACCCACGTCGTTTGAACTTTGGCCGTGGTCATTATTTACTTTTAATGATGTTTATATACGAATCAAAAAGAAGATAATTGGTTTTGGGTCTTCCTTTCCGCATATCTCGTGGGATTGTGAGTTGGATAGACAACCGCAGGGACGCTGAAAAGCATTTTGAGTTGAGGGTGCTAAAGTTAATAATATTTAATACATATTTTGAAAATAAGTAAATCAAACATAAAAATAAAACCTCCACCCTCTCTGCTCTGCTCATAGTCTTACACTAAACCCAAAATATCCCAGTATAAAAAATATTTTAATAATATATATATATTTATTGCCATTGCAGTTAAACAATACAGAAAAGCAGGAGGTGCTGTAGCACCCTCAGCACCCCCCACTTCCTGCGCCCATGGACGACCGTGATGGCGGGGAGGGGGTTGGCATTCTCTCAAGCAGGGATTCAACCCATGTCCTTATAAAAGGTCTTTGTCCGAGGTCACCGAGTCCGATCGGTGCAGCTGATCAGTGCAGCCGTGAAGCGATCGGTGCAGCCGTTTGTGCGGCACCCGGGAAAATAACGTTATACGGGAGTCCAAATCTGAAATTGCTGGAGGCCAAAGCTGAAATTGGAAAAACAATATAGCTTATTTTCCTCCAGGAGATCCCAGGATAACCCACCCAAAATATCGTTGCGATCGGTTCAGCTGTTTTTGCGGTACCTTCGAACGGACGGACAGACAGACGGATGGACAGACAGACAGACGGACGGACGGACAGAGAGACGGACGGACATGTAGTGAATTATAGTAAGATTTGAATTTGGAACCATAATTTGTGGACATGCCATATTTATACTATATGTATGTATGTGTATGTAGATTGTACATATAATAATAATAATAATAATTCATTTATTTTGTATAGCGCTTTTCCAGAAGCCCAAAGGCGCTTTGACAGAGTGGAAAACATAATGCATAACAATACATGAAAACAACAATTGCAAAAAGACAAGAATCAAGAAAACAAACAGCAGCGATATACGGCATATATATAAGACAAGAATCAATAGGGAAATATTTAAAGCAAAAGGAGGGAGAAGGAGAAGAGATAGTCAGGGGTTAAATGCTGTGGGTTGAATGTTGAATGCAGCGTTGAACAGGTGGGTCTTTAGTGATGTTTTGAATGTGGTGAGTGAGGAGGAGTCTCTGATGGTGTGAGGTAGTGAGTTCCAGAGGGTGGGAGCAGCGATGGAGAAGGCCCTGTCCCCCCAGGATCTGAATTTGGTCCGGATGGAGGGGGTCAGGAGGTTGGTACCAGCAGAGCGGAGGTTGCGGGTGGGAGTGTGTCTGGAGAGGAGGTCAGCCAGGTAGGATGGGGCCAGGTTATGGAGGGCTTTGTATGTCAAGAGGAGGATTTTGTACTGGATTCTCTGGGGGATGGGGAGCCAGTGAAGCTTGTAAAGGACGGGGGTGATGTGGTCACGGGTCCGGGAATGAGTGAGTAGACGGGCAGCGGAGTTCTGAATGTATTGGAGTTTATTGGTGATTTTTGAGGGTGAACCATAGAGGAGGCTATTGCAGTAGTCCAGACGGGAGGTGATGAAGGCGTGGATGAGGGTTTCTGCAGCCGTGGAGGAGAGGGATGAGCGGAGACGGGCAATGTTTTTCAGGTGAAAGAAGGCTGACTTTGTGATCTGTTTAGTGTATTTGTCGAAGGAAAGGGTTTGGTCAAAGATGACGCCAAGATTCCGGATGTGAGGGGAGGTGGATACTGGGATACCGTCGATGTTGAGGGCAAAGTTATGGGTGGATTTTGTGAGCGTTTTTGGGCCAATGATGATTATTTCAGATTTATCACAGTTAAGCTTGAGGAAGTTGATTTGAAGCCAGGATTTTATTTCAGTGATGCAGTTTGTCAGGATAGAGTGGGTGTCGGTGGAGACGGACTTGGTGGAGATGAAAAGCTGGATGTCATCGGCGAAGCAGTGGAATTGGAGACCATGACGGCGGATTAAGTGACCGAGCGGGGACAGGTAAAGGATGAAGAGGAGGGGGCCAAGAACTGAACCTTGGGGGACACCTTGGGGGAGGGGAGCAGTGGGGGATTTGCAGTTATTGATGGAGATGAACTGGCATCTGTCAGAGAGGTATGATTTAATCCAAGAGAGGGCAGTGCCGGTGACGTTAAAGGTGGATTCAAGTCGGGTGAGGAGGATAGTGTGATCGATGGTGTCAAAGGCAGCGCTGAGGTCGAGGAGGACGAGAATGTTGAGGTTGCCAGCGTCAGAGGAGAGGAGAAGGTCGTTGGTGATTTTGAGGAGAGCAGTTTCAGTACTGTGGTTGGAGCGGAATCCGGATTGGAATGTTTCATACAAGTTATTGGCAGAGAGATGATGTTTGAGTTGAGTGGCTACAGCGCGTTCCAAAACTTTTGACAGAAAGGGTAGGTTGGAGATGGGTCTGAAGTTGTTTAGGGTGTCAGGGTTTAGACCAGGTTTTTTTAGAATGGGGGTAACAGCAGCAATTTTGAGGGAAGGTGGGACGATGCCTGTAGACAGGGAGGAGTTTATTGTTGCAATGATAAGTGGAGAGAGAGCAGGGAGGGAGGCTTTGACAAAGCTGGAGGGGATGGGGTCAAGAGTGCAGGTGGCAGTTTTCATTCCTATGAGGAGTTCAGAGAGGTCAGTAGGAGAGATTGGGGAGAACCGAGACAGGGGATGGCAGGACAAGGGGGGGCAGGTGGTTGGAGGGGGAGCGGGTGCGGCGGTGGTCAAGCTGTTGTAGATGTTGTCAATTTTGCGTTGGAAGAAAGAGAGGAAGGAGATGCAGTTGTCTACTGTGAATGACTGGGTGGTGGTGTTCAGGGGGCGGAGGAGTTTGTTTATTGTCGAGAAGAGTGCTTTTGGGTTTCCGGAGCCAGAGTGGATAATTTGAGAGTAGTAGGCAGAGCGGGCGCGGGAGAGGGCATCTTTGTAGTGTTGTATGTGGTCCTTGTAGGCTTGGGAGTGAACTGTGAGACCCGTTTTATTGCGGAGTCTTTCAAGTTGGCGAGCACGAGTTTTCATCAGGTGGAGTTCAGGGGTAAACCAGGGAGCAGAATGGGTGAAAGAAACTGTTTTGGTTTTTACAGGCGCAAGCTGGTCAAGGCAGGAGGAGAGAGTGTGGTTGTAGTAGTCAGTGAGGTCGGAAGGGGTGTGGAGGTCAATGAAGGGAGAAGTGGACATTTTTTCAGAGAGGGTGGATGAGAATGAGGTAGGTGAAAGAGCGTTTAGCTTACGGAAGTTGATTGTGCGATAATGCCTTGGTGTTGGGGCGGGGATGTTGATGGTCAGAGTGATGGCTAAGTGGTCAGAGAGGGTGAGGTCGGAGCCATAGAGATGGTGCAAATTTAATCCAGTGGAGCAGACAAGGTCCAAAATGTGACCACGGATATGGGTAGGAAACGTATATACACTATTGTACATATATACAGTATATGACATATATACACTATTGTACATATATACAGTACACATATACAGTGATACATATTATACATATATCCAGTATAATACTATATATATATATATATATATATATATATATATATATATATATATATATATATATATATATATATATATATATATATATATATATATATACAGACTTGGCATTTGATATGGAATTTTTTTTTTGTGGGGGTGAACTTACTTTTCAAGATGACTTAGAACCAAAAGTTCATTGGAATTATGTTGAAATTATTCTAGATTTTGTTAATGTGACCTTTAAAAGAAACAAAAACCACATTTGACATTTCGAAGCAAATAAATTGATCCTTGAAAGTGATGTAAACTGATATTGAACTCAATTCACGGACAGTACTGTGTTAAACTTCTGTACGTTTTCCAGAAGTATTTCTTTATTTTGCACATTAGCCAAAAAATATTTTAACAAAAACAAAAGTTAAATTACAACTGGGATTACGGACAGTAAAATTACAGTTCAGTACGTCGTGTAACCCCCACGAGCATTCAGGAGAGCACGTACACATCGAGGCATGCTGTTCACGAGATTTGCCAAGGTTTGGACAGGAATCGCTTGCCAAGCAGTGACAATAGCCTGCTGCAATTCACGCACAGAGGTAGGCTGCTGGTCCAAGTTGTCGATTTGACGCGTTAATTCTGCCCACAAGTTCTCTATCGGATTCATATCCGGGGACATGGCAGGCCACTCCATATGCTCTACACCACGGTCAGCAAGAAAGTGTTGGATCATGCGAGCACGATGAGGCCATGCATTGTCATCTTGGAAGACAAAGTTTCCTCGAAAGGCTACACGAGCAAATGGAAGCAATGTTTCTTCCAGAATGGCCCTGTAATTGAACTGGTTCAGGTATCCATTCAGAACAACCAGGTCAGTTTTGCCCCCTGCATGAAAAGCAGCCCAAACGGTCACCCCACCACCTCCAGCTTGGACTCTTGACACTATACAATCTTCGTTGTAGGCTTCATGCACTTGTCTGCGCACTCGGACATGGCCATCTTGACGATAGACCAGAAATCAAGACTCGTCACTGAAGATCACGTGATTCCAGTGTCCTGGCTGCCATTGACGGTGCCCTCTGGCCCACTGCAATCGGTGCTGGCGGTGTTGTCTTGTCAGGCGTGGCTTTCTCAGGGGACGCCTGACATGATAGCCTGATTGAACCAGTCGTTGGTTGACTAGCCTTCTGGATACAGGCACATTTGTCAGTTGCTGTCACTCAGCCCTAAGCCGATTAGCTGACTTGGTACCGCCATTGCGGACTAACCGGTGCAGCTGGCGATCAACGCTCCTTGTGGTTCTGCGGGGACGTCCTGGCCTCGATATTGGAGGAGGGACACCCCTCTGAGCATTTCGTTTCGGGATCTTTGACACCTGACCTTGAGTGATGCCATACTGCCGAGCAATAGCACACTGTTTCATGCCGGAATTTCGTAAAGCCACCACTCCATGACAAACAGCATTGTCGAGTTGACGGACCATCTCCCAAGGAAGCGGCAATAAATTTTGTAGACCTGCAGCAGTTGTTTTCCACTAATACAGAACACAACAACCCTTATTAGGCTATCAGCTAGGGGGGTCAACCCGTACCAAATTGAGGGAGTAAGGCTAATAATTATTTTTGACAAGGTTTTTACCTCTAGAATAAGAAAATATGTGATTGCAAATTCAACGATGTAGCTAAATGTGTGTTATCACCCATTGATACATTTCAATGGGTGAAATGTATCAATTCATTGATACATTTCCACTATGTCGAAAATACGTGGTGGTGCGATACTTTTTTCCATGTGTATACTTGCAAATCTACTGAATGCCAGTTATTTTCGTGCATATTTTGTGCATAAAGTTGTTGCTATGATGGCAGCCATTTTGTGAAATTGGGCACCATATTGGATTCTATCTTCTTGGATTAAAGTTCAGATGATGTATTTCATACTTTAAGAGAGTTGTAAAGTCTTAAACATCTCAAAACGCAATGCTATTTGTTACAAATTCCTACAAGAATATGAAACATGGTGTTTTTAATAGAAAAACATGCATTTTGGCGGCCATTTTGAAAATGAGGTGATAACACCCATTTAGCTACATGGTTGAATTTGCTATCACATATTTTCATATTCTAGGGGTAAAGACCTATCCAAAAATCAATATTAGGCTTACTCCCTCATTTTGGTACCAATGGACCCTATTTTGGGGGTCTGGCTGATGGCCTATATATAGCCGATTGTGAAGCCAATCGTCAAATGTACCTGTCCGTACATTTTGTCACGCCACCTGTGATATAATCCTGTTATTGACTTCTTGCTGCGACAGACAATCAGTGACATGGTTCTTTCAACAAAGACATCACCGAAGGGTAAAGGAAACTCACCAGATTGATATACTGAGTTCAGAAAGTAAACCCAAGTCAAGAAAAAAAAAATATTCCATATTAAATGCCGAGTCTGTATATATATATACTAGCTGTCTCCGCAGAGCTGAGTGCCACCTTCTTTGATGGTGGGGAACTGAGTCAGCTGCTTTAATCATCGAAACTATTTTTAAGCCTAGTGAAAAACATACTCTTTGATACGATATGTGTATATATATATATATATATATATATATATATATATATATATATATATATATATATATATATATATCAATGAGGTTAACATGACCTCTCATGTTAATGATTCCAATTAAATATTTTTGTGTTTAACGCAACAAAGGATGAAGATGTTTAAACATCAGCAGTTTGAATGTTGTTTCTGTAGAAACATGACTTTCTTGTGACTCAAAAATGAGCTTCCACAGGCACAGAGAAATGATATATATTTTTAAAGTCACAGTTGCCGATGACAGAGCGAACAACACCTAAATCATACAACACCTAAATCATACAACACCTAAATCATACCGGCGTGGCATGAAGTCCATGCCAATGGCACAATAAACAGCAGTGTGATGGCACCACAGCAATTTGCATTGCATCGCATAACTGGTGAAGTTGTGAGCGCGAATTACTCATTGGTAAATGTACAAAATTCACATTGTTTTTGAATAATATTATGAATATTTTCAAGTGTTTGTGTGCATTATTCAAGAATACATTATTCTTTCACGACTGAACCGTAACACCTTAACACCTGTAGGCCCTACAATTTGGGTGTAGGTGCTTCAGGATCTTTGCAAGGTTTTGAGCAACCCCACCCCCACAAGGAAATTATCCCTGTATGCCTCGACGTACATATGAAAAAAAAACGGTAAGCCAATCTCCCCCAGATTTTGCATACGTGCTGGGGGTACCAAATTTTAGGTCACAGTCCCCCACCTCCTTTGCCCTGCCAAACAAATCCCTGTATGAATGTGTCATTTGGCCCATCATTGCCATGGTGCACTCTTGGGTTAATTTTTGCCACAGCTTTAAACATCAATCTTCTTGATTGTTTACGAAAGTCTAAATAACCTCATCTTGGTGACCCAGCTTGGGTGGGGTACCCAACGTTGCACGGGGGGGAAAAAAAAATGACCAAGAGGCTTTGGCACATGTTGTGCATTGAAAATGTTGAAGTCTTCTGAATATTTTCAAGTGTTTATTTGTGTAGTTTTTTGTGTTTATTTGTGCATTTGTCCGTTACTCTTTCTCGGCTGAAACGTAACACCTAGAGGCCCCAACTTTTTGATGTCACTACTTCAGAATCTGGGCACGGGTATAAGCAACCGACACGTTGGGCCTTTGGGGCTTGCGGATACCAAAAGCCACTATAAAGTGTATATTGGGATGTGGGGTCAGGCAGTTTTGATGCTGGCCCGCAGGAAAAAGGTGAACCACCACGAGGCCAATAACTCCACAGCTTTTCAATGGGCAACATGTCCCGAAACCAACACCAGGAAAATGTCATCCAGCCGGGCAGCGCTGAATATTCTCCCCTCCCCTGGCCTCCCGGGTAGCCCCTCTAGCTACTAATCTTTATTTGTTTAATAGTGTATATTAATATATTAATGTTTCAGGTAGGTAATGACTACAGTTAATACATATATATATATACTGCAAAAAAAGAAACGCAAAAGTGATTTTAGATGTATATTTTATATATCATATAAATAAATCAACAGATGGTAATCGATTGTTCAAAATTGTCACACATCATTCTCATTGACTCAGGTTCCATATGGCACACATGGAACAGTAGATTTTCAAGGTGAAGGTCATCTGTGCTCAATATCTTGTCTGGCCACCATTAGAGTCCAAAACTGACTGGCATCGTCGTCCCATGGAAGCAATCAGATCCCGAATTGTGGCCTGGTGAATGTTCACCCACTCTGCCTGCAGTGCTTGTGCCAAATGTCGGAGGTTCTGTGGTTGTTGCTGACGTGCTCGCAGTCGTTGATCCAGTGCATCCCATAAATGTTCGATTGGGTTTAAATCTGGAGACCTGGAGGGCCATGGCAGGACCTGGATGTTGTGATTCCTCAAAAAGGCTGTTGTCAGTCTTTCCGTGTGAGGTCGGGCGTTATCTTGTTGGAAAATGACGTTCGCTTGTTGCAAAATGGGAAGGACGTGTGGCCGAAGAATCTCATCGTTGAGTCGTGGCATGTTTTCGCTGTTCACTTGCTGTAAGATTGTGATGGCATGAAAATGAAAACCAAACGATTTTATAGCCCAGCAAGTGATGTTGCACGTGCATGTCATGTTGGTGTGTTTCGGTGCCAGGCTCTCACGTGGTTGTGTTTTTGCGATTGTTCCATCTCTTCGCCAAATTTCTGCAGTACCTCATTCTCTCCACACAAATCAATCCCAATCCATGCAGAAATGACCAATTCATTTTTGGTATTAATTTTGTATGGATATCGGCAACACTGTCAGATATTTACGATTTTACTACTTTTGCGTTTCTTTTTTTTGCAGGGTATATATTGTTGTGGATATGAGAATGTTGTTTTTTTTATTGTTGTGTAATGAATTGTTGTAAAATGTCACCCTCCTTCCTGCATTGGTTGTTGTATAAAGGTCAAAGGGCGTTCCCGTAGTTAATTCCATAAAACATACACGAAGGACACCATATATCCCTGTTCAGTAGTTATATCCTTATTATGTGTATTAGTGTAAGGCTGTGTCTTCCATTAATTTAAATACTCCATTGCACCAAGTGAAATAAGAGTAGATCCCCTTTCCCTTCACATTCCCCTTCCAACAATTGCCAACTGTTCCCTCCGCGACTCCATTCGCCACGAGGTCGGCTCGGAGAAGAAGGGGGAGGAGCTGCCGACTCCTGGTCGTGCCCGCCCATCGTCATCAAGGGCGGAGCCAGAGGGCCGTGCCGACCAATCAGGGCCGAGGCGAGCTCACCGATGGGCGTGTCCTGGACACCAGCGGCTTGATCGCCTGAGGCGCTATAAAGAGCGCGCGCGAAAGCCTTGAAGTAGTTGGACTAAGAGAGAGGAAAGAAGTGCGCGTGAAAGCCTTGAAGTAGTTGGACTAAGAAAGAGAGAGAAGAGAAGAGGCGAAGCGAAGCAAAGAGAGCAAGAGTCGAGGAGGGAGGAGATCAAATCACAGACAAGCCAAAAGAGAGTCCTGGAGTTTGTGAGAGAGGGAGAGAGAACCCGTCACGCCAGACCCCCCACCAGCAGCATTGGCTCCACCAAGCAGCTCCGACCCGTTACCCCGCGCACACGACAGGATCGGTGGCATCGGCGGCCGTCGAGGTCCAGCCCGACGTCCCGTGCGGGATCAAGCTCCAGCCAGCTCCGTGCCTTCCTCCCCCTCCAGCCACCCACCTCCTTCCAGCCAATCCACTCTGCAATTCCCCGTGTGAGTCCGTCTTTGTTTGTTCTGTCCAGGGTATTAATTAAGCCTGTTTAGATAAGCTAGCGATTTTCACTGTGTCTCTTTGATTTCTTCTGTAAATTATTTTATTATCCTTCCTTCTCCTTGGTTACTTTTGGTTGTAAATAGCAAATAAATTATATTCATATTCCCTACTTCTGTCTTCCTCTTCTTCACATCCGTGTCGCCTTTGTCTTTTCCCCATTGAATATCTGTGGCAGGATTTGGCCCACGTTTAAGGGATCGGGTCTAGTCATTGTAAAAACAGTTCGGGCCGCGGCGCCATCCGCTCGGCAAATTAACATCTTATCCGTGGTCCGTAACAATATATATATATATATATATATATATATACTAGCTTGGCTCGGCTCGCTCCGCTCACCTCACCGAGCGTCTTTACTGAGGAACGGCTTATTTTAGCTGAGGCTAATGACTGTACCTGAGTTGCTGTGTTGTCATGATTTACACCAATCATAATACAAACAATTATTTTGCACAAATGTATTTGTAATATACGTGATCTCACATTTTATAAACAATTGAAGTTGAAAAAAAAAAATTCCCCAAAAAACATTTTTAAAAAAAATTGGAGGATTTTTCAAACAAAATACCCTTAGGACATACCGACGGGTGAGATATGTGCATACCAGAAGTTTGGTACGATTTCACAAAAGTTTGAGAAATTAGTTCAGTGACAAGACAACACAAGACATGACAACACAACACAGGACAGGACAGACACTGCACAGATATATATATATATATATATATATATATATATATATATATATATATATATATATATATATATATATATATATATATATATATATATATATATATATATATCATTGTTATGTCCCCAGAAGTAGCGCATCTACCCCGGACGTGGTATAAAGTGTTTGTCAAAAATCGTGCGATAGCATTTTGGTTCGACGATGCGAAACATTTAGCACCTGCACCTAGCCCTCTTGCATTTTCCATAGAAGTTACAACTATGTCGAACAATTTATCTGTGCTCCAGTGGCAGCTCATTTTTGAGATGCAAGAAAGTCATGTTTCTACACAAAAGCAGTTTTGTAGGATCTATCCATATCCAAATGCAAGAATTCCACAATACAAATCCATCAGACGTATTTTGTTTATCGTTTAGAGACACTGTGAGTGCGAAAGTCCAAACGAAATGACATAGCGGTCGCAAACCTTCAGTGAATACATCCATCAAGATAGAGACCGTAAGAGAGGCCTTGCAGGCTTTTCCGAAAAAGTCGACACGCTGACTTGCCCAGCTGGTGGGAACATCTCACACAAACTTTGGGAGAATCATACACAATGATCTGAAACTGTATCCATGGATGATACAGTTACTGCAGCACCAGACTGGAAGAAAGAGGGAGAGGTTGGGATTTTGCACCTCTATTGCCCAGTGGATTAAAGAAGAGCAGGAGTTTTTTAGACAACATCTTATTTGGTGATGAGGGCCACTTCCATCTCAGCGGGCATGTGAACAATTTTGGGCAGAACACCAACCGCATCAACATATGGAACAACCAGTTTCTGTAGCGAAACTAATGGTTTGGTATCATACATATCGGTATAATATGACCTTTCTTGTTTGAGAACAAAGCCGGACAAACAGTGACCGTCAACTCAGATAGATACATCGACGTGCTGCAGAGAAGATTCCTTCTGGTACTTCGGAAGAAGGAAGACTTCACAATGAAGTCAGTTATCTTCCAGCAAGACAGTGCACCACCTCTTAGTCCAATGGTGCTTTGGCGTATTTGAGTCCACATTTCCCAGGTGATCGACTCATTTTTTGATGGACGGACAACCCATGGCCTCCCTACTCCCCGGATCTATCTCCTCTCGACTACTACCCATGGGGTCCTTCAAAGGTAAAGTCTATGAAAACAACGCACACACTGCAGGAGTTGAAGATTAACATCTGAAGGGAAATCAGACACAGTTCTCCAGGAGCTCCAGTATCGAGCTCCAGAAGTCCAGAAGTCCAGAGCTCCAGTTCCAGAAGTCCAGAGCTCCAGTTCCAGAAGTCCAGAGCTCAAGTTCTCAGCCGAATCATTGGTAACTTCAGTATCGCTGTGGCAGCTGAGACACCTTGAAGCATGGTGCGTGGATTGAGCACTTCCTCAAGTACTAATGATATCACACCTTATTACTTGTTGAAGCATTTGTTTTGCTTTAATAAACAAAATTGTAACTAATTATGTGTATTATTAGACAAAAGCAAACAAGACTTTTTTGTCAGGTCAGTTTTTTGGGACTGCCACTGGCAACATGTAACCCAGTGCTACCTGCCGCATGATCGGGTTGTCGGTGACTAAACCGACACCCCTCAACGGCTTTGCTCGTGGGGAGGATGACTGTGACACCTTGCCGAGATTAAAAACAACACCTGGCAAAGGGCAGTTGAGCTCTGTAGGGAGCCAACAGCCATCCAGTAAGGAGATCATGTCTCCTAAAAAAAACACCCATCCGGTTTGGACTGGTTCAAGTCATACAAAAGACTTTAAAATGGTACATGCTGCTTCCTTGCTTGAAAAGGATAAGGCACAGAAATTTCCATTGATGCATCCTTGGGGAGGAGGAAATTCCTCTTGAGGAAATGCCCCACGGTGTACGGTGATAAAAGTGATGCCATTGTTCTGTGGCGTCGCTGGTACCGAGAGTATCCCAGGAAGTGATGGCACTTTCCCCAAGCTCAGTGGCTGTGTTACGTGTTCGTCTCGGCTGTACGTCCATGTGTGTGTGTGTGTCATGTCTATTACCAGCCTTCCCCCATGTCTAAAAATAAATAAATAAAAAGAACAAACAATAATAAACAACCTGCGGTAACCCGTGAAAATCACGGGCACAAATAGTGTTTATGTTCATACAAACTAATTTGCCCTTCCTCTTCCTTTCCGCTTCCTTTCAAAATAATTGTGTCAGTTGGCACCAACATTCATTCTGCCGGATCTCCTGAATATCGCTTTGTATTCAACTGCAGTATTGTCTCTTATAGTGTGATTACTGGTAAGTATCCCCTTTACATTTCTGATCGCATTTATATTTGTATTAAAAGGCGTAGCATGCCTCTCGAGTCGCTCCGCGTCCGGCACACATCGGGACGTCTTCTTCTTCTCCTCGGTATCACGTGCAGCGTCTCACTGTGCGTAAAACAAAATGGCGTGGGTTATTCAAAACTTTTCACTGATTTTCAGCTTTTATTCCACACTTATAGACATTTGGAGACATAGGTATGCTTATATGGAAGGGTTAGTCATAACTACATAGTATTGAAGGAGTCCGGGCTCCAGCATGATACGGACAAAAGGATGGCAAGGCACAAACTCGTCCGGGAAGCTATTTATTCGTAAAACCAACTCGGGAACACTGAAACTCTGAAAAGCCCGTTTATCGGGCTGCCTTATAAAGCACAACCAGAAACCGAAACCGAAAGCCACGCCTCTCAGGCGAGGCGTGCTTCGGTGGTCACGTGATCAACAGGTGTAGCTGATTATACCCGCACGCGCGGCACGCTTTGGTTGTCACGTGACCAGCCACTCTGGCGCCGTGGTTCCCCGCCGGTGACGTCACCGGCTGGAGCAAGGAGATTCTGATGCAGGTCTCGCTTGGGGGACCCATGGGTCGCTACACACGCCCCCCCAGAATGGACTTGATCCAGGAAGGTCAACCTGAGGGGGGTCCGGATGACCCGACCGAAACGACCCCTGGCCAGTCGCGGGGGGGGGGGGGGGGGTCCGGTGTGGTGGCGGGTGGTCAGACGGGGGGTGCAGGCAGTGGGGGGGTCCAGTGTGGTGGCGGGTGGTCGGACGGGGGGCCGGGCAAGTCCTCGGGGGAGGCTGCCGAGGTTCCTCGCGGGCCTCCCGAGGTTGCAGTTCGCGGGTGCAGTGCCGAGAAGGCTCGAGCGGTGCACGCGAAAAGTGGGTGAGCCAACCGAGGGGCTGGTCAAGGCCTCGGGGGAGGCTGCCGAGGTTCCTCGCGGGCCTCCCGAGGATGCGGGGCTGGTCAAGGCCTCGGGGGATGCAGTGGACGGGGGGCGGCCGAGGGGCTGGGCAAGTCCTCGGGGGAGGCTGCCAAGGTTCCTCGCGGGCCTCCCGAGGTTGCAGTTTGCGGGTGCAGTGCCGAGAAGGCTCGAGCGGTGCACGCGAAAAGCGGGTGGGCCAACCGAGGGGCTGGTCCAGGCCTCGGGGGAGGCTGCCGAGGTTCCTCGCGGGCCTCCCGAGGATGCAGGGTCGGAGAGGTAGTTGCGGTTGTAGTTGCAGGTGCGCGAGGGTGACGAAGCGGCCGTGCCGCGAACGTCAGTGCGCGCGAAGGTGACGAAGCAGCCGTTCCGCCAACGTCAGTGCGCGCGAAGGTGACGAAGCAGCCGTGCCTTCGAATAGGTTCGGAATAGGTCTTGGAATAGGTTCGCCCCTCCGGTCGTAGAGGAGGAGCCGAGCGCAGTGCGCGAACCTCATAGTCATGGCCGTCGTCGTTACCGAAACTCCGGCATGTCGAAGCCACGTTCAAAACTGCGCCCGAAGCCGTGTGGGAGAAGCCGGCGTCACCAGCCGAGGTGGCTTCCCTGGCTAGGGCGTGCTTGCCGTGTCCGTTCGCAGCCCCCGCATCCGTGCGGGGGCAGTCGGGGTTGCGTGTTCAAATCACGTCGGGGTCACCAGTGAAGGAGTCCGGGCTCCAGCATGATACGGACAAAAGGATGGCAAGGCACAAACTCGTCCGAGAAGATATTTATTCGTAAAACCAACTCGGGAACACTGAAACTCTGAAAAGCCCGTTTATCGGGCTGCCTTATAAAGCACAACCAGAAACCGAAACCGAAAGCCACACCTCTCAGGCGAGGCGTGCTTCGGTGGTCACGTGATCAACAGGTGTAGCTGATTATACCCGCACATGCGGCACGCTTTGGTGGTCACGTGACCAGGCACTCTGGCGCCGTGGTTCCCCGCCGGTGACGTCACCGGCTGGAGCAAGGAGATTCTGATGCAGGTCTCGCTTGGGGGACCCATGGGTCGCTACAGTATCACACATATCTTAGGGCAACAGGAGCAATAGCTGGAGAGAAGTTCCTATTACAAACGTCAGAAATAAGCATTTTAATGATATAGATATTGCAGTGAAATATAAAGTTGCACATAATTTTGGACCACCCTGTACATATGTATATATTTACATCAATTACATGTATACTGGAGGGCCATCAGGTGTTGTGTGGCGATGGGGGATTGGTGAGGGGATTTGGGAGTTACCCGGCCCGCTGCTTGGCTGAGTGAGATTTTCCGGTGGTGGTTTCGGGAAGTGTTGGACATTTAAAAGTTATGGAGTTACTGATCTCATGGTGGTTACCTTTTGCCTGTGGGCCGGAAGCAGCACTGCCTGACCCCACCTCCCAATATAAAAGTTTGGGCCTCTCTGTGGTACAGTTTGGCCATGGGAAAAAGTAACGAGCAAATGCACAAACAAACACACATGAAAATATTTACAAGTTATCAATGTTTTCAATCATACACATGTGCCAGAACTCCTACCTCGTTTTTCCCCCACACAATGCTAATTACCCCACTTAAGCTGGGTCTTCAGGTTATTTAGACCGGAGTAAACCATCAAGAAGATTGATGTTTGAAGGTGTAGCAAAACATTAACCTGAAAGTGCACCATAGCAGTGATGGGCCAAATGGCCTAATTTCCTTGTTTGAGGTTAGTTTAATGATTTGCAGACTTACAAACATACATACGCAGAGAATTGCCTTGCAGGGGTGAGGGGCCGGGGGTTGTGCTCCTGAACCTGGGTACCCCAGCACGTATACCCAATCTGGTGGAGATTGGCTCAGCCTTTTTCTTTCTATTTTCAGACCAACACAACCATACAAACAGATAATTTTCTTGCAGGGGTGGGGGACCTTTTGAGGGGTGGAAGGGGCAGGGGGGGGGGGGCAGCTTCCAACTTTGCCCATATTCTGAAGTACCAACACCCAAGATTTGAGGGCTCGAGGTGCTGCAGAAAGAATAATGTACAAACGCACAAACACTTGAAAATATTTATAAACTGTGTGTGTGTGTGTGTATATATATATATATACAGTATATATATATGGATGATGTTTATGATATTAATAACATGTATGTATGAAATTTATAAGAATATTTATAAGATGTACATATAATATGTATGATATTTATGGGATGTGTATATACGAGTATATATAGATATTGTATATTTATAAGTATGAAGTTCAACCATACAAAAATTGCATATACTACTACGCTTGTATCTTATATATCACGATTCTCACCAAAAGGACCTCACATCACACCTATAACCTCCCTCTACCATTAAGTATTTTGCAACACTAGGTATTTGGTACAAATCATATTTTGTAATTTCCATGGAAATCTTGAGAGACCACATCCCACCCTTTCTCTCTGTTAAAGTATTTTGTGGTGCCATATATATGAACAGGTTGTGGTCCATAACCTGGGTGAAGCTGTGGAGATGTCCAGTGTGGATGGACTCTGGAGAGACGTGGAATGTGTACTCGAGGTGTGTCTCAATGCTCTACTCTCATAACTACGTTTTTCATCCTTTTTCAAGTCTCATGAGTTAGAAAGATGTGCACTAGGGTTTGTTAGACGACTCATCCCTATCGATACTACTTGTTAACAAACAAGTAATCTCAGCTTCATTATACAGTAAACGAGAACGGCACTCAGTAGAGAGCATACCTCCACCTGGTTGGCCATATCACTCAATGGTGAAGAATCACTTAAAAAATTAAATAACTCCCATATCCGAATCCATATTCACATCTTCACCGAAATATAATCATTTCCTCCTTGTCACATACGCAACATCTCTGCCAAATTTATTCCGAATCCGCCCACAACGTTTTGAGAAATTTTGTTCACAAACAAACAAACAGACAGGGGTGAAAACATAACCTCCATCCATCTTTGGTGGTGGAGGTAACAAGTAATCCAGTCGCTGAGGTCACCGGAAATGAAAGTCGAACTCTGAGCTTCTCAAATGTTCACAAAATTGGAACATGGACTGTAAAGTCGATGAATCAGGGAAAGATGTAATAAAGAGAGATATAGAAACCAAGAACTGAAACTTTTGGTATAAGTGAACCTCCATGGACTGGTTTGGGGCAGCTTCGGTCTGACGATTACAAAGTCTTCTCTTCTTGTCATGAAACCTGTAAAGAAATGGAGGGGCAGTGATTTGGAAGAAGAAAATTGCAGGGTCAGTACTGGGGTACAACCCAGTGATCTATAGGTTAATATCAGTGAAGTTGAAAGAACATCCAGTGAAGATCACCATCATTCAGATATATTCTCTAACTTCTGCAGCAGATGAAGAAAATGTCGAGGAGTATTATGAAAGTTGCAGGAACTGGTAGGACAGGAGCCTAAAGGAGATGTTTTAATTATTATGGGAGACTGGAATGCAAAACTTAGAGAAGCAGAATCAAAAAATGATAAAATTAAAAGCTCCGACCAAATATGACCTTGAAAAAGTATCTAAACAATATCCAATAAAGGTTAAAAAAAAACTGTTTTACAGAGCTGGGTTTGGAGCAAGCAGAGCAAGCAAGAGGTTGAGGTCTTTGTGACAGAAGAGGCCAAAAACAACATCGCAAAAGCAAGCATAAAAAAGAAGACTATGTAAATAGCTTGCAGAAGAGGCAATAAATATTACAGACAGGAGAAGAGAGATGAAAAAACAAAGGAGCATCAAGTGAGGACATTAAGTGGATAAATACCGACTTCTAACGACAAATGAAGAAAATAATGAATGAATGATCGTTTTAAGGCCATTTTCCCTGCTAGAGCGGGGGTTAGCCTTGCGGGCCCCATGACAATCATGGTTCGCTGTTTGAGGCAATGTTTTTTTTATGGCCGGATGCCCTTCCTGACGCCAACCCTTGGTCGCCTCTTACGATGCGCAGGGATACGGTGTACCTATTCTAAACCGGGGTACACACCAGGATCATTCATCCCAGCAAGCTGGTGCTCAATTTGCCGACCTCGGAAGGATGACAGGCTGAGTCATCCCCCCTGGCGTTAATTCAGCGATCGACCAGGATTCAAACTCAGGATCCTCGGATCCCAAACCGGCACCCTAACCGCTAAGCCAACACCAGGCTTCGACAAATGAAGAAAGATAAAGAGAAATATTTCAAAGAGGCATACAAAAAGATAGAAAAACAAGATATATGTTTTGAAGATCAGAGAGATCACAGGAATGCTTAGGTCTAGGATTTCGGTCCTTAAGAGTATAAACAGGAAAATGTGTGACAGAAGCAACACAGGTGGAAGAAAGATGGAAGGATCTATATATACAGAGTGGCCACAAAGTCCCAAAGCAAAATAGTGTGTCCTCTGTTACTTATTTGTTTTCCCAGGTACGTCTTCAGCATGACGGACACCAGTGAGTACAAGCTGAAGAGAAACTGATTACTTGTGTTTGGGTTCACGACCACATGTTACAAAGCAGCAAGTTTTGAAGACATAAGGACAAGATTTTTGCAGAGGTTCGATAAGCCAGCTCCTACGTGCGACATGATGCGGGCATGGGAGAAGAAGGCTTTTTCAACAGGGAGTGTCCTTGATTTGACTTGATTTGGAGCAAGACTCTTCTGCAGCAATTTCCCACCATTAAATCAACATGAAGCTTTTTTTTTTTCTGGATGAGTGTGCAATTTACCTTAGCAATCGATCCAGGAATGTTTATTTTTGTTGCAAAGAAAATCCTCATTTTTATGAGGGAATTGAACAGCATCCTCTTCATGTCATGATGTGGGCAGCAATTTCTGAAGATGATTTCATAGGGCCATATTTGTTCGATACAAGTGTCAATCACACTGCTTATTTGAAAATGCTTCAGACGTGGTTTGTTCCACAGCTGCGTGAGAGAGGTCTCGAGGCAACAGTTATCCTGCAACAAGATCGTGCACCAGCACATTATGCTCTCGCACTTAGAGAATATTTCGACGACAAATTCAGTGGACGATGGATTGGATGTGGATCCGAGATAGTGTGGCCTCCTCGAAGTCCGGATGTAACAACATGTGACAACTCGCTTTGGGGCATTGTGAAAGAGGAAATTTCTCATCTCCACCTAACAACAGTTGAAGACTTCAAAACAGCTGTCAGGGGCTGCTTTTATGACCTCCAATCCTCAACATGGAAGAAGATGTCCAGAAGAACATGGAGAAAAACTCAAATTAGTGTGGAGAATGGAGGGGGGCACACAGATAAATTCTAATTAAATTCTAACTGCGGGCATAGGGACTTTGTGGCCAATCTGTACAAACGAGATAGCAATATGGTGGCAACCTTCGAAGAAAGAGAATATGAGCAAGAAGCAATAGTGATAGAATGTGAGGTATGTAGAGCCCTGAAACAGGTGGAAAATGGAAAAGTATCGGGTGTCAATGAAATTCCAATATAACTCTTTGAGTTAGTTGGGGAGGAGACAATCCCAATTTGAACAGCTATTTGTACACAGATCAGGAGCAGGATTGTAAGGCCGAAAAGGTGGAAGCTGTCAGTCTACAAACCATTGCCAAAGAAAGGGGACGCAAGAGAATGCTCAAATAACCGAACCTTTGCCTTGATTTCACATGTTACAAAGGTATTACTGTAGATCATTCACCACAGAAGAGAAGACTTCATTAGAGGAAGAGGCAGACCTTGGATGTGCAGGTTTCAGAAGATTGAAGAGGTATGAGAGATCAAATCGCAAATCTGACATGAGTCATGGAAAAAACAAGGGGATATCAAAGGAAACCAAGCCGGAGTGAGGACAAAATGTTGTATCTCAGTTTTATAGATTATAGCAAAGCTTTAGATTGTGTTGATCATGAATTGATGTGGATTGTGCTGAGAGAGATGGGGATGTCGGAGCACTTGCTATGTCTGGTAAGAAGTCTGTACAGTGTACGCTAAATAAGAAATCTGTACAGTGTACCCTAAATATAAGAAGTCTGTACAGTGTACGCTAAATAAGAGGTCTGCACAGTGTACGCTAAATAAGAATCTGCAGTAAGAACAAAGTATGGAGAGACAGGATGGTTTGGGATTGGAAAAGGGATTAGACAGGGAGGGATGCATTCTGTTCCCTTACTTGTTCAATCTGTACGGTGAGTCCATCATGAGGAAATCAAACATGGATGACATGGAGACTGGAGTCAGGATTGAAGGAAGATGTATGAACAATCTAAACTAAAGTATGCTGATGACACCACTTTGTTGGCAGAGAGTATGGATGTGAGTCATGGACAGTGAAAAAGAAAGAAATGAGGAGGATTGATAGGTTTGAAATGTGGTGTTAGAGACTAATGTTAAAAAATTCATGGAGTGCAAGAACGACAAACAAATCAGTGATTGAAGAAGTTATACCACCATGTTGTACATAAGAAACACTGATGCTAAAACAGAAGTTGTAATACTTTTTGACACATCATACGTGCAGAAAACTAAAGTCTGGAGAAGTCAACCATACTGGGTATGGTTGAGGGAAGAAGAGGAAGATGCAGACCTTGTATATGCTGGATGGATGGGGTAAATGATGCAACCCAGCTGTCTTTTCCAGTGCTTCGGGAAGCAATGCAGGATCGGGATGTTTGAAGAAATCTGATCATTCATGTCACCGGAAGTTGGACAGGACTGGGCGGAACTGGACAGCAGGACAATCTCAGCTTCTTGTGAAGTGGGCCGGGGTTTTCTCGCAAATCTTTCACGAACCAGCTGGCGATGACCGACGTTCAACTCAAGGTTATTTCAGCAGGAATTTGTGATTTATTCAGGATGATGGTGATAACTGGCTTGTGATAACATTCAGGATAACGGTCTTCACAAAATATAACTATCGGATCGTTAACGTCCCCCAACTTTATGCTAGCAGATTGGACACCCCGCTACCCATCCGAGGGACGTCACACTTTCTGATGCAACTCCCTGTCCACAAAACGTCCGGAATCTAACTCGGGCTAAGTCCACAACCTGTGCAGTATCCTGATAGTTTTACCACTGGATCATCCACCCACCACTCGTTACCATATTTATATTATTACTGACAGCCTCTCTTGCTTTTTCATCCTCTGTACAACCGTGCATGCAGGAGAAAGATGACTTGGGAGAAATCATGTTTTCTCTGTGCTACCTTCCCACGGCCGGTCGTCTTACCCTGACAGTAATCAAAGGGCGGAACCTCAAGGCAATGGATATCACTGGAGCATCAGGTGAGCAGCACTTTTGAACCATGCTCACCTGGGATTTGTTACATTTTATGTATACAGTATCTAAACTCACGTGAAAAAGTAAGTACACCCCATGTAAAGTTTTGACTTTTTCAACATATTTCAACATGCAGCTATTTGATCTTCATTTCAACAACATTGATAGATAAAGGTGATATAATATAACAAATATCATGAAATATTTACATTTTGTAGTCCATTGTATAATTTAAATAAACATAAATACAAATTTCGCATGTGGAAAAAGTAAGTACATACACCCCGACATTTATCACTACTTCAAATACCTAAAATTAGAATCAGATGCACCAGCTCAGGTGCAAATGATTAGAACATCGTCAGAGAGGATCTTGGAGGAACCTGTCTTATTTAAACCTCAGACATTTAGTTTGGTTTGCTCCTTGTTGTTGAAGTGTGCGGAGTCACCATGCCCAGATCAAAAGAGCTCTCTGAGGCCTTCAGAAAGAAGGTTATAGATGCCTACGAGTCTGGGAAGGGATTTTAAAATCTCCAAACAATTTGAAATCGATCATTCGACTGTCCGGAAGATCATCTACAAGTGGAGAAGATTCCAAACAACTGCCAACTTGTTCAGGCCAGGCCGCCCAAGCAAGTTCAGCCCGAGAGCAGACCACAAGATGTTGAAAGAAGTCTCTAAGAACCCCAGAATGTCATCACGGGACCTACAGGTAGCTCTTGCCACTGTTGATGTCAAAGTGCACGAGTCTACCATTAGAAAGAGGCTGCACAAATTTGATCCACATGGGAGGTGTGCCAGGAGGAAACCTTTGCTGTCCAGAAAGAACATCAGGGCAAGACTAAAGTTTGCCAATGAACACCTAGGCAAAGACCAGCACTTCTGGAACAATGTGCTCTGGACAGATGAGTCAAAGGTAGAGCTATTTGGCCACAGTACCAGAAGGCATGTTTGGCGAAAACCAAAGACAGCATTTGACCACAAGAACCTGATACCAACTGTAAAGCATGGTGGTGTTAATATTATGGTTTGGGGCAGCTTTGCTGCATCAGGGCCTGGGCAGCTCACAATCATAGAATCCACGATGAATTCTTCATTGTACCAGAGGGTGCTTGAGGATAATGTGAGGCCATCTGTCGGAAAGTTGAAGCTCAACCGAAGGTGGACCTTGCAACATGACAATGACCCTAAACATACCAGTAAATCTACCAAGGATTGGCTGAAAAGAAAGAAATGGAGGGTTCTGGAATGGACAAGTCAAAGCCTGGATCTAAATCCCATCGAGATGTTGTGGGGGAATTTGAAACGAGCTGTGCATGCAAGAAACCCCTCAAATATCGCACAGCTGAAAGAATTCTGCATGGAGGAGTGGGCAAAAATTTCTCCCAGTCGATGTCAGAGACGGTAGACAGTTCTAAGAAACGCCTACTTGAGGTTGTTTCTGCCAAAGGGGGCAATACCACCTATTAGAGCCAAGGGTGTACTTACTTTTTCCACATGCGAAATTTGCATTTATGTTTATTGAAACTATACAATGGACTACAAAATGTAAATGTTTCATGATATTTGTTATATTATATCACCTTTATCTATCAATATTGTTGAAATGAAGATCAAATAGCTGTATGTTGAAATATGTTGAAAAAGTCAAAACTATACATGGGGTGCACTTACTTTTTCACGTGACTGTATATATATATATATATATATATATATATATATATACTCGGAAGAGTGCCGATGCTAAGTAATGGGAAAAGCCAGCAAAAGTGTCCCACTCCTCTCTCTCCCTCCCCTTATCCCACTCCCCCCTCTTTCCTCTCTCTCCCCCACTTCCCCACTCTCTTCCTCCCCCAATCTCCCCTCGCTCCTCTCCCCCCACTCTCTTCCTCCCCAAACGCCCCTCTCTCCTCTCCCCCCTCCCCCCCACTCCCTCCTCTCCCACTCTCTCTCTCTCCCCTTCCCCCCCCCCCACTCTCTCCCTCCCCCACTCCTTCCCCCACTCCTCACCTTCCCCCACTCTCTCTCTCCCCATTCCCTTCTCCACCACTCTGCTGTCTCTCCCCCACTCCCCTCTCCCTCGTCCCTCCCTCATATCCTGCCCCCCCCCCCCAATTCACCTCTCCCTCCCCTCACATCCCGCTCCCCTCCACTCCCCTCCGCTCACATCCCACTCCCTCCCCCACTCCCCTCTCCCTCCCCTCACATCCCAGAATTTACTTCCTGTTTAATATATATATATATAATATATATATTATTAATTTAATATATATATATATAATGTCGTGTGGGTGGTTCATGAAGCATGAAGCATGAAGCATGGTGGGAAGCATGAAGGATGTCACGCATGCACCTTCGTACATGGTAAAAATAGGAAACCACTTTGAAAGGCTTATGAGACACATAGCATCAGGGAGAGACAATAGATGGCCTTCATCAAATGGCTGAAGCGTGAGTAATACTGTCAGAAATCGATTCACCAATGAAGGAACACGGATTTCAGGTGACAGTTGAAAAAAAAAAACACTCACAAGCACAGAAGCATCTTTAATGTACCCGATTATTGACACGACTTGGGACAAAAGATGTTTTCCATGACGTTCCACTGAAGATGTTTTGGACAGAAATTTGTCATTTTATAAAGATGCTGTCGATAACTCACCTTCTCCTTCGGTAAGACACCATAGGATCTTTAACATCCACGAATTCTGGTAGACAGGACACCCGGCTTACGTCCATCAAATGGATGGCGCACACATTGATGTATCGCCCTGCCGGAAAGACACCAGGGTGGCAGTTTATATCTGGGCCAAGATTTGAACCCAGTCATGTCAACTCAGAAGTGAGTACATTACCTGAAGGCTATCCTATGAGTCCAGGTACACACAATACAGTGTGTCAGGATGAAACCAATTGGATGGATCCATCCTTTGTGTCACGATGAAAGATTGTAATGATAATGATTTGATCATAGTGGTCTTTTTACCTTTGACATGTCACAGGTCTACAAGATCTTTACTAGCTGTTGTTGTTGTTGTTGTTGTTGTTGTTGTTGTTGTTGTTGGGGATCTTTTTGTGGGTCGATTTTTTAAATGTGCACCCATTGGTCAGAAATCTACTGGTCCACACCCACATCTGTGGCTTGACTCCACCCCCATAGCACCGAGACAAAATTATATGGCCGCCATCTTGGTTTTCTGGTGGGCCGAACACATTAGGCCTGTAGGCCTCTGCTGATTGTACACTACCTAGGTTTGCTGCATCAATTTTTCACTGGCTTTGTTTGGGTTTAGTGTTATTCATGATGAGAGACCCCAAATAGTCTAATCATATATCAAATAATAGGAAGGTTTAATCAAGCCCCGTAAGAATTACTGAATGGAAAGGAACAAAATGGAAAGGGAGAAACGCCAACAGCAGAGTATAAGTGAGACTGATGGGGAGTGGGAGAAGGATACATGGGGGTGAAGAAGCTGCGCACAAGCTGAAAGAAACAACAAGTAGAGGAAGGGGAAAGTGGAAAGGAAACAGAAAAGGAACAAATCAACCGACAACTAACAAACAAATAGAGGAAGAGGGAGAGGGGGGAAATCACAATAAATGGAAATGGGGAGTGCTCGAGAATGTGGTTGTTTGGGGTAGAGGAGATCATGAGTGTCGATGGGGGAAAACCTGAGGTCATGGTGAACAGCTCTCTTGAATCCCTGGAGGGGGAAATGGGACTGAACCGACTGTGGAAGTTGATTCCACAGGTGAGAAAAAAGGAACACAGGTGCTATATGAACACAATGATGATTAAAGGCACCGATAAAGACAGCGCTAAATAAACGCATTGGTAGATGAGGGACGAGTGTACGAGTCATCCAGAGACGGAGGGAAGGGCGGAATGGAAAGCAGGCTGGGAGAAAGGTGTTTGGGAGGATTTAACATTTAAAAATTGCCGTTTAAAAAGTTTAAATTGATGGAGAGAGAGAGAAAGGAGGTGGAGAAGAAG
Source organism: Myxine glutinosa (assembly GCF_964187855.1). Classification (NCBI taxonomy): domain Eukaryota; kingdom Metazoa; phylum Chordata; class Myxini; order Myxiniformes; family Myxinidae; genus Myxine; species Myxine glutinosa. The sequence continues at coordinate 28,504,760 of NC_136268.1, read as the reverse complement.
AAGAAGAAGGTTTTTGTCATTTATTTAATTTGTATTAAAAGGAAGGCAGAAGGAAGGAGTTAAAGTGAGGGTGGTGAATAATGGCAAAGAGATGAAGGAGACACTGCAAGTGGGAATGGGAAACAGTTGGGAGGGAGCGAGGGGGGTAAATCACTCTGTACTCGTTTTCGGTTTTCATTTATTCGAAATCCAGACTCGGTGGGGTAGTGGTTAGAGCGTCCACTCCGAGTCTGGGAGATCAGCTGTTCAAACCCCAGACCAAACCACACCAACGACTATAAAAATGGTATGCGCTGCTTCCTTGCTTGACATTCAGCATTTAAAAAAAGATAGAGCACGGTTCGACCATAGGTTGAACAACTATAGCACAGGCTTGATGATCATGGTGCCATCCTGCTTTGAAGTTCCTTGTAAGGAAACCCATATTATTAGTAGGGCCTAGTAAGACTGCTGAAGTGTTTCTATCCTAGGAAGACTCAAAAAGAGGAAAGGGAGAGAACCGCACACCCTATATGCTGAGTTCGTTCATAGAGTTTGGAGTGTTGGCGGCAGGTGAAGAAGAAGAGCACACGATGGTGGAAGACCTGTAGACTTGTCCCATATATATTCCCATTAACAGATTAAGACAACAGATAGATGTTCCACATACAGCGTGTTCCAAAAACGACATGGACAACTTTGGTTGTTAATATATTTAGTACCACAAATAACACAACAATAACCTTTATTGTATTTTTGATACAGAAACTCATAAAGTTTTCTTACTTTCAGGTCTGGTAGTTTAATGTAAAAGAAAATGGCGACTCCACAGGAGAAAGCTCAGTGCGTCGAATGTTTCATCGAGACGAGATCCGACACTCAAGTCCAGCGTAAGTTCCGTACGAGGTATGGAAGGAATCTTCCATCACGGAATAGTATCAGAGAGTGCTACAAGAGGTTCAAAAAGGCTGGAAGTTGTCAGAAACAGAAAAGTACCTGTAGACCAAGCACAAGTGCAGCAGCCGTTGACCGAGTGCGTGAATCATTTCAACAAAGTCCCAGAAAATCAATCCGACGCGCATCCAGAGAACTGGGACTACCAACCACCACCGTACACATTATTTTACATAAAACACTGAAGCTTTATGTCTACAAGGTTCAGATTCTACAAGAACTCAAACAAAATGATGCACCCAAACGCAAGGTGTTTGCCTTGGAAATGCTCAGTCACATAGAGGATGACGAAGATTACCTGAAAAAGGTCATGCTCACAGACGAAGCTTGCTTTCATGTATCGGGGAGGTCAACCAGCACACTAAGGATCTGGGGCTCTGAAAATCCCTAGGTGGTCATTGAACACATACGCAACAGCCCAAAAGTCAATGTGTGGTGTGGCCTTCTCCATGACTGATTGGTGGGTTCGTTTTTCTTTGCGGAGGATTAATTGACCTTAATAATTTACATGAACATGTTGGAAGGATTCGCCTTCCCACTGATTGAAGACCTGCAGCCCGATATCATTTTTCAAAAGGACGGCGCTCCCCCTCATTGGGCCTTCGTCGTTCGAGCCATCCTGAATGAAAATTTTCCAGGTTGCTGGATTGGCTGAGACGGACCAACCGCCTGGCTCCCACGATCACCAGACATAACCCCCCTTGAATTTTATCTATGGGGGTTTGTCAATGATTCTGTCTACAACACCAAGATGGCAAACATGCAGGATCTTCGTTCTCGGATCACAGCTCCATGCGCACTGGTGGATGCACACATCCTGAGCCGAACATGGCAATAACTCATGTACCGCCTTGATGTCCTGCGCATGACAAATGGAGCTCACATTGAAGTGTATTGATGGTGTGGACAAAACTTCATGAGATTCTGTATCATATAAACCAAAGGGTATCATTGTATCTTTTGTGGTTCTAAATATGTTAACAACCATGTTTAGATTTCTAAATATGTTAAGTTGGTCAGGTCTTTTTGGAACACCAGGAGATGATATCCTCAGTACCATGACCAATGTTCGCCACTGTCATATTATCTATATCAACCATATATTTTGGGCTTTGATTCCTTTGTGTGCATTGATATGCAGAACAATAGTTAGGAGGTCACTTTATTTTCTATTTCAAACCTCCTTCCTCAGTGTGTTCAATCACACTCTTCTCTCCAGTACTTTGAATCAGCAGGTCATCCTCCATCCCTACCTGTGATATTTTCTCCCCTCTTTACCCTCAGCACTTCCTTTTACCTCTTCCCATCTCATTAAAGGTTGCCATGTTTTACTCTTTAAACTCTCTCCTCCTGTTCATTAATTTGCTTTGTGTCCACCTGTTGTCCCCACCGTCACCTCCCTCTTCCATGAGCCAAGACTTTGCATACATTGATACTCTAATCAAGACCTAATGGTGTAAAATAACAGCTCTGTTTCACGCTAGATCCTTACGTAAAGGTGTCACTAATCTGCGAGGGTCGTCGACTCAAGAAAAAGAAGACTTCGACAAAGAGAAACACGCTGAACCCGGTGTACAACGAGGCGATTGTGTTTGACGTCCCCCCAGAGAGCGTGGAGCAGGTCAGCCTGCTGGTCGCTGTGGTTGATTACGACAGGTATATCAAATGGTATTGTTCCTTCTCACTTCACTCTTATTGCTTTCTTCCTCAGCCGTCAGTAACCATATCATTCACCTGCATCCCACTCCCATCACTGTGAAAGTACCCTGGCAAACAGACAACCCATTCAAATGTTATTTGGGGACCGATAACTCGCAGGTGCTGCAGCATCTTGGAGATTGGCAACTAAATGGAACAGAAATCGCAAAAACTTTTCTGAAATGAAATGTTCAATGTCCATCATCATGTAAATAATTAAAGAATGCATAATCTTTGTCATGATAAATAATTAAAGAATGCATTATCTTTGTCAAGATAAATAATTAAAGAATGCATAATCTTTGTCATGACAAATAATTAAAGAATGCATAATCTTTGTCATGATAAATAATTAAAGAATGCATAATCTTTGTCATGATAAATAATTAATGAATGCATAATCTTTGTCATGATAAATAATTAAAGAATGCATAATCTTTGTCATGATAAATAATTAAAGAATGCATAATCTTTGTCATGATAAATAATTAAAGAATGCATTATCTTTGTCATGATAAATAATTAAAGAATGCATTATCTGTCATGATAAATAATTAAAGAATGCATAATCTTTGTCATGATAAATAATTAAAGAATGCATAATCTTTGTCATGATAAATAATTAAAGAATGCATAATCTTTGTCATGATAAATAATTAAAGAATGCATAATCTTTGTCATGATAAATAATTAAAGAATGCATCATCTTTGTCATGAAAAATAATTAAAGAATGCATAATCTTTGTCATGATAAATAAATTAAAGAATGCATTATCTTTGTCAAGATAAATAATTAAAGAATGCATTATCCTTGTCAAGATAAATAATTAAAGAATGCATAATCTTTGTCATGATAAATAAATTAAAGAATGCATTATCTTTGTCAAGATAAATAATTAAAGAATGCATAATCTTTGTCATGATAAATAATTAAAGAATGCATAATCTTTGTCATGATAAATAATTAAAGAATGCATTATCTGTCATGATAAATAATTAAAGAATGCATAATCTTTGTCATGATAAATAATTAAAGAATGCATAATCTTTGTCATGATAAATAATTAAAGAATGCATAAATCTTTGTCATGATAAATAAAATATTAAAGAATGCATAATCGTTGTCATGATAAATAATTAAAAAATGCATAATCTTTGTCATGATAAATAATTAAAGAATGCATAATCTTTGTCATGATAAATAAATTAAAGAATGCATTATCTTTGTCAAGATAAATAATTAAAGAATGCATTATCTTTGTCAAGATAAATAATTAAAGAATGCATAATCTTTGTCATGATAAATAAATTAAAGAATGCATTATCTTTGTCAAGATAAATAATTAAAGAATGCTTAATCTTTGTCATGATAAATAATTAAAGAATGCATAATATTTGTCATGATAAATAATTAAAGAATGCATAAACTTTGTCATGATAAATAATTAATGAATGCATTATCTTTGTCATGATAAATAATTAAAGAATGCATAATCTTTGTCATGATAAATAATTAAAGAATGCATAATCTTTGTCATGATAAATAATTAAAGAATGCATAATCTTTGTCATGATAAATAATTAAAGAATGCATAATCTTTGTCATGAAAAATAAATAAAGAATGCATAATCTTTGTCATGATAAATAAATTAAAGAATGCATTATCTTTGTCAAGATAAATAATTAAAGAATGCATTATCCTTGTCAAGATAAATAATTAAAGAATGCATAATCTTTGTCATGATAAATAAATTAAAGAATGCATTATCTTTGTCAAGATAAATAATTAAAGAATGCATTATCCTTGTCAAGATAAATAATTAAAGAATGCATAATCTTTGTCATGATAAATAAATTAAAGAATGCATTATCTTTGTCAAGATAAATAATTAAAGAATGCATTATCCTTGTCAAGATAAATAATTAAAGAATGCATAATCTTTGTCATGATAAATAAATTAAAGAATGCATTATCTTTGTCAAGATAAATAATTAAAGAATGCATTATCCTTGTCAAGATAAATAATTAAAGAATGCATAATCTTTGTCATGATAAATAAATTAAAGAATGCATTATCTTTGTCAAGATAAATAATTAAAGAATGCATAATCTTTGTCATGATAAATAATTAAAGAATGCATAATCTTTGTCATGATAAATAATTAAAGAATGCATAATCTTTGTCATGATAAATAATTAAAGAATGCATAATCTTTGTCATGATAAATAATTAAAGAATGCATAAATCCTTGTCATGATAAATAAAATATTAAAGAATGCATAATCATTGTCATGATAAATAATTAAAGAATGCATAATCTTTGTCATGAAAAATAAATAAAGAATGCATAATCTTTGTCATGATAAATAAATTAAAGAATGCATTATCTTTGTCAAGATAAATAATTAAAGAATGCATTATCCTTGTCAAGATAAATAATTAAAGAATGCATAATCTTTGTCATGATAAATAAATTAAAGAATGCATTATCTTTGTCAAGATAAATAATTAAAGAATGCATTATCCTTGTCAAGATAAATAATTAAAGAATGCATAATCTTTGTCATGATAAATAAATTAAAGAATGCATTATCTTTGTCAAGATAAATAATTAAAGAATGCATAATCTTTGTCATGATAAATAATTAAAGAATGCATAATCTTTGTCATGATAAATAATTAAAGAATGCATAATCTTTGTCATGATAAATAATTAAAGAATGCATAAATCCTTGTCATGATAAATAAAATATTAAAGAATGCATAATCATTGTCATGATAAATAATTAAAGAATGCATAATCTTTGTCATGATAAATAATTAAAGAATGCATTATCTTTGTCATGATAAATAATTAAAGAATGCATTATCTTTGTCATGATAAATAATTAAAGAATGCATTATCTTTGTCATGATAAATAATTAAAGAATGCATAATCTTTGTCATGATAAATAATTAAAGAATGCATAATATTTGTCATGATAAATAATTAAAGAATGCATAAACTTTGTCATGATAAATAATTAATGAATGCATTATCTTTGTCATGATGAATAATTAAAGAATGCATAATCTTTGTCATGATAAATAATTAAAGAATGCATAATCTTTGTCATGATAAATAATTAAAGAATGCATAATCTTTGTCATGATAAATAATTAAAGAATGCATTATCTTTATCATGAAAAATAATTAAAGAATGCATAATCTTTGTCATGATAAATAAATTAAAGAATGCATGATCTTTGTCAAGATAAATAATTAAAGAAAGCATTATCTTTGTCAAGATAAATAATTAAAGAATGCATAATCTTTGTCATGATAAATAAATTAAAGAATGCATTATCTTTGTCATGATAAATAATTTAAGAATGCATTATCTTTGTCATGAAAAATAATTAAAGAATGCGCAGAGGTTTCACAATCCCTTCATGAAACCCTCAAACAATAATTATGTGCAACTACAATGGGAATCTTCAGAACATCTCCCTTCGACTAAGGCAAAGCGACTTACTCATATTGTCACCATGGAGCAAATTTATTGTCAACATTATTATAACGAGGGAACATTACCATTGTGTAGATTATAGTTACCTCCTTTAAACTCTGTGTCCAATAAATCTCTACCCACGCCTCTACTAAATATGTATATATATATATACAGACTTGGCATTTAATATGGAATATTTTTTTGTGGGGGTGAACTTACTTTTCAAGATGACTTGCAACCAAAAGTTCATTGGAATTATGTTGAAATTATTCTAGATTTTGTTAATGTGACCTTTAAAAGAAACAAAAACCACATTTGACATTTCGAAACAAATAAATTGATCCTTGAAAGTGATGTAAACTGATATCGAACTCAATTCATGGACAGTACTGTGTTAAACATCTGTACGTTTTCCAGAAGTATCTCTTTATTTTGCACATTAGCCCAAAAAAATTTAAACAAAAACAAAAGTTAAATTACGACTGGAATTACTGACAGTAAAATTACAGTTCAGTACTTTGTGTAACCCCCACGAGCATTCAGGAGAGCATGCACACATTGAGGCATGCTGTTCACGATATTTGCCAAGGTTTGGACAGGAATCGCTTGCCATGCAGTGACAATAGCCTGCTGCAATTCACGCAAAGAGGTCGGCTGCTGATCCAGGTTGTCGATTTGACACGTTGATTCTGCCCACAAGTTCTCTATCGGATTCATATCTGGGGACATGGCAGGCCACTCCATATGCTCTTCACCACGGTCAGCAAGAAAGTGTTGGATCATGTGAGCATGATGAGGCCGTGCATTGTCATCTTGGAAGACAAAGTTTCCTCGAAAGGCTGCACGAGCAAATGGAAGCAATATTTCTTCCGGAATGGCCCTGTACTTGAACTGGTTCAGGTTTCCATTCAGAACAACCAGGTCAGTTTTGCCCCCTGCATGAAAAGCAGCCCAAACGGTCACCCCCACCACCTCCAGCTTGGACTCTTGGCACTATACAATCTTCGGTGTAGGCTTCATGCACTTGTTTGCGCACTCGGACGCGGCCATCTTGACGATCGACCAGAAATCTAGACTCGCCACTGAAGATCACGTGATTCCAGTGTCCTGGCTGCCATTGACAGTGCTCTCTGGCCCACTGCAATCGGCGCTGGTGGTGTTGTCTGGTCAGGCGTGGCTTTCTCAGGGGACGCCTGGCACGATAGCCTGCTTGAACCAGTCGTTGGTTGACTAGCCTTCTGGATACAGGCACATTTGTCAGTTGCTGCCACTCAGCCCTATGCCGATTAGCTGACTTGGTACGGCCATTGCGGACTAACCGGTGCAGCTGGTGATCGTCCCTCCTTGTGGTTCTGCGGGGATGTCCTGGCCTCGGTATTGGAGTAGTGACACCCCTCTGAGCATTTCGTTTGAGGATCTTTGACACCTGACCTTGAGTGATGCCATACTGCAGAGCAATAGCATGCTGTTTCATGCCAGAATTTCGTAAAGCCACCACTCCATGACACAAACAGCATTGTCGAGTTGACGGACCATCTCCAGAGGAAGCGGCAATAACTTTTGTAGACGTGCAGCAGTTGTTTTCCACGAATACAGAACGCAACAACCCTGATACACCCGATTGTGAAGCCAATCGTCAAATGTACCTGTCCGTACTTTTTGTCACGCCACCTGTGATATACTCCTTTTATTGACTTCTTGCTGTGACAGACAATCAGTGACATGGTTCTTCTAACAAATAAATCACCGAAGCATAAAAGAAACTCACCAGATTGATATACTGAGTTCAGAAAGTAAACCCAAGTCAAGAAAAAAAAAATATTCCATATTAAATGCCAAGTCTGTATATACAGTATATGAATCCTGGTCGATCACTGAATTAACACCAGGGAGGTTGACTCAGCGTGTCATCCTTCCCAAGATCGGAAAATTGAGCACCAGTTCACTGGTAGGTAACGTTGAATTATAAACGGAGCATGAGAACAAGAGGGAGAGCAGGGACATCGGGAGATCTGTGGGAGGGAGATGGCTTGGGGGTGTGGGGGGGGGGGGGAACAACATATGGACACTGCAAGGACTTCCAGGAAAGAAGTCGGTATTTCAAAAAAGTGGAATTGGGGTGAATTAACGGAGGTAGAAAATATCAAGGTTTTGGATGGGGGAAGATAAGAGATGGTGGTGAACAGCTGTTTTAAAGACCTGGAGGGAGGAGTGGGATTGAAGAGAGTGAGGGAGTTTGTTCCAGAGGTGGGAGAAAAGAGGAATGAAGGAGTGAAGGTGAGCAGAGAGTCTTGATTTCGGCAGTTTAACCATAAGAGGCTTGCTGGCAGATTTTGTGCGACCTGTAGGAATATTAGGGGGACTGAGCCCAGAGAGAGCTGGAGGAGCAAGGCCGTAGAGGAGTCAGTAGAAGACAGAAAGACCACCTACCTGCCTGCGGTGAGTAAGTGAAAGGCCCTCAGAATCAGCTTCATCACGGGAGATACCAATGATCCTGAAAGCTTTGGTTTCATCCGCGTGAAGCCAAGCGAGGTGTGAGGCAGAGGCACCGGCCCAGAGGGGAGAGCAGTACTCCATTGAGCTGCGGATGAAAGACTTGTATGTGGTGAGGAGCTCAGGTGTGCCAAGGAGGACTTTGCACGACGGAGGATGCCCAGTCGGGCATCCTTAGCTTTCTTATGTTTCTCAATGTTTTTTTGTTTACGTAATTATACGGCAAGACCTGTGCACTCCAGTTCCAGCTGCTACAATGATGTTATATTCTCTCTTGACACTTGCCCTGTTTATGCCATCAGCTCCTTTCCTGCCAATGTTGGCCTGGTGTTGGCTTAGCGGTTAGGGTGCCAGCTTGGGATACCTAGGATCCTGGGTTCGAATCCCGATCAATCCGACTCAGCCTGTCATCCTTCCGAGGTCGGCAAATTGAGTACCAGTTCACTGGTAATTCCCTGTGTGTCACAAGAGGCGACTCACAGGGTTGGCAGCAGGAAGGGCATCCGGCCATAAAACATCGCTTCAAAAAGGGGACCACGGTGCCCGAAAAAGGCTCAACCCCTGCCCCGCGGGGGAAAAATGGACCTCGAAAGGTGGTTCTGTTCTGTTCTCCTTTCCCCCCAATGTCCACTCTCTATCTTCACCCTGTAACTCCTTCTGGCACAAGAGGCAGTTGGTTGCTTGTTCCACACTCATTTTCACAACCTGAAACAAAAAAGAGGAAGTTTTAGCATCAATGACGTCATGACGTCACATGGGACAGTTTTGTTAGCATCAGGAATTATAACTTCACTGAAATAATGATACGTTGAGATAATTTTTACACTTAACCCTTTGAGTCATGAATTATTTTTATGATAAAGTTATGATTGGTTTTTTTTTGCATTATTTTATTTATTTAGGATGTATTTCGCTCACTGAAAGTCATACTACTCCCCAAAATTTTAACCTCAAAGGGTTAAAGTGCTTGGAAAGTGTTCAATTCACCAGATATGAGTAGTTATCAGACATGTTCTAACATTGGGTGCCATCTTTTTCTAACCTCATATCTCGACCCTTCCTGGTCGTCCATGTTTTGGCAACTTTTAATATGTTGTTCTGTTGAACTAATAGAAAAGAAAAATACCATAAAAAGTTTTCTTGGAATTTTTTTGGGGTACGCGGCAGGTTTTCCGTATTTTGACTCGACTAAAATGAGGACGGGCCCAACGCCTAATTTTACTTAGGTCGACACCAGACTCGCACAGAAACACTCCGGACAACCAAGGCGTAGGACAGATGCTGGAGGTAGAGTTTTTCGCACTCTTTCCTTGGAGGGGCCCTGGTAGTAGTAACGTGGTGGTGTGCTGTTCAGGCCCTGGTTGTTGCTGTTCAGGTACACTCAAACTGAACTGAACTGGGCTGTAACTCATTCCACACTCAAACTGAACTGAACCGGGCTGTAACTCATTCCACACTCAAACTGAACTGAACTGGGCTGTAACTCATTCCACACTCAAACTGAACTGAACCGAGCTGGAACTCATTCCACACTCAAACTGAACTGAACCGGGCTGTAACTCATTCCACACTCAAACTGAACTGAACTGAGCTGTAACTCATTCCATACTCAATCTGAACTGAACCGGGCTGGAACTCATTCCATACTCAAACTGAACTGGGCTGTAACTCATTCCACACTCAAACTGAACTGAACCGGGCTGGAACTCATTCCATACTCAATTTGAACTGAACTGGGCTGTAACTCATTCCACACTCAACCTGAACTGAACCGGGCTGAAACTCATTCCACACTCAAACTGAACTGAACCGGGCTGAAACTCATTCCACACTCAAACTGAACTGAACCGAGCTGTAACTCATTCCACACTCAAACTGAACTGAACTGAGCTGGAACTCATTCCATACTCAATCTGAACTGAACCGGGCTGAAACTCATTCCACACTCAACCTGAACTGAACCGTGCTGGAACTCATTCCACACTCAAACTGAACTGAACCGGGCTGGAACTCATTCCACACTCAAACTGAACTGAACCGGGCTGTCACTCATTCCACACTCAACCTGAACTGAACCGAGCTGTAACTCATTCCACACTCAAACTGAACTGAACCGGGCTGAAACTCATTCCACACTCAAACTGAACTGAACCGGGCTGAAACTCATTCCACACTCAAACTGAACTGAACCGAGCTGTAACTCATTCCACACTCAAACTGAACTGAACCGAGCTGGAACTCATTCCATACTCAATCTGAACTAAACCGGGCTGAAACTCATTCCACACTCAACCTGAACTGAACCGTGCTGGAACTCATTCCACACTCAAACTGAACTGAACCGGGCTGGAACTCATTCCACACTCAAACTGAACTGAACCGGGCTGTCACTCATTCCACACTCAACCTGAACTGAACCGGGCTGTAACTCATTCCACACTCAAACTGAACTGAACCGGGCTGAAACTCATTCCACACTCAAACTGAACTGAACCGTGCTGGAACTCATTCCACACTCAAACTGAACTGAACCGGGCTGGAACTCATTCCACACTCAAACTGAACTGAACTGGGCTGTAACTCATTCCACACTCAAACTGAACTGAACCGGGCTGGAACTCATTCCACACTCAAACTGAACTGAACCGGGCTGTAACTCATTCCACACTCAAACTGAACTGAACTGGGCTGTAACTCATTCCACACTCAAACTGAACTGAACCGAGCTGGAGCTCATTCCACACTCAAACTGAACTGAACCGGGCTGTAACTCATTCCACACTCAAACTGAACTGAACTGAGCTGTAACTCATTCCATACTCAATCTGAACTGAACCGGGCTGGAACTCATTCCATACTCAAACTGAACTGGGCTGTAACTCATTCCACACTCAAACTGAACTGAACCGAGCTGGAACTCATTCCACACTCAAACTGAACTGAACTGGGCTGTAACTCATTCCACACTCAAACTGAACGGAACCGAGCTGGAACTCATTCCATACTCAATTTGAACTGAACTGGGCTGTAACTCATTCCACACTCAAACTGAACTGAACCGGGCTGGAACTCATTCCATACTCAATTTGAACTGAACTGGGCTGTAACTCATTCCACACTCAACCTGAACTGAACCGAGCTGTAACTCATTCCACACTCAAACTGAACTGAACCGGGCTGAAACTCATTCCACACTCAAACTGAACTGAACCGAGCTGTAACTCATTCCACACTCAATCTGAACTGAACCGAGCTGGAACTCATTCCATACTCAATCTGAACTGAACCGGGCTGAAACTCATTCCACACTCAACCTGAACTGAACCGTGCTGGAACTCATTCCACACTCAAACTGAACTGAACCGGGCTGGAACTCATTCCACACTCAAACTGAACTGAACCGGGCTGTCACTCATTCCACACTCAACTTGAACTGAACCGAGCTGTAACTCATTCCACACTCAAACTGAACTGAACCGGGCTGAAACTCATTCCACACTCAAACTGAACTGAACCGTGCTGGAACTCATTCCACACTCAAACTGAACTGAACCGGGCTGGAACTCATTCCACACTCAAACTGAACTGAACCGGGCTGTCACTCATTCCACACTCAAACTGAACTGATCCGGGCTGGAACTCATTCCATACTCAATCTGAACTGAACCGGGCTGTAACTCATTCCACACTCAAACTGAACTGAACCGGGCAGTAACACATTCCACACTCAATCTGAACTGAACTGGGCTGGAACTCATTCCACACTCAAACTGAACTGAACCGTGCTGGAACTCATTCCACACTCAAACTGAACTGAACCGGGCAGTAACACATTCCACACTCAATCTGAACTGAACTGGGCTGGAACTCATTCCACACTCAAACTGAACTGAACCGAGCTGGAGCTCATTCCACACTCAAACTGAACTGAACCGGGCTGGAACTCATTCCACACTCAATCTGAACTGAACTGGGCTGGAACTCATTCCACACTCAAACTGAACTGAACCGGGCTGTAACTCATTCCATACTCAATCTGAACTGAACCGGGCTGGAACTCATTCCATACTCAATCTGAACTGAACCGGGCTGTAACTCATTCCACACTCAAACTGAACTGAACCGGGCTGTAACTCATTCCACACTCAAACTGAACTGAACCGGGCTGTAACTCATTCCACACTCCAACTGAACTGAACCGGGCTGGAACTCATTCCATACTCAATCTGAACTGAACCGGGCTGTAACTCATTCCACACTCAAACTGAAGTGAACTGGGCTGTAACTCATTCCACACTCCAACTGAACTGAACCGGGCTGTAACTCATTCCACACTCAAACTGAAGTGAACTGGGCTGTAACTCATTCCACACTCAAACTGAACTGAACTGGGCTGTAACTCATTCCACTTTTATCCCCGCTGGTAATTTGTTTTATAATGCGTGAAACTGCCGGACACGTGCTCTCCTGGCACGGAGTGCTACACGTCACAGCGTCACATGCCACCTGCCCTGCCCTCTCAGACACCATTACTTCGAGAGGGCATGAATATAGAATTAAATTATAGGAGACGAAAGTTTAAAACAAAAAAAACAAAAAAAAAACACAATGGGTGAAAGTGTGAAAATTAAATAAAACGCGGTGCCGAAGAGGAAGAAGCAGTGAAGCTCACGCATTCGGATGCTGGAAGATAATAAGACTTGGAGGGGGGCGGGGGGTCTCTGTACATACGATCCTGGCAGCACCAATCTGAAGCATTACGGGACATCTTATTCTGACATTGACTACCAAATAACTATCTAATTAAACCCTTCAATAACCCCCAAGTCATTTCATTTTGCTAGCAATATATACATATAATTAGAAGTGCAATGGAAGTACTTTATCACCCATTTGAGTCTGGTTCGTTGCCTCTGGACAAGCTTACAAATTAATGGAGCAGTCTAACTGCAATCCAGCAAATCATTAGATATTGTGTGATTTACACATTCAATATGTTCCTTTACGGCCTTCTTGCAACCCTCCACGACCCCGCGCAAACTGCAGGGTTGGATACAACGAGACCATCGGGGTGTGCCGCGCCGGTAATGGAGTCGAGAGGCTCGGGAGAGAACATTGGAATGAAATGTTGGCGTATCCACGCAAACCCATCACCCGCTGGCATTCGCTACAAGAGGTGAGGAACGGTAGACCTCCTCATCGACATTGCCTTCTGAGAGTTTGTGCTCGGCTGAAAGTCGTGGAAATCCTTCGGTGTACCTGCGGAGGTAATAAACCCACACCGGCGGGGCGATCACCTGTGCCAAACGAATTCATCTTCGTGAGATGCTGCCGAGCAGGCTCTTATATTATTGATAGCGATCCATGGGTTCACCGGTTACGACCGTACATACGAATGGTGGACTTTCTCTGTGGGCCCCTATATTTGTTGCAAGGCCCAAAATAAATTATTAATGGCAGTCAGGGTCAGGGACTTCCTGAGCTGCACTATCAGAGGGAGAAAATAAGCTTTATTGAGGTCTTTGGAGCTTTTGCTGTACAGAGTGGATATATATCTGTTGGAGAAGTTGAAACTCTTCCAAATGTTCTCTCTGTGGGGCCTTTAAAGCTTTAAATATCGGGCCCATCTGTGCAATACTGATTAGCTTCACTTACTCAAGAAACGTTGGACGATGCCTCCAAGCTTCTATAGGATGTGACTCCAGACATGTTGGACGATGCCTCCAAGCTTCTGTAGAATGTGACTCCAGACATGTTGGACGATGGCTCCAAGCTTCTGAAGGATGTCACCGGAGACACGTCGAACGATGCCTCCAAGCTTCTGTAGGATGTGACCCCAGACATGTTGGACGATGGCTCCAAGCTTCTGAAGGATGTGACCCCAGAAACGTTGGACGATGCCTCCAAGCTTCTGTAGGATGTAACTCCAGACATGTTGGACGATGCCTCCAAGCTTCTGTAGGATGTAACTCCAGACATGTTGGACGATGCCTCCAAGCTTCTGTAGGATGTGACTCCAGACATGTCAAACGATGCCTCTAAGCTTCTGTAGGATGTCACCCGAGACACTCGAACGATGGCTCTAAGCTTCTATAGGATGTGACTCAAGACATGTTGGACGATGGCTCCAAGCTTCTGTAGAATGTGACTCCACACATGTTGGACGATGCCTCCAAGCTTCTGTAGGATGTGACTCCAGACATGTTGCTCGATGCCTCCAAGCTTCTGTAGGATGTGACTCCAGACATGTTGGACAATGCCTCCACGCTTCTGTAGGATGTGACTCCAGACATGTTGCTCGATGCCTCCAAGGTTCTGTAGGATGTGACTCCAGACATGTTGCACGATGCCTCCAAGCTTCTGTAGGATGTGACTCCAGACATGTTGGACGATGCCTCCAAGCTTCTGTAGGATGTGACTCCAGACATGTTGGACGATGGCTCCAAGGTTCTGTAGGATGTGACTCCAGGCATGTTGCACGATAGCTCCAAGCTTCTGTAGGATGTGACTCCAGACATGTTGCACGATGGCTCCAAGCTTCTGTAGGATGTGACTCCAGACAGTTTGGGCGATGCCTCCAAGCTTCTTTAGGATGTGACCAGACATGTTGGACGATGCCTCCAAGTTTCTGTAGGATGTGACTCCAGAAACGTCGAAAGATGCCTCCAAGCTTCCGTAGGATATGACTCCAGAAACGTCGAACGATGCCTCCAAGCTTCCGTAGGATATGACTCCAGAAACGTCGACATGGTTCCAGGCTTCTGTAGGACTTCACTGGAGATGTGTTTCAGCAAAGACAATCTGTGTACAAAGCCTTGGTGTCTTCTGGTGTACCATGTCATATGCCGAGGCCTCAATTTTCCTTTTGGATCTCCGTCACACCGTTGGTTCTACGTTTTCACTCTCTTTGATCAGGACACCATATAAAGAAAGGAAGCTTACAATGACTCATGCTGTGAAGAAGGTGGTGACCTTCTGGTTTATTCCAGACTCTCACAGTTTACCATCCTGTTATTATCATCGATGTATCACAAAGCAGCTCCTACGCAAGGATGAAGGTTCGCGTTATGATTAGGCTGGATGGTTTGGTTATGCTGTGTAGTTTAGTTATCATGCTGGGTAGTTTGGGTTATGCTGGGTAGTTTGGGTTCTCCTGGGTAGTTTGCGTTCTCCTGGGTAGTTTGGGTTATGCTGGGTAGTTTGGGTTCTCCTGGGTAGTTTGCGTTCTCCTGGGTAGTTTGGGTTCTCCTGGGTAGTTTGGGTTCTCCTGGGTAGTTTGGGTTCTGCTTGGTAGTTTGGGTTATGCTGGGTAATTTGATTATGCTTAGTAGTTTGATTTCTGCGGGGTGGTTTGGTTATGCTGGGTGGTTGGCTTATGCTGGGTGGTTGGGTTATGCTGGGTGGTTTGGTTATGCTGGGTGGTTGGGTTATGCTGGGTGGTTGGCTTATGCTGGGTGGTTGGCTTATGCTGGGTGGTTGGGTTATGCTGGGTAGTTTGGCTATGCTGGGTGGTTTGGTTATGCTGGGTAGTTTGGTTATGCTGGGTGGTTTGATTATGCTTAGTAGTTTGATTTCTGCGGGGTGGTTGGCTTATGCTGGGTGGTTGGCTTATGCTGGGTGGTTGGGTTATGCTGGGTGGTTGGGTTATGCTGGGTGGTTGGGTTATGCTGGGTGGTTGGCTTATGCTGGGTGGTTGGGTTATGCTGGGTGGTTGGGTTATGCTGGGTGGTTTGGTTATGCTGGGTGGTTGGGTTATGTTGGGTGGTTTGGTTATGCTGGGTGGTTGGGTTATGCTGGGTGGTTTGGTTATGCTGGGTGGTTTGGTTATGTTGGGTGGTTTGGTTATGCTGGGTGGTTGGGTTATGCTGGGTGGTTTGGTTATGTTGGGGGGTTTGGTTATGCTGGGTGGTTTGGTTATGCTGGGTAGTTTGGTTATGCTGGGTGGTTTGGTTATGCTGGGTATTTTGGTTAAGCTGGGTGGTTTGGTTATGCTCAGTGCCTTGGTTATGCTGGGTAGTTTGGTTATGCTGGGTATTTTGGTTATGCTGGGTGGTTTGGTTATGTTGGGGGGTTGGGTTATGCTGGGTGGTTTGGTTATGCTGGGTAGTTTGGTTATGCTGGGTGGTTTGGTTATGCTGGGTATTTTGGTTAAGCTGGGTGGTTTGGTTATGCTCAGTGCCTTGGTTATGCTGGGTAGTTTGGTTATGCTGGGTAGTTTGGTTATGCTGGGTGGTTTGGTTATGCTGGGTAGTTTGGTTATGCTGGGTGGTTTGGTTATGCTGGGTGGTTTGGTTATGCTGGGTAGTTTGGTTATGCTGGGTAGTTTGGTTATGCTGGGTAGTTTGGTTATGCTGGGTATTTTGGTTATGCTGGGTGGTTTGGTTATGCTGGGTGGTTTGGTTATGCTGGGTATTTTGGTTATGCTGGGTGGTTTGGTTATGCTGGGTGGTTTGGTTATGCTGGGTAGTTTGGCTATGCTGGGTGGTTTGGTTATGCTGGGTAGTTTGGTTATGCTGGGTAGTTTGGTTATGCTGGGTATTTTGGTTATGCTGGGTAGTTTGGTTATGCTGGGTAATTTGGTTATGCTGGGTAGTTTGGTTATGCTGGGTAGTTTGGTTATGCTGGGTATTTTGGTTATGCTGGGTGGTTTGGTTATGCTGGGTGGTTTGGTTATGCTGGGTGGTTTGGTTATGCTGGGTAGTTTGGTTATGCTGGGTAGTTTGCTGTTGCTTTCCCATCAGTCAGTTAGGCCAGGAATTAGTACTGTCTTCAGGGTGACGGCGATAACTCTCCTACTCTTAACAAAGGACTGTGATGGATCTTTAACGTCACAATCTAATGCCAGCAGTTGGGATGACCAACTTATCGTCAATCCCAAGGACACAACCATGCCTCGCCATTCATGCGAAAATCCAGGGTGGCAGTTTGTATTCGAACCTCTGCTCGACATTTGAGAACTGAGTATGTATATACCTCTGGGTTCTCCTGCCATCCCCATCTTGTTATATATAGAGATCTCTTTAATGTTTGCAGTTTGTCACGTCTGTCGAACAAACGCCAGCGTGATTGTTAACAAAGGTTATCCACTTTTAATGTTTCACTTCAAAGCCAATGTTTGTGTTCATCTTTTTCTGCAAGCCTTCATCACTTGGCAATTACAAATTATACCTGTTTAACAGGTTGCTGTGTTATCATCAGCCTTTTCAACACCATCTGATGAATTTGGTTGCCTCGTGGGGCACGTGGTCCATGGTAGACCCTTGTCGTTCCCTCCCTTCGATAGGGTATTTCTGATCTGAGTGAGCAAAGTCTGTATTAACCTTTGAAGAAGGCCCGTGTTAATCCTGTGGTTGAAACATACATTGTGAGCCTTTGCTGTTTTATGTTTTTGGATGAAACCACGAGTTTGTGAGCTTATTAGCATGTCCAAAAACATGGGTCTTCGGGTTCTTAACATGGCCTTTGTTATAGGTCTCTCATTTTAAACACGTCCCTGAAATTAATGCGCAAATGTCACGATTATGCAATTCGACATTTCAACCTTCTGGGGGAATTTAATTGGGGCCCTTCAAATCACAAACACCATCCTACAATCTGATTATGCTTGTTTATCACAGAATGGTTTGGTGAATTGTTAGCAGGACATTCACCACGACCAAACCAGCTGGATGAATGTTGTCATTGAGAAAATTACAAATATAACTAGAAGGCATCTGGAAATACAAAGCCCATCTGCGTCCGCTTTGTATTCAGACTTTTTCTTCTTTCGGGTGATAAACATGAGGAAAACAGGTCAAAAAAAAAAAGAATGCGAAAAACTGACAACTTTAGGTGACCTTTTGACCTCACCATTGCAATATCTTTCAGTGACCAAATATGCGAACCGTGCTCAAATTTCAAGTCGATCAGATGGAAATTGATAATTTTGTGACCTTGACCTTTGACCTTAAAACAATCGGCTTCGAGTGTTTTATTGGTGAACCAATTCAGTGACACAATATGCAAACCCCATTCAAAGTTGAAGTCAATCGGATGAAAATTGAGGATTTTATGCAACCTTGACCTTTAACCTTTCAATCGAAAAAAACAAGCAATCGGCTTCTATATTTTGATTTAGAAACCACATCAGTGACTCAATATGCAAATTCTTAAAATTTCAGGTCAATCAGATGAAAATTGAGGGTTTTATGTGGCGTTGGATTTTTAAAATCCTTCAATCACCAATTTCACCAATCCCTTTGACCTTTAGACCAAATTTGTCTTCTACATATTCTTGAAATAAAGCTTTGTTCAAAATTTTATGACAAAAGGTAAAATGGTTAAAAAAAGGTTATTGCTCAGACAGACAGATAGACAGACACATAGACTAGCGATTACAAAACCCCGTCTTCCGCTGAGCCCCGTCTCCCGCTGAGCCCCATCTCCCGCTGAGCCCCATCTCCCGCTGAGCCCCGTCTCCCGCTGAGCCCCGTCTCCCGCTGAGCCCCATCTCCAGTTGAGCCCCATCTCCCGCTGAGCCCCGTCTCCCGCTGAGCCCCGTCTCCCGCTGAGCCCCATCTCCAGTTGAGCCCCATCTCCTGCTGAGCCCCGTCTCCCGCTGAGCCCCATCTCCCGCTGAGCCCCATCTCCCGCTGAGCCCCATCTCCTGCTGAGCCCCATCTCCAGTTGAGCCCCATCTCCCGCTGAGCCCCGTCTCCCGCTGAGCCCCGTCTCCCGCTGAGCCCCATCTCCAGTTGAGCCCCATCTCCTGCTGAGCCCCATCTCCAGTTGAGCCCCATCTCCCGCTGAGCCCCGTCTCCCGCTGAGCCCCGTCTCCCGCTGAGCCCCATCTCCAGTTGAGCCCCATCTCCTGCTGAGCCCCATCTCCCGCTGAGCCCCATCTCCCGCTGAGCCCATCTCCCGCTGAGCCCCGTCTCCCGCTGAGCCCCATCTCCCGCTGAGCCCCATCTCCCGCTGAGCCCCATCTCCCGCTGAGCCCCGTCTCCCGCTGAGCCCCGTCTCCCGCTGAGCCCCGTCTCCCGCTGAGCTAACTACAACGGCACTCGGTAGAGAGCATACCTCTGCCAGGCTAAACAGTTTACGTTTTGCAACTCACTGATAGGTCAGATCTAGATGCGACGAACAAAAATTTAATCGGCGTGTTTTTGTCACTTACCCAACTCATCCACATAATTTGTCCATAATCCGTCCACAACTTTTTGAGATACGATGGTTTATATCGTTTTTGGGCCTTTAACTGAATGGCGAAAAATCACTTTAAAATTCTAGTATCTGCATACAGATCTGGATTTTCACCAAAATCGAATCAATTCTTCCTAATCACACACCCAACCTCTCCACCAAGTTTCGTTCAAATCCGTTCATAACTTTTTGAGATACCATGGTATATATTGTCTTGGCCCTTCAACTGAATAACGAAAAATCACTTTGAAATTCTAGTATCTGGATACAGATCTGGATCTTCACCAAAATCGAATCAATTCTTCCTAGTCACGCACCCAACCTCTCCACCAAGTTTCGTTCAAATCCGTCCATAACTTTTTGAGATACCATGGTATATATCGTTTTTGGCCCTTCAACTGAATAGCGAAAAATCACTTTGAAATTCTAGTATCTGGATACAGATCTGGATTTTCACCAAAATCGAATAAATTCTTCCTGGTCACGCACCCAACCTCTCCACCAAGTTTCGTTCAAATCCGTCCATAACTTTTTGAGATACCATGGTATATATCGTTTTTGGCCCTTTAACTGAATGGCGAAAAAGCACTTTAAAATTTTAATGTCTGGATACAGATCTGGATTTTCACCAAAATCGAATAAATTCTTCCTGGTCACGCACCCAACCTCTCCACCAAGTTTCGTTCAAATCCGTCCATAACTTTTTGAGATACCATGGTATATATCGTTTTTGGCCCTTTAACTGAATGGCGAAAAATCACTTTATAATTCTAATATCTGGATACAGATCTGGATCTTCACCAAAATCGAATCAATTCTTCTTAGTCACACACCCAACCTCTCCACCAAGTTTCGTTGAAATCCGTCCATAACTTTTTGAGATATCCTGCTCACAGACAAACAGACAGACAGATCAACGGGTGAATACCTAACCTGCGTCCACCTTCGGAGGTAACGAGATAAAGAGTCAACAGAACTATCCAAGCTCGTCAATAACTTGGAATACTCACCCATACCATGCACCTGCAGAGTTTGAGATGGAATATTTCACTTTAATATGATCAATGAATCACTTCTGAAGATTTTTGCTTCGTTGTTATAATTTAATGAACCCTCTCCCTTCCCATTTTCGCTTCCCTCCACTATCCCTGCCCCCTGTTCTCTCTGCCCTTCCTCTACTCGCTTCCACACTCCATTTTCGTGTTTGCAGTGGGAGAGACGCACTGCAAGCTTCGATAGTCACAATTCGTACCCATCACTTTGAGTGAGGATTCCACGGGACCCACGGCCATTACAAGAGAACCACGTGGTCGGCTCAGGTGGCCCTCTGACTATGGGGGTCGTACAAGACCATCGCTTTACACTCTTTAAATCATACCCAGACTTTTTCCTTGTGTGTGCGATTTTTGTACTTACTGCACAAACGCCGAGCACTAGAGCTATTTCCGTACAGTCACGAGAACCAGGGGGACCTGTAAGTTTATTTATTATGGTCACCTGAAACCGTTACCGCACCTGCACCTGCAGACAACAGGACGGCACGACGCACATCTCTGGCGGCAAGATGGAAGGAATGGAGGGAGAGAGATTTCATGGGAATTTAGATCTCAACTTATCAACTACCCCCCTGGTAGATGTTCGACATATTCCTTTGTTCCTTATTTACCACCACGATTATGTTACTTATGGTGGTAGAGCAAGGAGGGAAACAACAAACCAACAACATTCTCCATCTTTTACATTTACAAATGCACTGCTTGAACTGACACTGCTCGAATACTCACCACACTACTCCTCCATCTAACCACACAACACCACTATCTAACCACACAACACCACTATCTCACCATACTACCCCTCTATCTGACCACACAACACCACTATCTCACCACACTACTCCTCTATCTGACCACACAACACCACTATCTCACCACACTACTCCTCTATCTCACCATACTACCCCTCTATCTGACCACACAACACCACTATCTCACCACACAACACCACTATCTCACCACACTACTCCTCTATCTCACCACACTACTCCTCTATCTGACCACACAACACCACTATCTCACCACACAACACCACTATCTCGCCACACTACTCCTCTATCTCACCACACGACTCCTCTATCTGACCACACAACACCACAATCTCACCACACTACTCCTCTATCTCACCATACTACCCCTCTATCTGACAACAATACTCCTCTATCTGACCACACAACACCACTATCTCACCACACTACTCCTCTATCTGACCACACAACACCACTATCTCACCACACTACCCCTCTATCTCACCACATTACTCCTCTATCTGACCACACAACACCACTATCTCACCACACTACTCTTCTATCTGACCACACAACACCACTATCTCACCACACTACTCCTCTATCTCACCACAAAACACCACTATCTCACCACACTACTCCTCGATCTGACCACACAACACCACTATCTAACCACACAACACCACTATCTCACCACATTACTCCTCTATCTGACCACACAACACCACTATCTCACCACACAACACCACTATCTCACCACATTACTCCTCCATCTGACCACACAACACCACTATCTCACCACACTACCCCTCTATCTGACCACACAACACCACTGTCTCACCACACAACTCCTCTATCTGGCCACACAACACCACTATCTCACCACACTACTCCTCGATCTGACCACACAACACCACTATCTCACCACACTACTCCTCTATCTCACCACAAAACACCACTATCTCACCACACTACTCCTCGATCTGACCACACAACACCACTATCTAACCACACAACACCACTATCTCACCACATTACTCCTCTATCTGACCACACAACACCACTATCTCACCACACTACTCCTCTATCTGACCACACAACACCACTATCTCACCACACTACTCCTCGATCTGACCACACAACACCACTATCTAACCACACAACACCACTATCTCACCACACTACTCCTCTATCTCACCACACTACTCCTCTATCTGACCACACAACACCACTATCTCACCACACTACTCCTCTATCTGACCACACAACACCACTATCTCACCACACTACTCCTCTATCTGACCACACAACACCACTATCTCACCACACTACTCCTCTATCTGACCACACAACACCACTATCTCACCACACTACTCCTCTATCTGACCAAACAACACCACTATCTCACCACACTACTCCTCTATCTGACCACACAACACCACTATCTCACCATACTACCCCTCTATCTGACCACACAACACCACTATCTCACCACACTACTCCTCTATCTGACCACACAACACCACTATCTCACCACACTACTCCTCTATCTCACCATACTACCCCTCTATCTGACCACACAACACCACTATCTCACCACACTACTCCTCTATCTGACCACACAACACCACTATCTCCCCACACAACACCACTATCTCACCACACAACACCACGACCTTACCACACTACTCCTCTATCTGACCACACAACACCACGATCTCACCACACAACACCACGATCCCACCACACTACTCCTCTATCTGACCACACAACACCACGATCTCACCACACTACTCCTCTATCTGACCACACAACACCACGATCTCACCACACTACTCCTCTATCTGACCACACAACACACGATCTCACCACACTACCCCTCTATCTGACCACACAACACCACTATCTCACCACACTACTCCTCTATCTGACAACACAACACCACTATCTCACCACACAACACCACTATCTCACCACACAACACCACTATCTCACCACACTACTCCTCTATCTGATCACACAACACCACTATCTCACCACACTACTCCTCTATCTGACCACAAAACACCACTATCTCACCACACAACACCACTATCTCACCACACTACTCCTCTATCTGATCACACAACACCACTATCTCACCACACTACTCCTCTATCTGACCACACAACACCACGATCTCACCACACTACTCCTCTATCTGACCACACAACACACGATCTCACCACACTACCCCTCTATCTGACCACACAACACCACTATCTCACCACACTACTCCTCTATCTGACCACACAACACCACTACCTCACCACACAACACCACTATCTCACCACACTACTCCTCTATCTGACCACAAAACACCACTATCTCACCACACTACCCCTCTATCTCACCATACTACCCCTCTATCTCACCACACTACCCCTCTATCTCACCACATAACCCTTCTATCTCACCACACTACCCCTCTATCTCACCACATGACCCCTCTATCTCACCACATGACCCCTCTATCTCAGCAAATGACTCCTCTATCTCACCACACGACCCCTCTATCTCACCACACAACCCCTCTATCTCACCACACTACCCCTCTATCTCACCATACTACCCCTCTATCTCACCACACTACCCCTCTATCTCACCATACTACCCCTCTATCTCACCACACTACCCCTCTATCTCACCACATAACCCTTCTATCTCACCACACTACCCCTCTATCTCACCACATGACCCCTCTATCTCACCACATGACCCCTCTATCTCAGCAAATGACTCCTCTATCTCACCACACGACCCCTCTATCTCACCACACAACCCCTCTATCTCACCACACTACCCCTCTATCTCACCATACTACCCCTCTATCTCACCACACTACCCCTCTATCTCACCACATGACCCCTCTATCTCACCACATGCCCCCTCTATCTCACCACACGACCCCTCTATCTCACCACATGACCCCTCTATCTCACCACATGACCCCTCTATCTCACCAAATGACTCCTCTATCTCACCACACGACCCCTATATCTCACCACACGACCCCTCTATCTCACAACACGACCCCTCTATCTCACCACATGACTCCTCTATCTCACCACACTACCCCTCTATCTCACCACACTACCCCTCTATCTCACCACATGACTCCTCTATCTCACCACATGACCCCTCTATCTCACCACATGACCCCTCTATCTTGCCAGATGCCCCCTCTATCTCACCAGATGCCCCCTATATCTCACCAGATGACCCCTCTATCTCACCACATGACCCCTCTATGTCACCACACTACTCCTCTATCTGACCACACAACACCACTATCTCACCATACTACCCCTCTATCTGAGCACACAACACCACTATCTCACCACACTACTCCTCTATCTGACCACACAACACCACTATCTCACCACACTACTCCTCTATCTCACCATACTACCCCTCTATCTGACCACACAACACCACTATCTCACCACACTACTCCTCTATCTGACCACACAACACCACTATCTCCCCACACAACACCACTATCTCACCACACAACACCACGACCTTACCACACTACTCCTCTATCTGACCACACAACACCACGATCTCACCACACAACACCACGATCCCACCACACTACTCCTCTATCTGACCACACAACACCACGATCTCACCACACTACTCCTCTATCTGACCACACAACACCACGATCTCACCACACTACTCCTCTATCTGACCACACAACACACGATCTCACCACACTACCCCTCTATCTGACCACACAACACCACTATCTCACTACACTACTCCTCTATCTGACAACACAACACCACTATCTCACCACACTACTCCTCTATCTGACCACACAACACCACTACCTCACCACACTACTCCTCTATCTCACCATACTACCCCTCCATCTGACCACACAACACCACTATCTCACCACACTACTCCTCTATCTGACCACACAACACCACTATCTCACCACACAACACCACTATCTCACCACACTACTCCTCTATCTGATCACACAACACCACTATCTCACCACACTACTCCTCTATCTCACCATACTACCCCTCTATCTCACCACACTACCCCTCTATCTCACCACATGACCCCTCTATCTCACCACACTACCCCTCTATCTCACCACATGACCCCTCTATCTCACCACATGACCCCTCTATCTCACCAAATGACTCCTCTATCTCACCACACGACCCCTCTATCTCACCACACGACCCCTCTATCTCACCACACTACCCCTCTATCTCACCATACTACCCCTCTATCTCACCACACTACCCCTCTATCTCACCACATGACCCCTCTATCTCACCACATGCCCCCTCTATCTCACCACACGACCCCTCTATCTCACCACATGACCCCTCTATCTCACCACATGACCCCTCTATCTCACCAAATGACTCCCCTATCTCACCACACGACCCCTCTATCTCACCACACGACCCCTCTATCTCCCAACACGACCCCTCTATCTCACCACATGACTCCTCTATCTCACCACACTACCCCTCTATCTCACCACACTACCCCTCTATCTCACCACATGACTCCTCTATCTCACCACATGACCCCTCTATCTCACCACATGACCCCTCTATCTTGCCAGATGCCCCCTCTATCTCACCAGATGACCCCTATATCTCACCAGATGACCCCTCTATCTCACCACATGACCCCTCTATGTCGCCACACTGCCCCCTCTATCTCACCACACGACTCCTCTATCTCACCATATGACCCCTCTATCTCACCACATGACCCCTCTATCTCACCACATGACCCCCCTATCTCACCACAGTACCCCTCAATCTCACCACAGTACCCCTCTATCTCACCACATGACCCCTCTTTCTCACCACATGACTCCTCTATCTCCCCACATGACCCCTCTATCTCACCACATGACCTCTCTATCTCACCAGATGCCCCCTCTATCTCACCACATGACCCCTCTATCTCACCACATGACCCCTCTATCTCACCACATTACCCCTCTATCTCACCACATGACCCCTCTATCTCACCACATAACCCCTCTATCTCACCACACTACCCCTCTATCTCACCACATGACTCCTCTGTCTCACCACATGACCCCTCTATCTCATCACATGACCCCTCTATCTCATCACATGACCCCTCTATCTCATCACATGACCCCTCTATCTCACCACATGACCCCTCTATATCACCACATGCCCCTCTATCTCACCACATGACCCCTCTATCTCACCACATGACCTCTCTATCTCACCACACGACCCCCTCTATCTCACCACACTACCCCCTCTATCTCACCACACGACCCTTCTATCTCACCACACGGCCCCTATATCTCACCAGATGACCCCTCTATCTCACCACACGACCCCTCTAACCACACGACCCCTCTATCTCACCACACGACCCCTCCATCTCAACACATGACCCGTTTACATTACCACCTACTAAATGTACCACCGCTTTATCATTTCTTGTGACATTCAATCAATCGCTAGTTGTTCCTTCGTATTCGGAAAACGTATTTTTACACATAAGGTATGAGGGATAAGAAGCATGTCCTTGGATTGACATTGAATTGTTGGGATAAGAATCATTGCACCATTGGAATGGCAGGAAAAGGATTTTGTAGAAACATGTTTCACCAATTTTATTGAATTTTTAAATCAGGCCTTAGACTTTCTGATCGCTCCTTGTACCTCGTGCACTTGGAATTCATCTTATTGATGTACTATTTTGTTGTTACAAACTTTGCTGGTGTTGTTATTACATAAATATGTAACAACCTTGTCCTCTCACTTGATCCCCCTTCAACATGGAAGCCGAATCTCTTTAGTAAAATATTTTTTATTTTTTCCATGCCATCCCGAGGTCCCGCAGTACAGGGTATTTCAAAAGTTAGTTTACTGAGAATTCTGTTCTCGTATTCAGTTAGTTTACCCGATTTTCAGTTTGTTTTCTTCGACAAACTTTTATTGATTAAAACCGTCTAAGTACACAATTTATGTTTATTTATATTTATATATTTATTTACATATTTATATATATTTATATATTTATATATTTATATATTTATATATTTATATCCAAATATTTGAAGATTGGATCTTCATTTCTCCACAAGCCTGCCCCTATTCCTATTGAAGAAAGTAGGTTGTGGTGAAAATGTGAGCTTGATTGGACAATATTTAGAGGTTGCTCAAAATGTTGACAAATTTTAATGAATAATAAGATACAGAATTTTTAGCATCATACATCAATTCATAGATTATTATCTGTTTTCAATTACTCAAATTATTTATTATTGTTATTGTTGTTGTTTGTTTGTAAACTAATAAATAATTATGTACAATGTGCATGTATGTTCAATTGTTCATTGTTCAATGTTCATTCATATAGTCAAATGAAGATTAAAAACAAAACAGTAGATTAAACATTCATGTATTAATTTGACAATAAATCATTTATCGGAAAAAATAAATCATCCATCAGAAAATATAAAATATCTTTCAGAGACGATAAAACAAATCTATCAGAACAATTAAAACAAACTAAACATCAGAATACACATAATTTGAATGATTTTACGTAACATTGTTTTCAGATTCTTGTGTTTCAAAACATTGCCGACTTCTTTGACAAGATGGCTTTGGTTGACACTGGAAAGTTTTCACAATGGAGTTTCACAACTCTCAACACAAATTGCTTCTGCTCTTCATTCCTGGTCAGAGTGTCATGGAAAGCTTGGATGAGAGCAACACCTCGCTCAGCACATTCATCGATAACCTTTATGCTGCGTATCTTCTTCTCAAGTTCTTGGTATGAGTTGTCTGTTCCAGAGGTGTGGCTCCTTTTCCAGAAAACTCAGTGATACTTCTTTGTCAGACTCTGAGATGACAACACCAAATAATTCAAGATATCGACTTGTGATGTAGGTGTCCACTGAGTCAGAAAGCCTGAAGGCTTTAGCATCTATCCGATGAAGATTGTTTGGCTTTGGAGCCCGCTTGAAGTTCTTCACCATCTTTGCCTTTGTCTCATCATCCACCCGGCTATCAAAAAGAGCTAATGCAGCAAGGTGTTCTGACAAATACCAGAGGTGTCTCGTGAATGCTTTGACAGCAGTTTCACGGACAACCATATCTGGGTAAGAATCAAGGGTTGAAAGAAGAAGCAAATCATTGAGAGGTGCCTTTGTGGGTAGCGGCGCCTCATGCCAGAATCTCGCATACACAAGTGCAACAAAAAGAGCAATCTGTGTGATTCCCTTCAATTCACGTGATGTTAGCTTTATTTGGTCATTGAAGAGAACCTGAAGCCTGAAGGGTTGAGAATCTTGAGAGCATATATGGCTTTCATCATCCAGCGGGCATTGTGCATAGCTCCTGGGGCATGGATTTCACCTCTCTGGCCTCACATCCACCCAGAAATGTCTGGCATAGTCTCAGAAGTTCTTCATTGTCATCACGTGGGTGTTGGTCTTCGAGTGCAGCTGCATAAAAATGTATCATATTCTCACGTTCAACAAGGTTATCGGAAAATATTTTATCTTCTCCGACTTAGAACCTCTTCTTGTCAATTAAAGGCCACTGTTTCTGAAACCTCTTGAACAGTCTGATCTCAGGTCCGCTAGTGGGTCCTATGACTAGTTGTAACATCAGAGAGCATTACTTCAAACACACGATGATGACATGCAATCCAGACAAGCTCAGCATCCAAAGCTGCTTCAATGAGGGTACATGCTCCGTTTCTCAGCCCTGTGTTGGATGCAGTGGTGTCAAACACTATGCCTTTCACCAACTGTTTGACATTCCACTCCTTAAGAAGTATGCATGCATTTGCTTGTGCTACACCAGTGCCTTGGGGAATTTTTGGGACTCCAAACAACTTCTCGGTATTCATACCAGTTACAAGTATCGCTACCCGATCAACAGATTATTTGTGATTGCCAGTATAATCAGGGAGCAGTTTCCCATCCCAATGTAGTAGGAGTGGGCTATTACATGAGAATTTTGCCTTTTCTATAGTTGCCATTATTTCCCTTCCACGAATTCGAGCACGACGAATTCCACTGTGTGACAGAGAAATGTCTTCAATGGTATGACCAAGAGATTGTGCAAAAGCACTGGCCACAAACATAGCACGCCGATCTGAGAGATTTACTCTGTCCAGAGTTGCCACTATTGCTGGAGTCATCACTTTGATGGGAGCTTTTTCGCCTGTTTGGCAGAAGATGGACTTTGGAGTTTGAATTCATTGTCCCCTGAATCGGAGCTTTCAATCTCAGACTCATCATCATCATCATCATCAACCACAGCCGATGTTGATGGAACAAATTGCATTGCTGTTAGAGTCTCAGCCGCATGTTTCTTCTTTCTTTTATCTTCATTCTCAAGCCTGATACGCTTTCTGTTCTCCTTCACTGCCAGAGTGTTGTGCACAGATCCCATACGTGAACTTGAGGGATCCTCACGCTGCATGATAAGGAATGCTTTGTCTTCTTCATTCGTCATTTTCTCAAGCGCATCATTTGGTGAGATATCGAAGAGGGATTGAAGATCATCTTTGAACATCTGCTCCTTC
Organism: Myxine glutinosa; assembly: GCF_964187855.1. Classification (NCBI taxonomy): domain Eukaryota; kingdom Metazoa; phylum Chordata; class Myxini; order Myxiniformes; family Myxinidae; genus Myxine; species Myxine glutinosa. Next base: position 28,474,537 of record NC_136268.1, on the reverse strand, counting down.
ACTCGAGTTTTCGAATTTCTTGGTTCTATTTTTCTTTACCAGTTTGTAGGAATCATACAACTTCAAAAGTTGGCGCTCACAGGAATCTACTCTCTGCACTGGAATTCGTGCTTTCTCCCAGTATGCACACACAGCTTGTACACTAAGTTTGGCACTTTCACGAACTGTATGGTGTTCTTGTATGTGATGGTACACCATTTTCTGCAATGTGTGTCCTTTGGTTGGTAGTCCCCCACATATTATTTCCTTTTCAGACTTGCCCAGCGACCAAACTGTCGAAGAGCTGCGAGTTTTTGCCATCTGAAAAAAACAGGATAAATTAATAATGTTAATTTTTGAGCAACCTCTAAATAAGTTCCAATTGACCTCATATTTGGTTCCTATGATCTTTATAAACATAGGAACAAGGGCAGCCTTGTGGAGCATGGATGTTTAATAGGATTAAATATTACATATATCTGTTGGCTACCCTAATATATGCAGACTTGGCATTTAATATGGAATATTTTTTTTTCCTTGACTTGGGCTTACTTTCTTAACTCAGTATATCAATCTGGTGAGTTTATTTTACACTTTGGTGATTTATTTGTTGAAAGAACCATGTCACTGATTGTCTGTCGCAGCAAGAAGTCAACAACAGGATTGTATCTCAGGTAGCGTGGCAAAATGTACGGACAGGTGCATTTGATGATTGGCTTCACAGTCGGGTATACAAGGGTTGTTGCGTTCTGTATTAGTCAAAAACAACTGCTGCACGTCTCCAAAAGTTATTGCCGCTTCCTGTGGAGATGGTCCGTCAACTCGACAATGCTGTTTGTCATGGAGTGGTGGCTTTACGAAATTACGGCATGAAACAGCATGCTATTGCTCGGCAGTATGGCATCACTCAAGGTCAGGTGTCAAAGATCCTGAAACGAAATGCTCAGAGGGGTGTCCCTACTCCAATACCGAGGACAGGACGTCCCCGCAGAACCACAAGGAGGGATGATCGCCAGCTGCACCGGTTCGTCCGCAATGGCCGTACCAAGTCAGCTAATCAGCTTAGGGCTGAGTGTCAGCAACTGACAAATGTGCCTGTATCCAGAAGGCTAGTCAACCAACGACTGGTTCAAGCAGGCTATCGTGCCAGGTGTCCCCTGAGAAAGCCACGCCTGACCAGACAACACCGCCAGCGCCGATTGCAGTAGGCCAGAGAGCACCGTCAATGGGAGCCAGGACACTGGAATCACGTGATCTTCAGTGACGAGTCTAGATTTCTGGTCTATTGTCAAGATGGCCGCGTCCGAGTGCGCAGACAAGTGCATGAAGCCTACAACAAAGATTTTATAATGCCAAGAGTCCAAGCTGGAGGTGGTGGGGTGACTGTTTGGGCTGCTTTTCATGCAGGGGGCAAAACTGACCTGGTTGTTCTGAATGGAAACCTGAACCAGTTCAAGTACAGGGCCATTCTGGAAGAAACATTGCTTCCATTTGCTCGTGCAGCCTTTTGAGGAAACTTTGTCTTCCAAGATGACAATGCACGGCCTCATCGTGCTCGCATGATCCAACACTTTCTTGCTGACCGTGGTGTAGAGCATATGGAGTGGCCTGCCATGTCCCCGGATATGAATCCGATAGAGAACTTGTGGGCAGAATTAACGCGTCAAATTGACCACTTGGACCAGCAGCCGACCTCTGTGCGTGAATTGCAGCAGGCTATTGTCACTGCATGGCAAGCGATTCCTGTCCAAACCTTGCTAAATCGCGTGAACACCATGCCTCAACGTGTACGTGCTCTCCTGAATGCTCGTGAGGGTTACACGAAGTACTGAACTGTAATTTTACTGTCCGTAATCCCAGTCGTAATTTAACTTTTGTTTTTGTTTAAATTTTTTTTGGCTAATGTGCAAAATAAAGAGATACTTCTGGAAAACGTACAGAAGTTTAATACAGTATTGTCCATGAATTGAGTTCGATATCAGTTTACATGACTTTCAAGGATCAATTTATTTGTTTTGAAATGTCAAATGTGGTTTTTGTTTCTTTTAAAGGTCACAACAAAATCTAGAATAATTTCAACATAATTCCAATGAACTTTTGGTTCTAAGACATCTTGAAAAGTAAGTTCACCCCCACAAAAAAAAATTCCATATTAAATGCCAAGTCTGTGTATATATATATATATATATATATATATATATATATATATATATATATATATATATATATATATATATATATATATACAGATTGAACCCCTAACTTGACGAGGAAGCAAGCCACAGATTGAGTCTCACCCCAGCAATTGCTGCACAACCTGTTAACAACAAGTGTGGCCTAAATGCTGACACTTTGTTTCTGCCCTGCTCAACAATGGTATAGTTAGGAGGTTTGCAGTCAGAAATATTAAATTTAACCAAAGAAGCAGACTAACCCTATGGCATAACACTGATGGTATAATTTATGCACATGACGTAGGGTCAATGCGCTTCTTTGGCTCAATATATATATTGACACGTCTGAAGCTCACTAACATGACATGCCTCAGCACCGGGATCTTTCGTCTCATGAATGGCCGAACGGTTTGAAATTACTGCGTTCATTTTAATTAATATACTGTTTACCGCTCATCAAGGTCACCCAAATGAACCAAAATTGACGGCACACACAGGACGCAGGTAGATTGAACATGTTTCTTACCTTTCTAAAGGTGTATTTATGAAGAATATGGAGAAAGATGGATGGGACGAGCAGTTCGGAAAATTTCAAGCGAGAAAAAGAGATACAATGAGGGAGAAAGGAATATGCAAACTTATATACAAGGAAATAAATAAAGAGCAACTCCTATCCCACACCAGGTACCACAGATCACACTTGTACAAACATTAAAATTACAGGTGAGGACTTTCCTTTGGCGACGTGTGGAGTGCAGGACAATGGTGTAGCTCAAGAAGAGTGTCCCCTTTTTTGAGCACTGTTCTCCCTGAGTAATGACAAAATAGGCCCAGCGGTGTTGCGGACCCCAGAGGAAGAGAAAAACAAAACCAAGAGCAAACTTCTCCCAAAAGTTCCACCCTGTACGTTGGGTGTCTGCCTCGAATTAGCCTTCATGGAGCCTCTTCCTGACCATATGAAGACTCGTTATCTGGGTATAGGGATTCGAACCTTCCAAGAAAGACTCGTTATCTGGGTATGTCTGGGCATAACTAACACTCAGCTGCTGTTCCAGCTCGTCGAGGGTATGTGGCTTTCTTGGAAGGTTCGAACGCAACAATAAGTTGAGGATATGGTGGGGCCTTTCTCTGAAAGACATTTTATAACTCCCTCACTTCCACCCCTCTCCCCCCAAACTCATCATCTCTATGTTTACACAACTTCACATTCCCAATCCTCTCATTACACAACCTCAACTGGATTACCCTCTCTTGTCATCACACAACTCCATACTCTTATCTTTTCAGACACCTTCTGCCCTCCTTGCTCATCTTCTTCACAACATGTTTTCTTTCCCCAAATATTTTGACCCCAACTCAATCAGTAGAGTTGTCACCCCAAACCAATCAACCAGTACATCCTGAATAATTTGAGGCCCCAAACACACAAGCTTCATGGCACCTTTTTTGATGGAGTTTGTGCATTTCATGGCCTGATGCTTCCTGGATAGACCTCCTAAACGTATAACAAACATTTTTTGAATCATAGACAAACGTCCCATTTTCTGGTACACATACACTTGTTTCTACCCTCTCAAATGTGTCATTTTGGTACAGATAACCGGATTGATTTTTGAACCCCCAACAGACTCAGGACGTGAACAAAACTCCATGGCTCAACATCAAGCAGACGCCATTCTCTGGCTGTGTGCGTTGGATCACGTGCTTGCCTAAAAAAAATCCCTTTCGTGCTCTGCCAAACTCCTTTACAAATCCCATCTCATGGTTACTAAGTGCTGATGTGTGGGAGTAATACTCCATGTGATGATGTAACCTGTAAATTAAAAACGCCGCCATTATACAGAGCTCACAATCCAAGCTTCAGGGGAACAAAATCTACTGCTGATTGTCTCATTTGCCTTTTGTTGCCTCTCCAGTGAGGAAGCTCCACGAGCCTAACTCTGTGAATGTAAGAGGCTCTCAGGCTGCAGATGCATTTTTGATGGCGTATCCTGCTCATGAAGTCTCTCAATGTGGTTCTCAACCTGAGTGGGGTCTTCAGGTTTCGTCCTCGTGAGTGCGGAGACCTTTTGTAGGACATATGGCACGTTTTTCACACCCGCACTTGACTGTCGCTTAGGAAGTAGAAACTTGATCACTTTTAGAATAGAATTGTGTGAACACTGACCCCACAATGTGAATGAGCTGTGAGACTCTGTGAAAAATGTCACCTTGTGATCAACGCTTTGTAATGAAGATAGCCAGTGTGTGCAAGGTGCTTATATGTAATTAATGTACATACATGGTACAAATGTAATAAAATGAGAATAAAACAACCAGGAGCACCTGATTCCAGCCATTCATTAAAGGCTTCATGTGGATATGTAAATGGAGGCAAACCTGAGGCTCCAGATCAGAGTTCAATTTGGATTTTTTTTGATTTTTTTTGTATACAAGATCGAGGCTCATGTAAGAGCTAATATTAATCACACAAAAAAACAAACGGACACACACAAAACATACAATAAAGTGAGCGGGAGACAAAATGGGGAGAGAGAGGGAAGCACACAAGTACAACAGCAGAGAACAGGGACATCGGGAGATCTGTGGGAGGGAGAGGGCTTGGGAGGAGGAGGCATGGGAAGGAGGGGGGGGGGGGGGGAGGTATAAATCACATGGACACTGCAAGAACTTCCAGGAAAGAAGTTGGTCTTTCAAAAAAGTGGATCTGCGGTGAATTAACGTGGGTAGAAAAGATTAATGTACATACATGGTACAAATGTAATAACATGAGAAAACAACCAGTTCTCACCAGGAGCACCTGACATGATATATCGTTTATTACAAATCGCTTCCCTCTCATCAGATAGGTGCTTAACAATGTCATGTATAAGATAGCGCGAAATGAGTTTAACATTTGTGGGCTTTAAATGCAAAATTAGGACTTGTGTGGACATATCGAGTACTATAGGTTAAGTACTCGGCGTTGCCTGGGGGAAATTCAATGAAATACTCTAACAATTAAATTTGTGTTGTTGACAACAAATCACTATATAGGCCTACAACCTCCACATACGATCTTCACAACACATATTACTCGATTGCTGCCGGGAAAAAACGCAGATAGTGTATAAGTACAAGGCGCGATCGAGGCCTGAAGGGCAATTATCTGATTTTATCTGGAGTCAATTTTTAATATCCAAACATAGCCCTCGACATGAAAGAAGAGGCCATGCAAACTTTGGTCGAACTGGTTCCTGCAGGGTCTGAATGCATAAATGAACAAACACACAAACTTTCTTCCTCATATATATTAGATGAAATGAAAGTTTGTACTCGGTTTACATCATTATCATCGTTTTTATCATTAGTTTACATTCCTATCGAAGTCTTTAAATTGCACATATTTACTGCTACTTAACAATAGCTGATACTGGCTATTCCTGTACCAGGCCCTGAATAATGGACTCATAGTACAGGGCTACTAGCTCTGAACAATGCGCACATGTTACTGGCCCTGAACAATGGGCACATGTTACTGGACCTGAACAATGGGCACATGTTACTAGCCCTGAACAATGGGCACATGTTACTAGTCCTGAACAATGGGCACATGCTACGAGCCCTGAACAATGGGCACATGTTACTAGCCCTGAACAATGGGCACATGTTACTAGCCCTGAACAATGGGCAAATGTTACTAGCCCTGAACAATGGGCACATGTTACTAGCCCTGAACAATGGGCACATGTTACTAGTGCTGAACAATGGGCACATGTTACTAGCCCTAAACAATGTGCACATGTTACAAGCCCTGAACAATGGGCACATGTTACAGCCCTGAACAACGGCCACATGTTACTAGCCCTGAACAATGGGCACATGTTACTAGCCCTGAACAATGGGCACATGTTACTAGCCCTGAACAATGGGCACATGTTACTAGTCCTGAACAATGGGCACATGCTACTAGCCCTGAACAATGGGCACATGTTACGAGCCCTGAACAATGGGCACATGTTACTAGCCCTGAACAATGGGCACATGTTACTAGTCCTGAACAATGGGCACATGTTACTAGCCCTGAACAATGGCCACATGCTACTAGCCCTGAACAATGGGCACATGCTACTAGCCCTGAACAATGGGCACATGTTACTAGCCCTGAAAAAAGTACTCGTATAACTGGTGCTGAACAATGGAGTCATGGTACTGGCCCTGAACAAAACGTGACTTTCAAAATGACATATGAATCCTTTTGCGCTTGCACTGTGTGGTTTCAGTGACCCGTTTCTGCTCGTCCGGGCACTTTTACCTACCGTTGCTCGCACAAAATCTGTAAGAGAAGTAGACTTTTAACCTAACCCTAATACACACACACACCCCCTAACCCTAACACACACACACACACACACACACGCACACACGCACACACACACACACACACACACACACACACACACACACACACACACATGGACGCTTCTCCTTTTAGCAATAGATGCAAAAATCTAGTCTAATATCTCAAACAAATAAAAATCTAATATAAACCAACCAAACAATATATATTTATTTTTATAATTCCATACAGATTTAAATTACCCTTTTTATTTTTGTTTTGAAGGAACAAAGGAGTACAATGATAAGCAAAGCCATTTTGGTTTTTGAAAATAGGAACCTGTGGACTCGTTAAAATGAATACTGATAAAATAACAGCAAAACGAAGTGAAAAAACAAATAGGAATCAAAATTTTTCTTTTGTTTTTGGAATGACCTTATCAATATTCGTTTCTAAGTCAATTTGTTCTATTGAGGGTAAAACAGCAAAGAAGCAGGTGGACCAGAAGCAACAACTGAGGTCATTTGAATTCTTTCCTGACGTTTCCATCATCTCGAACCTTCGAAATGACGTCTCTACATCTGCGTATACAATTTGCATTTCAAGGACAACATGACAGGATTCACTGCTGAAGATCTTTTCAATAACTAAAAACAGCGGCTCTCCATGGGAGCGGACAGGTTGTCATGTGTATGTGCATGTGACACCACTCTACGTACATCGTTGGGTTCCATTTGTATTCAAAGTCCTTTACGCCATAATATACATTTTCACAATTGTTTAGTCTGTGCTGCTTTAGACTCAGCCATATTATTATCCTTATTACGAGCGGAACTCTGTGGTGAAAGTACCATGATAGAAAAAAAGAAGCTTTTTGTACTTGTACTGGTTGAAAGAGCTCAGAATTGGGAGGTTATATAAGGCATGTCTTGAGCTGTAATTTGTAGGCATTTGATGCTTTAAGAAAATAAATGAGTAAAATCTTTTTTTTTTTTTAACTTCTTGATTTATTTGAAACATTTGATTGGGCAAATCTCGGTTACAAATGTTGCACTATCTGCATTTTATGTGCGTAAATATGCAATCTCTTGTGTACAACTTTGTTTTGAACATTATTCTCCCGTAGGTTTGGATTAATTTGAAGCAACCTTTACTTAATAATTGTATCTCTCCGAGGAGCATTTCCATGCTTCAGGGCGATACAGACAGATATTAGGGCATTGGTATACAGTGATGTGAAAAAGTAAGTACACCCCATGAAAAGTTTTGACTTTTTCAACATATTTCAACATACAGCTATTTGATCTTCATTTCAACAATATTGATAGATTAAGGTGATATAATATAACAAAAATCATGAAACATTTACATTTTGTAGTCCATTGTATAATTTAAATAAAAATAAATGCAAATTTCGCATGTGGAAAAAGTGAGGACACCCCTACATTTATCACTACTTCAAATACCAAAAATTAGAATCAGGTGCACCAGCTCAGGTGCAAATGATTAGAACATCGTTGGAGAGGATCTTGGAGGAACCTGTCTTATTTAAACCTCAGACATTTAGTTTGGTTTGCTCTTTGTTGTTGAAGTGTGCGGCGTCACCATGCCGAGATCAAAAGAGCTCTCTGAGGCCTTCAGAAAGAAGTTATAGATGCCTACGAGTCTGGGAAGGGATTTAAAAAGATCTCCAAACAATTTGAAATCAATCATTCGACTGTCCGGAAGATCATCTACAAGTGGAGAAGATTCCAAACAACTGCCAACTTGTTCAGGCCAGGCCGCCCCAGCAAGTTCAGCCCGAGAGCAGACCGCAAGATGCTGAAAGAAGTCTCTAAGAACCCCAGAATGTCATCACGGGACCTACAGGTAGCTCTTGCCACTGTTGATGTCAAAGTGCACGAGTCTACCATTAGAAAGAGGCTGCACAAATTTGATCTACATGGGAGGTGTGCAAGGAAGAAACCTTTGCTGTCCAGAAAGAACATCAGGGCAAGAATAAAGTTTGCCAATGAACACCTAGGCAAAGACCAGCACTTCTGGAACAATGTGCTCTGGACAGATGAGTCAAAGGTGGAGCTATTTGGCCACAGTACCAGAAGACATGTTTGGCGAAAACCAAAGACAGCATTTGACCACAAGAAGCTGATACCAACTCTAAAGCACGGGGGTGGAAATATTATGGTTTGGGGCAGCTTTGCTGCATCAGGATCTGGGCAGCTCACCATCATAGAATCCACTATGAATTCTTCATTGTACCAGAGGGTGCTTCAGGATAATGTAAGGCCATCTGTCGGAAAGTTGAAGCTCAACCGAAGGTGGACCTTGCAACATGACAATGACCCGAAACATACCAGTAAATCCACCAAGGAATGGCTGAAAAGAAAGAAATGGAGGGTTCTGGAATGGCCAAGTCAAAGCCCGGATCTAAATCCCATTGAGATGTTGTGGGGGGATTTGAAACGAGCTGTGCATGCAATTGTGCATGCTGTGCAACAATTTTTTGTTGAATAAATTATTGCAAAGTCACTTTGTCATTGTTTTTTGTTCAATTAGATCACCTTTATCTATAGATACTGTTTAAATGAAGATCAAATATTGATATGTCCACATATGTTAAAAAGATTAAAAAAACATTTCATGGGGTGTACTTATTTTTTCCACATGCGAAATTTGCATTTATGTTTATTTAAATTATACAATGGACTACAAAATGTAAATGTTTCATGATATTTGTTATATTATATCGCCTTTATCTATCAATATTGTTGAAATGAAGATCAAATAGCTGTATGTTGAAATATGTTGAAAAAGTCAAAACTTTACACGGGGTGTACTTACTTTTTCACGTGACTGTATGTATATATATATATATATATATATATATATATATATATATATATATACTAGCTTGGCTCGGCTCGCTACGCTCGCCTCACCACGCGTCGATACTGAGGCACGGGCTTATTTTAACTGAGGCTAATGACTGTACCTGAGTTGATGTGTTGTCATGATTTTCACCAATCATAATACAAACAATTACTTTGCACAAATGTATTTGTTGTGTTTGTGATATTACATTTTTATAGGCAATTTAGGTTGAAGATTTAGGTTGAATGTTTTTTTTTCAAGAAAGAACCCCTCTGCACATACATAGGGGAGGGGTAGGTGCAGACTGGAAGTTTGGGACGATTAGACCTCACCACCACGTAATTCAAAACACCTCACCACCAAGTCTTTCAAAACACATCACCACCACATAATTCAAAACACCTCACCACCACGTAATTCAAAATCCCTCACCACCAAGTAATTCAAAACACCTCACCACCAAGTAATTTAAAACACCTCACAGCCATAAAACACGTAATAAAAACACCTCACCACCACGAAATTAAAAACACCTCACCACCACGAAATTGAAAACACCTCACAGCCATAAAACACGTAATAAAAACACCTCATAGCCATAAAACACGTAATAAAAACACCTCACCACCACGAAAGTAAAAACACCTCACAGCCATAAAACACGTAATAAAAACACCTCACAGCCATAAAACACGTAATAAAAACACCTCACAGCCAGGAAATTAAAAACAGCTCACCACCACGTCATTTAAAAACACCTCACCACCAAGTAATTCAAAACACCTCACCACCACATAATTCAAAACACCTCATCACCAACTAATTCTAAACACCTCACCACCACATAATTAAAAACACCTCACCACCATGTAATTGTAAATACCTCACCACCAATTAATTCAAAACACCTCACCACCATGTGATTTAAAAACACCTCACCACCATGTGATTTAAAAACACCTCACCACCACGTCATTTAAAAACACCTCACCACCACATAATTCAAAATACCTCACCACCACGTGATTCAAAACCACCACAACGTTATTAAAAACACTTCACAACCACGGAAACAAAAGTTTGAGGGAGTCGTTAAGTGAGAACACAGACACTGCCCAGATGTGTAGATATCTATCTATAATTCCAGTAATCTCTGTGTGTGTGTGTGTGTGTATGTGTGTATGTCTGTGTGTTTGTCTGTGACCGCTGTTTCTCGACAACCACGGGTCCGATATACTTGAAACTTGCCAGGTATATTGCTGGGGACCCGAGGATGTGCCTTTTCAAGGTTTGAAATTAATCGGACAAGTAGTTACCGAGCTATGTCCAAAAAACGATTCAACCAATCAGAGAGCAGCGAGCTATCACGTGTGCCGAACGTGGCGAACAGACTCTGCCTCGGACGGCACATTTGAGAGCGTATTCATTTATTTCACGTTGGCAAACTATGTTGCCGTTAAACTATGTTTTAAAACTAATTAAAACTAATTTGCGATTCATCGTAACTGCGATTTGCGACCTTCCGGACAGTGAAGACTTCACTTCCGCAGCCAATCACAGAACGCGTTGTTGCGTAGGCGTGGCCGATGTGAGAGCGAGCCGAGCGCGTGCGCCATTACGGTTCGTAATTCGATTTCTTCCGGAGAAAATAATAATTTCTCGATTTCTTATGCGCATTATTTCTCCCAATTCAGTCAGAGCGAAGGGCGGAAGCGAAGAGCGTTGTTTTTTTTGTTTACGGGCGTACGGGTGTACGGGCGGGGTAGAGCGTACGGGTAGCGTTTTTTTTTTTTTTTGGCAAGGAACGGGCACCCACGTACGGGCATGCCCTAGTATAGATAAATGACTGTACCCGAGTTGCCGTTTTGTCATGGTTTAAACCAATCATAATTCAAACAATTATTTTGCACAAATGTATTTGTAATATACGTGATATCACATTTTATAAACAATTGAAGTTGGAAAAAAAAATGTTTCCCAAAGAAAAGAAAAAAAATTGGGAAAAAAAGAAATACCCTTATGACATACCGACGGGAGAGATATGTGCATTCCAGAAGTTGGGTACGATTTCACAAAAGTTTGAGAAAATAGTTCAGTGACAACACAGGACAACACAACACAACACAACACAACACAACACAACACAACACAACACAGACGCTGCACAGATATATATATATATATATATATATATATATATATATATATATATATATATATTTTGTTATGGTTTTTAGAACCTTCACTAGTAAATTTTAGTAAATGTTCCCCTGTAAATATCCCCATCAATTGGCTTGTTAAAGATCGCACCCTAGTTAGTCCATGTACAACACGTAGCGAACCATAGGACCTCTCAGTAGTTATTTCATTATTATGTGTTTCAGTTAAGGATCTGTTCCCAATAGTTGAATCTGCGTTGCATTAATCAAATAAGATAGGCCCCTTTCAATTTCCCCAATCGTCTCACCCACGCTTCAAAGTAGCAGTCGGGTGGCGTTCGCTGCTCCTTGCCTTGATTCGGTTGTTAGCCCCAAACCGCCATTGCGCACGCGGTCTCAAAGCTGAGGAAGAAGGGGGCGGGACCACAAGAGCAAGGTGTGGCACGTCGACGCACCATCAGAGGTGGAGCCAGCGAGCCCTTACCAGCCAACCAGGGCTGACGAAATACCATCACGGGCATGGCTCTATGATGCGCGGATTGATCTGGAAGCGCGCAATATAAGCACCAGCGCGAGCCTTTTGAGAGAGTCGACTTGGGTTGGAGACGGCGCTTGGTGGGGTCTGGCTGAGAGAGATGAAGCTGCGCGGAGCTCTCTGACGAGCTGCTTCGGAAAGCCCCTACCGCGTGAACGAATACGTGCAGCTGCCGCCAGGTTTTCGCCTCAAGCCCGGAGCGTGGACTGGAGCCATCCTCGACGCTGCGCACCAGCCCGGACCGTCCTACCCTGTCACCTGCATGGACCCTTCTCCTTCTTCCAGTCATTCCTGCCTGCCATTCCCTGTTGTGTGAGTCTGTTTGTTGTCCTGGGGTATAATATAAGACTGTTTAAGGCTGCCCTGTGTATCTCCTTCTTCTTCGTTCTGTATATTACTTTCGTTTCTTCTTCTTTGGTTTTGGTGTACATAATTAATAAATGTCTGTTATTTCTTACCTTTGGTTTCTTCTTTCCCCCGATCGCTTTCGTCCTGTCTCCAATTAAGTACCTGTGGCACGATTTGGCCAACCGCAATAGTCGGGTTTAGTCCTTTGTTAACGGCTCGAGCTGCGGGTTGCTAACCACTTGGCAATTACCATCTTGTCCGTGGTTCGAGCTTTACTTGTCTCCCTGCTTTGCAGAGGGATTGGTAAAGCTATTCGGGAGAACACCTTGACCAATAACCCTGACCAGTTTCACCCCGTGAAGGAGCGTTACAAGTACCAGGACTAGAGACGGCCAGCTTAACAGGCCAAGGGGATTAACCCCCCCCCCCCCTTGCTAAGGGGAGTGCCGTCTCTGAGATCCGTAACAATATATACAGGGTGAGTCAAAAGTAGCGCCCGATTTCTGTTTATATATATATATATATTTCTGTCAGTTGATTGTTTGTTTGTCATTTGTATTACAGTGTACAAGAAGGTAGAAATAAATGAATGACATGTTTATCTAACCATTTATTCGGGGGGAAATTATTACGGAAGTGTACCAAGCTGTTTTACTTGCTATTTTCAAAGTGCCCTCCCTTGTGATCGATGCACAATTGCAGCCGAGCAGGCACAGAGTGGCACACACGCTTGCAGAGTTCGATGTCAATTTCCTCAAACTTTGCAGTGATTTGAGCCTTCAATTCCTGAATGGTACGAGGCTTTTCACGATAAACAAGGTCTTTCATGAGCCCCCAAAGAAAGAAATCTGGAGGTGTAAGGTCTGGGGAGCCTGCCGGCCACTCGATCAGACCGTGGCGGCCGATCCACTTTCCGGGAAAGTTTTCATCAAGCCACTGACGAACATGACGTCCATAATGAGGTGGAGCTCCATCTTGCTGGAAATAACAGTCCTGATCTTCTACCCTGGGCCAAAAGAAGGTTTGCAGCATATCCAGGTATATTTCTGCAGTGACAGATCCCTCAAAGAAAAAGGGTCCAATTATCCCTAATGGAAATATGGCTGCCCAAACTGTCACGCCAGGTAAATTTACCTCCTTCTCAACTGTCACTCTTGGGTTCTCCACAGCCCAGTAGACACAATTGTGTCTGTTAATTGTGCCGTTAAGCTTAAAACATGCCTCATCTGACCACCAGATGTTGTCTAGCATTGTGTCCTCTTCGTCAAGTTTAGCTAAGAACTCTTCGCAAAATTGAAGACGGCGGTCGTCATCTCCATCATGAAGGGCATGCAGTAAGCGTGGAATGTAAGGTTTCCAGTTTTTCTGGTGAAGGATACGGATAACACTTGATTGGCTCACTTCCAACTCTGCAGATAAATGGCGAGTTGACTTTTGCGGACTTTGTTCCAGTCTCCTGATGGCTTCTTCAGCCTTAGCTACATTCATTGCCGTTTTCGGACGACCGGACTTCTTTGCAGTGGCTACCGACCCTGTTGCTTCAAATTTCTCGACAATCAATCGTATGTTTCTTCCCTGGGGTGGGTTAATATCGAATTCCTGTGCCAAACGGCATGCCGCCATCGTTGGTTGTTCATTACATTTGTAGTAATGTTTCACGGCCGCAATGCGTTGATTCATTGAAAGTTTAGCTTGAAAGCTAGATTCTTGGTTCAATTTGGTGCAAATTCAGTAACTTTCCAAACTCTCAGCAATAACCTGCAAAACAAAAACAAAAATAAATAAATTAAGAAAATTAATAATCTGCAACACAATTATTAACAACTTGACATCCCAGAAAGAATCTGACAGCCGAAAAAACAGAAATCGGGTGGGGGCGCTACTTTTGATTCACCCTGTATATATATATATATATACAGGGGCTGCAAAAGTAGGTATACAGTAATGAAAAACAAAATGTGCGCACAAAACGTATTTTATTGATTATACAAGCATATCAAAAATAACATATCAATAATAAACATATCAATAATAAACATATTAATCCCTCAAATGTTCAAACTGTTTGCCCCTGGCATTCACACACTCCACTAGTCGAGTGTGGACACCCATGCACACTCTGGCACAAAGGTCTTTATCAGCATCAATTTCCTGGCAAGCCTCCCGTATGAACTGAATCATGGCATCAACAGAACGTGGCTTGCGTGCGAAAACCCTGTCTTTTACACATCCCCAGAAAAAGAAGTCCATAGGGGTGAGATCCGGCGAACGTGGTGGCCAGTCAACGGCTCCCCGACGTCCAATCCACCTGTTGGGAAATTCTTTGTCAAGTAGCGCACACACAGTGTGCTACTTGACACATGGTAATAATGGTAATGAATTATTCATTATTAATAATGTCATTACTAGTACCGACTGCAAAGCCGCAATGAGCCGGCGAAGCCAAAACCTCTTGCCACTATTTTACCCATCACTATGGCATCAGTAGGTTAGGTAGTTGGTAGTAGGTAGGTGTAGTAGGTACCGTACCTGGTAAGACTTGGTAAAAGAGAAGAGCAGACAGTCCTCCCCAATGGCAATACCTGCATACAATAAATGTCACAAGAAGCTTAAGGAAGTAACTATACGATGTGCTAGCTTAAGGCCTATTTTAAGAAATTGTAACTGGGCTTAACATACGTTTTCACAGTATGTGTGTAGTCTTCTAACTTCGGTCGCTGTCAGGACTGGTTCTCTGACTCTCCGGGCACGGCAGCTTCCTCCACCAGAAGAAGTTAGCTTGCAGTGATTAATTCAGTGAAATCCGTTTCAACTTCGGATATTTCCGGCCGTGAAAAACTATCCGTATTTCTAAACTAAATATGTAAACCGCTTATACCATATTTCTGGCCGTGAAAAACTATCCCATACGGCCGCGAGATTTCAAAAAAATAATTCTTCGTCAATGTTAGAATATTTGACACCGTTTTCACCGTCCGAAACGCGTAATAAGCTTTTAAAAAATATTTTTTCAAATGCTCGAATCTCATTGATTCTGGTGTTTTATGACGATTTTCGTTGAAGATAACAAGGTTGGTCTTAACGTATTTTAATTACTAATTAGAGGTTTCATTAGATTGTGAATCAAAGAACGACGGGTGAAACAAACTCCTATTGAACTTTTTCGCAATTGTTTTATGCAAACTTCCGCATCCGGTCGATGGCGCCCACCATTGAGCGCTTTCATTTTAGAAATATTTTTGCAAATGCTCGACTCTCATTGGGTCCGGTGTTTGGTGACGCGTTTTGTTGAAGATAACCAGGCCCGTGCGGGCCGATGTTGGTCTTAAATTATTTTATTAATACATTGGAGGTGCATAAGATTGTGAATCAAACTATGACGGGTGAAAGAAACTCCTAATGAACGTTTTAAATTTGTTATGCATACTTCCGCATCCGCAAGATGGCTGCGTCCACTGCACTTCGGATTCTCGAGCCAAGGCATAATCAGGTTTTCAACATAATACGTACTCGTTTATTGACAACACCGGCTTCGCCGGCTATTACCATTATTAAAATGGTAATAATGATTTTAATGAATTAAATGAATTCTAGTATTAAATGAATCCTAGCACCACTATTATAATACTGGTAATACTGGTATAATCCTTACTGTATACCTACTTTTGCAGTCCCCTGTATATATATATATATATATATATATATATAATTATAGCATTGCACCCCCCCCCCCCCCCAAACACACCCCTACACAAGTCATCCTCCCAAACGCCCAGTCCTCAACTTACTCCTCCAACCCCACTCCCCCAACCAAGCCTACTCAGCACCCTCCTCCCACCACCACCAGCCCTCCAACACTACTCCTCCCACCACAACTCCTCACCCCCCCCCCCCCAAGCCTACTCAACCCCTCTCCACACTCCCCCAACCAAGCTTACTCAACCCCTCCTCCCACCACCACAACCCATCCAACACCACTCCTCCCACCACAACTCCTCAGACCCCCCCCCCCAACTCCCCCAACCAAGCCTACTCAACCCCTCCTCCCACCACCACAACCCCTCCAACACCACTCCTCCCACCACAACTCCTCAGACCCCCCGCCCAACTCCCCCAACCAAGCCTACTCAACCCCTCCCCGCACTCCCCCAACCAAGCCTACTCAACCCCTCCTCCCACCACCACAACCCCTCCAACACCACTCCTCCCACCACAACTCCTCAGACCCCCCTCCCCCCACTCCCCCAACCAAGTGTACTCAACCCCTCCCCATACTCCCCCCAACCAAGCCTACCCAACCCCTCCCCACACTCCCCCAACCAAACCTACTCAACCCCTCCCCACACTCCCCCAACCATGCCTACTCAACCCCTCCTCCCACCACCACAACTCCTCCAACACCACTCCTCCCACCACAGCTCCTCAGACCCCCCCCCCCAAGCCTACTCAACCCCTCCCCCCACTCCCCCAACTAAGCCTAATCAACCCCTCCCCACACTCCCCCAACCAAGCCGACTCAACCCCTCCCCCCACTCCCCCAACTAAGCCTACTCAACCCCTCCCCACACTCCCCCAACCAAGCCTACTCAACCCCTCCCCACACTCCCCCAACCAAGCCTACTCAACCCCTCGAACACCACTCCCCCAACCAAGCCTACTCAACCCCTCCCCCCACTCCCCCAACCAAGCCTACTCAACCCCTCCCCACACTCCCCCAACCAAGCCTACTCAACCCCTCCCCACACTCCCCCAACCAAGCCTACTCAACCCATCCTCCCACCACCACAACTCCTCCAACACCACTCCTCCCACCACAACTCCTCAAACCCCCCCCCCCCTCGCTCCCACTCCCATTCTCCTCCCACAGAACACAAACAATGATCAAAACAGCAACAGCACAGCTTACTTATTAAACACGCACATGAAGTCACTTGGTCTCTGAATGATTCAAATTTCCCTGATCACAAACGGCTTAGTCCGCATGGATAGGACAGATTGGGTTTGGGATGATTAGTGTCCGCACCGACACCACCGATGGCTCAGGTTCGAACCACCATTTGGGTGTTGGGTGTGAGGAAGTTATAAAGCACGTCACATAGACAGCTCAGACGTTCCAACAAAGTTGCTTTGTTGCTCAGACGTTCCAACAAAGCGGTAGCACCTGACGGAGGTGTTTTCCCAATGTCATGAGATTCCCGGAATTACTTGGACAAAGACGCTTATAATAGCATGGGTTTTCTGGAGTGGTCCCTGTTCGAGTTTTTAAAGAGAAAATAGTTGGAACAGACAGTTGCCTTCATCACTCCAAAAAAATAAAACAAACCCACATTTGAAGTGGAAATAGGTTCCAATGCTGAGATATATTTCTTTTGATATTGTGTTCATTCATTCATTGTCTTTGTCAACAAGTCTACAAGCTCAAATCTCAAGTCAAGTCGCAAGTCACAAAATTTGCGACTTGAGTCCGACTCGAGTCCTCATATATCGTGGTTATATAGCTTGAACGGAGAGATTCCAATTGGACTAAACAGAGGCCTGAACATGAGGCCTTTACCGTTACGAAGGCCTGTGACGCCGATATGCTCCAACCTTTCAAGTCCATTTGGTCATTTTACACTGAAGGGAAAACTTATAGGGAGGGCATGGAAATTGTGAATATGACAGCTCTGAAAAAGTTTTTGGCTTCGCATCAGACCAACATGGCGGCTGAATGATGTCAATGCATGGACCAAAATGTTACACACAAATGGATGGACGAACCAGCGTATTGTTATATAGACAGAGTAATGGAGTAGTGCCAAGTTCCAAAGTAATCATATTTCTTATCAGCAAAATATATATCAGGAGCGATCGATTGACAGTGATTTGTTGCCTTATACACTGCCGGGGTTCAATGTTCTTGTCTGATTGAAAAAAAAAAAATTAATGTAGGTGTGGAATCTGAAATTTCATCGCTCGGTTTCTATTTCCCTAATGTTTTTTTTTTTGTGTTTCTGTTGTTCTTTTTGAGGCAGAATATATTATTGAATTTGTAAGGGGGTAGACAATGATTACCTTCGAGCCAGGTAGAGTGTATAGATTAGTGTGCTCTGACTGTCGTGAAGAAGAAGAAACCTTGATGTATCATAAGTAGGAAATTTTGTGTCGACCGTATATCGTGGAAGAGCTTGTATCTTTGTCCCCATGAGAGGAGTGCGGTTTGTTAATTAGCGAGGGATTATGGGCAATTAATCCCCTATATGTAATTGCCTCTGTAATCTTTTCCTGTGTTCCTTATGACACCGCACTACAGACACCTCATAAGAAATCGGCCAATAACCACACAAATTAAAAACCAACCGGAAACCAGGCATCGAACACTACTGTGGATAACACCGAATTGGTGAGCACACAAGCACAGACAGGTTCATGAGGCCACGCTTCGAAGAACAGCGATTGGTCCGGGATTTGGCACAGAGACGGGAAAGATGAGACTCACTGATAGGAGCAGACATGGAGACGTCGTGGGATGATGTCAGAGCCTCAAAGACAAAAGAATTGGAACGGTGGACATTTTGTCTCTTGGGTCCGTGGAAATTTAAGAATTGGTGAACGGTCTTTGTTGGTGAACGGTCTTTGTTGTTGAACGGTCGCCGAAATGCTCTCTCTCAGCATCAACGTCATCTTGGTTCTTCTCGTTCTGGGCCCCATAGCGAACAGTCGCACTTTGCTCTCTTGTGCAAGGAGGATGCATCGCGGGCGGTCGTGTTCTACATCTTGATCGTGGTCGTGAGGCGGCGGAACTGCTGACCGAGAACTGCGGTTTCCCAAGCAAGAACGACGAGTGGACAGGCGCTGCCTGCTTGTTCGCTTCGCACGTGGAGCCAGGAGTTAGCGGGCCGTGCGGGAGGCCTACTTCACACCAACGAGCGCGTTTTCGCGCGCAAAGACGCCAAGGCCTCAGACGATCTTGACGATTCCTTACGAGATACACCAGCTGCTTTGAGCTAAGTGCCACAAACAACGCATATTTATTTTTCGTTATATTTCCCTTTGTCTGTATTCAGGTCTGTATGTGAGCGCTCCAATTAGGAATATAGTTTTATCATGTCTTCTTTGTTACAGGCATTTTCTTTAATACATCCGGTATTTTTGTACATTTTAATTCCGTGTTGTTTGAGTTAATTTATCCAGGTGTGTAGACGTCGGGTAGAGGCCGTCCAGGTAAGTTCGTCATCCCCCTTTCCCTCGCGTGTAACTAATGCCGTCACATTGAATGGAACACCTCGGAGTTAAAAGCTCGTTTGGTCATCCGTGTCACCCTGGCCACCGGTCTGGCAGAGGTTGCAGATGTTGGCGGTGGCATCCCTGACACAATAGAACAAAAGGAACACGGGTTTCTTCTTCTTCACCACGAGATATTGCACTTCTTAGTTTTCTTCAGAACTATTATTTTGTTATTTTCTACCGGTCCTTTTTGTTCTGTAGTATCCTCATCGAAATAGTTTAGAAACTTATGAAAACTGAACGAGTTTGAGGGGGAAGGAGATTCACTTTTTCCGTGGTCACGTGGAAATATCGGCGCGGAGGAGAGAGGGTGTTTCGGAGTTAACCGCAGGTAAAACACAACATAAATATCAGGTGTATTCAAGTGGTAACTGTTAACTAATAAGGTGTTGTATTTACTGGTTAATAGCCCAGAAATGATTTTTTGGCATCGGCTTTTGTCCACCAATTAAAAGTAAGCTTTAATACCTTACCTTGGTATTGGACGTTATAAAAAAAGGTAATGATTCGTTCTTTGGGATGACGTCAGTTTAAACTCATTTGCATACAAATAATGGCTAGAACACACCCATATATTGACCATATTTAGGAGGGCCACGATAGTGTCCTAACGCGCTTTATGGGTTAAAGAGGTGCTGCGTACTAAATTCTTATGTTAAGAAAAGCAAAGGCAATCAATGCCAATCAATTATATTAAAATTAAAATCGTAGTTGGAGCACAATATGACTGTTCAATCAAGTAGCCTCTCAGTTGTACTATTATTCCGATCTCTACATCCAACCCCAACGGCCCTAATCAGAGCGAACCTTGGAAAAGTTTGCGGAACTTACACCTGAATGTATAAGGCCTGTTATAAGCTAAATTCGACTTCCGACCATCACCTCGTCCTCACTACAACATCTATAGTTTTTTTGACGCTGCGGTGCATCTTGATAAATATGGCAAAGCTACCTATATTAATCATACACTCTCAGAATGGACTGACTGTAATATCTGAGTCCAAATACATCCGATATCTTCAGAGCAAGTGGAAAGATCAGTGGTTTGACAGTAAACAACATCCACAAGCAGGGCCGGATTTATGGACAGGCAACCAAGGGCACTGGGGGGGGGGGGGGGGGGGGAGGGGAGCGGGGTCGGGGCGCCAACCAGAAAGCTATAACAAGAATTACACAAGGATGTTATCTTCCTAATTCGGTTCACCCAGGTGGAAACATATTATTTTGTGGATGACCTTTATAGCTGCAGCATTCACAGAATCAATTCTGCATTGGTACTATTTTATTTTGCCATGCTATGTAGGCCAAGCATGTGGAGGCTCTCCTGCAAAACGTGCACATTCAACACAATACTATTAATGAAAAGCTTACAAAGCGCTTTTCCAACAATATATTTGAACATACAAATACTCTGTACAAATCATATTACAATATACAATCGATATCACTAAATTAGGCACAAGTACAGATACATTCAAAGTACACCGCCCCCATGCCAAATAATTCAATATCCTGCAGCTCATAGAGACTGCATTGGGAGGGAGAGGTGTACAATAATTAATTGATCGATTAATTGCATCATTAAAATCAATAAAAGATTATCATAAAATATTTTCTTAATCAATTGGCTAATAGCATAACTAAACCGCTAGTGCGTCATCCGAAGATGTATCTTTTAGAAATTTAATTAAATAATTCATTAATGAAAATAAATAAATAAATAATTGATTCATCAATAAATAATCAATCGATTAAATGATTAATCAATAAATCAAAAATATCCTTTATAGTCACATTACTTGGTCACTGTCATGTCCAAATATTAGCTTCCTAGCTCAAAAGGTGCCTGAGATATTGCCCAGATGAGAAAGAAAATTAATAAATGATTAATGATGGAAATAAATAAATAATAATCATAAAATAATTAAATAGTTAATCAATTGGCTAATAGAATACATAAACCACCACCATTTCATCCGAATCTGTAACTTAAATTTTTTTAAATTAATTAAGTCATTCATCGAATAATTAAATAATTCATCGATTAATTAATTAATCAATAAATAAAAAATACCCTTTACAGCCAAATCACTTGGTCATTGTCATGTCCAAATATCAGCTTCCTCGATGAAAAGGCGCCTGTGATATTACCCAGAGGAGAAATAAAATAAACAAACAATTAATAACGAAAATAAATAAATAATAATCGTAAAAAATTAAATAATTAATCAATTCGCTAATAGAACACATAATTCACCACCATTTCATCAGAATCTGTAACTTAAAAAAAAAATTTTAGTCATTAATCGAATAATTAAATAATTTCAGCTTCCTCGTTCAAAGGATGGCTGAGATATTTCCCGGACAAACAAACAAACAACCAGAGTGAAAACTGAGTACTTCCTTTCAGCGTGCGTCATTGCCGGGCCCCCGGCAATGACGTTTTGCAATGCCTGGAGATGGCATAGGAAGGGAGCGGTGTACAATAACTGAAAACAGGCTTTATTTCAGATGCTATCCAAATACACGAATCAACAACATGAACATTTCACAAATGAAAACACTTGAACTGATGCGTGTCCATTAAAACAACAAAATGAATGGGGAACATTAGAGATATAACAATCTTCTACTGAACAACCTTTGAGGCCATTTGTCCCCGTACTATAAATGGATAATTTGTATGTGTGTGTCTGTGTGTGTATAATATATGTTTGTCTGTGTGTGTATATGTGTATATGTTTGTGTGTGTGTGTGTGTGTGTGTGTGTGTGTGTGTGTGTGTGTGTGTGTGTGTGTGTGTGTGTGTGTGTGTGTGTGTGTGTGTGTGTGTGTGTGTCGCATACCTTTTGACGTTTATTAATTAATTACGTACTATTGAAATGTACCTTTTAACCCTTTAGACTGCTGCGACCCCTTAGACATTGGAAGACCCTTTAACACTTGAGACCCAAAAGATCCCAAGGACCCAAAAGACCCAGATGACCCAAAAGTCCTTGATGACCCAAAATAAACAGATGATCCAAAAGTCCACAAGGACACAAATCATCCAAAAGTCCCCGGGGATCAAAAACTCCCCAATGAGCCAAGAAGTCCTTGATGACCTAAAAATCCCCGAGGACCCAAAAGACCCAGATGACCCAAAAGTCCCCGAGGACCAAAAAGACCCAGATGACCCAAAAGTCCCCAAGGACCCAAAAGGTCATTGATGACCGAAAAGTCCCCGAGGACCCAAAAGTCCCCAAGGCCCCAAAAAGTCCTTGATGACCCAAAAGTCCCCAAGGACCTAAAATACCCAGATTACCCAGATGACCCAAAACTCCTCGAAGACCAAAAAGACCCCAAAAACACAGATGACCCAAAAGTACTTGATGACCCAAAAGACCCAGATAACCCCCCAAAAAACCCAGATGACCAAAAAATCCCTGAGGACCAAAAATACCCAGATGACCCAAAAGTCCCTGAGGACCAAAAAGACCCTAGATTACCCAAAAGTCCCCGAGAACCAAAAAGACCCAGATGACCCAAAAGTCCCAGAACACCCAAAAGTCCCCCAAGACCAAAAAGTCCCCAAAGATCCAAAAGTCTGCAAGGACCCAAAATACCCAGATGACCAAAGAGTCCCAATGAACCAAAAGTCCCCGAGGACCCAGAAGACCCAAAAGTCCCTGAGGACCCAAAAGATCCCGAAGATCCAAAATTACTCCATGACCCAAAATACCGAGAGAACCAAAAAGACCCCTGAGTCTGGCAGGCTAGCAGGCTACAGGGCGGTGACGTCTCATGAAAATTTGGTCCAATGGACCAACAGGCCCTCTAGTTCACTAAAATATTGAAACATCAAACAACATGAACAAGGTATCATAGTCTACATATGTATATATCAACAAATGGATATCAACTTACGAGATGATTTTTCACTCACCTGGAACATAGTTCCGGGGAGCTTATAGGATGGCGCGTCGTCAGTCCATAAACACATGCAACTTCTTCTCTGAAACCGCTGATGGGATTGTGACAAAACTTGGCAAAAATGATATTTGATATGTTGTGACTAAAGTTTGTTCACGGCATGAAAAACATCGTGGTCGAAGGGGGGTCTAGCGGGGGTCAAAGTGGATCCACATTTGACCCCCCCCCCCCCCCCCCAAAATAGGAATGAGCTTTTTCCTCTGAAACTACACATACGATTTTGGTGAAACTTCACCACAACCTTCATCACCCGTGATGTACCAAGGTTTGATCACGGCATTACTTTTTTGGGGGTCTAAAGGGGTGTACGAGGGGGGGGGGGGGGAAGATGGGTGGAAAAATAAAAATAAATTCTTCTTTTTTTTTTTACCACAACCTAACTGTTCTTCCTACATGAAAATGTTCCTACCCTAACAGAATATGAAGTCAAACCTTCTGTGCACTGGGTGTGCTACGAAACCCCATTTCTAGCCCCTTTTGAGAGTTGGCTCCTGGACTATAAGCAGGCTCAGGGATATGATAAGGGCGTCAAAAATAAGATAATTCGTCAAACTTTTTTTAGGAAGTGGCAGGAGGTGGGTGAAGGTGGTTTTCAGGTAAATCTATTATACAATGCAAACCATAGTGTTTGCCCACGTGTTAATGTCTCCAGTTTACGGCGACCGCTTCCCACGCTGCGTTTGAGATGAAGGGAGAACAGGCATGAATATCGTTGATGCCAAATTTTATTTCACAAGCAGGATATTTTGCCCTCTCTTTTGACAATTTCAACCTCCGCCACCCAATGTTGCACCACCATTTTGTGGTGGGTGTTATAAGTAGCTCAGAGCTTTGGCTCTGAGTGAAACCGAGGGTGCAACACAATGAACCTTTTTAAAGTCCATGAAATCATTAAAATTAATAGATTAACTTAAGCTTTTCCCATCACTGAGGACCAGTACTTTTGCGAGTAATATCGGTGGCTGTCCCTCGATGTCCGAGGATGATGTTTATCCAGTAAAAGTGGTGCTGCATATGATGATGATGAAATGGATGATGATGTAATTCAAAAGGTCGATCGGCAGGACACGTTTTGGCAGTCTTGATTCTGGAAGACGACACAGGTGACCTCTCCATCACAGCTGGGCTTTTATTACTTAAAGACTCTAAGCTGCCACGATTATCCAAGGAAAAAAACAGCTGTACTGGTCACACGGTCTTCCCATCGAATACGCAGAACAGAGCGGAGAAAGCCTTGATGGACACACTCAGGTGACTTTATATGTTTTCGGTAGGTAACCCAGGTCTCACAACCGTATGAGTATAAGAGTTGGAATTATTGCCACTTTATTGTTGCCAGAACTTTGTGAAGTTATATCTTGGGTGTCGTTTTCAAGTTTTTATTTTTGAAAACACAACCACATCAGATTCCACCGAGGAGCTCCTGAGCTCCTGAACTGATCATATAAATGAGAAAACAAGAAGACGTCATGTGGAGCACGATACTTGCAAAATCCGCCCCCTCCCTCCCCAAGAAAAAAAAATTCCATTGATACAGCAAATTGTCCATTTCATCAAGATTAAAATTGACCATCTTGATCAACGCTTGGGTCAATAGGAAGAAAAGTGACGATTTTTCAGATGAAAAATGATGATTTTGGAAGGTTGACCTTTGACCTCAAAAATAGTTGGTTTCCCTATTTAGTGACTCAATGTGCAAATGCTGTTCAATTTTCAAGTCAATCGGATGAAAATTGACGGTTTTCAGATGAAAAGTGATGATTTTGGAAGTTTGACCTTGAGTTGACCTTTGACCTTTTGACCTCAGAAAGAGTATGTTTCCAAATCTAGTGACTCGATATGCAAATGCTATTCAATTTTCAAGTCAATCGGTTGAGAATTGATGGCTTTTTTTGATGAAAATCGACGATTAAAAAAATTTGACCTTGAGTTGACCTTTGACCTCAAAAATAGTATGTTTCCCAATTTACTGACTCGGTATGCAAATGCTATTCAATTTTCAAGTCAATCGGATTAAAAATGGCGATTTTAGAAATTTGACCTCCAGATGACCTTTGACCTCAAAATCAATAGGCTTCTCAATTGGGACGACCTATACAACTTGGTAAAGTTTTGTGACGATAGGTTTAGAATTGTGACCTGTAGAGTGTAGGCCGGTGACAAACAAACAGACGGAACCACAAACGCAACCGACCAATATACTTGAAAAATCTTCGATTTTGCAAGTAATAATGTCCTTCCCGAATCGCGCACACAACCCTCTGCCAGTCTCTCAAATAAACAATAAAATATAAAGGTCTATACAGGTGATCAAAGTCTGCTCGACGTGCTTCGTTTTCACTGTTCAGCACTTTTTTTTTTTCTTTTTTTTTTGTATACAAGATCGAGGCTCGTGAAAGAGCGAACATTAATCACACAGAAAGACAAACAGACACACAAAACAAATAACATCGGGAGCGGTAGACAAGATGGGGAGAGAGGGGGAAGGACACAAACACAACATTTGAGAGCAGGGACCGAGAGACATGGAGACATCGATAGAACTGTGGGAGGGAGAGGGCTTTGGGGGGAAAGCATGGGAAGGGGGGGAACTTCAAGGTCAACATCACGGTTGGAAATCCATGAATTACTCCAAATTGCACTCGAACCTTATGAAGGTTCTTTGCAACGCTCGTCTCCTTGGGCAGAATAACCGCTCGTTTTTGCTGCTTGTATTTCTCATTAAGATTGCGAGAAATTAAAATGGTGGGAAAAAAATATTCTGGAATGCGAGTGATGTCGTGAGTGTCCGTGAATCAAAATGTGTCACTCTGCGCATGAATTCGGACACGTCGAAAGCGTCAACTACTCAAAACAAACACCATCAGCCAGGGGGCGAGGGAGAGTGAAGGGGGCGAGGAGTGTTCTTCTTCAAATAGCAAAAATTGGGGCCTCATTCTTCCAAGGAAATGAAACCATGTGACCCTTAGAGTGTGAGGGACATAGGGGTCTATTACCTCCGCCACCGAAGGTGTATGGAGGTTATGTTTTCATCCCTGTCTGTCTGTTAACAAGATATCTCAAAAAGCTGAAGACGGATTCGGACGACATTTGGCAGAGATGTAGCGTATGTGACAAGGACGAAATGATTCGATTTTGGTGAAGATTCAGATCCGGCTACTAGAAGTTTTAAATGATTCTTCACCATTGGCGATAGGGCCAAAAACGATACAGAGCAGGATATCTCAAAAGGTTATGAACGGATTTGGAATAAATTTGGTGGAGACGTTGAGTTTGTGACAAGGACGAATTAATTAGAAGAGGGGAAAAGGCTGTCAAAACTGAACACAACACAGAGGATTACCATACACACAAAGTTATGAATTACATCTGATTAAGTTATTTGAAAATATATAATAGTCCAAGAAATGAGGCTTTCCCTGTGGAGGATAACATGTGAGGGAAAAGTGAGGGATCACCAGTAAGGGAATCAATTTGGCAACAAAATATACAGTTATACACAGTAGCACACACACACACATATATTACCTTTTTTTTTGGAAACAAACTCAAGGCTGGTGTGAGAGCTAACACAGAGAGCATATAATAATGGGAGCAGGAGGCAAAAGGGGGAGATAGAGGGAAGCACATGAACATTAGAGAACAGGGACATCGGGAGATCTGTGTAAGGGAGGTGGCTGGGGCGGGTTACACGGGATAAACAGGAAGGATACTACAAGGACTTTCAGGAAAGAAAAACAGAATTTGAAGAAGGTGGATTAATGGGGATATATAAGATCAAGGTTTTGGATGGGGGAAGATAAGAGATGGTAGTGAACAGCTGTTTTGAAGACCTGGAGGGAGGAGAGGGATTGAAGAAAGTGTGGGACTTTGTTCCAGAGGTGGGGAAAACCAGGAATGAGAGTGAAGGTGAGCAGAGAGTCTTGATTTTGGCAGTTAAACCATAAGAGGGTTGCTGGCAGATCTTGTGCATCCTGTAGGAATATTTGGGGGACAGAGCACAGATACAGCTGGGGGAGCAAGGCCGGAGAGGAGTCGGTAGAAGACAGAAAGACCACCAACCTGCTTGTGGTGAGACAGTGAAAGGCCCTCAGAATCAGCTTCATCGCGGGACCCCTGAGATGAAATGATCCTGATGATGAGATGATTCTGAAAGCTTTGGTTTCAACCGCGTGAAGCCGAGCTAGGTGTGAGGCAGGAGCACCAGCCCAGAGGGAAGAAGTTTGTTCCAAAGCTGGGGGAAAAAAGGAACGAATGAGTGGAGGTGAGAAGTGATTCTGGACTTGGTAAGTTTCACCAGATGGGGGTTACTGGCAGACTGTGTGAGCCCTGGAAAGAAATTAAACCTCCGAACATGACGTTCATTTGAATCCAAAAAGCCATGAAAAGTGACTTTTAACTAACCAATGTAAACTTCAAGTTACATTTCAGAGCAGTAGAAAACAGTGGAAAGTTTACTGAATTTACGAAGGCATCGGACTGATGAACACTCATTAATGAAAATCACTCATAGAGCGACACTTGGAAAAAGAGAACAAAGCAGAATGGCACTCAGTAGAGCATCCTTTTGACCTCAAAAATAATTAGTGGTTGAATTCAGTAACCTGATGTGCAAATAATCTTCAAACTTAAGTTAATCAGATGAAAATTGACAATTTTAGATATTTGGCCTATGTTGACCTTTTGGCCTATGTTGACCTAAAATATAATTAGTGGTTGAATTCAGTAAACTGATATGCAAATCATATTCAGATTTCACGTCAATCGGATAAAAATTGAGGATTTTAGAAATTTCAAAAGGTTGTTGACCTTTGGCCTATGTTGACCTTTTGGCCTATGCTGATCTCAAAAATAGTTGGTGGTTGTATTCACTGAGCTGACATGAAAATCCTATTCAAAGTTCAAGTCAATCGGATGGAAATTGAGGATTTTAGAAACTTGAAAAGGTTGTTGACCTTTGGCCTATGTTGACCTTTTGGCCTATTCTGATCTCAAAAATAGTTGGTGGTTGAATTCAGTTAGGTGATATATAAATCCCATTCAAATTTCAAGTCAATCGGATGAAAATTGAGGATTTTAGAAATTTGAAAAGAGTGGTTGACCTTTGGCCTATGTTGACCTTTTGACCTCAAAAATAAATAGGATTCTGTCGGACCACAAACTCCACCATTTGGTGAAGTTTCGTGAAGATCGATTTAGAATTGTGACCTGCAGGCAAGTATAAGTGAGCGGACAGACAAACACACAAACCGGAGTGATCAACATACTCGTCTAAAAAAAAAAAATTCAAGTAATAAAGCAAAAGTGGATGGATATGACTGGAGAATCAAGCTACGCAACGCTCACCCGACTCCCAATATCGGTACATGACCGGGTCTCTGGAGCTATTGTTTGTTAGGCAGATCACGGGGAAGGTCAAGGGGGGTCTTTGATCCACCCCTCTTCATTTCAAAGTAAAAAAAATACAAAACAATTCGTATCTAATGGTTAACAGCAAGCAGTGGGATCCATATTTCTTCGGAGCCATTCCTCGATTATTTCTAGCTGCTCCGGCTAATCCTGTCCAATAAACAATAGCTTGCTATACTTTGTCTGAATTCGAACCTCCAAGTAATGCTTTTGATTTTTAAGCAATGGCAGGCGAGTCTACGCACGATTAACACATGCATGCGGTTCATGGCTCACCGCATTCTAATTCAATTTGTCCTAATGCATTCAAAGTGGAATCATATTTGTGAAATTGCAGAGTTAGCAAAGCGAGACCTTCACAAGTTTGTGCTTTTTTATGGTTTTTATTACTTTGCTTATTCGCACAAAAGGTATCGTCTTTACCTCCAAACTCAATAATCCTGCAAAAATATTTTTTCCCGGTTAACGGTGGATTTGGGTTCCATTTTCCCAGAAAACGTATGAATTGTCCTCCATGTGAGTGGCACATTCGGACTGCTTGGAAGTCGACGGAATTGCTTGCAGTTACTCGGAAGGATACGTATAAGCAGGTGTGTGCTGCAAGCATTTCAGGATTGGAGGTGGGGGAGGAAAAAACATGAAAAGAGAAATTTTCATGACAAAAAGGATGCCTTTTCCATGTGATAAGCCTCCCTTTCCATAACAATGGTCACTTTTCACCATGAAAAGGGCACCTATTCAATTATTGGAACAAAAAATATAAAGAGTGCGTTTCTCCGCTTTATCTACTTCCAATTCCAATTTTGTATTTTTCTTTTTTTACTTCCATCACCAAAGGTGGTTATATTTCTACCACCTATCGGTTTGTCTGTGAGCAGGATACCTCAAAAGGTTATGGACGGATTCGGATGAGACTTGGATCAAGAATAAGTGGACGGACATGACCGGGCAATCAAACTTCGAAACCGCTTACCCGACTCTCAACATCGTTTCTCAACAAAACCTGGTCCAAGAGTGCATGGAAGTCGCACAAACACCTCTGAAAGTAGAATAAGAAACAACCACCTGCGAACCATCACGGGGTACACACATCCAATAAGAAAACGTGAAGCCGGCTGCCCTACCTACTCATACTCACTTTTTGACATCACAGGTCGCCCATACCTTTCAAAAAGGAGTAGGCCATTTTGTTCCAGATATCCTAACCATATTGTTGTCCTGACTTGCATGAGGAAGGCAATGGCAAACCACCAAGCAAGTCCCTCTTCATGACACTACTCATCACATACTATGGATTGAAGCAACATCATATCTGTACTAAGTATTTATACCAATATTTTTGATTGGGGGTGATCAACAAAGAAGTCATAAGTTTTTGCAATGTTTACATTTTTCCAGTGGAGGTAGAGGTTGTGGAGGAGGAAATGGACATGAGCAACCTCTTTAAACAGATATAAAACCCTCCTCAGTTCCTGACACCCTCCAGAAGTGGCTGATAATTATCAACCAGTGACATTTGTCTGACATAGCTTTGTCCATATATTATGTGCACATACCAAAAAGTTCCTAAGGCATATCCAGGTGGACAAGACCACTTTGGCTATGGCTCTTAATTAGCCAGCATAGATGGATAAATTATGGATTACAGGTAATAAACCTCCAAAAGTTTCTAACTTGAGTCCACGTGTTTTAAACTAGAAATAGCAAAACAACAAGAAGAAAATGGTAAACGACTGGAATTTCTGCATCATGAGGTTTTTGCCACGTTCGTGATGTTTAAATAAGGTTATAGCTCGGAAATGTAATCCCGTAACTGAATTTGTCTCCAAATATAAGAAAGAGACCATTTCCAAAATCTTTCCTTCTTCATGTCAAACAACATTGTGCAAAAATAAGGGATGGTTATCTGTCTCTCAGGCCTATTGTGAAGATGAGGCAGTAGACTAGCTATTTGAGGGTTCACTTACATGATGTCCTGAAACAGCTCTTAAACGAGCCTCGATCTTGTATACAAAAAGAAAAATAAGAAACAAGGGACATCGTTTCAGGAGTTTGTTGTTGAGGAGATCAAGAGCAGTTCTCAGAAATTCCTTATGGAATCAATGGAGCCGAAGGTCATATGGGACTCATTATAGGCTTGATATAAGCGGCCTAGTCAAGCCGTAGTGCAATATCACATGGAGAACTAGCCGATGCCTAGCCGATGTCTAGCCGATGCCTTGCCGATGCCTAGCTGAGGCTTAGTCCATCACCACAATGAGAGAGTACAGTCAATGGCTGTTGCTGCAGCAAACAAGATTGAATATATTGTCGGTTCCAAAAGTTTCCAGTTTTCTCCTCAGTCCTGCAACAAGTTCTGAAGAGTGGGAGGAAAGATACAGTTAGGAGCTGGGAGACACATTGCAACACGAGCCAGCTTGTCCTTGGGATGCAGACATGAAGCTGTACATGAAACATCGTGGCGCAGTATCATGGTGATAATAACATCACAAATCAAACATATAAGGCCTTCATTTTAACATCACTCAAAACTGATGTCATTGCCACTGAACACAAGGGATTCCTTGCTCACCGTGGCAATTTCCCGTCCTCTAAGGGATGGACCTTGTTTTAATGGAAATCTCAAATGCAAAATATATTGTAGTCGCAAGGGAGTAATGCATGCAGTAAAAATAAAAAATTCCCAACACAAAAGCTTTTTCGTTTGATTACAAAACCCAATATATCCTCCCAATCTTGACAACTGGGGTGCAGCTCTCTCACCGTCATTTGGTCGATTTCTTCGGAAAGTACTCCGATCTGCCGCTTGGCCGTGTCTGAGTACTCAGCCTATGGAGAAAAAGCCACACACACCGGTGTATCACATCCTCCAGTCTCTGCATCAGGCTTAAATATGCACGAACAATGTACGACTTAAATATTCGTTTCAATAATCTAATTTTTGTGATCAGGTAAAATGATCAGTTATGACAAAACGATGGCCTCACGTTTGACTTCAGGTAGTTATTATCATGGAATACTACACCGTTATACCGAATACTACAGTTATTATCATGTAATATTATCGACACCATCGATCACACTATCCTCCTCACCCGACTTGAATCCACCTTTAACGTTACCGGCACTGCCCTCTCTTGGATTAAATCATACCTCTCTGACAGATGCCAGTTCATCTCCATCAATAACTGCAAATCCCCCACTGCTCCCCTCGCCCAAGGTGTCCCCCAAGGTTCAATTCTTGGCCCCCTCCTCTTCATCCTTTACCTGTCCCCGCTCGGTCACTTAATCCGCCGTCATGGTCTCCAATTCCACTGCTTCACCGATGACATCCAGCTTTTCATCTCCACCAAGTCCGTCTCCACCGCCACCCACTCTATCCTGACAAACTGCATCTCTGAAATAAAATCCTGGCTTCAAATCAACTTCCTCAAGCTTAACTGTGATAAATCTGAAATAATCATCATTGGCCCAAAAACGCTCACAAAATCCACCCATAACTTTGCCCTCAACATCGACGGTATCCCAGTATCCACCTCCCCTCACATCCGGAATCTTGGCGTCATCTTTGACCAAACCCTTTCCTTCGCCAAATACACTAAACAGATCACAAAGTCAGCCTTCTTTCACCTGAAAAACATTGCCCGTCTCCGCTCATCCCTCTCCTCCACGGCTGCTGAAACCCTCATCCACGCCTTCATCACCTCCCGTCTGGACTACTGCAATAGCTTCCTCTTTGGTTCACCCTCAATAATCACCAATAAACTCCAATACATTCAGAACTCCGCTGCCCGTCTACTCACCCATTCCCGGACCCGTGACCACATCACCCCCGTCCTTTACAAGCTTCACTGGCTCCCCATCCCCCAGAGAATCCAGTACAAAATCCTCCTCTTGACATACAAAGCCCTCCATAACCTGGCCTCATCCTACCTGGCTGACCTCCTCTCCAGACACACTCCCACCCGCAACCTCCGCTCTGCTGGTACCAACCTCCTGACCCCCTCCATCCGGACCAAATTCAGATCCTGGGGGGACAGGGCCTTCTCCATCGCTGCTCCCACCCTCTGGAACTCACTACCTCACACCATCAGAGACTCCTCCTCACTCACCACATTCAAAACATCACTAAAGACCCACCTGTTCAACACTGCATTCAACATTCAACCCACAGCATTTAACCCCTGACTATCTCTTCTCCTTCTCCCTCCTTTTGCTTTAAATATTTCCCTATTGATTCTTGTCTTTTTGCAATTGTTGTTTTCATGTATTGTTATGCATTATGTTTGCCACTCTGTCAAAGCGCCTTTGGGCTTCTGGAAAAGCGCTATACAAAATAAATGAATTATTATTATTATTATTATTAGTAATTCCATGTATGTTCCCATCTATGTGTGAGTCAGTGGTGCTAATTTAAATATTCAGCAATTGCATCCAATTAAGCCAAATTATATGTTATAACATGAGCAGGATAAAGAGAAGTAGCAATAGTAGTAGATTATATATGTAGTAGTTGTAATCTATAATAACAACAAGCAGCGTGTGTGTGTGTGTGTTTGTCTCCTCCATAACTCCAAAACCATGACACCTATAGACCCCAAACTTTGCATGCATATGTATTGATCTCCAAGGGATTGCATGAATGAAAACTGGGTGTTTGAGTATGTTTTTGAAGATCATTTATGCTAACAGGCTTATCTTTGGTCAGCCTGCATTCAGGTCACTCAGCCTGGGGTCTTAATTCCACCATTTTGTCCGCTCAACTCAAATATGCCTTGTGTTACATATTTATGTGAATGTATGTGAATTACTATTCAGGTCTTTGCTTATCAATGTGTAGTCGATTAAAGGTTGTTGTGATTAAAGGGTCAGGAGCCCTTCTGAGAAAAAGGAGACCGGAAACGGAAGAGGAAAAGACACGAGGTCCTGGAGACGCGAGGATTCTTGGTCTTCCTCACCAAGCTCGGACGCGAGCGGTATCGCTTGAGCAACGTAAGAGAATCGGCGTTTCAAAGCCCGTCTGGCGAGAGGAGTTACCGGGACGTGTAACTACCCTTTGACACGTCAAGTCACGGTGGGTTCGTGCACGGAACCAAGCAGCTGGCACAGTTCGCCTCGCCGTCTACAAGGCCGCGTACGGGTCGCACCTTGGGCCGCGCGCGCTGGGCAAGCCGCGTGTTGCTTTGCCTGCTTTACATTACCCGCTTTGCTTGGCCAGGAGGTGCGCGCTGCAGCCGTTGTTCCCGGTACGGGACGTGCCCGGTGAAAGCACGTCAGGAAGGGTCCGTTCAACCGCCCACGTGCGGAGATCGAACTACAGGCGTACGGAGACATTGAGAGAGACATTGACCATGGAGGGAGTCGGGAGTGGGGCTCACGTGAGGAATGTATAAGATGGCCATCTTAGAGTTATTATAGATGAGTTTACATCTTTGTACTATTGATTGCTGATTGTGGATGGTTGTTGATTGCTCGGGGAATATATCATTGATTATTCCGGATCCTTGGTGTGGGGTTTCTTATTGATTGGAATTCATATTGATTGCGTTACGAAAGCGCAGAAATAATAGATCTTTCTGGCGGAGTTCCTCTCACGGTCCGGGGGTCACCGAGACCAGGTAGTCACCGGGAGGACCACGTAACACTTGCCTCAGAACAGATCGGTTTCTGTACAATAAAGCTTCATATCTACGAATGGTAATATAGCTGAGCTTCATACCAATGAATCGCTGTATTCCTGTATTGACCACAATGCCTTTATTTAATTTCCGCAAACGTCGAAGCAAATTTCTAATTTTTAACTGCGGAATTGACTTCAGGAGCAGTTCCGACTATTGAAAAAGTGTTCATTTGTCTAATTTGGACATGGTGGGACACTCAATATATCTAAACAGTTGCTTTACAGATTAAGATGCTTGGCGAGCACTCTTCAGGCTTCTTTTGCAAGTCATAGTGATAAGGCAAATAGCACTCCCTTTTTGTTTTTATGTACACAGTTTGTTATTATACGAGATCACATTGATTCACATTTTTGTGCGATCTACTTTCATTACATTAATATAAGTTATATTAATATACCTATAAAAATATACTTACTAAAAAAACGACGTCGAATCAAACATCGTTTGGAGCTCCACCATGTTGAACTGCAGCTTTGCAAGTGAAAGTCTGACATTTTGTTTACTCATTCTGGTTTGCACATTTTGCTGATTTCCTGCTTTATTTTCAATTTTATAGAAGACTATTTAAAGGTAAATATTTGTGATTGCCGTTTCTGTGCCGTGTTGAAATGTGAAATTTGTGAACAATTCGACTGTCCTCTTTGGGGAATGCTTATTCGTGGGGCCCACTCAACCTGTGTTTACATATTTAGAGGCCCCCCTAGGTTCTCCATGAAACCAAAGTAATCCGACTTATCAACTCTCCCAATCTGACCTCAAAACTCGACCTGCTCAAATTACACCACAAAGTTGTCTTTCTTTCTCTTTTCTATAGATATTACTTTGGTTTCTGATCCAGTGACCTCACTGCTTGTGCACCTCTGCCATTAAAAAGTTCACTGTTTAGTTACAAAATACTCGACAAGCCACTACATCACATGATTATTGTGTGGCCATTGGCAACTCAAGGTTGGGTCGTCATGATGTTTGTTTCTCCCCTCCACTGCCAAACTCTGGAACTCTTTACATTCGTATGTATTTCCAAACATTTACGACCTTCCCCTTTTCAAAAAGCAGATTTTTTTTACTTTCTCAAAAACCCAGACTATTCTCTCTTTCTTCACTTTCTATCTATGCAATATTTTATTCAAGGTTTGGCCTCGATGAGGACTTGTAATCAGTGACTGGAGCCTTTAGTCAGCTCAGTCTCTTTCTTGACTGCCACTGGTAACATGTAACCCAGTGCTACCTGCCACATGGTTGGGTAGTCGGCGACTAAACCGACTGCACTCACTGGTCTGCCATTGGGGAGGGTGACTGTGACACCATGGGGGACTAAAAACAATACCTGTTAAAAGACGGATGAGCTCCCTTCGGGAGCCAATTACCACCCAGTAAGGAGATGGTGTATCCTAAAAAACACCAATCCGGTTGGACCGGTTTTTAATGTAGTAGGTTGTAGACAGCAACCGCTCAGGGTAGTACTACCGTTCGGACGTAGGAGCGTTAAAGTGGTGCCGGAACCATCTTACACTCTCCGTGTCAGGATTGCTGGTCTTACTTTCTGTCTCACTTGAGCTATAACAACTGGGCTAGCTTCAACCTCTCTTTATTGCAAACAAATATCATACACTTTTGATACACGTCGATACACATACCAACTGTGACAGTAGCATTCAACATAAAATAAAAATCTTCAGCAGAAACAATAAAAAAAAATTTGACTTCACTGTTGCAATACTTATGGAGGGCACTGTACATCGTATTTGGCCCCTTCTCTCAATGGTGAAGAATGACTTAAAAATTTAAAAATTTCTCATGTCCGGATCTGGATTCTGATATTTACCAATATCGAATCAATTCAACTTTGTCACACACCAAACCTCTCCACCAAGTATCGTCCGAATCTGTCCATGGGGAAAATGGGGAAATCTCCTGAGTTAGGAAGGCAAAATAAGTTAAATCAAAGATCCAATTAAAAGAACGATTAACATAATGGGAGGATTAGAATGAGTAAAGAAACGGGACAAGTGAACGACAAGTACAAGAGAGAATTGGAAAATGTATAATAATAATATTTTAATTCATTTATTCTTTGAAAAATTTGCACTCAATTTATGAGGCATCTCTCTCACCCCCATTCCTCACTCTCCACCCCTTCCTCACTCTCTCCTCTCCTTGCTTCCTTGCTCTCCACCCCTTCCTCACTCTCCTGCCTCACTCTTTCTCTTGCTCCCACACCCACCCTCCTGGATTGTATAACAACATGTGGTGAGGTGTCACTCTCATCCTCTTCCTCACTCCCCCCTTCCTAGCTCTAACCCTCCCTCTCTCCTAGTCCCCCTCCTCACTCCCCTTCCTCCTCTCTCTCCCATCTCCCTTTCTCTCTCTCTCTCTCTCTCTCACCTCTCCCTCTCTCTTCCAATTCTCCCTCCCTTGCCCCCTCCTCTATCCCCCACCACTGCTCGCTCCCCCTTCCTCACCCATGTCCTTCCTCTATACCCCCACCCAACCCCACCTCTCTCCCTCCCATCTCATCTCATCTCATCTCATCTCTCCTCTCTCTCTCTCCTCTCTCTCCTCTCTCTCTCTCCTTTCTCTCTCTTCTCTCTCTCTTCTCTCTCTCCTCTCTCTCTCCTCTCTCTCGCTCTCTCTCTCTTTCTTTCCCACCCCTCTCTTGATATTCCCATCAGTGAAGCAATGTGTGGTATTTGTAGGTTATAAATAAGCACTGAATCTAATTTACCATCAATCAACAAATGTGAGATTATTAATCTGTATAATGAATCCTGAACTCTCCTCTTTTCCCAACATGACTTTCCAAAGCAGACATAGGAGTGAATAGATCAAGTTGTGCGGATCCGCTTGTACAAAATGTGATATGATAACGAACCCTTAACCACAATCCATAACATTTCTTTTTCATGTCAGCTTGGAAAAACTCTCCCAGGTTCTCCTGGAAAAAATGAAAAGTTTTCCACATGATTAGATGTAAAATGATCCTCTCCTCTTTGGTTCATCGCAAAAGTTCATCTTGGGTTCATCGCAAAAGTTGCAAAATCAAAAAGTTGGACTTGGGTTCATCGCAAAAGTAAGTACCGAGTGAAGTAATCGACATGGCAGCCACATTTAGTGATGCTTCAACAAGCAAAGCATGTTCAATCAAAGCGATCATGTTTCTGGGTACTTTTACTTTGAAACAGTCGAGCGTTGTCATGCCAACATGACATCACACTTTGGTGCTCAAACCCCACAACCTGTTAAACGTCATTTACACATGGTAGAGTGAAAACCTCTGCCATAAAACTCACTCTTTCCCATACATTTTACTGTCTGCCATAAAGTCTCTTGTGGATAGCAAGGCCTCGTAATGTATGACAAAATTCGAAATTCACAAAGGACAAGGTGTAAACGACAAAATGTCATAACCCCAGTGATTTGAGTAATTTTGCTGTATGGATGGAGTTAAAGGCCACCAGTTGGCCATCTTCAGTCGGATTACAAAACAAAATATTCTGCATATATATCTATATTTTTGTTTGTTTGTTTAATATATATCTTATATATATATATATATATATATATATATATATATATATATATATATATATATATATATATATATATATATATATATTGTTATGAATTTTGGGTAGGGGCATATATAGATCCACGTAGATCTGCATAGGTAAGTGATTCGTCTGTCGTGATAGTGAGCCTCACCTGTAATAAGTTCTGTGTAGGCGGTTTGTTCGGATTAAGGTGTATCTTCGTCCCCATTACAAGGAATGGGGCATATTAAATAGTTCTAGGGATTATGCTAATCCCCACTTGTGTGAAACCTCTGTGATCATTCCGGTGTCCCTTATGGCAATACATTACATACATTAGTTAGGCCCATTAGCACAACACTAATTAAATTCCCCCGCCGCCACAATGACTGACCGGAAGAGCAGACAGCAAGCAGCCGTGCAGTGTTACACCATGGCGATGAAACATCGAACAGGCAGGCCGAAAGCCATGCCCAGGAGAACTCGTGATTGACAGGTGGGGGAGGGCCGAGCAACAACCAGAGCACCGATTGGAGAGTAGAGAGGATGAAGGACGTGCCACACTGATTGGCCACCGACAATGACGTGCGACCGATGACGTAACACCAGAGGTGAGAGACGCTCAGCCAATCAGTGTGGAGGGCGCGAACGAGCTACCAACAAGCGACGCACTGATTGGAGAAAAAAGACCAGGACGTGAGGAAGGCGCGTAAAGCCGCAAGGAAACGACAAACTGATTGGCAGATATAGAGAGCTGACGTCAGAGGACGTCTGATAAAAGTAAGCAGAGATGGACATTTTTTCTCTTCCCTCTTCGCCTCTGCCTTTTCACCTTTGCCTGCCTCTTCCTGCCTTCCCGCGTTGGAGACCGTTCCTTTCTTCTCCTGTTGCCCTTTGCGCGTTCCTGTGCCGGCGGACCTCTCATCTTCGTTCCGGAGGGCGAAGGGGCGACTCCGGTGGACGAGTCCGGGCACAGCCGGAGGAGCGAGCTGCACGCGACCCGTTCGAGTCACACGGAGGACCGGCGGAATGCCAGCAGACGGACCGAGCGGTTCGCGCCAACACCAGAGCCGTGTCTGTGAGCCTGACCGACCTGACTACAGACAGAGCTAAGCCAACACAAACGCACCACACGTTTTATTTTATTCATCAATACATTGTCTTGTATTTGAAGTCTGTGAGTGGGATCTCAACCTAGGTTTTAGTTATTTATTGTCACGTCCATTGTTCTCGGGTTCCGTTATTAAATATTCCTTTTGTACATTTTACCTCCATGTCAGGTTGTATTGATTTGCAGGTTGAAGACTGCGCGGGGCCGTGAAGGTAAGCGGCATTCTCCCCCAAACTCCCCTGCTCAGTAACAAGTCAGAAAAAAAAGAAGAAAAAAAAAGGAGGCATGAAATCCCCCCAAAAACAACCAAACAAGGTAGGAAGGATTGACAAGGAAGGAACTAGATGGTATTTATAGAATACTTACCCTGCACAGTCTTGAGAAGGAGCCAACTCATCTGTTTTTTGAGGATTTTTTTTTTCTTTGATCCAATATGGCTGCCAGGCACCGATGATATTGTCATTAACATATCTTATTCCCCATGGGGAGTATTTGATAATGAGCCATGTTTCAATTTTTTCCATGGAGCAGTTTCGGAGATATAGAGCTGCAACCTTTTTCAATTTTTCCAAGATGGCGCCTGTACCATGTGACTTATGACATCATAATTATCATTTAAAATTTTATACAGGAGGAGCCGCTCATATTCTGAAAATTTCGTGTCCATCGGACCGAGCGAGGACTACCAGGTGCAGAGGAATTTTTTTTTTTCATATTTATCAGATCAAGCATTGTACTTGTCGAATTATGACGTCATAATGAAGGCACCAATGACATCATCATCAACATATGTTATTCCCCATGTTATTCCAACATGGCTCATTTCCAAATACTCCATATGGGGAACAGGTGTTAACAATGACGTCATTGGTGCCATAATTATGACGTCATAATTCCACAGGGACAACGCCTAGTCTGATAAGTTTGAAATTTATTGAGCGTGATCTCTGCAACAATTATATTAGAAAATGTAAATTTATGATGTCATCGTTCACATGGTCGGGCAGCCATATTGGATCAAAGATCTAAAAAAAAAAACGTTCAAAAACAGAAGAGTTGGCTCGCACCAAGTTGACTGCGCAGGGTAAGTATTCTATGAATACCATCTAGTTTGTTGTGTAATTGAGACATATATGTCAAATACAAGCAAAAGGCAACCAGAGGAGGCAGTTCAGCAGATATAGATGGGAGTGAGTTGTCTACATTCACATCCGAATTGGAGCCAGAACACAGCAAAGATGCCTCAATGCTTTAAACTGAATTACCACTACTATACTACTTCTTTCATGGCCCCAAATATTCCCACCTTCTTGCGCAATCAGCCACGGGTAAGTTTGGCCGAAGTAATTCAGCCTGACGTTCCACTAAAAGTGGAAGAAATTTGGAATTCTTCAGGATTCAAGTTACAAGACGTTCTCCAAACCAACATGAAATTCCCTAGTAACGATTCTAGGACTTACGTCTTCCAGCTTCTGCTCTTCTTGCAGCTCTTCTTCTTCTTCCTTCACATCAGCTCTCTCCAATGGCATTTCAGCACCTTCAGAAGAGCAGACTTCGGCATTTCGCTCTGGCCACCCGAGATCCAGGGGGCACACGTAACAATCCATGTCCTCTCGCCGCCAGCTCTTGGCCAGACCACTTCGTCTGGGCTGGATGGGGTGAGGTAAGGTAGACACAATCGGTCATGTCCGAGTACTCGACCTTTGGAATCAATCTCTGAATGATTGCTGGGATATACTCCAGCACAATAAGAAAATCAGTGATACCAACCGATCACAATTACTGATAAGGACAACGCACAGTCTTGACGTTTTAGTACAGAGACGTCATTACCGGTCAACTCTCCAAACATATTGTAAAGAAACAACGTTACGTTCTTAGAGGGGAGTTTAGAATGGTGAGGAGAAGGTGGGCAGGGTTAGAGGTTGTGACAGGTTGGTGAGACCCACATCCTTATCCTCATTAGCTTTCATCTATCACCTCAAAAGTATCTTCATGAGGACTAGTTGATGATGAGGAAGAAGAAACTCTAAGAGCTGATGTGTGGATGTACTCTAAGAGCTGATGTGTGGATGTACTCTAAGAGCTGATGTGTAGATGTACTCTAAGAGCTGATGTGTAGATGTACTCTAAGAGCTGATGTGTGGATGTACACTAAGAGCTGATGTGTAGATGTACTCTAAGAGCTGATGTGTGGATGTACTCTAAGAGCTGATGTGTAGATGTACTCTAAGAGCTGATGTGTAGATGTACTCTAAGAGCTGATGTGTAGATGTACTCTAAGAGCTGATGTGTAGATGTACACTAAGAGCTGATGTGTGGATGTACTCTAAGAGCTGATGTGTAGATGTACTCTAAGAGCTGATGTGTGGATGTACTCTAAGAGCTGATGTGT
This sequence comes from Myxine glutinosa, assembly GCF_964187855.1. Lineage (NCBI taxonomy): Eukaryota > Metazoa > Chordata > Myxini > Myxiniformes > Myxinidae > Myxine > Myxine glutinosa. Next base: position 28,432,790 of record NC_136268.1, on the reverse strand, counting down.
GGATGTACTCTAAGAGCTGATGTGTAGATGTACTCTAAGAGCTGATGTGTGGATGTACTCTAAGAGCTGATGTGTAGATGTACTCTAAGAGCTGATGTGTAGATGTACACTAAGAGCTGATGTGTGGATGTACTCTAAGAGCTGATGTGTAGATGTACTCTAAGAGCTGATGTGTAGATGTACTCTAAGAGCTGAAGTGTAGATGTACTCTAAGAGCTGATGTGTAGATGTACTCTAAGAGCTGATGTGTGGATGTACTCTAAGAGCTGATGTGTGGATGTACTCTAAGAGCTGATGTGTAGATGTACTCTAAGAGCTGATGTGTAGATGTACTCTAAGAGCTGATGTGTGGATGTACTCTAAGAGCTGATGTGTAGATGTACTCTAAGAGCTGATGTGTAGATGTACTCTAAGAGCTGATGTGTAGATGTACTCTTAAGAGCTGATGTGTGGATGTACTCTAAGAGCTCATGTGTAGATGTACTCTAAGAGCTGATGTGTAGATGTACTCTAAGAGCTGATGTGTAGATGTACTCTAAGAGCTCTAAGAAACTCTAAGAGCTGATGTGTGGATGTACTCTAAGAGCTGATGTGTAGATGTACTCTAAGAGCTGATGTGTAGATGTACTCTAAGAGCTGATGTGTAGATGTACTCTAAGAGCTCTAAGAAACTCTAAGAGCTGATGTGTGGATGTACTCTAAGAGCTGATGTGTAGATGTACTCTAAGAGCTGATGTGTAGATGTACTCTAAGAGCTGATGTGTGGATGTACTCTAAGAGCTGATGTGTGGATGTACTCTAAGAGCTGATGATAAGGTAGAAGAAACTCTAAGAGCTGATGTGCAGTACTTCCATACTTCCATGGTCCTTTCAAACAATTTAAAACAATTTTACTTTCAAATTTTAATTTCGAAATTTTTATAATTTCAATTTTAATTTTAATTTTAAATTTTAAATTTTAAATTTTAAATTTTAATTTCAAAAACAATTTTACTTTCTCAACAATCCACTCCAAGAAGTTCTGTCACTCAAGCTTTTGGGTCTCACTATCTGCCATTATCTTTCCTGGGAAAACCACATTTCCAATCTGGCCTCCAAAGCCGGTCGCCGACTGGGCATCCTCCGTCATGCGAAGTCCTTCCTTGGCACACCTGAGCTCCTCACCACATACAAGGCTTTCATCCGCAGCTCAATGGAATACTGCTCTCCCCTCTGGGCCGGTGCTCCTGCCTCATACCTATCTCGGCTTCACGCTGTTGAAACCAAAGCTTTCAGGATCATTGGTATCTCCCGTGATGAAGCTGATTCTGAGGGCTTTTCACTTGCTCAACGCAGGCAGGTAGGTGGTCCTTCTGTCTTCCACCGACTCCTCTCCGGCCTTGCCCGCCCCCCCCCCCCCCCCAGCTCTATCTGTGCTCTGTCCCCCAAATATTCTGACAGGTCGCACAAGATCTGCCAGCAACCCTCTTATGGTTAAATTGCCAAAATCAAGACTCTCTGCTCACCTTCACTCCTTCATTCCTCCTTTCTCCCACCTCTGGAATAAGCTCCCTCACTCTCTTCAATCCCACTCCTCCCTCCAGGTCTTTAAAACAGCTGTTCACCACCATCTCTTATCTTCCCCCATCCAAAACACCTTGATCTTTTCTACCCCCGCTAATTTCACCCCAAATCCTCTTTTTTAAAATACCAACTTCTTTCCTGGAAGTCCTTGGTGTCCTTGTGTTTATACTTCTCCCACCCACCCCCCCCCCCCCACTTCCAATGCCGCCTCCCCCCAATCCCTCCCCCTCCCACACATTCCCGATGTCCCTCACAAATGTTGTGTCAATGTTTATGTTGTGCTTCCCCTTCTCTCCCCATCTTGTCTACCGCTCCCCTTTTTATATACTTTGTTTGTTTGTCTGTTTGATTTGTTTGTGTGATAAATGTTAGCTCTTTCACGAGCCTCGATTATGTATACAAAAAAAAGAAGAAAAAAAAAAAGACCCCGAACACCCAAAACACCCCAAAGACCCTTATAGATCCATTATACCCAAAATACCCTTAAATACCCGGAAGAACCAAAATACCCAAAAGACCCTTAAAGACCTAGAGGAAACAAAAGACCCTTAAGACCCAAAAGCCCCTGAAGACACTGAAGACCCAAAAGACCCCAAAGACCCAAACCACCCCAAAGACCCAAAATACCCTTAAAGGCCCAGAGGATCAAAAAGACCCTGAAGACCCAAATGGCCCTGAAGACCCAAAACACCATGAAGACCCAAAAGATCCAAAAGACACAGAATACCCAAAACACCCCAAAGACCCAAAATACCCTTGAAGGCCCAGAGGATCCAAAATACTCTGAATACACAAATGGCCCTGAAGTCCCAAAACACCATAAAGACCCAAAAGACACCGAAATGGTCAAAGATACCTATCTCTCTAAAATGGCGTGTGGTGAGGCACGCAGAGCACGCCGAGTCACGATAGTCTTATTATAATAGAGCAAACGAAAATGGTTATGTCGTTATGTTTATGTGCGACGAAAAGGTCTTCTTCTTCCTCAAATAAATTGAACATCCTCTTAATTAACCCTCTAAATTACGTTTAGACTGCTGAGACCCCTAAGACCTTTGACGACCCTTTAATTCCCCTAAGACCCATAAGACCACAAAGATCCCTGAAGACCCAAAAAGACCCTGAAGAACCAAATGGCCACCAAGACCCAAAAGACCCCGAAGACCCAAACACCCCAAAGACCCAAAACACCCTGAAGACCCAAAATACCCTTAAAGGCCCAGAGGATCAAAAAGACCATGAAGACCCAAATGGCCCTGAAGACCCAAAACACCATGAAGATCCAAAAGATCCAAAAGACACCGAAATGGTCAAATATGCCTATCTTTCTGAAACGACGTGCGCCGCGTCATGCTAGTTATCATAATAAAGCTTTGGTGAAAATTTCATGACAAAACTCAAATGGTAAATTGAAATTTTAGGTCAATCGGATGAAAATGGATGATTTTATGTGATGCTGACCTTTGACCTTTTGACCAAATTATTCATTTGTATTTTCTATATTATAATAATGCTTTGTTGAAAACATTGCCATAAAAAAAACATTGCCTCAAACAGGGAACCATGATTGTCATGGGGCCCGCAAGGCTAACCCCCGCTCTAGCGGGGAAAATGGCCTTAAAACGATCATTCATTCATTCATTATAATGCTTTGTTGAAAATTGATGACAAAATTCAAATGGTAAAAAAGTTACGGCCCAGACAGACACACAGGCAGACACACAGACAGACACAAAGACAGACACAAAGACAGACACAAAGACAGACACACAGGCAGACACACACACACACAAGTGATTACAAAACCATGTTTCCTGCTGTGCAGGGGACGGGCTAACAACAGGAGGTTAACCCTAGAAGCCTGGCATGTAAAACTTAAAGGCTGAATGAACAAACGTAGTGAGGATCTCAAGTCATACTGGCCTACTCTAAACATCCTCCCCTTCCCTTCGCTAGAGGTATATATCTAAATAGCCAACTTGTGATGCCCTGTGGAATGTATCCCTTTTCCTTATCCTTACATAGGTTTAAAAATCTTACCTTAACCTTGGCAGAGATTGACAGTAATGTGGCACCAGGTGTATCTTCAACGTCCTGCTTGAGAGCCTGGGCTTTTGACCCAACCAGCATATTAAGACAGGTAGATAGGTGTCTGCGCAGGAGGCTTTTACTAGGAGGAATGCTGAGCAGAGAGGCGAGGGTCTCGATGGTGAATTGTGGCTCTAAAACCTGCATGGACAGAAAGCAAGGTTGTCTGTTACCATGCCACTCTGTTGTCCGTTCCAGGCTCCCCATCCATCGTCTTACACGCCAGTACGCACCAGCAGCCCGCCGTGAATTCCACTTCCCAGCAGGCTTGAAGCAAACTCGCCGAGATCCACGGAATGCAGCCAGTCCATTACCTGACCATTGCTCCATCGTGTTACATCACCTGCCTCCTGGATGTATCACACACAGATAAGTGATGTACCACGACAGCCTCGATCCTCAACCTACCGTGAAATTTGCCCGCAACAGTGCAACTTATTCTCATTCAGTTGTTGTCATTCATTTTGTTGGTAATATTTACACATGGTTTTCTTTTCTTGTTTTTATGCAGAGTACGTGACAAGAAAAGAAAATAGCACTACGTGTTGCCAATGACGTGTGGTGTGGGAGTGAGATTTTTTACAGGGCATTACCATGGACCACAACTAAAAAGGAGCTGTGTGCAATGTTGTTGTTGCTTCGTCTGTATGCAGTGCCCCAATTACCAGTGAACTGGTACTCAATTTGCCGACCTCGGAAGGATGACAGGCTGAGTCAACCCACCTGGTGTTAATTCAATGATCGACCTGGATTCAAACTCAGGATCCTAGGATCCCACGGCAGATTGGTAAGCAGGTAAGCGTATATCAAGAGAATCTTGTGCCAATACAGTTTTATGTCTTTTGGACATGGAATCTAAAGGTGGTCTCCCAACAGAACAACAGTAACACAGTGTTCCTGTTTAAATCTCAGATGAAAAGTGTGGCATTGGTGTCGATGCCTCAGAACTTTAATTGGGATGATATGTGCATCATGCAGAAACAATTCTTCGACTTCACAGATAACCTGGAGAGACACCGTGTTTGAACCAAAGAGGCTTTGGAAACAATCAGTATGAAATCCAGAAATGGCTGAAACACTTTGCTTGAGCTTCCATAGTGTTTGTGGTATTGGAGTCGAGTTTTTGACTGCAAGGTCATTAACACAGATTGATGTAAGGAACGCTGGTATGGAGCCGAAGTGAGGTGGTAAGGCACAGTCTGTGTGGCCATCATGACAGATCTCCAAACCCAATTTCATATACAAAACAGTATGATCAATAAATACCACATTATGTACCATTTGTAGCATTCCTTAGTTATACATTTGCAATATAATTTATATGTATAAAAAGAAGAAACACGGTCCATGAAGCCTTCCGTGAAGCCGTCCATGAAGCCATCTGTGAAGGTGTCCGTGAAGCCATCTGAGAAGGTGTCCGTGAAGCCATCTGAGAAGGTGTCCGTGAAGCCGTCCATGAAGTTATCTGTGAAGCCATCTGTGAAGCCATCTGTGAAGCCATCTGTGAAGCCGTCCGTGAAGCCGTCCGTGAAGCCGTCCGTGAAGCCGTCAGCGAAGCTGTCCATGAAGCCGTCCATGAAGCCATCCGTGAAGCCGTCCGTCAAGCTGTCCGTCAAGCCGTCCGTCAAGCCGTCCGTGAAGCCGTCCGTGAAGCCATCTGTGAAGCCCTCCATGAAGCCATACATGAAGCCGTCCGTGAAGCCATCCGTGAAGCCATCCGTGAAGCCGTCAGCAAAGCCGTCCGGGAAGCCGTCCGTGAAGCCGTCCGTGAAGCCGTCCGTCAAGCCGTCCATCAAGCCTTCCGTGAAGCCATCAGTGAAGCCATCAGTGAAGCCGTCAGTGAAGCCCTCCGTGAAGCCGTCCGTGAAGCCGTCCGTGAAGCCGTCCGTGAAGCCGTCCGTGAAGTCGTCCGTGAAGCCCTCCGTGAAGCCGTCCGTGAAGCCCTCCGTGAAGCCCTCCGTGAAGCCCTCCGTGAAGCCCTCTGTGAAGCCGTCCATGAAGCCGTCCGTGAAGCCCTCCGTGAAGCCATACATGAAGCCGTCCGTGAAGCCAACAGCGAAGCCGTCAGCAAAGCCATCAGTGAAGCCGTCCATGAAGCCGTCCATGAAGCCGTCCGTCAAGCCGTCCGTCAAGCCGTCCGTCAAGCCGTCCGTCAAGCCGTCCGTCAAGCCGTCCGTCAAGCCGTCAGTGAAGCCGTCAGTGAAGCTGTCCGTCAAGCCGTCCGTCAAGCCGTCCGTCAAGCCGTCCGTCAAGCCGTCCGTCAAGCCATCTGTGAAGCCGTCAGTGAAGCCGTCCGTGAAGCCGTCAGTGAAGCCGTCCGTGAAGCCGTCAGTGAAGCCGTCCGTGAAGCCGTCCGTCAAGCCATCCGTGAAGCCGTCAGTGAAGCCGTCCGTGAAGCCGTCCGTCAAGCCGTCCGTGAAGCCGTCAGTGAAGCCGTCAGTGAAGCCGTCCGTGAAGCCGTCAGTGAAGCCGTCCGTGAAGCCATCAGTGAAGCCGTCCGTGAAGCCGTCAGTGAAGCCGTCAGTGAAGCCGTTCGTGAAGCCGTCAGTGAAGCCGTCCGTGAAGCCGTCCGTGAAGCCGTCCGTGAAGCCCTCCGCCAATCCCTCTGTCAAGCCATCTGTGAAGCCGTCCTTGAAGCGTAGTTGAACATAATTTGCATCCTCACTGCACCTGCGTCTATGAATTATGTACTATTGGAATGTACCTTTCGACATTGTTAATTTCGACTTCAAAGACAGACAAAATTGAGACTGTTACAGTTGTGTTACAGCCGGAATTCAAAATTGATAAAATTGAGATATTTTTTGTCACTGATCTACACATAATACCCCATAATGTCAAAGTGGAATGTTTCTTTTAGAATGTTTTACAAAATAATTAAAAATTAAAAGCAGAAATATCTTGTTGCACAAAATATGTAACAGAGAAGAAAGTAAATTTTGGGGAGTAAACGCCTGATCTTTTTTAATACAGTGAACAAACTTTAGTACATTATGGGTGATGAAGGTTGTGGTCGAGTTTCATCGAAATTGTGTGTGTAGTTTCGGATAGGTTCCGAGTGCTTACATCCAGCCTGACTGCCTGACAGACACCGCACGATGCTAATACCTCACCTGAACAATTTTTGTTCCAGGTGAGCTAAAAATGCTACAGTTGAATATGAAAATGAATAATCGATTTACTTCATTGGATAGCTAATCAATGTACTTGGAACAAAAATTTGTGTTCATATAACCATAAAAGTGGGCTGACGGTCATCTCTTGAGGTTTTTTGGGGTAACCCCCTTGGGAGCCCCCTTGATCCAAAATCCAAAATGTCAAGACCAATAAATCCTGCCGACCATCGAGTAGAAGGGCTGTATTGGGTTTAAGAGCAATCGGTTGATAAATAAGGGATGATTAGGAATCCGAAGTTTCAGGGGATAATCCATCAGTCCCCCCATTGGTCCCCCATGATCTAAAATGGAAAAATTGAGGGCTGAAATATTGTGCGGGCTGCTGTTGTTTTTATGTGTCAAGTTTCATATCAATCAGCTGGGTGATAAGGGAGGAGTAGCAAAAATGGCAAAATGTTAACAGATGACCGGATGGAATTATGGACGGACAAACATCCGTACATCACGAGCCATTTTATAAGGTCATCTCTTCAATATCGAGATGAGCCTAAAATATCGAGATGAGATAGCCTAAAATGCCTGTTTTAAAAGCTAGTGTTTCTGGCATTGAAGAAAGAGAAGCTGGATTCTAAGCTTAAAGGAGATCAACAGTAACATGCTGTCTTTTCATTAAAGCTGTAAGCGAAGTGATCCGTATGCACAGCTAATTATTTTCGTTCAAGAATATAAGAGCGGCAGATTATGTGCAATATATGGATACTAGTATAAAGCCTTTCAAATATGATGAGTTGGAACAGTTTGACGGTGCAGCCTCGTGAGTGTGCCAAAGTCTGAAGCCTCGGCCTAGTGTCAGGTGTGCTTATATCTTATTTATTTATAAGACATCATACGGATGTAAATGAACACTAGTTTTACTATGCACGGATTGCACATCACGTGCAGCGAATTTCACCTCCCTCTGCCTTGGATTATTACCCTCACCTGAGGAGAGGGTATTGCATTTGAGCCCGTTTGTTTGTCTGTTTGTTTGTTTGTTTGTCTGTTTGTTTGTTTGTCTGTTTGTTTGTTTGTTTGTCCGCACAGAATAAATATGATTTTCTCTGCAACCGTTGGTCCGATTGACAGGAAATTTTCACCATAGGTGCAACTCCACCTGTAGAGTTTTTTTATAATGATAATTATGATGTCATAGATCACGTGGTATGGGCGCCATCTTGGAAAAACCGAAAAACTTTGAACCTCTATATCTCCGAAAGCGCTGCATAGAAAAAATTGAGACATAGCTCATTGTAAATAACTCTCCATGGGGAATAAAATATGTTAATAATGATGTCATAGGTGCCTCCATTATGACGTCATAATTCGACAAGTACAAAATTTCATCCGATCAAGACGAAATTTCTTGAGCATCATTCGGGATAAATTGGTGGAGAATATAAATAATGACGTCATCGGTCACGTGGTTCGGCCGCCATATTTGTTTTAATACAAAAGCCTTAAAAACCACTGAAAAATCGTCCTGGCAAGGGTCTGCAATCTCGAATTGCTTTTTCTAGTTGTTTTGTTTTTTGAACGCTTCTGTACACCGCCCTTGAGGCTCGGTTTGCAAGCCACCATCTACAATTCCAATAGAAGCGACATAATTACTCTTTTATTGAAAATGTTTTTCGATTTTGTTTTATCCTCAAAAATAGACCGTAGTGAACAAACATTCGTGTTAAAAAATCGGCCTTTAAAACCTACCCTTATGAAGGGGGACAGACACCTGTACACACACACAAACTGACTGTTTTATATGGTAGATTAGGGAGAATGGAGTAGCGAATCATTTAATCGGTGAGACTGGCTGCTCAGCAGATCATTGCCTCACCATGCATGAATGAGGGTGAAGGCAGTCTGGGCGGAAGCTGTGCCAGCGCAGAACCTGTATCGCCCGTTTGATGCTCACATGATGCAGCTGACTCGTAACTTTGAGCAACAGCAGGTCATCCTGGGAGTCACAAAATAAACATCAACACAAGATGAACCCCCCGGGTCTCGGGTTACAAGTCAGACCGAGGAAAGTTTTACAATGGGAAAAGTGTCAAATGAAATCTATATATATAAAACACAGTTTGTGTGTGTGTGTGTAATGTTACCGATAGACTCCTAAACGGAGAGGCTCACGTGCTTGATATTTGGCATAGACATGGCCATTGAGCCTGGGAAGGACATAGCCTACCTCAAAATATTTGACGAGATCCATATTTTTTATTCATATTTACCTCAGCGCATTTCAGCGAGGAAAATTATACATGGAATCTCAGCCGGTGCCAGAGCAGCTCGCTGATTCGCTCAGAGCGATCACGTGATGTTCCATACCCGCCGCCAGACCATTGAACTGAAAATATATAGAATGACCATTGCAATTCACACCACATAGGTGGAGATGCAGCTACCGGGCGCCATCTTGGTTGGCACTCTTGGTTGCTGGGCGATGGCGATTTCCGTCACACGTTTGCACGTAATTCAGAGTGAAAAGCGATTGCGTTTTTTCACCTTTTATGCGATCGTGTTTTGTGTCGATTTTGTGCGATATGAATTAAACGTCTTTGAAACAGCTGTGAAACGTCTTTCCACAACCCTTCCGTAACCGATTGGAGCAGTTTATTGCCGCACAAATGACATTTTAACAGTTGTCTGGCTTTTAAAATCTGGGACACGTTCAAAAGAAACGAGATCCGCGAAGCGAGTTGGTCAAGTCGTGCTAACCAAGATGGCGACACGGCGGCTTCACTTTTCACGGAGTACGAGCGTTCTATATATTTTCAATTCAGTGCGGCCAGACTTGCTCACGTACTTTGATTTGTGGCACAGACATGGCCATTGGGCCTTCACGGTGTAATTTGTGCGAGGCTTTTGTCCGAGTGAGCTTGAGTCGAGAGGGCGAATGTACGGGTTGGGAATGCATGGGTCTCCCTTCCCCCCGCCCCGGCAACGCCTGGTACTGGAGGGCGTCATAGGATCGGTGAGTCTCCAAAATCCACTTCGTGCTGTTGTTGCAAAGATGCAGGACGATGTCGCGATTGTTGTGCTGCTCTCCTACCATGAGAACTGCAACGTCATTGTTGACTGGCCCTCCCCTTCCCTCCCAGTCCCCCCTCCCCCCTCCGTCCTCCCCTCCCCCCCCTCCATCCTCCCCTTCCCTCCTTCCCCTCCCCTCCTCCCCCCCCTACCCCCTCCACTTCCCCCCTCCCCTCCCCCCTTCCCCCTCCTTTTCCCCCCCTCCCCTTTCCCCTCCCCTTCCCTCTCCCCTCCCCCCTACCCCTTCCCCCTCTTCCCTCCCCCTCTCCTCCCCCCCTCCCCCCCCTTTTCCCCCCTCCCCCTCCCCTTTCCCCCTCCCCCCCTCCCCCCCCCCCCCCCCCTCCCCCCTCTCCTCCCCTCCCCCCCCCGTTCCTCTTCCCCCTCCCCCCTCCGTTCCCCTCCCCTCCCCCACAGGCAATGCCGGGTACTTCTGCTAGTGTCCAATAATTGGGTGAGAGGGAGAGCGGAGATGAATAGAGGAAATGGATTAGATGGAGGAAATATCCCAATTTAGTTCTTCCTCATAAACTGATAACAGCATGAAAATTAAAACGGTCTCAAATTATAGTGTTATTATGAGATCCGATTCAACTGTGAATTCCTCTACTTGACTAAAGGAATAAGAAAAATTTGTATGGCTGCAAAATATACTCCGAAATGGCAGTACATGCGAGCTTCACTATGAATTGTTGGCGAATCATCAACAATTGATCAATAACTGATGAAAAAAAGAACAATCCTTATATTTGTTGCTAGCAAAGGCACCCGGGGTTACTTCATGACGGGAATATGAAAAGAGGGTTCTTGACCTCTGATCATCAATTTGGATTCAGACCAGGCTACTCTACTCTGGAAGTGCTGCTTCTGCTGTCTCAACAATGGATGGAGGTACTCAACGCCAGACAGGAAGTCAAAGCCGTCTCCCTTGACATAACTCATGCCTTCGATACAGTCTGGCACCCCATCCTACTCTCCAAACTCTCCTCTTATTGTATCCATGGAGTTCTCCACACTTGGCTCATGGACCTCCTCTCCTGTCACAGTCAACTTGTGGCTCCAAATGAAATTCTCTCATCTCCTCTTCCTGTCCAGGCTGGAGTTCCTCAAGTCAGTGTTCTAGGCCCTGTGATTTTTCTGGTTTTTTATTAATGATTTCTCTGACTCTCTGGAAAATCCTCTCTATCTTTTTGCTGATGATTCCACCCTCTGCCACTCCATATCTCATCCCTCAGATTGACAGGGAGCAGCCTCTTCTCTCTGCAGATCTGCATAAAATCACAAACTGGTGAAACAAGGGGAACATGTCTTTCAATCCTGACAAATCTCACACTCTCACTTTGTCTCACCGAAAAGATATTCTGGAAAACCCTCCCATCTACTTTCTCAACAATCCTCTCTAAGAAGGTCTGTCACTCCAGCTTTTGGGTCTCACTATCTTCCATGATCTTTCCTGGGAAAACCACATTTCCAAGCTGGCCTCCAAAGCCAGTCACTGACTAGGCATCCTCCATCGTGTGAAGTCCTTCCTTGGCACCTCTGCGCGCCTTACGACTTCCAAAGCTTTCATCCGTAGCTCAATGGAATACTGCTCTCCCTCTGGGCTGGTGCTCCTGCCTCACACCTAGCTCGGCTTCATGATGTAGAAACCACTTTTTTTTGTCACTGTTCGACACATAATACCCCATCATGTCAAAGTGGAATGTTTCTTTTTAGAAATGTTTACAAAATTATTAAAAAGAAAAAGCTGACATGTCTTGAGTCGATATGTATTCAACTCCTCTGCTATGACACTTCAAATTGAGCTTGGGTGCTTCCAATTTCTCAACACCAACTGGACAGAACACCAACTGCACGAACATATGGAACAACCAGTTTCTGTAGCGAAAGTAACGGTTTGGTTTGCTTTCATACATATCGGTATAATATGACCTTTCTTCTTTGAGAACAAAGCCAGACAAACAGTGAACATCAACTCAGATAGATACATCGACGTGCTGCAGAGAAGATTCCTTCTTGTACTTCGGAAGAAGGAAGACTTCACAATGAAGTCAGTTATCTTCTAGCAAGACAGTGCACCACCTCTCAGTCCAATGGTGCTTTGGTGTATTTGACTCCACATTTCCCAGGTGATTGACTCATTTTTTGATGGACAGACAACCCATGGCCTCCCTACTCCCCAGATCTATCTCCTCTCGACTTCTACCCATGGGGTCCTTCAAAGGCAAAATCTACGAAAACAACGTACACACACTGCAGGAGTTGAAAAATAACATGACGCATACCAGCTCCAGTTCTCAGTTGAATCATTGACAACTTTGACAGGGTCCGTCTGGCAGCTGCCATTTAGAGGCGTGGTGCTTGGATTGAGTACTTGATCAACTACAAATGATAACGCTCTTTATTGGTTGTTAAAGTATTTTTTCACCCTATTTATCAAACTTTAACTAATCCTGTGTAGAAGACAGAAACAATTAAACTCGACCAAAAATAAAATAACAAAATCGACAATGCATGGAGATTTCCATGGACATCATAAGAGGAGAGTTTGGAGAACAGGGTGGGGTGCCAGACCATATCGAAGGCACGAGATATGTCAAGGGAGACTGCTCTGATTTCCTTTTTGGCATTGAGGACCTCCATCCATTGTTGAGACAGCAGAAGCAGCATGTTCAGAGTAGAGTGACCTGGTCTGAAACCAAATTGATGATCAGAGATCAAGCCATTGGAGAAGAGGCAGGATTTAATATCAGAAGCAATGATGGATTCCATGACCTTGCTGAGTATTGGGAGCAGGCTGATTGGTTGATAGTGATAGTTGCAAGGATATATTTTTGCACCTTTTTGTGTAAAGCGGTAAAGTTGGCTGATTTCCAAGCAGATGGCAGATGACCTTGAGCAAAAGAGAGGGTGAAGAGAACAGAGAGAGGGTGAGATAGAGCGGCAGAGCAGGATTTTAGGATCCGTGGCCTTTCCAGTCTGGTCCAGTTGCAGAATCAGAGTCAAAGTTTGACAGAAACCTCTCAACCTTGTCAGGAGAGGACACAAGTACAGGAGCAGCTGGGTTCGACTGGGTAAGGTGGGTACAGAGAGAGACGGGTTCGGGACAAGATTTTGAGGAAAACAAAGAGTTGAGGCATTCAGCATTTTCACGTGCCGTGTCAGCTGTGTAGCCGTTTTAGGTAAGGGAGGGGATGGGGGAAACAAACACCAGAAACAGATCTGACCAGACGCTACCAGGATTTGAAGGGGGGAGACAGGTGAGAGTTCACTCTTGCGATTAGAGAGACATCGTTTCCTGGCTCTCCTGAGGGTAGACACACACTTGTTCCGAGCTATGTGGAAGGAACTGAAACTGCCTTCAGTTGGATTTGCCTTCCAGGAGGTGAAGGCAAGTTGTTTCAGGGGAAGTACCTCACCACAAGATTCCGTGTACCATGCACGGGAGGAAGGTAATGACAACTGAAGACGAGGTGGGATAAATCTGTGCATGAGAGAGAGCAATTTTCTTTGGAATAATTTTCAGGATTGGTTGATGTCAGAGGCAGTAGAGATGGGAGACCAGTCCAGGTGATTGATGGCTGCTTGAAGACCGTGCCAGTCAGCCTGAGTGAAATGCCAGACTCGTCGACGCTGAGGAGGCTCTCTGAGAATGGTCAGAGAGATGTTCACTTTAACAAGGAAATGTTCAGATGAACCGATTGGAGCAGAAGAAGAACAGCAGACATTTGCAGGGAAGTTAGTCATAAAGAAGTCTCGAAGAGATGATGTTCCGTTAACTGATATCCGAGTCAGGAAACTTGACAGATTGTGCCAGTCCTAATGAGTCGCAGAAGTCCTTTGCTGAAGTGCCATGGCTTGTGCGAGAGGTACCCACACCCAGCCAGGTGGCATGATGACAATTGAAGTTTAGTTTAACTTACAGATTAGAATGGTACTGCTGCCTGGCGTCCCAAGTAACAGATGTACGTTTGTTGTGGGCCTTGTAGAGGAAGCTAAAGTTACCTTCTCATCTTCCTTCACTGGAAAACTCCTTCATTAAAGTAATTTCAATTCGGTTTGCCTTTTAACTTGACTGGTTGACCATGTGGCATGGTGAAGGTTGAAGCCTTCACAGATGAAGAAAAGAGAGTTGGATGGTTTGTTAGTAATGATTCTTCTTTAACAGAGAGCAAGATGCATATGATGTCATTATCACAAGGGAGAGATGGTACATCAGAAGAACTGTATAAGGTTACAGAAAGGTTTACAGAACCAGTCATACAAGAGCGTTAGAATGGTGGGTGAAGTTACTAACAAAAACAGATGGTGCCAGCATGACGGAAGTCAGTCTTGTCAAAGTGCTGGACAGAGTAGCACGGAGGAAATATAGAGGAATCTGAGGATTTCTGAAACAGTATCTACATAGCAATTAGCATTGGAACCTTTCAATTACACCTCGTACATAATTATTGTAATCATCATGGCAAACTTGTTTAAAAGTAACCCTCATACTTACAAATTGCCTTTTGGGAAGCAAAATGTTTGTATTAAAATACCAGTGCATAAGTTAATGAAATAATATGTTTGTTTTAATATTTGCTTCAATACAGCATGAATACAGAAAAGTCTACAGAAATACAGAAAAGAAACCATAGAAAGTCGACACCCCCTTTCAAAATTTTCACCTTTTGTTGTCTTATACAGTAGGTTGGAATCAAATTGCATGAAATCAGACTTTTTCCACCTTTATTTACACATCGTAACCCACAACTTCCAAGTGAAAAACAAATTCTACAAATTTCAGAAAATTAATTTTAAAATACAAAACTAGAATATCTTGGTTGGATAAGTGTTCACCCCCCTGAGTTAATACTTGGTGGAAGCACCTTTGACAGCAATTACAGCCATGAGTCTGTTAGGATAGGTCTCTACCAACTTTGCACACCTTTATTGGGCAATATTTGCCTTTTCTTCTGTACAAAATTGTTCAAGCTCAGTCGAGTTGCATGGGGAGTGTTGATGGACAGCAATCTTCAAGTCATGCCACAGATTTTCGATTTGATTTCGGTCGGGGCTCTGACTTGGCCACTCGAGGACATTTATCTTTTTGACCCTTAGCCACTCCAGTGTAGCTTTGGCTTTGTGCTTCGGGGCGTTGTCATGATGAAAGGTGAACTTCCATCCCAATTTCAGCTTTCTTGTAGAGGGCAGCAGGTTTTCCTCTATAATTTTTCTGTATTTTGCTCCATCCATTTTCCTTTCTATCCTGACAAGTTCCCCAGTCCCTGCTGATAAGAAACATCCCCATAACATGATGCTGCCACCACCATGCTTCACAGTAGGGATGGTGTTGTTTGGGTATGTGCTGTTGGATTTACGTCAAATGTAACATTTTGCATTTTGGCAATAAAGTCCCATCTTGGTTTCGTCAGACCACAACACTTTCTGCCACATGGCTTCAGAATCTTCGGAGTGGTTTTTTGCATACCTCAAATGGGACTCAAGGTGGACTTTTTTTTTAGAAATGGCTTCCTTCTTGCCACCCTGCCATACATGCCAGACTTGTGGAGTGCTTGGGATACTGTTGTCACATGCACACAGTGACCAGTTTTTGCCATGAAAGCCTGTAGCTCTTTTAAAGTTGACATTGCCTGTTGGTGGCCTCTGATCAGTCTCCTCTTTGCTTGATCATCCAGTTTGGAGGGACGGCCTGATCTAGGCAGGGTCTTGGTGGTACCACACGCCTTCCACTTCTTGACGATTGTCTTGACTGTGCTCCATGGGATAGTCAAGACCATTGAAATATTTTTTATGCCCATCCTCTGATCTGTGCTTTTCCACAACTTTATCCCAGAGGTTTTTTGAAAGCTCCTTGGTGCTCATGGTTGAGTGTTTGCTGTGAAATGCACTACCTGACAGTGGAAATCTACAGGAACATCTGATTTTATTCTGAAATAATCAGAATCACTACAATTTAACACAGATGGAGGCCAATGAACTTGGTGTGTCATTTTGAATGCGATTGGTTACACCTGAGCTAATTCACAATTGCTATTATAAGGGGGGTGGGCAATTATCCAACGAAGATATTCTAGTTTTGTATTTTTACTTAATTTTTCCTGAAATTTGTAGAATTTATTTTTCACTTTGTTGTCTTGGTTACGAATGACAATGACTTGGAAGTTTTGAGTTATGATATGTAAATAAAGGTGGAAAAAGTCTGATTTAATGTAATTTTATTCCAGGCTATAGGCAACAAAAGGTGAAAATTTTGAAAAAGGTTGTACACTTTCTATATGCACTGTAGATGGTGTAGATTGTGCAGGGAGTTCATATAGTGTGAAGCGGAGAGGATTAATGTGCCTTACCACAGTCATGTAGTGCAACATGCGGCCGTCGACACGTGCCTCATGGAATGTTTCCTTGTACTGTGGTAGCCCGACATCGTCCAGCCAACCTGTGCGGTAATGAGCATTCATTAGAATATCACCTTGTAATGTATAACAATTTGTATTTGATGACAGTCAGAGAAACTTTTAGTTGATTGCTGATGTGTTTTGTGATGATGTGGGAGGTTCTGAACATTTTAAAGACTTCAACCCTGATATTACACAGATAACCAAATTTGTTACCTCTGCAAGGCTTTTATGCGTATGCAGCACCTGATGATTACATCATTTTAAGGGGCAGGTATATGCTGCTCATGCCATTCCCTTGTCGATTAGGAAAGGAATTGAAAATTTGGTCAGGGTGCTGGCACACACTAACCTACTATGGCCTCCTATGGTGGCGAAGTTCCATGTAAGGTAACTCGTGTTATAATATAATTAAACAACAATCCATTGTCTTAACATATAGTGTTTTCGTGAGTTAATTGGCTGTGATGGTGCACGTGAAGGTAACAGGATGCACTTCTGTATGACCATACATATGACCCATGTGTAGTCCAGCTGTCCCCAGCCACCCTCCTCTCCAGATCCGATGGCTTGCAGTGCCAACGTCAGCTTCTTCCTGTGTAATGGCCGCTTCAAGCCAAGCCCCTGTCCATCAGGTAAACAAGAAAGACATCGTGCAGAGCACGATATTTGCATAATCCACCCCTCTTCCCCCCAATAAAGTTGCCATGGATACATCAAATTGTCCATTTCATTAAGATTTAAATTGACTATCGTAATCAAAGCTAGGTTCAATCAGATGAGAAGTGAATATGTTTCAGACGAAAACTAATGATTTTAGAAGTTTGACCTTGAGTTGACCTTTGACCTTTTGCCCCCAAAATAGTTGCTTTCCCAATTCAATGAGGCACTTTGCAATTGCTGTTTAATTGTCAAGTTAATGGGATGAAAATGGACAATTTTTCAGACGAAAATTAATGATTTTAGAAGTTTGACCTTGAGTTGACCTTTGACCTTTTGCCCCCAAAATAGTTGGTTTTCCAATTCCGTGATGCACTATGCAATTGCTCTTTAAGTTTCAGGTTAATCAGATGAAAAGTGACAATTGTTCAGATTAAAATTGATGATTTTAGAAGTTTGACCTTGAGTTGACCTTTGACCTTTTGACCAAAAAATTTGTTGTTTTCCCAATTTATCAGCTCAATATGCAAATGCTATTGAACTTTCAAGTCGATCAGATGAAAAATGTAAATTATAGAAATTTGACCTCAAGATGACCTTTGACCTCAAAATCAATAGGCTTCTTCCTTATGACCAACTCTCCCGTGTGATGAAGTTTTGTGAAGATTGGTTTAAAATTGTGACCTGTAGACAATTGACATACAAACAGACAGACAGAATAATGCACAAGACCAACCAATATACTTGAAAAATATTAGATTTTACAAGTAGCAATTCAGTATTTGTCTATCTTCAGACCTGCAGATCTATCAGATGTCGCACTCTCTGAAAAGCTGACCTGTGTTTCCCAGTTTTTTTTCCAGCACTCACCCTCTCCAGTTCCCGTGGCGAGGCTTGAAGCATCATTTGCCCAGAGTCGATCCACTGCCGTGCAAGTCGAACGTACATTCCTAGGCCCAGGTCATGGAGCCAAGCACAGACCTGTTCAGTGGTCCAGGCAGCAAAGCCTTCCAGAGCTTCCCTGAGCAGGGCAGACCATTCATATATGGATCCAATGGAATAGTGTGGAATGCAGAAAATAGCCAGCCCTGCAGGGCGATGGCAGCAAAGTTGGAATTAGTACAACATGATGCATTGTTGGACATTGTGCCAGGTACAGTGTAAAGGATGATGGTGAGGGGAGGTTATGTGCTGCAGGATTACATGTATGTTTTTCATCACAATAATTATGTAGACGAGGTATAGTTTCCTCAAAGACAAACCCTGTAGTAAACGGATGCTCCATCGCCCAACTCCAGCGAGAACCAGAAGTAAGCTGCAAGCTGTTTGGTTGCCATGATGATACCAGAAGATGTTTGCTGTTTGGTTGCAGTCCTGGAGCTTTTCGTAGCCTACTCCCCAGCATAACGAGGATGGGAGACTTAAGAATTCATTGTTAATTTATCAAATGTTATAAAAATATGATGAATGGGTAAAAACAAGAAAGATGTCGTACAGAGCACAATACTTGCAAAATCCACCCCCCTCAAAAAAAAAGGTTGCCATGGATACATCAAATTGTCCATTTCATTAATATTTAAATCGACAATATTAATCAAAGCTTGATTCCATCAGATCAAAATTGATGATTTTTCAGAGGAAAATTGATTTTAGAAGTTTGACCTTGTGTTGACCTTTGACCTTTTGACCTCAAAAATAGCTGTTTTCCAATTTCGTGACTCAATATGCAAATGCTGTTCAACATTCAAGTCAATTGGATGAAAAATGACAATTTTAAAAATTTGACCTCAAGGTGACCTTTGACCTTTGACCTCAAAAACAATAGACTGCTTCTTCGTGACAAATTCTACCATTTTTTGAAATTTCGTGAATATCGGTTTAAAATTGTGACCTGTGGACGATTGATAGACAGACAAACAGACAAACAGACAGAATAACACACAAAACCAATCAATATATATGAAAAATCTTCGATTTTGCAAGTAATGAATGTTAAAGATAAATGACTTTGGGACTCAACAATTAGTAGAACTACCAAGAGATTTGTGCATATACGAATTATTAGCAACAATGAAATAATTGACAAATATTCTTTAAGAGTATAATAAATTGATTGAATTTAAAGTGAAACAAATATCAACTAATAGAAACCTGGAAGAACTGGATTTGATCAATTAGTACAATAAGTACAAATATGAAATGTGTTTTTGTGAAAAAAATTAACATGCAACAATTAGCAGCAAAAGCAATTTCATGAATTTTTCCAGGAATTTCTCTCGACTTGTGGGTCCGTGATTGGCTGATGAAACGGAAGTGACCTTCTCTTAAAGGATGCAAAATTAAGAACTAGATAATTTTTGAATTTGAGTTTAATTCTCTTCTGAGAATATCGCCGACAAAATGACCAACAGAATCACTCAGAGTTCCAAGTAAACGAGGCAATGATTCAAAGATAAATTATCAGGAGGTTTGAATTCAACATCAGTACCAGTATGACTGACCTATCACTAATCATATGGAAGTGAAACCATCAGTTGTGACGTCACAATCTTCCCAAAGGATATCTGAGTCACGTCACAATCTCAGATATCCCAAAGGATATCTGAGTTAATCAACTGTACTGATAAATGATATCTCTAACTTCATGATGGATATGACAGTTAAATATCAGCACAGGTATCACTTACCTCCCGACAAGACGTTTAATTCCACGTAGTTTCTTGTCCGCATCATTGGAGGCTTGCGCTCCCGAGTTCACGTCCTTCCTAAAGCCACGGCTTACATTTTCACCTGTAAATCAACCGATTCCAACATAAATTGTGTAAAGTCCATTTCATATTAAACTAGAACGGTATTTGGTAGAGCGCGTACCTTGGCAAGGTTGAACCTTTTTCGTTTTGTATCCCAATGATGGACCGGATATGGATCTGGACCTGAACCAAGCTCTAATCGGCTTGTTCTTGTTACCTTCCCAATCTGTCCACCAAGTTTCGTTCAAATCCATCCATCATTTTTTTAAATATCGTACTATATACAGTTTTTGACCCCATCTCTCAATGATGAAGAATCACTTTAAGATTTAAAAAATTTGGGATCCAGATCTGTATCTTCACCAAATTCGAATCAAGTTCGTCCTTGTCACATACCAAAACTGTCCACCAAATTTTGTCCGAATCCGTCCACAACCTTTTGAGATATCCTGTTCACAAACAGACAGACAAACAAACAGACACAAACTAGCATGGCACTCAGTAGAGAGCATACCTCTACCTGGTTGGCCATATCACTCAATGGTGAAGAATCAGTGTAAAAATTATACTAGCCGGATCCGGATCTTCACCAAAATTGAATCGTCCTTGTCAGACACCCAACCACCTCTCCACCAAGTTTTGTCCAAATCCGTCCACAACTTTTTCAGATATCCCGCTATGCATCGTTTTTGGCCCTATCTCCCAATGGTGAAGAATCACTTTAAAATTCTAGTAGCCGGATCCGAATCCGGATCTTCACCAAAATCGATCATTTCATCCTTGTGACATGCGATACATCTCTGCCAAATTTCTTCCGAATCTGTCCACAACTTTTTGAAATATTTTGTTCACAAACGGACAGACAGGGGTGAAAACAGAACCTTCATCCATCCACCTTCGGTGTTTGAAGTAATTACAGTGACACCCAAAAAATATACAATTCATTTGTCTCCAAGAAAGTGAATCAATTATCATCTCGATAGAAGTTTCAAAGATTATTTTTGAAAGCCGTTGCAAATCGATGGCGTTTTGATGTAAAAACCCAAGGTTGGCATTACTCCCTCCAGTCCTGGCTCGCAAGTCTTAATGATAGGTTCTCTGTCCAGCGAGGGAGGCACACCCTGGGGCCTCATTTCACAACAAATTATCTCTTTGTTTGACATCATTACTTAGTTTCCTGGCAAGCCTTATTAAATGTTTCGCCATCGCAATTGCCAAACGATTTCCCAGGCGCCTCACCTTGGTGCTTGGAATCTGAACCCACTGGGAAAGGTTTTTTCGTTTCCTTTTTCTTCCGAAAGAAACTGCTCCTGAACGACAGTCTCTTCTGCGGTTTTCGGATGTTCTGCCTCTTTAGTTCCCCCGGAGCTTCCTGTCGGAACATTCGACTTTTCACGATAGGGATGGAGTCATCATGATGGAGGCAGCATTTGTTTTGACTATTTCTTGGCACATGTGGAAGACACAAGTTGAAACGCAATTGCAAGTTGAGTTTTTGCAACACAATTTTGAAACACAATTGCAGCACAATTGCAATGCTCAAGCAGGTGGAAAACAACATGGTGGAGCAATGGTGGTGAGAGTGTTGTTGTTGTTGTTATATACACTACATGACCAAAGGTATGTGGACACCCAAACATCGAACATCTCATTCCAAAATCATGGGCATTAATATGGAGTAGGTCCCCCCTTTGCTGCTATAACAGCCTCCACTCTTCTGGGAAGGCTTTCCACTAGATGTTGGAACATTGCTGCGGGGATTTGCTTCCATTCAGCCACAAGAGCATTAGTGAGGTTGGGCACTGATGTTGGGCGATTAGGCCTGGCTCGCAGTCGGCGTTCCACTTTGGGAACACCATCCCAAAGGTGTTCTATAGGATTGAGGTCAGGGCTCTGTGCAGGCCAGTCAAGTTCTTCCACACCGATCTCGACAAACCATTTCTGTATGGACCTTGCTTTGTGCACGGGAGCATGTCATGCTGAAACAGGAAAAGGACTTCCCCAAACTGTTGCCACAAAGTTGGAAGCACACAATCGTCTAGAATGTCATTGTATGCTGAAGCGTTAAGATTTCCCTTCACTGGAACTAAGTGGCCGAGCCTGAACAATGAAAAAGAGCCCCAGACCATTATTCCTCCTCCACCAAACTTTACAGTTGGCACTATGCATTCGGGCAGGTCGCGTTCTCCTGGCATCCGCCAAACCCAGATTCGTCCGTCAGACTGCCAGATGGTGAAGCGTGATTCATCACTCCAGAGAACGCGTTTCCACTGCTCCAGAGTCCAATGGCGGCGAGCTTTACACCACTTTAGCTCACGCTTGGAATTGCGCATGGTGATCCTAGGCTTGTGTACGGTTGCTCGGCCATGGAAACCCATTTCATGAAGCTCCCGACAAACAGTTGTGCTGACGTTGTTTCCAGAATCAGTTTGGAACTCAGTAGTGAGTGTTGCATCTGAGAAAGGACGATTTTTATGCGCTACATGCTTCAGTACTCGGCGGTCCCGTTCTGTGAGCTTGAATGGCCTAGCACTTTGCGGCTGAGCTGTTGTTGCTCCTAGACGTTTCCACTTCACAATAACAGCACTTACAGTTGACCAGAGCAGCTCTAGCAGGGCAGAAATTTGACGAACTGATTTGTTGGAAAGGTGGCATCCTATGACGGTGCCATGTTGAAAGTCACTGAGCTCTTCAGTACGGCCCATTCTACTGCCAATGTTTGTCTATGGAGATTGCATGGCTGCATGCTTGATTATATATACCTGTCAGCAATAGGTGTGGCTGAAACAGCCGAATCCACTAATTAGAAGGGGTGTCCGCATACTTTTGGTCATGTAGTTTAGCTCCGGAGAGTTCTCTCGAACAAGCCCGCGGTATGGAGACAGCCGATCGATCTCCCAAGAGTGATCCAGAGATCCCCCATACCCAGGATGGTGTACCTCCACCTTCACAAAGTCAGGGCCACGACAGAGTTAGAGAGAGGGAGGAGACAGAGAGAGAGAGAGAGAGAGAGAGAGAGAGAGAGAGAGAAGGAGAAGGAGAAGGAGAAGGAGAAAGAGAGAAACAAGAGGGAAAGGGCCGGTCCAGGTGGACTGATCAACTCTCTAGCTGTTACTGTGCTGCCCTGACGAATCCGGGCAGCAGGGAAGAAATGGGGAACATTTGGCCCCCAACTTGTATTTGGGGTACAACCACCGCAAAGAGGCATCCCCGATAGTTGTGGTGAGAGTGTTGGTTTGTTTGGTGTGAATATGCGTTTGAGACAAAACTGTACAGTACATCCATGGTGTGCATTTGAAAGTATAATGGAATTAATGAACAGAAATTTTGGCACAGAATAACACCTTCAACCCTCACCTTGAAGGGTATGCATCTTTTTTAAGAGTAAATTTTTTTTAAAGAGTAAATCATCAGGTGTTTTTAACTTAAGTGGATTGGCCCGATAGTTTTCCCGACTCAAACAACTAAAAACATCCGTCGTGATGAAATTCCGGCAGGGCCGCTGCATCTTGGAAGACGCAAGCCCTTTGGATGAGGATGCAAAGCCAGTTGTGCCGACTGCATTTACAATGTGAGTTCTAAAGATACCTGTGCATCTTTCAAAGAGTATACCATTGTGTGCCTGTACCATCAAAATTTATTGTGTATTTAGCCATGTATTTGCACCACTGAACAGTTTACATTTTGTATCCCACTAATAGACCAGATATGGATTCGGACCTGAACCATTTATTGCTGAAATTCCCAGTGGTATCAATTTGTTTTATACCGTGTACCCCTTCCCTCCCCCTTCCCCCCTCCCCCAGCCCTCTCCCTCCCACAGATCTCCTGATCTCCCTGTTCTCTACTGTTGTGCTTCCCTCTCTCTCCCCATCTTGTCTCCCCCTCCCTTTATTGTTTCATGTGTCTGTTTCTGTTTTTTGTGTTTATGTGCTAATGTGTGTTTAATGTGCTAGCTGTTACACGAGCCTCGATCTTAATAATAATAATAATAATAATGCATTTATTTTATATAGCGCTTTTCAGGAAGCCCAAAGATGCTTTGACAGAGTGCAAAACATAATGCATAGCAAAACATAAAAACAATTGCAAAAAAAGAAGAATCAATAGGGAAATATTCAAAGCACAAAGGAGGGAGAAGGAGAGGAGATAGTCAGGGGTTAGATGCTGTGGGTTAAATGTTGAATGCAGTGTTGAACAGGTGGGTCTTGAGTGAGGTTTTGAATGTGGTGAGTGAGGAGGAGTCTCTGATGGTGTGAGGTAGCGAGTTCCAGAGGGTGGGAGCAGCGATGGAGAAGGCCCTGTCCCCCCAGGATCTAAATTTGGTCCGGATGGGGGGGGGGGGGGGGGGTCAGGAGGTTGGTACCAGCAGAGCGGAGGTTACGGGTGGGAGTGTGTCTGGAGAGGAGGTCAGCCAGGTAGGATGGGGCCAGGTTATGGAGGGCTTTGTAGGTCAAGAGGAGGATTTTGTACTGGATTCTCTGGGAGATGGGGAGCCAGTGAAGCTTGTAAAGGACGGGGGTGATGTGGTCATGGGTCCGGGAATGGGTGAGTAGACGGGCAGCGGAGTTCTGAATGTATTGGAGTTTATTGGTGATTGTTGAGGGTGAACCATAAAGGAGGCTATTGCAGTAGTCCAGACGGGAAGTGATGAAGGCGTGGATGAGGGTTTCTGCAGCCACGGAGGAGAGGGATGGACGGAGACGGGCGATGTTTTTCAGGTGAAAGAAGGCTGTCTTTGTGATCTGTTTAGTGTATTTGTCGAAGGAGAGGGTTTGGTCAAAGATGATGCCAAGATTCCGGATGTGAGGGGAGGTGGATACTGGGAAACCGTCGATGTTGAGGGCAAAGTTATGGGTGGACTTGGTGAGCGTTTTTGGGCCAATGATGATTATTTCAGATTTATCACAGTTAAGTTTGAGGAAGTTGATTTGAAGCCAGGATTTTATTTCAGTGATGCAGTTTGTCAGGATAGAGTGGGTGGCGGTGGAGATGGACTTGGTGGAGATGAAAAGCTGGATGTCATCGGCGAAGCAGTGGAATTGGAGACCATGACGGCAGATTAAGTGACCGAGGGGGGACAGGTAAAGGATGAAGAGGAGGGGGCCAAGAACTGAACCTTGGGGGACACCTTGGGGGAGGGGAGCAGTGGGGGATTTGCAGTTATTGATGGAGATGAACTGACGTCTGTCAGAGAGGTATGATCTAATCCAAGAGAGGGCAGTGCCGGTAATGTTAAAGGTGGTTTCAAGTCGGGTGAGGAGGATGGTGTGATCGATGGTGTCAAAGGCGGCGCTGAGGTCGAGGAGGATGAGAATGTTGAGGTTGCCAGCGTCAGAGGAGAGGAGAAGGTCGTTGGTGATTTTGAGGAGAGCAGTTTCAGTACTGTGGTTGGAGCGGAATCCGGATTGGAATGTTTCATACAGGTTATTGGCAGAGAGGTGATGTTTGAGTTGAGTGGCTACAGCGCGTTCCAAAACCTTTGACAGAAAGGGTAGGTTGGAGATGGGTCTGAAGTTATTTAAGGTGTCAGGGTTTAGTCCAGGTTTTTTCAGAATGGGGGTAACAGCAGCAATTTTGAGGGATGGTGGGACGATGCCTGTAGACAGGGAGGAGTTTATTGTTGCAATGATAAGTGGAGAGAGAGCAGGAAGGGAGGCCTTGACAAAGCTGGAGGGGATGGGGTCAAGAGTGCAGGTGGCAGTTTTCATTCCGATGAGGAGTTCAGAGAGGTCAGTAGGGGAGACTGGGGAGAATTGAGACAGGGGATGGCAGGATAAGGGGGGGCAGGTGGTTTGAGGGGGAGCGGGTGCGGCGGTGGTCAAGCTGTTGTAGATGTTTTCAATTTTGCGTTGGAAGAATGAAAGGAAGGAGATGCAGTTGTCTATTGTGAATGACTGGGTGGTGGTGTTCAGGGGGCTGAGGAGTTTGTTTATTGCAGAGAAGAGTGCTTTTGGGTTTCCGGAGCCAGAGTGGATAATTTGAGAGTAGTAGGCGGAGCGGGCGCGGGAGAGGGCATCTTTATAGTGTTGTATGTGGTCCTTGTAGGCCTGGGAGTGAACTGTGAGACCTGTTTTATTGCGGAGTCTTTCAAGTTGGCGAGCACGAGTTTTCATCAGGCGGAGTTCAGGGGTAAACCAGGGAGCAGAATGGGTGAAAGAAACTGTTTTGGTTTTTATAGGCGCAAGTTGGTCAAGGCAGGAGGAGAGAGTGTGGTTGTAGTAGTCAGTGAGGTCAGAAGGGGTGTGGAGGTCAACGAAGGGAGAAGTGGACATTTTTTCAGAGAGGGTCGATGAGAATGAGGTAGGTGAAAGAGCGTTTAGCTTACGGAAGTTGATAGTGCGATAATGCCTTGGTGCTGGGGTGGGGATGTTGATGGTCAGAGTGATGGCTAGGTGGTCAGAGAGAGTGAGGTCGGAGCCAGAGAGATGGTGCAAAATTAGTCCAGTAGAGCAGACAAGGTCCAAAATGTGACCACGGTTATGGGTAGGAAAGTTGACATGTTGAGTGAGGTTAAAGCAGGTGAGTAAATCAGTGAAGTCAGTGGTTAGCGTGGAGTCAGTGGAGTCCATGTGGATATTGAAATCACCAAGGAGGAGGATTGAGGGGGAGAGGGAACATAGCTGGGTCAGAAAGTAGGAGAAGTCAGACAGGAATGATGGGTGTGGTTTGGGAGGGCGGTAGACAACAGCCATGACTGACTGTGTGTGACCAGAGAGTTTAAAAGCCAGGTGTTCAAATGATGGAGCAGATGAGATGGAGATGAGGTTTGTCTTGATGTCTTGTCGGTGAATAACGGCAATTCCACCATCTCGGCCCTCCAAGCGTGGTTTATTGATGTAAGAATATCCATTGGGTGTGGTGAGGTTGAGCGTGTAGTAGTCCAGTGGTTGTTGCCAGGTCTCAGTGAGACAGAGAAAGTCCAGTTTATTTTCCAGGATGTAGTCGTTCAGGATGAGGCATTTGTTGTTGAGGGACCGGGTATTGAACAGGGTGAGCTTGATGTTGTTTTGTACGGCGGGTATGAATCCAGGTGATTTGGCCAGGGTTCGCAGACAGGAGGTGCGATTTTGTGCGTTGTTGTGACCAGGTGTGTTGGGACGATGAGTGGGAGTGCGCTGAGCCGACCAGAGGATGGGGATGGAGTGACCTGATTGTAAATAAACAAACTTACGACCGGAGCCACGGTGAATGTACCTGGGTCGACGCAGGAGTCCATTCGATTTGATTTCAGAGATGCATGATGGGGTGGAGCGGGTTTTAAGCAGGAGAAGCCTTGCGGCGGAGTACCGCAGAGCCATGCCAGCAGGAGCGAAGGGACGAGCACGAGGCCAAGGGTGAGGAGGCGAAACAATCGACACAACCCACGGGAGTGGGCCCGAGGAAACAGCGAAGGAGCCGAGCAGGTGAAGCCAGGAGCAGAGCCGGGACCATGCAGAGGGCAGACAGGAGCGAAGAGACGAGCACGAGGCCAAGGTTGAGGAGGCAAAGCGGCAAATGCAGCAGCAAACGACCGCAAACGACCGCCGCCGCTAATCAAGATCACGGCGGCAAACCGCCACCACCGCCGCTGCAAACAATGGGCACAACCCACGAGAGCGAGCCCGAGGAAACAGCGAAGGAGCCGAGCAGGTGAAGCCAGGAGCAGCAGAGCAGAGCCGGGACCGTGCAGAGGGCAGACTCAATGGCCAAAAATCCGCCACGACCACCAGGAAAGCAAGATACGGGCAATGGTCCAGTCAGAGAAGCGGCGAGCAAGTGACGCCAGCGTCCTCTCACGACCGGACCGGAAACGGAATCTTGTATACAAATAATAATAATAATAATCTAATCAGCTTGTTCTTGTCACGTAACCAACTCGTCCACCAAGTTTTGTCATAAGTCGTCCATAACTTTTTGAGATATCCTGCTACATACCGTTTTGGCCCTCTCTCTCTCTCAATGTTTAATAATCACTTTTTAAAAATTCTCAGATCCAGATCAGGATCTTCATCAAAATATCGAATCAAATCGTCCTTGTCACACACCCAACCACCTAATGCCGTCCGAATCCGTCCACAACTTTTTGAGATATCAGCTCACAAACAAACAAGAAAACAAACTACAGGGGTGGAAACATAATAAACACAACCTCCATCTACCTGTGAGTGTTTCAGGTCAATGAAATTGCTGGTATGCAGAGGTCGCACTCGTGTGATGGGTCAAATGGCCTTCTCTGTGTGTGCTTGTATTATATAACTACACATGTGTTGTACAATTATACTCCTCTTATAAGACTTATTATAATGGTATGAAAGATATTTGTCCTGTGTGGCATCACCTGTGAAAGAAATAAACACTGTATGTTGTGTTACAAGCCAGGTGAACACCGCCAGCACCAAATTAATAACTGTCACATTACTTTCACACCTTATATGTTTCCGACTGCACAACCTCGGGGTACAAGTGTGGTAAGTGCTGTACCGGACAAGGCTCGAGGAAGCAAAGCTCTGGAGGATGTGAGGAGGAGCACGGTGAAGTGAACGATGATGTTCCGTGAGGATTGCCAGTCTCTCCATTGATCTCCTGCACTTGTCCATGTCCACCTTCAGGATCTGTAAGAATACGTGTCCCATAGATCAAATACAATCGGCATGTCGCATCACACGGCCTTCTTTCTTGATGCTGTTGTTTATCAGACTCAAAATCAGAGCCTTTGAGTTGTGATTGGTGCTATCGTTCAAAACTCGTTTTCTTACTGTTCCTTGTTGAGCTACTTCTTCTCAGTGATACACCTGAAATAAATAACTTGCCACATGTGGGTCAACATCTCCAGAATATCAATGCAAATGTAGAATGGGCAGTAGAATGGACCATACTGAAGAGTTCAGTGACTTTCAACGTGGCACCGTCATAGGATGCCACCTTTCCAACAAGTCAGTTTGTCAAATTTCTGCCCTGCTAGAGCTGCCCCGGTCAACTGTAAGTGCTGTTATTGTGAAGTGGAAACGTCTAGGAGCAACAACAGCTCAGCCGTGAAGTGGTAGGCCACACAAGCTCACAGAACGGTCAAATTAGAAACAGAGTCCAAAAGAAAACCCTTCTCTTGATGTTCGCGAAACGTATTGATCAATGTGAGACGAACGGTTGTTATTGTTGATTTCTCTACCAAATAAAACGCAATGTAAGTTAACGTGTGTGTGTGTGTGTACAGATGTCTGTCCCCCCCTTCATAAGGGAAGGATTGAAGGCCAATCTTTTAGCTCGAACGTGTGTTCATTACAGTCTGTTCTTGAGGATAAAACAAACTCGAAAAACATTTTCCATAAAAGAGTGATTATGTCTTCCATTGGAGTTATAGATGGTGGCTTACAAACCGAGCCTCAAGGGCGGTGTACAGAAGCGTTAAAAAACAAACAAACGATAATACAAGGCAGAGGGAGGTGAAATTTGCTGCACATGATGTGCAATGCGTGCAGAGTAAAACGAGTGTTCATTTACATCTGTATGATATCTCATAAATAATGAAGTTATAAGCACACCTGACACTAAGCCGAGGCTTCAGACTTTGACACGCTCACGAGGCTGCACCGTCGAATAAACTGTTCCAACCGGTCATATTTGACAGCTTTTTGCTGGTAATTAATATTATGAGAAATGTTTAACTGATGTATTTGTTATTCTTCTTTAACAGCCACAATCATTCCCAACTTGTGGGGTCGGCCATGGGTAACAATTCTAAGCCGAAGCTTTGTTGGAATCCGCTGGCAAGGCCTAGTGTTAGACTGTGGCAGGAATGTGTAATTCATCTCACATGCCAGTAATAACTCGTCTACTCTTTGCGAAAGACACCTTGGAACCTTTCCCATTCACTAGCAAATGCCAGCAGATGGGACATCCGGCTTAATGTCCATATGAGGAATGGCACACATATTGATGCCTCACCCTAGCTGCGAAACATCATGATGACAACTTATAGCTGGGTCATGATTCAAACCCAGGATAGACAGCTCAAAGGTGAGAGTACATACAGTGCCTTCAGAAAGTATTCACCCCCTTGACTTTTTTCACATTTTGTTGTGTTACAGCCTGAATTAAAAATGGATTAAATAGACGTTTTTTTTGTCACTGATCTACACCATAATGTCAACGTGGCATTTTTTTTTTTTAGAAAGTTTTACAAAAATAATTTAAAATGAAATACAGAAATATCTCATTTACGTAAGTATTGAAATCCATGAGTCAATACTTAGTAGAAGCGCATTTGGCAGCAATTACAGCTTCGCGTCTTCTTGGGTATGTCTGTATCAGCTTTGCACATCTGGATTTGGGGAGTTTCTCCCATTCTTCCTTGCAGATTTTTTTTTTTTTTTTTTTTGTATACTGAATCGAGGCTCGTGAAAGAGCTGACTTTGTCAAATTGATTGTCAAATTGATGTCAAATGAGCTGATTTGCTCAAACTTTGTCAAGTTGGATGGGGAGCGTCGGTAAACAGCAAATTCAAGTCTTTCCACGGATTCTCAAAGGGATTCAAGTTTCGGCTTTGGCTGGACCACTCAAGGACTTTCTCATTCTTCTTCTGAAGCCATTCCAGTGTTTATTTGGCTGTATGCTTGGGGTGATTGTCCTGTTGGAAGGTAAATCTTCACCACAGTCTTTTGCACTCGGAAGCAGGTTCTCTTCAAGGATTTGCCTGTATTTGGCTCCATTTATTGTTCCCTCTAACTTACAAGTCCCCCAGTCCCTGCTGCTGAAAAGCATCCCCATAGCATGATGCTGCTACCACCATGCTTTATGGTAGGGATGGTGTTAGATGAGTGATGAGCTGTGCTCAGTTTCTGCCAGCGCTTTGCATTCAGGCCAAAGAGTTACATTTTCGTCTCATCAGACCACAGAATATTTTGTCTCATGCTCTGAGTCTTTCACGTGCCTTTTTGCAAACTCCAGGCCTGCTGTCATGTGCCTTTTTCTCAAGAGTGGATTCCTGATTTCTCAAGAGACTGTCAATTTTGTGCAGAGACTGTTGCCCTTCCGGCAGGTTCTCCCATGTCAGCCAAGGAACTCTGTAGTTCTGTCAGTGGTCATTGGGGTCTTGGTCACAAAATAATATCATTACAAAATAATATAATTAATAACAATATTAAAGCATCGCAGGCTAAGCGAGTGTGAAAATGTGGAATTAAGGTGAAATGGACTCTGAATACAGATGTAACTCAACTATGTACGGTTGGCCTGAAATATACAAATTTTATTGTGCAGTACTTAACAATAATTAACCAGTCATTGCATCTGTATATGCTCCATCATAAAAATACAATATATCTGGGAAGGGCTGGGATCTGGGATCTGGGAAGGATCCCAAGTCTCATTATGCAAATGTGTATCGTATAGCGCCACCTGGTGGAAACCGTTATTACAAGTCATAAAAAAATATCGCCATTGACATCACAAAAGTGATAATTAATCTGTCCATAATTACGGATTATTTGCTAGTATTGATAAAACTTGAATGTTCTGATAGTTTAAGCAAGCAGGACAAGATAATCACTCTTTTTGGAAGAACTGGCCAATAATGGAGCTAACTCAACTCCTATATGAACAATTTATTTCTCCAATGCAGCAATATTTCTCACTGTGAGTGTCTCAGGTCAAACCTGACAATTGTCTATCTATCACATCGTTGAAATCCTTACGATACTTTCCAGCAGGCATTCACCTGCCAACCTACTGTACTGTGTCCACACGGTCCATGTCACATCGTCCCTTCAATAAATCCCTCCAATCCAAAATTATTGAGCAGCAAACAGGAAGCCAGAGGAATGTTTCAAACGAAATGAACTGACAAGCACAAATTGGTACATCCACAACTAGAATGACACTCGGTGGAGAGCCAGGTTGAACAGTTTACGTTTTGTATCCCACAACTTTTTGAAATATCTTGCTATATATCGTTTTTGGCCCTATCACTAAACAGTGAAGAATCACTTGCAAATTTTAAAAATTATCGTATCCAGATCCGGATTCCGATGTTCACCAAAATCTTACCTGTCACATACCCAACTCATCTACCAAGTTTTGTCATTAGTCGTCCACCACTTTTTGAAATATCTTGCCATATGTCGTTTTGGTCCTATTGCTATAGTGAGGAATCACATACAAATTCTCTGATCGAGATCCGGATTCGAATTTTCACCAAACTTGAATCAACTTTTCCTTGTCACATACCCAACCTGTCCACCAAGTTTCGTCCAAATCCGTCCACAACTTTTTGAGATACAGTCGTAGCCAAAAATATTGGCATCCTTGCACGTTTTTCAAACAATGCACCATTTCTTCCAGAAAATTGTTGAAATTAAAAATATATTTTGGTATCCACATATTTTTCATTTTTCATATTTTTCATTTCTTTGGTGTGCAGTAGAACAAAACAAAACTAGAACAGCACTCTTCGACATCACGACGTCGACTGATATGCCTCCGCCCACATTATTACATCTTTATAATACTTGTATCAAGTTTGATATAAATCCATTCAGCTGTGCCGTAGTTAGCACATTTTTGCCTGACATGACCACTGACCTTTGACCCCAAAATGTAATCAGTTCATATTTACATCATTATACATACCTGTACCAAGTTTATTTTTAAATCTCTTCAGTTGTTCACAAGTTCTCAAATTTTTACCAGAGATGACCTCTGACCTTTGGCCTTTGACCACGGGACCCCCAAATTCTAATCATTTAATCTTTACATCATTATACATACCCGTACCAAATTTGAATTATATCACTTCAGCTGTTGTCAAGTTATAGACATATTACAGATTTGACCTTTGACCCCAAAATCTTATCACTTAATCTTTACAATATTATACATACCTGTACCAAGTTTGAATGAAATCACTTCAGCCATTTTCAAGTTATAGAGCTATTACAGATTTGACTTTTTACCTTTGCCCCAAAATCTCATAAATTAATCTATACGTCATTATACATATAAACCTGTACTAAGTTTGAATTGGATCACTTCAGCCGTTCTCAAGTTACAGACCTATTGCAGACTTTGAACTTTTACCTCTTGACACCAAAATCGAATCAGTTCATCTTTAAATCATTCTACATCAGTGTACCAAATTTGGTCAGAATCCCATTACTGGTTCACAAGTTATTATGGTAACAGTATTTTTACCTAACATGACCTCTGTCTGACCTTTGTCCTTTTGACCTATTGACCCCAAACTATAAATCAGTTCATCGTTACCTCATTATACATACCTGTGCCAAGTTTGACTCGGATCCCTTTAGCTGTTCTCAAGTTATTGCGGTAATGAAAACCTATCATGGACAGACGGACGGACGGACAGCCGGACAGACAACCTGAAAACATAATGTCTCCGACGACTTCGTCGGCGGAGGCATAAAAAGGAGCCATTCTGCTGTTTTGTGTAACTGTATGCACCACAATGAGCATGGAGAAAAGAAAGCCAGATAATTGTCTGAGGAAGTCTATATCGTTTTTTGACCTATCTCTCAATGGTGAAGAACAGGGCATCGAGAGGAGGGGGGGGGGGGGGGTGGGGGGGGGGGGCAGGAGAGGATGCTTCCTTCTTGCCCTGGGTCCGTTGAGGGGCCCGAGCTTCTCCTGTAATTTTTTTTACAGCAAAGCCCCTAGGGCAAAGCCTTCTCGAACAGTGTTTGTCCATCCGTATGTATGTATGTATGTCTCCTCAAACGTATACTAATCAGAGCTGAGGATCTGGTCACTTTACAGGGTGATGTGATTACGTCTGATGTCGTTACGGCGATACGGTGGCTGACTCCGCACACCGCCATTTTGATTCCAATTTCGTTCAGGCCAAACATATCATCGAACCTGTCATATATCACAATCGCCATGCTCTACCTTTACGTTTTTCATTCAGTGTGAAACACAAATAAACCAATTGTTTAAATGACCATCAAATATTGAAAGCATAAGCGTTACGGGTCTTCAAACGATACAGTACTTATAGGCCTTAGGCTTCATGCCTTCATGGCTCACCTTCAGGCCTCTTCGGACAAATTAGCCCAGGTTTCTTAATATAATAGTATCGTTTATGTAATAATTATAATAGCGTTAATACTAATAGTATAGTAAATATAATCATAACACTGCAATCCCTTTGTCATTATTGCAAAGTTCCTCGATTATTAAAGTGGTGTATGGTTGGTTCATTGTTGACTCGAAATATAGAATAAACTAGTGTCTCAATGCAAAAATAATTTAATACTTACATTATTTGCTACCTGGTATCTCCACCCAGGTCATACTACTGTATTGTTATGTCGGTTGGGTAGGGCATATATAGATCCAGGTAGATCTGCATAGGTATCATGCTTCGGCTGTCGTGATAGGAAACCTCACCTGTAATAAGTTCTGTTTAGGCGGTTTGTTCGGATTAAGGTGTATCTTCGCCCCCATTACGAGGAATGGGGCATGATAAATAGTTCTAGGGATTAGGCTAACTCCCCAGTATGACAAACCTGTGATCTATCCAGTGTCCCGTATGGCAATGCACTCTTATACATTAGCTAGGCCCAATAGTGCACCCCATTAATTAAATTCCCCCCCCCCCCCCCACCGCCCCCCCTCACAATGACTGACAGGAGTAACAAACAGGAAGCGATGGCACACTACGGTGCCATGGCAAGCAGACATCGACCAGGCAGGCAATAGCCACGCCCAGAAGGACTCGTGATTGGCAAGGGGGAAGGGCGAGCAAAGAGCAGGTCACCGATTGGCAGAGTAGGGAAGGACGTGTGATTGGTCAGGGAAGGGACAGAAAGCTTCCCCGTGATTGGGGGTAAGGAAGGTGAAGGAGTGACACACTGATTGGTCACCGACCGATGACACCACGTCCAATCAGTGCGGAAGGCGCAAAACCACTACCTAGAAGTAGGTCGCTGATTGGAGGAGAAGCGCCGGGGACGTGTAAAGGCGCGAAAGGTCACAAGGAAAGGAGGCACTGATTGGCAGAGGAAGAGAGCTGACGTCAGATGACGAGCAGCAAAACAACTGGCTCGCCGGCATTTTAGCCCTTCTCGTATTGGCTTCCTTCCTGTGCGGACCTCTTCTGCCCTCACTTCTCGTTCCCGTTTGGCCCTTGGTTATTGAGCACGACGATCATCCTCCCCTGTTGTTCGTGCTCCTGGTGCCTGCGTGCTGTGCTGTGTGGCGCGGGACGGACCGTGCAGCAAGGGGTGTTCGCACCAACGCCGGAGCGGTTCGCGCCAACCGGAGCGTGGTCGGACGACTGCGCTTGGAGCCGACCATCCCGGACAATTCCTGACGACCACATCCAGACAGATAAGCACAAACGTGCACACAACGGTTTCTTCGATTCATTCTTCCCCTGTGCTTGTATTCGAAGTGAGGTGTGCGGGATCCCGATTTAGGAGCATTATTCATTTATCGTCGGGTGCATTGTTCTCGGGTTCCGTAAAATAAATCGTTTATTTTTGTACATTTTATCTCTGCGTCGGATTGAATTGATTTTCAGGGTGAAGACATTGTCGAACCGTCAGGTGAGCCGCGGCATTCTCACCCAAACCACCCTGCTCGTGTATGATCCGCCATTGAATTGGAAACGCGTCATTAAGCTCGATTAGCTATCCGTGGACGCTCTGTCTTCATAGAGTCGTCCACAGGACACTATCCTCTTCAACTAAAGTATCAAAAAGCCCGTCTACGCCAAAGTTAGACTTTCAGTCTTGTTTTAAACAGTATAGTGAAACCCCTCAGCGGCTCATCCTCATTTCCTCATCATTACATTTAAACCTAGAAGCCGATTTTGCTTTTCTTGCCGGAAACAAAACAACATTTACCGCTGTTAATGGTACAGTTTCAAACTTTACAGAAAATGGTTATTAACCAGAAATGTGTGTTACAGAGAAATGGGTTTGTATCCCCTTTGTCCAAAAAAATTATTCACCATCTTCTCACATATTTTTTTTTCCAATCTTATGGAGAAATTGTGTTCAACTGTCGAGGGTGCGAATTCACTCGATCAGTCGAAAAACCCAAGCATTCGATAGGGTTCCACGCAAAGTATTGACATGGGCATTGAGGAAGTTAGGAGTGGAGGAATGGTTGATCAGAGTAGTGATGGCAATGTACAAAAGCGTGCGCACAGCTGTAAGGACGAAGGAGGACGGGAACAGTGGTGAGTTTGAGGTGAAGGTGGGAGTGCATCAGGGGTCGGTACTAAGTCCACTACTATTTGTAGCTGTGATGGAGGTGCTGGCTCAGAACGTAAAGGAGGGTTTACCGTGGGAGTTGTTGTATGCAGATGATCTGGTGTCGATTGCGGAAAGTATGGATGGACTGAAGGAAAAGATGAACAAGTGGAAGGAATGCATGGAGACAAAAGGTCTGAAGGTGAATATCGGAAAGACGAAGGTGATGGCAAGTGGTAAAGCATGTGGTGAGGTGGAAAGAACTGGGAAGTGGCCGTGTGCTGTGTGCAGGAAGGGTGTCGGAGTGAACTCCATTCAATGTACAATGTGCACTGAGTGGGTTCATCAAAAATGTAGTGGTCTGAGAGGGTCATTAACCAGTGTGGCAGCTACATTCAAATGTAAGGTGTGCACAGAGGGAGCTGCAGATGGAGGAAATGTTGAGTTGGATCTTGGAGACGGCATGAAGCTGGAAGGTGTGAAAACATTTTGCTACCTCGGAGACATGCTGAATGGAGAAGGTGGATCAGACTCGGCAACGGTTGCTAGAGTGAGATGTGCATGGAAGAAGTTTCGGGAACTGAGTGGCGTGCTGATGAGGAGGGGAGTGTCGTTGAAGCTGAAGGGAAAGGTGTATGCTGCATGTGTGAGAAGTGTTATGATTTATGGGAGCGAGACATGGGTAATGAACGTAGAGCAGCAACGAAGGTTGGAAAGGGTGGAAATGCGAATGGTTCGATGGATGTGCGGAGTATCGTTGAGAGAGAGGAAGACAAATGATGAATTGTGAAAGATGATGGGAATAGAGCCTGTGATTGATGCTGTGAAGAGGAACAGGTTGAGATGGTTTGGTCATGTGTTGAGGAAGGATGAAAGTGACTGGTTGAGAAGAGTGATGGAAATGAATGTAGAAGGAAGTAGAGGACGGGGAAGACCGAGAAAGACTTGGCTAAAGATGGTGGAAGAAGAAATGCGGGCAAGGGGGTTAACAAGGAGAGATGCAGAAAATAGGGCAAAATGGAGAAGATTGTCATGGGGACCGCAAGGCTAACCCCCGCTCTATCAGGGAAAATGGCCTTTAAAATGCATGTTGTTTGTTTGTCGTCCAAAAGTCCCGCTATCTCATTTATTTTCGATCATACGGCTAAATAGAAGTGACCATTTGTTTTTGTTAAAGTTTTTTGTTTTTCATTAAAGAAAGTTACTTAAAAAGTAATAAAAGAGAGAAAGGGTGGGGGTGGTGGCCCCGAGGTTGTTTTCCTCGGGGCCCGTGCTGGCTCTCGATGCTCCTGGTGAAGAATCACTTAAAAAATTCTCGGATCTCGACCTTCACCAAAATGTAATCATTTCGTCGGTGTCAAACATTCAACCTCTCCAACAAATTTTGTCAAAATCTGTCCACAACGTTTTGAGATATCCTATTCACAAACAGACAAACAAACAGGCAGGGGTGAAAACACAACTTCCATCCACCTTCGTTGGCGGAGATTAATCAACGCTTGAGAATCTCTTAATGTCGTTGTTTCTTAAGCTCAATCAACACTTCATCCCCTCAACCAATATATACACCGAAACACCTTAAACTATCATATAAGTACTCTAAATTGTGGAATAAGTAAGAAAGCAAGGTGAACAATAGTGTGCAAAACTTCCATAGTGTTTTGTAACGGAATATTCAATGACGAGGAAAAGCATGCTCTGTGTTCACACAAGACAAACCTCTGTTCGTTGACGAAGGTTTTTGTGACGACGTTGAAATGTCTCCTGCATCACAATCCTCACAAGGTTTGACATCAACCCAGGTATCCTGCTCATGCATGTCCTCCTTCTCTATCTCACTCAGGTCAATAATCTCAGACTCATGTTCCTCCAATCGCATACAGGTTGCCTCGGTACTCTCCTCACATTCTTCTCTACATTCATCCTCTTTTTGAGAGTCATCATTGCTAAGAGCATTTGATTGTTCAGTTCCTCCCTCCATTTCTTGGTGTTTTTCTATCCGCAGCATTCTCCATTTGCCATCTCCATTTATTTCTCTCTCATCCCCTACTACAGTTTGCTCCTTCTTTTGTTCATCCTCTAACACTTCCTCCACCCTTGAGACATCTTGCTTCTCCACCATATTTATTATTTCCTCATCCTCACTGTTTGGATCTTCTTTTCGCTGAATTATACTCGTCTCCTTCCTATTGTCCCTTTCCAAAGCATCTATTTGTTCATTATCA
Organism: Myxine glutinosa; assembly: GCF_964187855.1. Lineage (NCBI taxonomy): Eukaryota > Metazoa > Chordata > Myxini > Myxiniformes > Myxinidae > Myxine > Myxine glutinosa. Next base: position 28,394,736 of record NC_136268.1, on the reverse strand, counting down.
ATTGTCTTACTTTTACCCTCATCTTCCTTCTCCACAACCCTCGTGTATAAAATATTTTCATCATTCTCCTGGTGCAGCAAAGTGGAGACAGTGCAATTATGGTCACTGTCATTATTACAGGTGGTACTTTCATCTAATGTCAAGCTCTGTGCCTCACACTTTATCCCAACCACCATGTCATCCTTAATTTCTTTCTTCTCTCCACCTTTCTGCAAGTTGCATTCTCTGAATCTTAGATCTTCAGCACATTCAAGGGACTGTCCATCAGCCTCAGCTCCATATCCCAGGGCTTTCGTACCATGCCTCTCCTGGTACGCTTTTACGATCAATTCAAGCTGTCGGATCTTCTCATCCTGCATAAGAAACAAATTGAGGAATTAATATTAGAGTGGAGGAAGGTATGATGAGAATCGACAAAATATCCATAACCATGTTGTGCATGAATCTCAAACTAATTAATTATATTTAATATGCATATGTGGGAAAATTACGCGTGCCCATATTGGGGATCGAACCCAGGCCTCTGGTGAACCGTACCGTTCGAACAACTGCAATTTATATTTGTACCTTAATTAATGAGCTACAGATTGGAATCTGGGTTTGAAGTTTCATGGTTAATGGCAGACTTACTATCATAAAGGACACACCTGCTTCTCCTTTGCTTGAAAGAGCTGCTCCACCAAGCAATTCAGCTTCTGCAGGTCCTCTGTGTGTGAGAAAGGAATGGGAAGCAAAAGGAAAACCATTGCGTTAGATAAAGGGGTTACAAACAACTTGGGGAAATAAGGCCTCTGTACAAACTGGATGCTCAAAGAGGGACTGAGATGATGAGGTGGGAGTAAAGAGTTGTGGATTGGGCAAGAGTAGACATAGGTAAGTGTGATTAAACAATTTATGGGATTATTGCGAAGTTTGAAAATGTTGGATTGTAATATGAGAAAGACCATATTACAGAAAAAGAACAGAAATACAACACTTGATTCGAGCTTCATTACCTCACATGCACTAAGTGAAAAGGAGGGTTAAACAATTGGTTCACTTTGTCTGCCTGTCTGCAGACGCCCGTTTATGATCGAGGAACAACTTAATTTCAACTGACTTGTATATTTTGATCACCGTAGAACACTAATCGGAACACAAACCTGCAGTTTAGCAGTACTTTGTCTCTGAATTTGTCAAATTGTACGGAATCTCGCCCCGATCGCACACGCGCAAAGGGGAGTGACATTTTATGTGTTGTACTCTGTCTGCATGTCTGACAGTCAAATAAAACTGAAAATCATTCCAAACAAGAAACTTACTATTTTTTAGGGATGGCACAAAGGACACATACAGGCACGAAGAACGAATATAACGTGTTAGATGAGGTGGTGTAAAAGAAGCTGCATCAATGGCGGTAAACTTCCGAATTTTTTTTTTCTATGACTTTTAAAATCTTTATTTTATTTCAATTGAATTACATACTTGAACACTGCAGAACACAAATCACCTTCTTGGTAGTTTCAAAAATCTTCAATTTAGCAGTACTTGGACAAAATATTACATCATTTTACGTCAACTTGACCAAACAAATTTGCCACTTGCTCTATGAGCATTGGGGAATATCGAGATTTAGATAAAATGGCGGCTCGTAGGAAATATTGATCGTGCTTGGAAATGCAATAAGTAAGAATTTAAAAGACCTTTCCCATGTTCTTTTTTGCAAGACTGCACAGGGTAAGGTGTTCTATGACCTCTCTCGTTTATTTATTTATTTAAGCACTGGTGCGGATTGCTCTCCGTCATATGTGGAAGCCATGCACACCTCTGGATTAGATTCTTACATGACATTTTAAACAGCACTTTGTCACATGGATTAAAGAGTTGCCATTCTGTTAATTGACCTTGATGGATGGTATCAATTGCTTTGAATCTGGTAGACAATCACAAAATAATGTTGCAGCGCATTAGGAGACTGTGTGAGGGGATCAGGTCAACACGTGATAAGACATGGAAGCAGAGGTCTAGGTTATGTTAGAAATGCAATAAAAGCATATCCATTGTGCTAATCAGGAAGACTACAGCCGAGACACATGCTTGTCATTCAGAGCTGTATCCACAAATGGAAGGGGAAAAAAAAAATCATGATTGTGATACTCAGGTGTGTTTGGAGCGTTCTCTGAACTCTCAAAGAAACTTGCAAGTTTTTATTTGGGCTCTCTCTTTCATCATCATCATATTTCGCCAAATCCCACACAGGGATGTCCAGCCACCCATTCCTTCTTGTCAAATGCAGACTGCCACAACTGTTGTGCCTGTGTCTTGCAGTCTATCTCAAGCCGATGTACCGAGTTGCTGCGGGGGTGGCCTCGGAGCTGTTTCCAATCCAGGCCAGGGTTGATTCCTCCACGAATCTCGATGCTTAATTTGAGGGCAAATTGTGCGTGTGTGTTGCCTGGAAGTCTCTGAGCGTGCCCATAAAGGGAGTGGCGCCTATGCAAAATGGTGTTGCGGATGTCATTGAGTGCTTTGTGGTATTGTCTTGTTGGTGACAAAGTCAAACCATTGGAAAGTCAATCCAAGGATGCGATGCTGACCCCTTCATGTGAAAGGCCTGGAGATTTCGCACATCCTCTACAAGCAACATCCAGGTTTCGGACCCATATAGGAGCACTGGCAATATACAGGTGGTTTATACTCTGAGTTTTATTGATAGACTAAGTCGTTTATTCTGCCACACACGGTTCAGCTGACCAGAAGTTGATGAGGTGCGGCCCACAAGTCGGCGAATGTCTGGTGAAGAGTAACCTGTTTAGTCGATATTACATCCAAGGTGCCTGAACCTCTCCGTTTCTGCAATGGTCTGGCTGGCAACGATGACTGGTGTCGGAGGGCCTATGTTCTGAACCTAGGTTTTTGTCCAGGAATGTGCATTCCTATTTTTCTGGCCTCTTTCTCAAACCTTTGCAGCAACGTTGGCCATTGGTCGGACTTTCGTAGGAACAAGTTCGCATCATCAGTGTAGTCCAGATCCGTAAAGAGTGCAACACCAACAGTTAGTCCAAGGGATCCCTGACACCGTCCCAGGATCCCAGTCGATGGCACAACAGAATAGAGCTGGAGCGAAGATGCAGCCTTGGCTGCAGTGGTGTGGAAATATCCAAAGACGTCACTTCCAATGCATACCGTTAACATGGTGCCTTCATGCAGGTCCCGGATGAGATGGAGAAAAAATGTAGGTGTCACCGGCTGCTTCCAGGGCCTTTCACAGAGGGATCCAATCCACTGAGTCAAAGGCAGCCTTGATGTCAATGTAGGCAACGTTAAGCGGTCTTGCAAACTCATGGTGGAGCTCAGACAAAAGCCTGAGAGCGAGCACCGCACCCATGGTAGACCTTCCCTTCGTGAAGCCAGACTGCTGTGGGCAGCATCAATGAGTGAGTATTGGTTCCAGGCAAGTTAGTAAATCATGACTAAACACCTAACCAGGGACCGACAACAGTGTACGAGGTCGATAACTGCGACATTGATTGTGGAATCTCTTCCATATGAAAGAGTTCATGGAGGGCCAAGCTGATCGGCACCTCTGCACACTTGATTAGCTCCGTGGGAATGCTGTCTAACCCCATGGCACGGCAATCCCAAAGCTTCCTGATAGCATGACGTACCTCGACCAGAGTGGGGGCATCCGAGGAGATGTCCAGTGTTGGAGTGGCAGCTGTTACCTGTGTGGAAAAATCAGAAAATGGAGTTTCAGGCAGATGATTGAGCACGGTGTCGTAGTGATCACGCCAGCAGACCAGCATTTCTTCCGTCATCTTACATGGAGTGCTGTCGCTCCTTGTGACTAGGGTGTCCACCTTGGAGTGCCATGCATCTGCTTAATTGCCCAATATGTTGAACACAAGATGTTATTTAGAAGCCCTTATTCAGTTTTATCTGCCAATTTACAATAAAAGTATTCAAGATCTTCCTTGCTCTTAGCTTTAAAGACACCTTTGAGTGTCCGCAGCTCTCGCCAATCATTATGAAGACCGGCATCACGCTTCATGTCCAAGACATTCACGGTGCCAGTGGTGAGCCAAGGATGTCTCTGATGTCTACACAGACTGTGTCTATGGTGGCAGAGAGAATAGCTGATCGTATGGAGTACCAGGTGGACTCTGGGTCATCTTGAAGCGATCCGGGTGCATAGGATTTGTTGCTGATGGCAATATTTTAGCGGGCAGCGATGTTAGTGTCATCCAGAAACAATTCAACATCAAACCTAACCTCTTTGATGGCGACTTTGGTGGCCGGCAACTGGCGTGGAGTTCTCGATTTTAATGTCAATGTGTGTGCCGTCCCTCAGATGTGCATTACATTGGCATCCTGTTTGCTGACAATAGTTGGTGGACGTTAAAGATCCCATGTTGTCCTTCATGAAGAGTAGACCAGCTAACGCCGTCACCAAGAATAAATTCCAAACTCCCGCCATGACCTACAGAGGGCATTGCATGACTACAGAGGGTCATGCCCTCAGCCAATGATGCTACCACACAGCCTTGCGCTGCATATGAAAGAAGAACCATGCTGAGTATGGTTGATGGGAGAAGAGGAAGAGGCAGAACTTGTATACGCGCTAGGGATGAGATAAAGGCCTCAACCAAGTTGTCTCTACCAGAGTTTCAGGAAGCAGTGCAAGATAGGGATGTTTGGAGAAATCTGATCATCGAAGTCACCGGAAGACACGACTTGACCGAACTGGATGACTAGATGACCAAATGATCTGATCGTGATCGGTTGTCCCAACTTGTGGGCTACTGATAAATCCCAATGCCCTTGTCTTCATGGGATGTTGGCACATTTGAGGCTTAGATCGCTGCTTCCATTGGAGTGAGCCTTAGTTCACTATATAACGACAAAGAAAGATCTCCACACGGAAATGTCGCGGACCACGACTCAAACGTGCAGCGGTCACATGGATAGGTAAACGTTGAAATAAACGAGAGAAAGACAGAAGACAAGACAGGCGAAAAGATAACATAGAAAAACCGAAAAGTGGTCAGGGCATACCTGCAGTGGGAGGTAATCCATACGTTTTCATCCGTGTGATTCCCAGGACTGCACGGAGCTCGTCCAGCTCACGGTCTTTGTGGCTTAAACTCTCCCTTAGCTCAGCGAGCTCTGACTGCGATTCAGGACAGGAGTGAAACAATCACCCAGCACACTGAACATACCATCTCACAATGTCTTAATACACCACTGCACTCACACTACCTCACTCTCCTCATCCCACTGTACTCACACTGCCTCGATCAATCTCCTCATCCCACTGTACTCACACTCCCTCGATCAATCTCCTCATCCCACAGCACTCACACTCCCTCGATCACTCTCCTCATCCCACTGTACTCACACTCCCTCGATCACTCTCCTCATCCCACAGTACTCACACTCCCTCGATCAATCTCCTCATCCCAACTGTACTCACTCCCTCGATCACTCTCCTCATCCCACAGCACTCACACTCCCTCGATCACTCTCATCATCCCACAGAACTCACACTCCCTCGATCACTCTCCTCATCCCACTGTACTCACACTCCCTCGATCACTCTCCTCATCCCACTGTACTCACACTCCCTCGATCACTCTCCTCATCCCACTGTACTCACACTCCCTCAATCACTCTCCTCATCCCACTGCACCCACACTCCCTCACCCTCCTCATCCCACTGTACTCACACTCCGTCACTCTCCTCATCCCACTGCACCCACACTCCCTCACCCTCCTCATCCCACTGTACTCACACTCCGTCACTCTCCTCATCCCACTGCACTCACACTCCCTCGCCCTCCTCATCCCACTCCACTCACACTCCCTCACCCTCCTCATCCCACTGTACTCACACTCCGTCACTCTCCTCATCCCACAACACTCACACTCCCTCACCCTCCTCATCCCACTGTACTCACACTCCGTCACTCTCCTCATCCCACTGCACTCACACTCCCTCGCCCTCCTCATCCCACTGTACTCACACTCCGTCACTCTCCTCATCCCACTGCACTCACACTCCCTCGCCCTCCTCATCCCACTGCACTCACACTCCCTCACCCTCCTCATCCCACTGTACTCACACTCCGTCACTCTCCTCATCGCACTGTACTCACACTCCCTCGCCCTCCTCATCCCACTGCACTCACACTCCCTCACTCTCCTCATCTCACTGCACTCACACTCCCTCACCCTCCTCATCCCACTATACTCACACTCCGTCACTCTCCTCATCCCACTGCACTCACTCCCTCACCCTCCTCATCCCACTGTACTCACACTCCGTCACTCTCCTCATCCCACTACACTCATACTGCCTCACTCTCCTCAGCCCACAGCAGTCACACCCCTCACTCTCCTCATCCCACTGTACTCACACTCCGTCACTCTCCTCATCCCACTGCACTCACACTCCGTCACTCTCCTCATCCCACTGTACTCACACTCCGTCACCCTCCTCATCCCACTGTACTCACACTCCGTCACTCTCCTCGTCCCACTGCACTCACACTCCGTCACTCTCCTCATCCCACTGTACTCACACTCCCTCACTCTCGTCATCCCACAGCAGTCACACTCCCACACACTCCCAAACACAATCACATGGTCTCAGATAACGCGAATATTAATATTTAATTAAAACGAATGCAACACAATGAGAAACATTCATTTGATCACGTGATTCCGAACTAACGTGACGTGAAGCTTGCAGAACGAGATTTACCGTTAACCAGGAACGATTTTAAACAACTAATGATTTAAACAACAAAAGACGTTTCGTGTTGTTGCTGTTTTGTTATTGTTGATGGTGCTGTTAATGTTGCAGGCTCACTCACCTTTGTACCTTCGAGCAAATTTTCAAACTTGACCTTGGAATCTCGAAGTTCATCAACTTTTCGTGATAAATCCACCATGTGCTGGAGAAGTTTCTGCAGAAACAACAAAACAACAACAAACAGAGTCAAAGACAAACGTCGATGTCCACTTGGTACTCACTGTACGCTGGCAGAGACCACGTGATGCATTTTTGGACTAATCCTCGGTTACCTTGCAGAGGGTTGAACCACCTGTTAATTGTGTCCACGTGTCTATTGGTTTGTCTGCTTGTCCATCTGTCGCTTTCTCAATGTCTCATGTGACACCCACAGCCGTTGAAAGGTGAGAGCAATGTGGATCATATTTGTTTTACACTATAGTGTTAATTTCATGCTAAGGCCATGTTTCTGCTCTCAGTTGATAAGGTAACCGCTGCTAACAACGATCATTCCATGTGCGTTAAAGATCACGTGGTTGATTCTGATCAATACGATTAGTTGTTCAGGAAACCACATTCAGCCAGAATGACGTTTAATGAAACTAAACGAAATTTGGGAAGGAAGTCAAAAATGGTTTTCCCCCAAAGTTGGTGGGGCGGGCTTACGCCAGTGAAACTCGACGCAGGTGTTCGACCTTTCCTCCATACCTCCCACCCAGAGTTTCCCACAAATGCCTTCGGAAAAAACTCCTGTTTTGGGCTCCAAAACTTTAAGGGAAAAACTCCTACCGAGTAGGAAATTGCCTTCTCCACAATAATTGATGTCAGTGTTATCTTTTTTTAAAAATCATTCATTCTATGAGTGATCGACATCAAGGTAATTATATTGATCCTGTTCAGTACTAAAGTCATTTATTATGAATTCATTGAGGTTTCGTTTTGCAGAAAATATCATAATATTTTTGTGGAGTCGCACCGGCCAAACGGCCGAGACGCTACAAGCCGATTAAAGGGCCTATTTGCCTCTATACCTAGATCAATTTTGAACTCCCACGGTCGATAGGGCTGCACCACCTGACTCCTCTCCACGCCAAGGTTGTAATTCAAAATGGAGGTGGCGGTCCACATCACACTGTGGGAGAACACATTTAACGCTCAACCCAAAGATCCTCAAAAGGCTTTTAACCAAATCGGAAATTCTTAAATCACCGATAAATGGCGGTCCAAATAAAAGCACAGAGACTCGGGCAATTCAAAGTGCATGTATTTAAATAGAATGGGAGCGGAAAATAAAAGAGGTGCAAACAATTATAATACAGAGGTATAAGTTTACAAGCAGAAGCCTGTGGTAAGAATATCACAAATAAGAATAGAATAAGAAGCAGAGAAGCCTAAGCGTATTATTATATAGAAGGAGAGGATAAGATCGGACACCCTCCCCACAGAGAAGCAAAGTTAGCTACGACATTGTACATTCACTGTTGCTCATGTGGGCATCAACATTCTCAGCATTGTGCAGCTCACAAGCGAACACCATGGTATGAAACACAATCCACAAGCAGGACAAACATCCATCTTTCTCACATCCATAACTCCACTTCATTACGTCCATTATGATATCTTCCTCACATCCACTCCATCCTCCTTAGATACATATACACACATGCATACATATATACACACACATATACATACCGGTATACATATACACACACAGGTTTCGTGATGGGGGGTGGGCGGGGCGGTCGCCCCGAGTGCAAAGTGGATGAGGCGCCAAATGACACCCTCAAAAGACGTTTCATGCTCCATTTGGTTGGACATAAATTATATTATATAATATACACGGACTTCTAATAATAATAATAATGGACGAATATAATACAAAGGACTCCTCGTGAAAGCACGAGGCGTAACTTTCAGAACCACGTTTTACATTTTAAAATCCGTACTCCATCTTAACGTCATGATGTTGACAAACTTTTTCTGCAGACCTGGACAAAGTCATAAACTGGTCAAACAGGTGGAACATGTCTTCCAATCCTGATAAATCTCACACTCTCACTTCGTCTCTCCGAAATGACCGTCTGGAAAACCCTCCCATCTACTTTCTCAACAATCCTCTTGAAGAAGTTCTGTCACTCAAGCTTTTGGGTCTCACTATCTGCCATGATCTTTCCTGGGAAAAATCACATTTCAAAGCTGGCCTCCAAAACCAGTCGCTGACTGGGCATCCTCCGTCGTGCAGAGTCCTTTCTGGGCACTCCTGAGGTCCTCATCACATACAAAGCTTCCATCTGCAGCTCAATGGAATACTGCTCTCCCCTCTGGGCTGGTGCTCCTGCCTCACACATGGCTCGGCTTCACGCTGTTGAAACCAAAGCTTTCAGAATCATTGGAATCTCCCGTGATGAAGATAACTCCGAGGGCCTTTCACTCACTCACCGCAGACAGGTAGGTGGTCTTCCTGTCTTCTACCGACTCCTCTCCGGCTTAGCTCCCCCTGCTCTATTCACGTCTGTGCTCTGTCCCCCAAATATTAATGCAGGACACAAAAGATCTGCCAGCAGCCCTCTTTTGGTGAAACTGCCAAAATCAAGACTCTCTGCTTTACTCTCTGCCAAAATCAAGACTTCACTCTTTCACTTCTTCTTTCTCCCACCTCTGGAACAAACTCCCACGCTCTCTCCAATCCCATTCCTCCCTCCAGGTATTTAAAACAGATGTTCACCACCATCTCTTATCTTCCCCCATCTAAAACCTTGATCTTTTCTACCCACGCTAATTTATCCCAGATCCACGATTTTGAAATACCGACTTCGTTCCTGGAAGTTCGAGCAGTGTCCATGTGTTTTATACCTCTCCCCCCCCCCCCTTCCCCCTCCCCCTTCCCATGCCTCCTCCCCCCAAGCCCTCTCCCTCCCACAGATCTCCCGATGTCCCTGTTCTCAAATGTTGTACTTGTGTGCTTCCCTCTCTCTCCCCAGCTTGTCTCCCACTTCCTTTATCATGTTTTATGTGTCAGTTTGTCTTTTTGTGATCAATGTTAGCTCTTACACGAGCCTCGATGTTGTATACAAAAACAAACAAACAAAAAAAAAGACATTAAAGATCCCACGGTGTTCTTTGGAAAGAGTAGGGGAGCTAAGCTCTGCTTCTGAGCCCACTGGGGAAGCTTTGAGGTCTTTCATATGCCCCAATATAAATTCCTATCTAAACCAGTGTCTGTGGGGCGCTAAAATTGACCTTTGGCCCCAGGCGCTACAAACCCTAACTACGCCACTGCATGCATACATACATACATACATACATACATACTGTTACAGACACGACTTTGATGTTAAGGTGGGCCGAGCGGAATGGCCGTCGTGTCCGCACAAATTACCCGATTGTACTCGAACGTCGACGAAGCCGCGCTACGCTGGCTCAATAGGAAAGAGAAGACACCCGGCTGGGTTATAATGACACAATACGACACCAGGGGTTCAGTTCTCAAGACCTCCGGAGGAGGTTATATTAAGGCGGAAGGTTAGATTACAACTACAAGAGGTACATCATAGGAAGACAGGCACTTAGACACAACCTTATATTATTCCCGACAGACCACAGAGAAACAGGACAAAAACTGACTCACACGGGGATTGATGGCTAGGAAAGCGGGTATTCGATGGCCAGCACAAGGTGCACCTTGTGCTCAGGGACAGGATGGCGCGGCCCAAAAGATGCAGGAGGTCTCTCAGCGCTCGAGGTGGCGTCTTGTCGTCTCAAGCTGGGGGCGCATCTGACGTCACGTCCGGCAAGCGGCTGCGTATATCCGGCGGGGAGTCACACGCCCTCGGCTCGTTAGCTCCGCCCAGATGGAATCGGTCCGCCCTTCTTATTGGGTGCGGGGGGGGTTTACCAGGCTCCGCCCTTGACGAGGAGCTGACAGCCAGCCCCTTCGTGGTAACCCCGTGGGGCGCATGGATAATGGCGGCTAACCGAGCCGGAGGGAGGATGCACACTCCCCGCGCGCGCCGTTGTTGTAGTTGTTGTTGTAGCTGTAGTTGTTGTTGTTGTTGTTGTTGTAGCTGTAGTTGTTGTTGTTGTTGCTGTAGTTGTTGTTGTTGTTGTTGTTGTAGCTGTAGTTGTTGTTGTTGTTGTTGTTTGGGGAAGAAGATGGGAGGAGGTATGGGAAGGTCCTAAACTCACTACTGATGCCATATAATCACATTCTGGTGCAACGAAGAGTCATAATTAATGGGAACGAGTCCTTAACTGACATAGATTAAGAATAACTAGGAAGATGTCCGAAAGTTGTCTACGTGTGGTGCGGTGGACCTGGGCACGACATTTAATGGGGGAATAAGGGGAAGGTCGGCTCTACTGATTGTTATTTACATGCAATGGGACTAGGGAATGGGGGACTGGGGAAAGTTGGGGAGTATTGGGGAAAATAGGGGAATATTTACAAGCGGATATGGAGGCCAAATTCCATATTCGCAACATTGCACCCTTCTCTACCCTCGGGGCGTCCCGACCCGATAAATTTTTACCTACTTTAGTGTGGCACGCAATGTAGTTCCCTCTACTATTAACTCTACCCTGAGTGCGACAGTTTTACAGATATTCACAAATGAGTAAATATGTCCCCCTGCGACGTTGCACCCTTCTCCTCACAGAAACACACCCACAGGATAACCGAATCCGGAAAGAATTCTCAAACTAAACATACAGCCGGTAGGGAGCATTATTTACAAGACTATGCTGCTATTTACACTACGATCCAGGACCTGTTTTTGGAGGAACACATGCAGATGTTATGCATAGAGAGAGCGCGCTTGCCAGCATCGATACACCAACCCACGAGTGCTCTGTGGCCGACGGCCTTTAATAACGTGCAGAGCACCCTTCCCGAGCATCAAAAGCACCACCCCACCACACAGTCAGCACCATCCGGTGCAGTCACCATTGTTCATTGGTATAAAAATAAATTCGACAACCCCTAACCCTGCAGGTGTCTCTTGCTCTTCTTGTGGTGCACTTGGTGTCAACTAAAAGTGGTTCACCTGTATGGCATAGGTGCCACGTTGACCCATAGGTCCATCCCCGGGTGGTGCTTGGCCGCAAACGAACTGCGGTCCATTGTGGGTGGCCACAAACATTGCGGTCCATATGGTGTATCGATCCAGGCAGCCAACAGCGAAAGTGCAGGCCCACAACTGCGTAGCCAGCACCTCTCTCTCCTCTCTCTCTACCCCAAAGCCAGATCCTCGGAGGTGGGAGACAAAAGAAGAAACAAGTGAGTAAGGTGGTAAGGGCGCAAAAGTGCACGCAATATAAGGTAATGCACACTGGGGGCACATGGGAACCAGGTGAGACAGGTACGTTCCTATCGTACGCCCCCCCCCCCACCAGGTAACCTACATGGTCCCTCCCTTACCCCTTACTGTATCCACACAACACAACACTACCCATAAACATCTACTTTACAAATCAACAAACATCCCTACTGTCTTCCCCGTTCCTCCCATAAACCAAATTCGTCTTCTCTCCCTCCTAACCAATCAAATTTGCCATTTTCAACTCTCATCAAAATTTGCCATTTTCAACTCAACATCAAAATTTGCCATTACCAATTCATCATCAGTCCCTCCTAGGGAGGGAGAGATGGAATCACCCCAATGTCTCATCCACGTCGTGATGCGTCTCACAAATCCACAGCAATTTCATTTCCTGCACAAAACAAAGAAAACACAGGTGTGGAGTCATCATCATCACCACAGGCAAGTGGCTGCGTATGGTGCGACAGGTTCATCAATCCTAACTATCTCCTAAATGACTTTAACAACTTTACACTACCCGGGGTCTTTCTCCGGCCAAACCATTGGCCCTCTTACGCTATGGGTTCTAAAAACCAATTCCCATTGGCCAAACTGTGGTGCTCTTCAATTTGGGGTCTCACTCCCCCGATTCATCTCCCGGTGCCCTCGTACAATTTCTGGGCTGCGACGTGTACCTCTCCCAGTGGGTCTACCCACCTGCACACCTCCACCACTGCAGTTGCCTCCGAGCTTACCTGCTCCTTACCCTAACCTAACTACCAGGGGAAGGCCCTCTGGCTCTCTCCCCACTCCGTGCCCTCTCTGGCACTGGGCTGCCCGATCCACACCCGGGATCCTCAGGCACCCACTCACAACTACCGGCTCCCAGAGCCCACCTGCGGCCTCACCTGGCCGACATCCTCACAGTGGTGGAGTGCCCAACCAACTACACACACTAACAGGCTACACGCCCAGCCATTTCCACAACACTAATGCACCCATTCACAACACCATTCTGCAACCGCACCACAAATGCCAATATCCAACCACAATTTACCTGCACCCTCTACCTAACACTTACACTACCCGCCCCGGGTGCTCGTGAAAGGGGTCCACTCTTCCCCCATCCACACCTTCGCACCATGCACACCACTCCGTACCACTCACTCCAACTCTCTCCACACACCTGTACCTGCACACCTGTGCTCTCACACCTGGTGCCACCTGCACCCTTCTCTCCCCAAGCGCATTCGCGCTGATCCACACACTCACTACTCATACCCTGCTCCACACACCTGTCCAGTTGCACACCTGTGCAATCACACCTGTTCAATTCTCACAAACACGGCATCATCTCAGCTAACTACTCCCTTCTGAAACTTGCGCTTCCCAGTCGTCCCTTTAAACTATTGCGCTCCCTCGTCATTATCATCCATACTAATCTACCTGCGTCCCCACTACAGGTATCAGTCACTAACTAATCTTAACGTTACCTAACGTCATCTTCTAGATCCCTACACACAATATCCTAACCCACCCGGGCTAGTTTTCACTGCCATACACCCCATAAGCTATTGCTCCTTTGCCCCCCTCATGGGAAGGGTGGCAGGGATGCCATCCCACCACATCGGGGGTCTCTCACTACCAATTTTGCACATCAAATTTCAACAAATCAAAAATTTGCCAATCACTGCCCATCATCTGCCAATCACTACTGCCAATCCTTTGCCAATCATCAAATTTTGTTTTTCTCTAATTTTGGGTCCAAAACACTAACCTCATCACCCAGTCTACTCACTAATACCTCTCGGTGCGCCAATCCCTGTCCAAAGCCCGGCTTCGTAAAGCCAAGCAATGGATGCTGGTTGTTTTGTGCCTGCGGCTGGATGCGTCCGGCATTCAGGGCAGGGACGGGGGCGTACCCGGGCCGAGATCCCACGCATCACCTCGGCGTGGAGCCATCCAATGTCCCGATCTCGACCTGCCGGCACGTCTCAACAAAACGTGGTCGCCATAACGACCCTTCCTATCGGGCTGCCAGCTCCGCCTAGTGGAGCCTGGACGCGGCCGTTCAAAGCGAGGCCCAGCACGCACCGAGGGCCCGATTCGACTATAAGTCGTTCTAAACTCTATCCCGTCTAACGTCGATGCTTCACCTGGACGCTTACACCCCGCAGCCCGTTCCTTGCTCACACATCCAGCCGTCTCCATGCTCCTCGTCGTACCTTTCCTTACACACCAAGGTACTCTCATTCCACTCACAGACTTGGTCACACACCTGACCACCGAACACTTTGGCACACATTCGTTGGTCGCACACCTCACCAAAACACCTCTTCGCGCCCCCTCCTCAGTCACCTCCTCTGTGACAATCACAGGTGTGCTCTCATTCGCACACCCAACCACGTGCCTCACCACCAACTCCAGCGTGCATTCCCACTCACGCTCTACCATTCCAGGTGTGCATCCTTCCATCCCAGGTGTACATCCTCGCTCACCTGTCACAACTAACTCACGCTCCATGTCACTCTCACTACTTTCACCTCCATTCCTGACAGCGCACTCACCCTTACTCTTGACAGCGCACTCTTTCCTCATGCACCTGTCCGTCACACACCTTTCTCGCGCACACTCTTGCGTGACACCCTCTGTAACACTCCCCACAGGTGTGCATTCTTCCTTGCCTTTGACAGCGCACTCTTTCCTCAGACACCCCAGAGTCGGACTTTCTTGCACACCTCCTCTTTCGCACACCAGACCAGTCGCACACTTCACCAACGGCCTCTCACGAACACCCGGGTCTATCCCGACCCCCAAGCTTATTAAATCCCCTGGCGCATCATACGCACGACCATATTGGTCACCACTTACACCGGGTCCTCTTCCTCTTCGCTTCTCCTCCATCACCTGCGAATCCCTCATCCGGTTAATGAGCACGTCATCACGATCCAAACACAGACTTTGGACCAATTCTTTTATCTCCTCTTTTATCTCTTTGTTATCCCCTCTCCGTCGCTTCTTAATTTCGCTCACCCCTTCTTCCACTTCTTCTAATTTGTGCCTCACCTCTTTTATTCCCCGGTACGTCTCCTCAAGCTCGTCCTCCAAGGCTACCTTGACCGTTTCCAGGTGCGTCCTCACCTGCCGGTCCTTCGTCTCCATTACCTCTATCACCTCGTCCAACCTCGTTGTCAGTCCCTCACGTACTATCTGACATTCCCTCTTTGTCGCTATTAAGTCGTTTTTTATGTCGTTTTGTGTCGCTTTTAAACCTCCTAATACTGCAGTGTTCCTTTGAACCTGCTCCGTTAGTCCTTTTTGTCCCTCCGTCAGCTGTTCCACCTCCTGCGTCAGGTCCTCTATGCCCCCTTGTAACTTTACAGTCCCCTTTCTCACCTCCTTTTCCATGTGCTCCTCACAGTGCCTCACCTCCTCGCGCACTCCTCCGACCTCCTCACTCACTCCTCTTCTGATCTCCTCTCCCATCACTTGCATCTCCTGCCCAGATGCCACCCTCATCTGCTCCATTTCCTCCCTGTGAGCATCCAGTTTGGTTTCTACCCCCATTCTGACCCCCTCTATCTGCTGCTCCATTTGTTTAACTTCCCTTTCCGCTTGGTCCCTCATGTCCCTCAATTTGCCTTCCATACTGTTTTCTAACCCCTCTAACCCTTTTTGCATCCCTTCCATTTGATTCTCTTGAGCGGCCATTCTGTTTTCTACCCCCGTTAACCCATGTTTCACTCCCTCTATCTGATTCTCTTGAGCGGCCATTCTGTTTTCTACCCCCGTTAACCCATTCTTTACTTCTTTTATCCCGTTGTCTAACTCCTGTTACATATTTATGTGAATGTATGTGAAGTACCATGCAGGTCTTTGCTTCCGTGTGTAGTATATTAAGTTGTTGTGTAGTTGTTGTGGTTGGAGGGTCAGGAGCCCTTCGGAACCAGTGGCCGGAAACGGAAGTGGCCGGAAACGGAAGAAGAAAAGACACGAGGAGAGAAAAGGACGGGGTTTTCTTTTTCCTCGCCCCGCGAGGACGAGAAGGTGGAATCGACCTTACGCTGCGCGGAAAACGCGCCGTTGCGAAACGTCTGGCGAGAGGAGTTACCTGGGCGGTAAATACCTTTGGACACGTCCAGTCACTGTGAGTTCGTGCACGAAACCAAGCGTCCGGGACAGTTTGCCCCGTCTACAAAGACGCGTACGGGTCCGCACGTTGGGCCTCGCTCGCGTCGGAAGCCGCGCTGGGTTTTGCCCCGTCTACAAAGACGCGTACGGGTCCGCACGTTGGGCCTCGCTCGCGTCGGAAGCCGCGCTGGGTTTTTGCCCATCTACAAGGACGCGTAAGAGTCGCACTTGGGGCCTCGCGCACGTTGGACGCCGCGCTGGGTTTGCCCCGTGGCTTGGCAAGGAGGTGCGCTGCAGCCGCGGCCCCAGTCCGAGACGGCACGTTTAGAGCACGTCCGCCCGGGGCTCGTTCAACCGCCCGTGTGCGGAGAGGAGAGACATTGACCACGGAGGGAGTCAGGAGTGGGGCTCACGTGAGGAATGTATAAGATTAAGATGGCCATCTTAGAATTTGTGTAGATGAGTTCACATGGTTGTAATATTGATTGTGCAGTGTTGATGGTTGTTGATTGCTCAGTGAATATATTATTGATTATTCCGGATCCTTGGTGTGGGGTTTCTTCTTGACCGGAATTCATATTGATTGCGTTACAAAAGCGTATAAACCATATATCTTTCTGGCGGGGTCCCTCCCACGGTCCGGGGGTCACCAAGACCAGGTAGTTACCGGGAGGACCACGTAACAGAATTGGGGGCTCGTCCGGGATTACGATTTGCGGTTTCGCAATTGGGTCTACGTCCGGGATCTAAAAGTGTATAAAATAATAAAATAATAATATTTTTGGTAATTAAAATTTATTAATTAATTATTAATTAATAATATTTTTTTGAGAAATTGGGGAAAGTCTTGGGGTGAAGGTTAACAGGTGTTAACGATAGGCACCATGGCGTTTGTGGCACAGAACTTTGGGGTAACCACGAGTGAGGCACAGTTCCGAGCGTTGCTAAAGTCGGATCTCTTGAAATTGGCCAAACATTTTAACTTGGAGGTCCGAACTAATTTGAGGAAAGCAGAAGAGAGAAGAGAAGAGAAGCAAGCAGAGGAAAGGAGAGGGGAACGAGAACTCCAGGAAAGGTTAAAAGAAGAAGAAAGGAAAGCAGAAGAGAGGAGAGAAGAGAAACAAGCAGAGGAAAGGAGAGGGGAACGAGAACTCCAGGAAAGGTTAGCAGAAGAAGAAAGGAAAGCAGAAAAGGAAAGAGCAGAAGAAGAAAGGAAAGCAGAAAAGGAAAGAGCAGAAGAAGAAAGGAAAGCAGAAAAGGAAAGAGCAGAAGAAGAAAGGAAAGCAGAAAAGGAAAGAGCAGAAGAAGAAAGGAAAGCAGAGGAGAGGAGAGAAGAGAAACAAGCAGAGGAAAGGAGAGTGGAAAGAGAACTCCAGGAAAGAAGAGAAAAGGAACAAGCAGAGGAAAGGAGAGCTGCAAGGGACCTCGAAGCAGAGGAGAGAAAAGCGGAAAGGGAATTAAAGGAACGTGACATGCAGCTTCAGCAAGAAATCAAATTCAAGGAGCTGGAGTTAATGAGAGAACGGGGAGAGGCACCACCCTTGCTGACGGGGTCGACACCTAACCAGAAAACCTGGGATGTGGGCAGACATGTGAGGCTGGTTCCACCGTTCAGTGAAAAGGAAGTCGCGAAATTCTTCCCACACTTTGAGAAAGTGGCTCGACAATTAAACTGGCCGGAGGAGGCCTGGACCATACTCGTACAAAGTGTGCTGGTGGGGAAAGCTCAGGAAATTTATTCGGCGCTACCAATGGACCAATGTGCAGATTATGAGGTACTGAAGAAGCACATCCTCAAGGCCTATGAGTTGGTTCCGGAAGCTTACAGGCAAAAATTCAGGAATGCCAGGAAGAGGGAGAGTGAGACCCATGTGGAGTTTGCCAGAGTGAAAGAAAACATGTTTGATCGGTGGTGTGAGTCAAAAGGAGTCGGGAAAGACTTCGAGACATTGCGGGACTTGATCCTGGTGGAGGAATTCCAGCAGTGTGTCCACGAGGACATCAAAGTGTACCTGCAGGAAAAGAAGGTACCAAAGTTGTGGGACGCAGCCACCATGGCAGATGATTATGCCTTAACCCACCGAATAGGGGTCCACGAACCTAACTCCTCGCCTAGATCTCCGCAGGGGAGGTGGGGAACAGCAGGTGCGGAGAACGACCATACATGGCGGCGGCCTCGAGATGATTATGGGGACAACTATGATACCCCACCGGTTCGAAATCAGAGGGATGCGGGCCCAAGACAAACTTATAGTTCGGGGGGCCCGAGGCAGACCCCGAGTTTTTCCTCCGGGCCTACTTGCGCGTTTTGCAAAAAACCTGGACACTTGATGTCCAGTTGTTACCTCATGAAAAGGGACAACCCAGAGCGGAGTCCGACTATTACAACTCCGAATGCGATGGCTAGCGTAAGAAATCGCCATCAAGAGGGTTACCAACCATTTGTTTCCGAGGGGTTTGTGTCACTGGATGGAGCCTCGACTAACCGGAGACCGGTTAGGATATTGAGAGACACAGGGGCCCATCAATCTTTAATGCTTGAAGGCATTTTGCCATGGTCCGAGGAGACGGCAACGGGGGATAGTGTTCGTTTACAGGGGATCGGGGGCGGTGTTAGTGCTCCCCTTCAGGTCATCCAGTTGGAGTCCGATTTGGTGTCAGGACCGGTCACCGTTGGTTTACAAGCCACGTTTCCTGTAGAGGGTGTATCTGTGGTTCTCGGGAATGATTTGGCCGGGGGTCAAGTTTATGGTAACCTGAGGGTTGAGAAAGAGCCCAGCAGGGAAAATAACACCACACCAGCTCGGGATGGTGACAAAAGTGCCAAGTTATTTGTAGGGGGACTGAACTTCAAAACAGAGGAAGAAGTTCTGACCTCTGTCTTCAACAGATATGGGCCGCTGGTGGAAGTGCGGTTGGTAAGAGACTGGGAAACGCAACAGTCAAGAGGGTTCGGCTTTGTCACGTTTGCCAGCACAAAAGACGCCAGAGAGGCAGAGAAGAATTGGAATGGCAAGGATTTGGAGGGTCGGACCATAACAGTAGGGAAGGCATTTCGTAGGCGTCGAGAGGTCTACAGGAGAGGACAACTGGGCGGTAGTTTTGGTGGTGGCCGCAGTCAATATTATTATGGAGGCTCCCTGAGTTACGGCCGCTCCCGAAGGAAGAATGGGCAAAGTAGTGGCCGAGAAGAAGACCGGTATTCAGGGGACTACAGGGACCAGTGGTCCCACCCTAATTATTAGGGACGTTCTGAGAAGTTGAAGCACTGAAGGCGGCGGAGCCGCCGAGCCAAGATTCCTACACGAATTAACCGTGAACGCCGTTCCTAAAGGCGTCCATGTAGTGAACTTTCCTGCACGGACTAACCGTGAACTCCACGTTCCTCAAGGCGCCCATGTAGAGAACTTTCCTGCACGGACTAACCGTGAACTCCACGTTCCTCAAGGCGCCCATGTAGAGAACTTTCCTGCACGGACTAACCGTGAACTCCGCGTTCCTAAAGGCATCCATGTAGTGAATACTCGGCTTGGCCTCCCGGAAAAGTGCTATCGAGTGGCTTAACTGGCTTTATTTTTAAGTGATAACTGATAATGTGGGGGGGTTGAGTTATCTGGTTTGTTTCTCCAAATTGGCCGGCAAAGAAAGTTTTCGCTGGGTTCAAACTTCCTTTCTTGAAGGGGGGGAGTGTTACATATTTATGTGAATGTATGTGAAGTACCATGCAGGTCTTTGCTTCCGTGTGTAGTATATTAAGTTGTTGTGTAGTTGTTGTGGTTGGAGGGTCAGGAGCCCTTCGGAACCAGTGGCCGGAAACGGAAGTGGCCGGAAACGGAAGAAGAAAAGACACGAGGAGAGAAAAGGACGGGGTTTTCTTTTTCCTCGCCCCGCGAGGACGAGAAGGTGGAATCGACCTTACGCTGCGCGGAAAACGCGCCGTTGCGAAACGTCTGGCGAGAGGAGTTACCTGGGCGGTAAATACCTTTGGACACGTCCAGTCACTGTGAGTTCGTGCACGAAACCAAGCGTCCGGGACAGTTTGCCCCGTCTACAAAGACGCGTACGGGTCCGCACGTTGGGCCTCGCTCGCGTCGGAAGCCGCGCTGGGTTTTGCCCCGTCTACAAAGACGCGTACGGGTCCGCACGTTGGGCCTCGCTCGCGTCGGAAGCCGCGCTGGGTTTTTGCCCATCTACAAGGACGCGTAAGAGTCGCACTTGGGGCCTCGCGCACGTTGGACGCCGCGCTGGGTTTGCCCCGTGGCTTGGCAAGGAGGTGCGCTGCAGCCGCGGCCCCAGTCCGAGACGGCACGTTTAGAGCACGTCCGCCCGGGGCTCGTTCAACCGCCCGTGTGCGGAGAGGAGAGACATTGACCACGGAGGGAGTCAGGAGTGGGGCTCACGTGAGGAATGTATAAGATTAAGATGGCCATCTTAGAATTTGTGTAGATGAGTTCACATGGTTGTAATATTGATTGTGCAGTGTTGATGGTTGTTGATTGCTCAGTGAATATATTATTGATTATTCCGGATCCTTGGTGTGGGGTTTCTTCTTGACCGGAATTCATATTGATTGCGTTACAAAAGCGTATAAACCATATATCTTTCTGGCGGGGTCCCTCCCACGGTCCGGGGGTCACCAAGACCAGGTAGTTACCGGGAGGACCACGTAACACTCCTCAAAATTATTGTCTAACTTCTCAATTTTATTGTCTAACTCCT
Source organism: Myxine glutinosa (assembly GCF_964187855.1). Classification (NCBI taxonomy): domain Eukaryota; kingdom Metazoa; phylum Chordata; class Myxini; order Myxiniformes; family Myxinidae; genus Myxine; species Myxine glutinosa. The sequence continues at coordinate 28,373,814 of NC_136268.1, read as the reverse complement.
CAAAATTATTGTCTAACTTCTCACTGGTACCCCTCGCTTCGTCCCTCATTACCCCCATTTGGTTTCCCATTACCCCCATTTGGCCCTCCAATCGCTCACCCTGAGCATCCATCCGGTTCCCCATTCTGTTTGCCATTTCTTCATTATTCTGGGCCATAAGGGCCTTCATTTGTATAAAAAAAAGGCCCCAATCCATCGGGGGCGCTGCCACGGTCGCTGGCGCGGTGATCAGCGAGGCGCCATTTTGCGCGCCCGCTTCTTCGTGCGTGACGGCGCTATTTTGCGAACCTGCCGCCCTCACTGCTTCGCTCTCCTCCTGTCCCTCATTTTGGTCCTGGATCGACCCTACCTCACTCTCCTTTACCGGACCCCAGCTGTCTTGATCCGCCATAGCGCGACTTTCAAAATTCGGTTTTTATTTTTTTATTTTCGTAAAACAAATTGAAATTTCGCCGTTATAATTTCGCGCGGGAAACGCGCTCCGAATCGATTTTCCCTCCCAAAATTTGGGCCTAACTAATTTAGTCCCGGGTTCGAATTCCACTCCTCGACACCAATTGTTACAGACACGACTTTGATGTTAAGGTGGGCCGAGCGGAATGGCCGTCGTGTCCGCACAAATTACCCGATTGTACTCGAACGTCGACGAAGCCGCGCTACGCTGGCTCAATAGGAAAGAGAAGACACCCGGCTGGGTTATAATGACACAATACGACACCAGGGGTTCAGTTCTCAAGACCTCCGGAGGAGGTTATATTAAGGCGGAAGGTTAGATTACAACTACAAGAGGTACATCATAGGAAGACAGGCACTTAGACACAACCTTATATTATTCCCGACAGACCACAGAGAAACAGGACAAAAACTGACTCACACGGGGATTGATGGCTAGGAAAGCGGGTATTCGATGGCCAGCACAAGGTGCACCTTGTGCTCAGGGACAGGATGGCGCGGCCCAAAAGATGCAGGAGGTCTCTCAGCGCTCGAGGTGGCGTCTTGTCGTCTCAAGCTGGGGGCGCATCTGACGTCACGTCCGGCAAGCGGCTGCGTATATCCGGCGGGGAGTCACACGCCCTCGGCTCGTTAGCTCCGCCCAGATGGAATCGGTCCGCCCTTCTTATTGGGTGCGGGGGGGGTTTACCAGGCTCCGCCCTTGACGAGGAGCTGACAGCCAGCCCCTTCGTGGTAACCCCGTGGGGCGCATGGATAATGGCGGCTAACCGAGCCGGAGGGAGGACGCACACTACCCGCGCGCGCCGTTGTTGTAGTTGTTGTTGTAGCTGTAGTTGTTGTTGTTGTTGTTGTTGTAGCTGTAGTTGTTGTTGTTGTTGCTGTAGTTGTTGTTGTTGTTGTTGTTGTAGCTGTAGTTGTTGTTGTTGTTGTTGTTTGGGGAAGAAGATGGGAGGAGGTATGGGAAGGTCCTAAACTCACTACTGATGCCATATAATCACATTCTGGTGCAACGAAGAGTCATAATTAATGGGAACGAGTCCTTAACTGACATAGATTAAGAATAACTAGGAAGATGTCCGAAAGTTGTCTACGTGTGGTGCGGTGGACCTGGGCACGACATTTAATGGGGGAATAAGGGGAAGGTCGGCTCTACTGATTGTTATTTACATGCAATGGGACTAGGGAATGGGGGACTGGGGAAAGTTGGGGAGTATTGGGGAAAATAGGGGAATATTTACAAGCGGATATGGAGGCCAAATTCCATATTCGCAACAATACATACATACATACCTCATTCTAACCACTCACTCACTCACTTACTGACTGGCTCACTCACTGATATTAATGTTCGGTACCTTCCGGGTGACGTAGAAAGCTGAAATTTGGTGTGCCAATGGACATCGAAGCCGATACACCGAGAAAAATCACACAACCGTCGGAAAGCGTCCGTAAATGAAAATTTACATTAAAAACATAAATGGTCGGTAAAAAAAGCAACAACAAAAAAAGCCTCAATCGATATGTAGCATTTGAAAATTGCAATGTACATAACTGTAAACTGTGAAGTAAACATGACAATAATGTCTGTAAACTAAGAAAAGAAAAAGCATCCATAAACGACCTTTTCCTTTTCAAAAAGCAGATTTTTTATTTCCTCAAAACCTCTTGGACTATTCTCTCTTTCTTCAGTTTACTATCAATGCAGCTCTTTTATTTAAGGCTTGGCCGTGATGAGGACTATGTCTGGAGCTTTCAACATTAAAATTTTTTTTATGTAAAAACCCGTAAAAGTGTCTGTATAAAAAAAAAGAAAAAAAAAAAAAAAGGAAAAAAAAGAACCTCAATCGATATCTAGCAGGAGGTCGGTGACGCTTGCCTTCTATTTATTATGTACGAAGCACGGTTCTCCATTACTCCACCAATAACCTACATATTCCTGACATGAATAACCCCAATCCTCCTGGCACAGCAAATTCACCGATTATATTATTGTTTCAATGAAAACCATATGGACATCATGGAAGTGGGGAAAGTACCCCATCTGAAAGAACAGGTTCTTCATTCGTCATGTAAACGAGCAAAGAATGTGGTTATTCCTCGGCTCCAAACCACAACCACTAGGTTACCGCTGATGCGCCGAATCCAGCTCTTGAGGTCCGTTGAAATAATTTCATGATATGGAACGTTCGACTGGAGGAAAGCACCGTTTGATGCACAGGGCGATGAACTCCTAACTTGTTGCTTTATATCCTGGAGGTGCATCAGGAAACCTCTTTTACTAATCCTCATGGATGTACCTTTGGAAAAATGAATAAAATGCTTCGGCTGTATATTGGTGCCATCCTGGAACAATCTCAATGCCCACCAACTATAACCCAACTGGCACATGGGATGTCCATCTGAGGGACACACATCGATGGATCGCCATGCCCGGGAAACACCAGGATGACAGTTTACAGCTGGGTTGGGGTTCGAACCCAGGTGAGACGGTTAAAAGGATAGTGTGTGTACCTCTAGGGTATCCCTTCAGCCTCTCCTCCCTTAAGGGATCAAAATACAGTATTTTATAACCACCAGAACATCCCTGCCCATCACCTGTCTGATCATAGCCTGTATGTTGGACAATCTTTCTTCCTGCTCCTCGCTACTGGATGCCAGGTCCTGCAGTCTCTCACACTGTACCTCCACCTGGTCTGTGAGCACACTCACCTGAGGATGGATAAAGACAACAACATATGTTAATATAAGGAGGCACAAGAAAAGAGAAATAAAGTACAGATGCAGAAAAGGGATCCAAGAATATAGGAACAAAGATCGTTACGTAAAAAGACTTCAGTGAACAAACTAACCAAAGTGAATGTTGAAGGGGGGAGAGGAGTTGGAGGTGTTGATCGTGAGTGGAGGAAATGAGGAAAGAAATGAGGCTCAACTGAGAAATCAACTCAACCTGAAGTGTCAATGATTCGTAGTCGTTCTCCAGTTGTTTCAGCTTTAGCATCGGGTCGGGGCTGCACAGGAGTGTGTGTTCCTGCACCAGAACACCTTGCAATCAGACGTGAACTCCGCCTCCCACTCCCTCCCCTCCAGCTCCTCGTCTTTCCCTGCTCTCCCCACCTACACTCGCTCCCCCCTTCCCTAAAGCTCGAACACAACAGGCTGACACTGCCCTACGTCACCAGGTGCGGAGTGACGTAGAATTCCAAGGCTGACTCTGCACACAACATGTACATAACACTGCCCATAACTCTGCCCATAACTCTGCCCATAACTCTGCCCATAACTCTGCCCATAACACTGCCCATAACTCTGCCCGTAACACTTCAAACCATTGTTGTTGTTACGACGTGTACTTTGAGAAAGGTTTTATTTAATCGTTGCATGATGTAATTGCTAGGAGAGGAGGGTTTAGAAATGAACTTCAGTGAAGATGAGTCTGCTCTGAGAGACAATGCTGAATCGTATGTTAAACAGGTCAGCAGCTGCAGATGACACACAACTCCTCCCTTCCAAGAACCGCCATCATCTTTTAATACTCTATCCTCACAACAACCCTCCTCTCTTCTATTAACCTCCTCCTTCCATCCCCTCTCTTTTAAATACACTCCCCCTTCCCCCACCCCCCCCCCACTACTAACACCTTCCTCTCTTTTAAATACACTCTCCCTTCCTCCCCCCCACTACTAACACCTTCCTCTCTTTTAAATACACTCTCCCTTCCTTCCTCCCCCCCCCCCCCCCCACTACTAACACCTTCCTCTCTTTTAAATACACTCTCCCTTCCTTCCTCCCCCACCCCCCCCCCCACTACCCACACCTTCCTCTCTTTTAAATACACTCTCCCTTCCTTCCTCCCCCCCCCCCCCCCACTACTAACACCTTCCTCTCTTTTAAATACACTCTCCCTTCCTTCCTCCCCCCCCCCCCCCCACTACCCACACCTTCCTCTCTTTTAAATACACTCTCCCTTCCTTCCTCCCCCCCCCCCCCACTACCCACACCTTCCTCTCTTTTAAATACACTCTCCCTTCCTTCCTCCCCCCCCCCCCACTACTAACACCTTCCTCTCTTTTAAATACACTCTCCCTTCCTTCCTCCCCCCCCCCCCCCCCCACTAATAACACCTTCCTCTCTTTTAGATAAACTCTCCCTTCCTTCCTCCCCCCCCCCCCCCCACTACTAACACCTTCCTCTCTTTTAAATACACTCTCCCTTCCTTCCTCCCCCCCCCCCCCACTACCCACACCTTCCTCTCTTTTAAATACACTCTCCCTTCCTTCCTCCCCCCCCCCCCCCACTACCCACACCTTCCTCTCTTTTAAATACACTCTCCCTTCCTTCCTCCCCCCCCCCCCCCCACTACCCACACCTTCCTCTCTTTTAAATACACTCTCCCTTCCTTCCTCCCCCCCCCCCCCCACTACCCACACCTTCCTCTCTTTTAAATACACTCCCTCTTCCCTCCTCACTCCCCCCTATCCATGCCTTCCTGGTTTTTAAATACCCTTTCCCCTCCTTCCCATGCTTTCCTTCTCTCTTTTGCTCCACCCCTTTTAATTTATAATTCAAACATTCAAATCTTCTGTCCTTAGAAAAGGCCGCCATTGGCAGCTTCCACCTGTGGCACAAATACTAATAAATAATCAGCGCAGGATAAGAACATTTGCCCAAACATGTCTCACCTTTCACTCATCCAATGTATTTTATACATCAGTTCAACAATAATAATATAATATAATATAATAATACCAGTACACCTCCACCAGGCCAAACAGCTTACGGTTTGTGTCTCACCATAGGTCAGACCTGGATCCACACCTGAACCAAAATCGAATCGGCTTGTTCTTGTCACTTACCCAACTCGTCCACCACGTTTTGTCATAAATTGTCCACAACGTTTTGAAATATCATGCGACATATCGTTTTTGGGCCGATCACTCAATGGTGATCGAAGAATCACTTGATTTTTTTTTTTTAATTCTCGTATCTGGATCCAGATTCGGATCTTCAGCAAAATTGAATCGATTCGCTCTTGTCGGACATCCGACCTGTCAACCAAGTTTCGTTCGAATCTGTCAACAACTTTTTGAGATATCCTGTTCACAAATAAACAGACAAACAAACAGACAGACAGACAGACAGACAGGGGTGAAAACATAACACCTTTGGTGACAGAAGTAAAAATAACATGAGTTGCTTCACAAGGAACTTTGACCATGAGGAAGACATGAGGGACATTAAAGCCTGGGCTATTATTACCAACCTATGGTTGTTTGTCCGCCATTCTTTATCGTATTTAAATGCTGAGCGTTTAGCAAGGATCATTGTGTATAATCTGCAGCTGTTGACTTTAAAATGCTCAGCAAAACGCAAAATTCTGAGTGTTTTTAATTCTTTGGTGTGACTCAGCCGCCAGGGTTCAAACTGAACTGCGGACCTCCCAGACAGGGGGAGCGCTCAAACTAAGTTACACCACCGAGTCTGTTCAAATCTTCTTGTTTATGTGGCTTCTCTCTCTGTCTTCCCTTCTCCCTTACATTCTAACAAAACTCCTTATTAATCTGTCTTCCCTTCTCCCTTACATTCTAACAAAACTCCTTATTAATCTGTCTTCCCTTCTCCCTTACATTCCAACAAAACTCCTTATTAATCTGTCTTCCCTTCTCCCTTACATTCTAACAAAACTCCTTATTAATCTGTCTTCCCTTCTCCCTTACACTCTAACAAAACTCCTTATTAATCTGTCTTCCCTTCTCCCTTACATTCTAACAAAACTCCTTATTAATCTGTCTTCCCTTCTCCCTTACATTCTAACAAAACTCCTTATTAATCTGTCTTCCCTTCTCCCTTACATTCCAACAAAACTCCTTATTCGTCTGTCTTCCCTTCTCCCTTACATTCCAACAAAACTCCTTATTAATCTGTCGTCCCTTCTCCCTTACATTCCAACAAAACTCCTTATTAATCTGTCGTCCCTTCTCCCTTACATTCTAACAAAACTCCTTATTAATCTGTCTTCCCTTCTCCCTTACATTCCAACAAAACTCCTTATTAATCTGTCGTCCCTTCCCCCTTACATTCTAACAAAACTCCTTATTAATCGGTCTTCCCTTCTCCCTTACATTCCAAAAAAACTCCTTATTCATCTGTCTTCCCTTCTCCCTTACATTCCAACAAAACTCCTTATTCGTCTGTCTTCCCTTCTCCCTTACATTCCAACAAAACTCCTTATTAATCTGTCGTCCCTTCGCCCTTACATTCTAACAAAACTCCTTGTTAATCTGTCTTCCCTTCTCCCTTACATTCTAACAAAACTCATTATTAATCTGTCTTTCCTTCGCCCTTACATTCTAACAAAACTCCTTATTAATCGGTCTTCCCTTCTCCCTTACACTCTAACAAAACTCCTTATTAATCGGTCTTTCCTTCGCCCTTACATTCTAACAAAACTCCTTATTAATCGGTCTTCCATTCTCCCTTACACTCTAACAAAACTCCTTATTAATCTGTCTTCCCTTCTCCCTTACATTCTAACAAAACTCCTTATTAATCTGTCTTTCCTTCGCCCTTACATTCTAACAAAACTCCTTATTAATCGGTCTTCCCTTCTCCCTTACACTCTAACAAAACTCCTTGTTAATCTGTCTTCCCTTCTCCCTTACATTCTAACAAACCTCCTTATTAATCTGTCTTCCCTTCTCCCTTACATTCCAACAAAACTCCTTATTAATCTGTCTTCCCTTCTCCCTTACATTCTAACAAAACTCCTTATTAATCTGTCTTCCCTTCTCCCTTACATTCTAACAAAACTCCTTATTAATCTGTCTTCCCTTCTCCCTTACATTCTAACAAAACTCCTTATTAATCTGTCTTCCCTTCTCCCTTACATTCTAACAAAACTCCTTATTAATCTGTCTTCCCTTCTCCCTTACATTCCAACAAAACTCCTTATTCGTCTGTCTTCCCTTCTCCCTTACATTCCAACAAAACTCCTTATTAATCTGTCGTCCCTTCCCCCTTACATTCTAACAAAACTCCTTATTAATCGGTCTTCCCTTCTCCCTTACATTCCAAAAAAACTCCTTATTCATCTGTCTTCCCTTCTCCCTTACATTCCAACAAAACTCCTTATTAATCTGTCGTCCCTTCGCCCTTACATTCTAACAAAACTCCTTGTTAATCTGTCTTCCCTTCTCCCTTACATTCTAACAAAACTCATTATTAATCTGTCTTTCCTTCGCCCTTACATTCTAACAAAACTCCTTATTAATCGGTCTTCCCTTCTCCCTTACACTCTAACAAAACTCCTTATTAATCGGTCTTTCCTTCGCCCTTACATTCTAACAAAACTCCTTATTAATCGGTCTTCCATTCTCCCTTACACTCTAACAAAACTCCTTATTAATCTGTCTTCCCTTCTCCCTTACATTCTAACAAAACTCCTTATTAATCTGTCTTTCCTTCGCCCTTACATTCTAACAAAACTCCTTATTAATCGGTCTTCCCTTCTCCCTTACACTCTAACAAAACTCCTTGTTAATCTGTCTTCCCTTCTCCCTTACATTCTAACAAACCTCCTTATTAATCTGTCTTCCCTTCTCCCTTACATTCCAACAAAACTCCTTATTAATCTGTCTTCCCTTCTCCCTTACATTCTAACAAAACTCCTTATTAATCTGTCTTCCCTTCTCCCTTACATTCTAACAAAACTCCTTATTAATCTGTCTTCCCTTCTCCCTTACATTCTAACAAAACTCCTTATTAATCTGTCTTCCCTTCTCCCTTACATTCCAACAAAACTCCTTATTAATCTGTCTTCCCTTCTCCCTTACATTCTAACAAAACTCCTTATTAATCTGTCTTCCCTTCTCCCTTACATTCTAACAAAACTCCTTATTAATCTGTCTTCCCTTCTCCCTTACATTCCAACAAAACTCCTTATTCGTCTGTCTTCCCTTCTCCCTTACATTCCAACAAAACTCCTTATTAATCTGTCGTCCCTTCGCCCTTACATTCTAACAAAACTCCTTATTAATCGGTCTTCCCTTCTCCCTTACACTCTTACAAAACTCCTTATTAATCTGTCTTTCCTTCGCCCTTACATTCTAACAAAACTCCTTATTAATCGGTCTTCCCTTCTCCCTTACACTCTAACAAAACTCCTTATTAATCTGTCTTCCCTTCTCCCTTACATTCTAACAAAACTCCTTATTAATCTGTCTTTCCTTCGCCCTTACATTCTAACAAAACTCCTTATTAATCGGTCTTCCCTTCTCCCTTACACTCTAACAAAACTCCTTGTTAATCTGTCTTCCCTTCTCCCTTACATTCTAACAAACCTCCTTATTAATCTGTCTTCCCTTCTCCCTTACATTCCAACAAAACTCCTTATTAATCTGTCTTCCCTTCGCCCTTACATTCTAACACAACTCCTTATTAATCGGTCTTCCCTTCTCCCTTACACTCTAACAAAACTCCTTGTTAATCTGTCTTCCCTTCTCCCTTACATTCTAACAAAACTCCTTATTAATCTGTCTTCCCTTCTCCCTTACATTCTAACAAAACTCCTTGTTAATCTGTCTTCCCTTCTCCCTTACATTCTAACAAACCTCCTTATTAATCTGTCTTCCCTTCTCCCTTACATTCCAACAAAACTCCTTATTAATCTGTCTTTCCTTCGCCCTTACATTCTAACACAACTCCTTATTAATCGGTCTTCCCTTCTCCCTTACACTCTAACAAAACTCCTTGTTAATCTGTCTTCCCTTCTCCCTTACATTCTAACAAAACTCCTTATTAATCTGTCTTCCCTTCTCCCTTACATTCTAACAAAACTCCTTGTTAATCTGTCTTCCCTTCTCCCTTACATTCTAACAAAACTCCTTATTAATCTGTCGTCCCTTCTCCCTTACATTCTAACAAAACTCCTTATTAATCTGTCGTCCCTTCTCCCTTACATTCTAACAAAACTCCTTATTAATCTGTCGTCCCTTCTCCCTTACATTCAAACAAAACTCCTTATTAATCTGTCGTCCCTTCTCCCTTACATTCTAACAAAACTCCTTATTAATCTGTCGTCCCTTCTCCCTTACATTCTAACAAAACTCCTTATTAATCTGTCGTCCCTTCTCCCTTACATTCTAACAAAACTCCTTATTAATCTGTCTTCCCTTCTCCCTTACATTCCAACAAAACTCCTTATTCATCTGTCGTCCCTTCACCCTTACATTCTAACAAAACTCCTTGTTAATCTGTCGTCCCTTCTCCCTTACATTCCAACAAAACTCCTTATTCATCTGTCGTCCCTTCACCCTTACATTCAAACAAAACTCCTTATTAATCTGTCGTCCCTTCTCCCTTACATTCTAACAAAACTCCTTATTAATCTGTCGTCCCTTCTCCCTTACATTCTAACAAAACTCCTTGTTAATCTGTCGTCCCTTCTCCCTTACATTCTAACAAAACTCCTTATTAATCTGTCGTCCCTTCTCCCTTACATTCTAACAAAACTCCTTATTAATCTGTCGTCCCTTCTCCCTTACATTCTAACAAAACTCCTTGTTAATCTGTCGTCCCTTCTCCCTTACATTCCAACAAAACTCCTTATTCATCTGTCTTCCCTTCTCCTTTACATTCCAACAAAACTCCTTATTAATCGGTCTTCCCTTCTCCCTTACATTCCAACAAAACTCCTTATTAATCTGTCTTCCCTTCTCCCTTACATTCCAACAAAACTCCTTATTAATCTGTCGTCCCTTCGCCCTTACATTCTAACAAAACTCCTTGTTAATCTGTCTTCCCTTCTCCCTTACATTCTAACAAAACTCCTTATTAATCTGTCTTCCCTTCTCCCTTACATTCTAACAAAACTCCTTATTAATCTGTCTTCCCTTCTCCCTTACATTCTAACAAAACTCCTTATTAATCTGTCTTCCCTTCTCCCTTACATTCTAACAAAACTCCTTATTAATCTGTCTTCCCTTCTCCCTTACATTCTAACAAAACTCCTTATTAATCTGTCTTCCCTTCTCCCTTACATTCTAACAAAACTCGTTATTAATCTGTCTTCTCTTCTCCCTTACATTCTAACAAAACTCCTTATTAATCTGTCTTCTCTTCTCCCTTACATTCTAACAAAACTCCTTATTAATCTGTCTTCCCTTCTCCCTTACATTCTAACAAAACTCCTTATTAATCTGTCTTCCCTTCTCCCTTACATTCTAACAAAACTCCTTGTTCATCTGCTCGTACACCAATCAGAGCTATCGATCTCGTCACATGACAGTGGGGTACCTTTCGTAACCATAACTATGAGTCACTGTCTCCCCACCCCCACCCCCCCAGTCTAGCTCATTCTGCTCTTCCCCTCCTCCCCCCCGTCCCCCCCAGTCTAGCTCATTCTGCTCTTCCCCTCCTCCCCCCCCCCCCCCTCCCCATCTTCCACCCCAACCATTCACAGCTCCTCTAGGATGTACATTCTTCCAGTAACCTGGTTAAGTTACTAAAATACAGACTGACTTTCCACCTCTCCTTTGTTCCTTTGTTCCTTCCCCCCCCCCACCCCCCCCCCCCCCCCCCATCAGTGGAACTCCCTTCCAAAGGCTGTTCAATTTTCTCCCCAAGGCTTCCAGCAGGTAGTGCACCACCATCCAACATCATGGTCCATCTCTACCCACTAACAGTATTAACGCTACCTAAGTCACCCTCTTACTTGTAGGTTACTATTACACCCACCCACCCCCCCCCCCCCTCCTCGTTCCGTTGTGTGTTGCATCCACCTCGAGCTGCAGTGCCCCCTGAGTACCTTGTTGCCCTCTACCACCTCACCCTTCCATGAGCCTCGGTTTTGAATACTACAAGTAATTTCATTAGGTTGGCTGTACCTGTACCTGGGGGAGCAGCAACTGCCTAATGTAAGGAACCTTTTCAAACTTGTTTTATTACTAGTTGGAGGATGCTCCAAAGATGTAAAAAAAGAGGGTTTTGGAAAGCACCCGCACCCATGTTCAGGTGCAGCACATGTCATCGTGCAGTTTGCAGACTGGCAGAGCGGTGCTTTGCTTTTGGAAGATTTATTCCAGTAAGAAACATCAAAAGCTTCTTCAAGAACTTATTTGATGAACCACTTGCTATATGTTTTGGTATTTGTCTGTACATGTTTGCCCGGATATGTTATACCGTATAATATGGAAAACAACTTTGGTCTTAAAAAAAGAAACTCCTGCCTCGCCCCTCCGCAAAACGTACCATTCGCTGTTGCAACCAGTGCAGCAACACCATGGCCGTGGACTCCGGGACTTGACCTCTCAACTCCTCCAGCTGATCCTTGTTGCCGAGGAACTCCAGCGCCGCCCGCAACTCCTCGGCCAAGCGCAGCACTTGCAGCTCCGCTGCATCCTTCTCGTCGTGCCGACACTCGTTGCCTTCTGCAGCTCTTCCATACATCTGCACTTGCGTGTCTTGTGCGTCTGCATTATAACAAAACAATGAGAATTATTACAATGGACATACTGTATATTAAACAATGAATGCATCTGTAAGAAGTAGAGGAGGATCATGTTGATCCATTTGTGTCTTTAAGCACTCGGTCTTGAAAGGAAATTTGAAATTTGGCTAAAAGACCCACAGATTATGACCACTTGGATGTCCCCGATACAAGGGAGTTGTTGCTCTCTCCCTGAGGATTGTTATAACACCAACCTCACTGCAGGAGAGGGCTGACAAGATGGCCTCGGGGTACGCACACTCAGTGGTCTAGCCTGGGTTTTTCTGGGTTCGAAACCCGAACCCAGCTATAAACTGTCAACCCGGTGTATCACAGGCCAAGGTGATCCATCAATGTGTGGGTCCCTCGGATGGACGTTAAACGGGTGTCCCATCTGCCGGTATTAGTTTCTGCATGTTAAATATCCCACGGTGTCCTTCACGAAGAGTAGGCGAGCTATCGCCGGCATCTTGGCCAAATTACTAATTCCTGCCCTGGTCAGCAGAGGGCACTCGATCTGAGTGGTGCCCTCAGCCAATGATGCTGCTCCGCAGCCTTGTGCCGAACGAAGAACTGCAGGAGAAGTAATAAGATTGTCGGTTCAGAAATGTGAAACAACCTGGTTTGTGCTAAATCTCTATATTTTAAAATTGCAAGTCTTGTCTACCATATAAAACACAATGTGTGTGTGTGTGTGTGTGTGTGTGTGTGTGTGTGTGTGTGTGTGTGTGTGTGTGTGTGTGTGTGTGTGTGTGTGTGTGTGTGTGTGTGTCTGTCCCTCCTTCATAAGGCAAGGTTTTAAAAGCTTTGAGTAGTGTTTTAGGAGGGATTTGAGCGGGGGGGTTTAAGGGGAAATCATTGAACACGACTGTGTCAACCGCTTAAAATACCTAAAAGACTCTGAGGACCCAAAAGAGCCCAAGGACCCAGAAGACCCAATGGACCACAAATACCCAAAATACCCTGTAGACTGTTAAAGACACAAAAGACCATGAAGACCCCAAGAACCCAGGACTATGAAGACCCAAAATACCCCAAAGACCCAAAAGACTGAAAAAACCCTGAAGACCCAATGGAACCCAAAGACCCAAAATACCCCGAGGATCCAAAAGACCCAAACAATCCCAAGGACCCAAATGACCCAGAGAACCCAAAATACCCCAAGGACCCAGAAGACCCAAATGGGCCCCAAACACCCACAATACCCTGAAGACCCAGAAGACACTGAAGACTGTTAAAGACCCAAAATACTCCAAAGACCCAAAAGGCCCCAAGATCCGTGAAGACCACGAAGACTCTAAAGACCCTTAAAGACCCCGAAAACCCATAAACACTCCGAAGGCCGAAAATACACGAAAGACCCTTAAATACCCCAAAGACCCAAAAATACCCTGAAGACTGTTAAAGACCCAAACGACCACGAAGACCCAAAATACCCCAAGCACCTTTAAATACCCCGAAGACCAAAAAGATCGAAAAGATCCTGAAGACCAAAGAGTCCGAACACCCAAAAGATCCATGTTACTGAAAGGATCGAAAAGGATCGGAAGGATCATTACTGAAAGGATCGAAACCCCAAAAGACCCCAAGACCCAAAATATCCAAAAGACCCTTAAAGACCATGAAGACCTCAAAAAAACCTGAAGACTGAAAAGTCCCAGAATCCCGAAAAGACATCGAAGACGCAAAATACCCCGTCGACCCTTAAAGACGCGAAAGACCCCAAAGACCTCAAACAATCCAAAATACCGAAAAGACCACAGAGCCCTTAAAGACCCTGAGGACCCAGTGGATCCCAAATTACCCCTAAGACACAAAATACCCAGAAGACCCTTAAATACCCCCAAAGATCCAGATCAAGGACCCAAAATACTTGAATGACTCAAAAGACCGAGAGGACCCAAAAGACTCAAATGACCCAAAAGACACTGATGAACAGAAGACCCAAAAGACTCAAAAGCCACAAAAGACGCTGAAGACACTGAAGACCCCAAGCTCCCAAATGACCCAGAGGACTTAAAAGACCGACAAGTCCCTGAAAACCCAAAATACCCCAAAGACACCAAGACCCTTATAGATCCAAAAGACCACAAAAACCCAAAATACCCTGAAGACCCAAAATTCCCCAAAGACCCATAAAGACCCCAAATACCGAAAAGACCCCAAGACCCTTAAAGACCCAAAAGACCACAAAGACCCTGAATACCCAAAAGACTCTGAAGACTGTTAAAGACCCAAACGACCACGAAGACCCAAAATACTCCAAAGACCCAAAATACCCCAAGCACTTTTAAATACCCCGAAGACCGAAAAGATCGAAAAGATCCTGAAGACCAAAGAGTCCGAACACCCAAAAGATCCATGTTACTGAAAGGATCGAAAAGGATCGGAAGGATCATTACTGAAAGGATTGAAACCCCAAAAGACCCCAAGACCCAAAATATCCAAAAGACCCTTAAAGACCATGAAGACCTCAAAAAAACCTGAAGACTGAAAAGTCCCAGAAGCCCGAAAAGACATCGAAGACCCAAAATACCCCGTCGACCCTTAAAGACGCGAAAGACCCCAAAGACCTCAAACAATCCAAAATACCGAAAAGACCACAGAGCCCCTTAAAGACCCTGAGGACCCAGTGGATCCCAAATTACCCCTAAGACACAAAATACCCAGAAGACCCTTAAATACCCCCAAAGATCCAGATCAAGGACCCAAAATACTTGAATGACTCAAAAGACCGAGAGGACCCAAAAGACTCAAATGACCCAAAAGACACTGATGAACAGAAGACCCAAAAGACTCAAAAGCCACAAAAGACGCTGAAGACACTGAAGACCCCAAGCTCCCAAATGACCCAGAGGACACAAAAGACCCCAAGAACATAAGACCCAAAGGACTCCGAAGACCCAAAAGAAGAGTAATTATACCTCTTACATTGGAATTGTAGACGGTGGCTTGCAAACCGAGCCTCTAGGTCGGTGTACAGAAGCGGTATTTTTTTATCACAATAAATACAAGGCACAGGGAGGTGAAATTTGCTGCACGTGATGTGCAATGCGTGCAGAGTAAAACGAGTGTTCATTTACGTCTGCAGGATTTCTAACAAATAAAAATGATATAAACACACCTGCCACTAGGCCCAGACTTCAGACTTTGGCACTTTTGGCACGTCTCACGAGGCTGTATACCGTCAAAAACCGTTCCAACCCGTCATTTTTGACGGGTTTTATACTAGTTTAGAATATTGTCTTTCAAATTTGCAAAACGTGTACACGTACACACACTGTTTTTCATTCTGTTTATACCTGCTGCAATTTTGGAAAATTTATATAAATAATATCAGATCGCATCAGTTTCGAATCACGACAATGTATTTTATAACATTCATACAGAGAGAGCTAAAAAAAAAAAAAGAAGCAAATAAACACATTTCAAGCCAATTGTAACACCATCACGTGATGTTATTTTGTAAATAAACCATTTATTCTAACTGTCAATTTTAAAACGTTTACTGAACCCGGATTAATAATCTCATTCAACCCTTCCATACCATGAGCGACCATGGTGTCCATCTTGTCACCCTTCATGTGGGTCATGCCAGACTCACCGATGGTCCGAAGAGTGCTCACCTCACCTGCTGCACCATCTTCCTGAAAAGGTACCACGACAATGAGATATATTGAGAACGAGGTCCATAAAATTATGTATCATTCATTCATTCATTCATTCATTCATTCATTATTTTTAAATGTCAACGTGAAACGTGGAATTCTTCATCCGCTGGCAATTCAAAAAGGGTGCATCACACCTTTCGCAATAGCATTAAACATGTGAATTGGATTTGGCACAAATGATAGACTAAAATGACAACGTAAGGTGAGTGGAGCGTGAAGGTGAACACCTGAACGATTAAAAGTAAAACAACAACAACAACAACAGCATCCCACTGATAGGCCGGATCTGGATTCGGACCTGAACCAAAATCGAATCGCCTTGTTCTTGTCACCGAACCAACTCATTCACCAAGTTTTGTCATCACTTTGGTAGAAGTTTGGTAGAAGGGTTTGAAGGTAGAACAGTTGCGGTTGAAACCCGAATCTTATCCGGCTTCCTCCTGATGACTCCATCTTTGTCTTTCTTCGTTCCTCCCGATACTCCAATGCTGCATTAAGTAATTAAATAATTATCGTATCCGGATCCAGATCCAGATCTTCACCAAAATCGAATCCATTTTTCCTTGTCACACACCCAACCTGTCCACCAAGCTTCGTTTGAATCCATCCATAAGTTTTTGAAGACTATGTAGTCAATGATGGGCCAAGACACGTGGCAGAGGAAGAGTTGATCTCGTTATTCCATTAGAAATCATGGGTCGTCAATAGACAAGGGTTGTTGTTGTATAGCCCCGTTTACAGAAAATTTTTAAAAATTACATAAATTTAAAGTTTACAAAAAAATTTACATAAAATTTCAGACAGTTCTCTCGAACAAGCCTGCGGCAGGGAGACAGCTGGTCGATGGATCGTCACTCCAAATATTTTTAGGTATTTCCAATGCAAAACCCCACGAGTCAAGATCTTGGTTAGTGTTACGGACTCGGCCTTAATGGTTGGTGTTATGAGTATTGTTGCTGGTTCCACTGAGGGACGTTATCTGCTGGGTTTCAACCAGGGATAGCACATCTTTCTGCCGGGGACCCTCTCGGGGTTCGGAGGTCCACCGAGACCAGGGGTAAGGGGGGGGGGGGGGACCCTGTAACAGAAATTGGGGGCTCGTCCAATTGATATTCGTGGACTCGCAATTGGGTCTGCGTCCGGGAGCTAAAAAAAAATCCTAAATTTAGTCCGGGAAAGCATTCCCAAGTTTGGAACTTTTTCCAACATTCCCATGTTTTTTCCAAAAACAAACAACAACAACAACAACAACAACAACAACAACAACAACAACAAAAAAAATACTTTTGTTTTTGTTTGTTAGAAATTTCTTGTGTGAAGGTTAACAGGTGTTACCAGTAGTCACTATGGCGTTTGACGCAGAGAAGTTTACGGTGACCCCGAGTGAAGCACAGTTCAGAGTGTTAGTAAAATCGGACCTCTGGAAATTGGCCAAACATTTTAGCTTGGAGGTCTGAACTAATATGAAGAAGGCAGAGTTGCAGACAGTGGTGATACAATCTATGGTGGGATTAAAAGCATGGGAAGAGGTAGCCTGGGATTGGTTACCAGAAGAACAAGAAAATGTGGAGCTCAGGAAACTGGAGATGCAATTACGGAGCCAGGAAAGGGAAAAAGCACAGGAACGAGAACTCCAGGAAAGGTTAGAAGACAAAAAAAACAGAGGAAAGGAGAGTGGAAAGAGAGGAAAGGAGAGTAGAAAGAGACCTCGACGGAGTTAAAGGACCGTGAATTGGCGCGTCAGCAGGAAATTAAAGTCAAGGAGCTGGAGTTAATAAGAGAACGGGGAGAAGTACCATCCCTGCTGGTTCGACACCTAGTCAGAACACCTGGGATGTTGGCAGACATGTGAGGCTGGTCCCACCCTTCAATGAGAAGGAGGTAGCCAAGTTTTTTCCACACTTTGAGAAAGTGGCTCGACAGTTAAAGTGGCCTGAGGAGTACTGGTCCATACTAGTGCAAAGTGTTCTGGTGGGTAAAGCTCAAGAGATTTATTCGGCTTTACAGATTGACCAGTGTGCAGATTATGAGGTATTGAAGAAACACATTCTCAAAGCCTATGAATTGGACCCGGAAGCTTACCGGCAGAAATTCCGGAATGCCAGGAGGAGGGAGAGTGAGACCCACGTGGAGTTTGCCAGATTGAAAGAAACCATGTTTGATAGGTGGTGCGATTCAAAAGAAGTTGGGAAAGACTTCGAACTATTGCGACAATTGATCCTGGTGGAGGAGTTCCAACAGTGTGTCCACGAGGACGTTAAAATACACCTGGAGGAAAGGAAAGTACCAAAGTTGTATGAGGCAGCGACCATGGCAGATGACTATGCCTTAACCCACAGGATGGGGTTCCACCACCCTAACTTCTCGCCTAGACTTAGCCAGGGGAGCTATGGTACGGCAGGGGCGGAGAACGAAAATTCATGGGGGCGGCCTCGAGAGGAGGACCACTCTGATATCACGACTTCTAGAGGTCAGAAGTCAACGGTTTCAAGGCAGACGTATCCTCCGTGGACCTCGAGGCAGACCACGAGGTTCTCCTCCGGGCCTACTTGCGCTTTTTGCCATAAACCAGGACACTTGATGTCCCACTGTCATGCTTTGGGAAAGGAAAATCAGGAGCGGAGTCCGACTAGTACAACTCCGAATGCGATGGCAAACGTGAGGAATCGCCCGCAGAAGAGTTACCAACCATTTATTTATGAGGGGTTGGTCTCACTGGAGGGAGACTCGACTAACCCAAGACCTGTTAGGGTATTGAGGGACACAGGAGTACATCAATCCTTAATGCTTGAAGGCGTTTTGCCATTGTCGGAGAGTACAGCAACTGGGGATAGTGTTCGGTTACAGGGGATCGGTGGCTGTGTTAGCGCTCCCCTTCATGTCATCAATCTAGAGTCTGATTTGGTGTCAGGACTGGTCACCATGGGGTTGCAAGCCACTCTTCCTGTAGAGGGAGTATCGGTTGTGGTTGGGAATGATTTGGCCGGGGGTCAAGTTTCTAGTAACCTGATGGTTGTGAAAAAGTCCGATATGGGAAATAACACCACACCAGTCAGGGATGGAGGCAAAGTTGGCAAGCTTTTTGTAGGTGGACTGAACTTCAAAACAAAGGAAGAGGTTCTGGAGTCTACCTTAAACAAATATGGACCGCTTTTGGAAGTGCTGCTGATAAACGACAGGGAGAGCCAAAAGTCAAGAGGGTTTGGCTTTGTCACATTTGAAAACTCAAGGGACGCCAGAAATGCAGACAAGGATCTGAATAACCAGGAGTTGGAGGGTCGGACCATAACAGTAGGGAAGGCATTTCGTCGGCGTCGAGGGGGCTACAGAAGAGGACAACTTGGCGGTAGTGTTGGTGGTGGCTGCAGCCGATATTGCTATGGAGGCTCCCAGAGTTACGGGAGCTCCCGAAAGGACGACTATCAGGGTAGCGGCCGAGAAGGAGACCGTTATTCACGTCACTACAGTGACAGGTGGTCCAACCGTGAATCTTAAGGAGGTTAGAAAGAGCTGAAGCACTGAATGCTGCGGAGCAGCCGAGCCAAAATTCCTACATGGATTAACCATGAACGCCACGTTCCTAAAGGCATCCAGGTAGTGAACTCTTTCCTACACGGATTAACCGTGAACGCCACGTTCCTAAAGGCGTCCATGTAGTAAACGTTCCTGCACGGACTAACCGTGAACTTCACGTTCCTAAAGGCGTCCATGGAGGGAATACTCAGCTCGGCCTCCCGGGAAAAAGTGCTATCAGGAGGCAATGGGTGGTTTGTTGACAAGTTGGCCTGCAAAGAAAGTTTTCGCTGTGGTCAAACGTTCTTTCCTGAAGGGGGGAAGTGTTACGGACTCGGCCTTAATGGTTGGTGTTATGAGTATTGTTGCTGGTTCCACTGAGGGACGTTATCTGCTGGATTTCAACCAGGGATAGCACATCTTTCTGCCGGGGACCCTCTCGGGGTTCGGAGGTCCACCGAGACCAGGGGTAAGGGGGAGGGGGGGACCCCGTAACAGTAGTGACAAGATTAGCTTTGTTCACATTGACCATATCTTGCCTACCAATTTCCAAGGTGATGACAGTTGGGGAGAATCAGTTCATTCTGAAGAATCACAAAGTATGGCTACAAGTAGTGTACCTGAATCCATACAGAGATGGTTGTACCAGACGTGAGTCCAAAAGGAAGTCAAAATTCAATCAACACCCTGAGTGAGACAAATGTACAGACTGAAGGTGTTGCAAATGCGTGTGCAGGTCAAGGTCACCTTGGGAAGAAATGAGATTATTCGCATGCTCAGAAAAGGTTGACTACACCTCCATCAGGTGCTCAAGGTTAAGCTTAATATATACTAGTGGGGTATGCTGACACATTGTAACGAATAACAAACCGTGCTTCGTACGTACGTACATAATAAATAGAAGCTTTATGATTATAGGCAAGCATCACCGACCTGCTGCTACATATCAATTTTGATTTTTTTTTTTTTTTTTTTTTACGGACACATTTACAGTTTTTACATTAATTTTCAGAGGTTTTTATTTCACAGTTATAAGTTATAGAAATTACAATTTTCAAATGCTAGATATCGATTGAGATTATTCTTTTTTACAGACACGTTTATGGGTTTTTTTGTGTACATTTTCATTTACTGACGCTTTTTCTTTTTTTCATTTACGGACATTATTGTCATGTTTATTTCACAATTTACAGTTATAGAATTTACAATTTTCAAATGCGAGATATCGATTGAGATTTTTCTTTTTTACGGACACGTTTATGGGTTTTTTGTGTACATTTTCATTTACTGACGCTTTTTCTTTTTTTCATTTACGGACACTATTGTCATGTTTATTTCACAATTTACAGTTATACAAATTAAAATTTTCAAATGCTACATATCGATTGAAGGGGGTTTTTTTACATATGCATTTACGTTTTTTAATGTAAATTTTCATTTACGGACGCTTTCTGATGGTTCTGTGATTTTCTTCTGACTGTTCTGTGTATCAGCTTCGATGTCCGTTGGCATGCCAAATTTCAGCTTTCTACGATACCTGGATACCAACCAACCATTAATATCAGTCGGTGAGTCAGCCAGTGAGTCATTGGTTAAAAGAGCTTTATATGTTAGATAAACTTGTAAGAACAATCAAAAGTAATTTGGAATGAAGCCTAAGACTGTCTGAAGCTAATATGATGTGTTTACTTGTAGATATTCACATGGTGTGCACATGTCATGTACAATTTGCACTTGTCAAGTTACTCTTCATGAAGAGTGGAGGAGTGTAATGGAGTGCAACAGCACCATCTCGTGTACACGTTGAACAGTGCTGATTGTACTAAACAGGTGTGAGTGGAACTCTCTTCTGAGCCGACACTAGTGCTCTCGACGTGTCTGTAGTGTGTCGTAAAGATACCACACAAGCTTACTGGTCTATTTTACATTGTCCCAACAAGTCATCTCATTCCTGGTCAAATGTGTTGTTGTTATGTACACAAGATCTATTCTCATGGAAGAATAAGGTGACAGAATAAAAGGGTAACATATTGACAGTGGAGTGCTGAGGAAACAACTGGTGTGAGCTGCAAGTAAGAGAGGTGTGTATGGGGAGAGTTAAAGAGACAGGAAATATCATGGATATGGATGGAAGACTATTTTTAGGTAGCACTAGGCTGTACCTTCTTGCAGTCATGGAGGGACGAGTGGGATGGCACAGACTCAAGGGGGAAAATTCTGATTCTGGAACAAAACAGTGGAGGTGAACAGTAATCCTGAATGATGGAAAATTAACATGGAGGAATTTCCTAGAAGAACAAATGCATTCTGTAGGAGTTGGAAAGAGGCTGACAGATGAAAGAGCAGGAGGACCAAGCCTAGAAGAGAGGAGGTGGAAAAAAAGACAGGCCACCAATTTCTGCTATCGGAGAGCAATAGGGCCTGCGCTACTGCCTCTTTGGGAGACGCGCCAATGATATTGAGAGCTTTGGGTTCCAAGCATGTCGACGAGGTACGAACAGGGACACCAGCCTGTAGGGGGTAGTAGTATTTCATTGAACGACAGAGAAAGGTCTTGTTGGCAATGAAAGATCAAATGTTTGGAGGAA
This sequence comes from Myxine glutinosa, assembly GCF_964187855.1. Classification (NCBI taxonomy): domain Eukaryota; kingdom Metazoa; phylum Chordata; class Myxini; order Myxiniformes; family Myxinidae; genus Myxine; species Myxine glutinosa. The sequence continues at coordinate 28,352,107 of NC_136268.1, read as the reverse complement.
AGATATAATATGGTGGGGGATACCCATTCTGTAGCTAGCTTTGGAGGCCAGATTTGATATGGTCTGACTACCAGATGCCATGGCTGATGGGGAGACTCCGATGTTTGAGGGACTGAACTTCATCCAGTTGCTGACCAAGAAAGTAAATAGGTGGGTTCACTCGGTTAATATTCCAGGGAGATGAGGTGAGGCTTTGCAAGAACATGAGACTTGGATGGATTGAATGCCAAGTTGCATGGTTTGGATCACCATATGATCTACCCCAGGTATTTTCCTTATACATGGTCTGGGCTCGTGGAAGAGCTAGGACACAGAACAGATCAGGACACAACATAGCAACGGGAACAGCAGGAGAAAGGGGAAACGCCAATAGCAGGGCCAATGGGGAAAGCAGACAGACACACAAACAAAGGATGCAGGTAACGATGAGTGTTATCAGGTAAAGATGGATACATAAGCAAAGTTTTGGAAGGGGTGGAGGATAGTTTAATGGGTGCAGAAAAGATTGTGTTTTTGGGTGGGGGATTAATTGAGATGGTGGTGAACAGGTGTACCTGGTCTTGAAGATCTGGAGGAAAGAATGAGATTGCAGAGTATGGAAGGTGTTTCCACAGGTAAGAAAACAGAGGAATAAATGAGTGGAGGTGAGCAGTGATTCTGGAATTAGGTAGTTTCACACGGTGGGGGTTACTGGTGGACCACATGCATCCTGCAAATACCTGAGGGGGACAAAGCAAGGAGAGAGCAGAGGCTGAAAGACCAGAAATAATGCAGAAGAAGACAAAGACAAGGTTTTATAGGGCATCAGAGAGGTCACGTAAGTGTAGGAAAGAAAATGGGCCCAAGATGCCTCATCTCAGAACGCTCCAGTCACCAATGGGAGTACAATTGGAAGGATACCATTGATACTGAAGCACTGATTGGATGCCAGCAATTAAGGAAGCCTTGTATGCCAAAGGCCGAAAGCTTGGCAACTTTGTGGGGTGTCAGGTCATGTCAAAGGCCCATGATTGTATGCAGAGATGGTTGCTGCAAGTCAAGTGGCATGTGCAAGTCACAAAGGCTTACAGGCTGCAAGTCACAAAGGCTGCCGGTCAAAGGATTGTACTTGTCATTGGGTGTTGCTCTGCAAACACTTTCTAAAAGAGTCATTTTCGATTTTTCTGCCTCAAAATAGGAAAAACTTCATTTCGATTGAATGTTATATTTTGAACACGAATCAGAACATGAATTGGAAAACGAACGTGCAGTTTATTACTTTGGCTCTGGATTCGGCCCAAACGCACATGCACAGAATTGAGGAACGTACTTTTTTTTACTCTGTCTGCTTGTCTGGCAGTCAAACAAAATTGAAAATCATTCCATACAGGAAAGCTACTGTTTTTAAGGACGCCATAAAGGATACAAACAACAGGTATGAAGAACTGTGTAAAATAACGTGGTGTAAAAGACGCTGCATCAATGGCGGTATACTTCTAAAATTTCTGTTTTCTACAAGCTTTAAAATCTTTATTTAATTTAAATTGAATTATATACTTGAACACTGTAGAACACAAATCTCCTTGTTACCGATTTCAAAAACCTCTTGTGTTGCAGTACTTGGACATGCTAAATAAGGCGGTGTAGAAGACGCTGCATCAACGGCGGTAAACTTCCGGAATTTTTCTAAACGATCTTTACATTCATTATTTTATTTCAATTGAATTATATACCTGAACACTGCGCCTGGTATGTGTTCTACAAACTCTCTGGACCCACCAAAAGACTCACAATAAAAGTGTAAAGTATCTTTAAGGGTGTTCCTCCCTCTAATTAACGAATCCCCAATTTCCTCTTTTTCCAATCAGATTATAATTTGGAAATGCACTCTTTCACTAATTTTAATCTCATTTTTCCCAAGGCAAGTTGTTTATCCAAGCCGAGACAAATTCTGATTGGTTACTTTCGTACATGAACATCAGCATATATGCAACACGAGTAACTTCATATCTGTATACTTCCATGTCCATGACGTTTATACGTCACAATGAGAACGACAACGGCACTCGTAGAGCGTATACCTCCGCCAGGTCGAACAGTTTTTTTTTTTTGTTTTTTTTTTTTTTTGTATACTGAATCGAGACTCGTGAAAGAGCTAACATTTACTTCACAAACAAATCGACCAGACAAACAAAATACACAAAAAGAGGGAGCGGAAGACAAGATAGGGAGAAAAGGGGAAGCACACAAACACAACATCCGAGAGCAGGGAGATGTGTGGAAGGGAGAGGGCCCGGGGGGAGGAGGCATGGGAAGGGGGGGGAGAAGGCATGGGAAGGGGGGGGGGGAGGGAGAAGTATAAAGCACAAGGACACCAAGGACTTCCAGGACAGAAGTTGGTATTTCAAAAAGTGGAATTGGGGTGAAATTAGCGGGGGTAGAAAGGATCAAAGTTTTGGATGGGGGAAGATAAGAGATGGTGGTGAACAGCTGTTTTAAAGACTTGGAGGGTGGAGTGGGATTGAAGAGAGTGAGGGAGTTTGTTCCAGAGGTGGGAGAAAAGAGGAATGAAGGAGTGAAGGTGAGCAGAGAGTCTTGATTTTGGCAGTTTAACCAAAAGAGGGTTGCAGGCAGATCTTGTGCGACCTGTCGGAATATTTGCGGGACAGAGCCCAGAGAGAGCTGGGGGGGCAAGGCCAGAGAGGAGTCGGTAGAAGACGGAAAGACCACCAACCTGCCTGCGGTGAGTGAGTGAGAGGCCCTTGGAGTTAGCTTCATCGCGGGAGATTCCAATGATTCTGAACGCTTTGGTTTCAACAGCGCGAAGGCGAGCTAGGTGTGAGGCAGGAGCACCAGCCCAGAGGGGAGAGCAGTATTCCATTGAGCTGCGGATGAAAGCCTTGTATGTGGTGAGGAGCTCAGGTGTGCCAAGGAAGGACTTCGCACGACGGAGGATGCCCAGTCGGCGACTGGCTTTGGAGGCCAGATTTGAAATGTGGTTTTTCCAGGAAAGATCATGGCAGATAGTGAGACCCAAAAGCTTGAGTGACAGAACTTCTTGGAGAGGAATTATTCAGAAAGTGGATGGGAGGGTTGTCCAGTCGGTCTTTTCGGAGAGACATCGTAAGAGTGTGAGATTTGTCAGGATTGAAAGACATGTTCCACTTGTTTGCCCAGTCTGTGATTTTGTCAAGGTCTGCAGAGAGTGAGGAGGCTGCAGACTGCCGATCTGAGGGATGAAGAATGGAGCGACAGAGAGTAGAGTCATCAGCAAAGAGATAGAGAGGATTTTCAAGAGAGTCAGAGAGATCATTAATGAAGACCAGAAAAAGCACAGGGCCCAGAACACTGCCTTTGGGAACTCCAGCCTGAACAGGAAGAGGAGATGAGAGAAACCCATTCAGGGCCACACGTTGACCACGACTAGAGAGGAAGTCCGCCAGCCATGCGTGGAGATTTCCATGGATACCAAAAGAGGAGAGTTTGGTGAGCAGAGCGGGGTGCCAGACCTTATCGAAGGCACGTGATATGTCAAGGGAGACTGCTCTAATTTCCTGTTTGGCATTGAGGACCTCCATCCATTGTTGAGAAAGCAGAAGCAGCATGTCCAGAGTGGAGTGTCCAGGTCTGAAACCAAATTGATGATCAGAGATCAAGCCATTGGAGAAGAGGAAAGATTTCATATCTGAAGCAATGATGGATTCCATGACTTTGCTGATAATTGGGAGAAGGCTGATTGGTCTGTAGTTGCTGGGATCTGTTTTTGCACCTTTTTTGTGCAAAGCGGTGATGTTGGCAGATTTCCAAGCAGATGGAAGATGACCTTGAGCAAAAGAGAGGGTGAAGAGAACAGAGAGAGGGAGTGAAAGAGCGGAAGAACATGATTTTAGGACCCGTGGGCTGATGCCGTCAGGTCCAGTTGCAGAATCAGAGTCGAGGGTTGACAGAAACTTTTCCACCTTGTCAGGAGGAAAGGACACAGAGTCCAGGAGCAGCTGGGTACGACTGGGTACGGTGGGTACAGAGAGGGATGGGTTTGGGACACAAGATTTAGAGGCAAACACAGAGTTGAGGCATTCAGCTTTTTCACATGCGGAGTCAGCCGTGTGGCCGTTTAAGGTGAGGGAGGGGATGGAGGGGGAACAAACACCAGAAACAGATTTTACCAGACGCCACCAGGATTTGGAAGAGGGAGACAGATAAGAGAGTTCGGTCCTGAGGACGGAGAGATATTGTTTCCTGGCTCTCCTGAGGGTGGACACACACTTGTTTCGGGCTTTGTGAAAGGAAATGAGATTTCCTTCCGTTGGATTTGCTTTCCAGGAGACGAAAGCAAGTTGTTTCTGGGCAATAGCCTCACCACAAGATTCCGTGTACCATGGATTGGAGGAAAGGTATGACAACTGAAGACGAGAAGGGATAAATCTGTGCATGAGAGAAAGCAATTTACTTTGGAAGAATTCCCAGGATGAGTTGATGTCAGAGGCAGTAGAGATGGGAGACCAGTCCAGATGATTGATGGCTGCTTGAAGACCGTGCCAGTTGGCCTGAGTGAAATGCCAGACTCGTCGACGCTGAGGAGGCTCTCTGAAAATGGTCAGAGAGATGTCCACTTTAACAAGCACATGATCAGAAGAGCCGATTGGAGCAGAAGAGGAGCAGCAGACATTTTCAGGGAAGTTAGTCATAACCAAGTCCAGAAGAGAAGATTCTCCGTTGACTGAGATCCGGGTTGGGAAATTGACAGATTGTGTCAGTCCCAGTGAGTCACAGAAGTCCTTTGCTGAAGAGCCATGGCTGGTGAGAGAGGTACCCACCCCCAGCCAACTGGCATGGTGACAGTTGAAATCACCACATATGAGGAAGAGAGAGTTGGGATGGGTCGATAGAAGTTGGTCCATATTATCAGACAGCGAGATGTAGATGGTGTCATCACTGTTTGGTGGACGGTACAACACGAATATGAACAAAAGGTGGGAGCGAAGGGGAAGCCGTAGCCAAAGGTATTCCTGGGGGTGAGGTGGAGAGAGGGCAGTGCAGGGCGAGTGAGGAAGAGAGTTTTTTATAAAGATAGCAACCCCACCTCCAGGACGAGGCTCAGGTCTATCATACCGGAGGAGGGAGTAACCTGGGAGAGATACCAAGGAATCAGAGACATCATGAAGGAGGAAGGTTTCTGTTAAGCAGATCACGTCTGGTTTGTCAGAAGCAACCTGTATGGAGAGATCAGTTAAGTTTGAGCGAAGGCCCCGGATGTTTGAGGTCCATACTGTTAAGGAAGAGGAAGGGGGAGCATCGGATACAGAACAGGGGGGGGGGGGGGGAGCGGTAGGGCAGGATGTGGAAGAGGAGGAAGAGGTAGGGAGAGCTGTTGCAGGTGTATCAGAGATTACAGAATAGCTTGGAGAAAGGGAAGAATGGGGCAGACAAAAGGTTTAATGGTGTTTGGGTGAGGCGCAGTGAGGTGTTATTTGAGGAGGGGGAAGAGTGAGGCAGAAGGTTGAGGAAGATGAAGGTGAAAGTTGGAAGGGGGAAGAAGTGGGGAGGACGCTTTGAGGAGGAGGGGTGAGAGGGGAGTCTAGGAGGGGAGGAGTGAGGGAGAGTCTCGGAGGGGAGGGGTTTGGGGGGAGTTTAGGAGGGAAGGGGCAGGGGGGGAGATTTGAAAGGGATGGGTGTTTGGGAAGATTTGGGGGGGAGGGGCAAGGGGGAAGATTTGACAGAGATGGGTGATGGGGAAGATTTGGAGGGGAGGGGTGTGATTGGATTTTGAAAAGTGTACGATTTATGGGAAACGAACATTTTTTGCAAAATGAGTTTCTTGAGACATTCGAGTCAAAAATACATTTGAGGACGCTGAAGGATGGGTGGAGTTCTGGAGAGTTTAGGGAATGAATGAAAGATGCACTGTAAGAGATGGAATTTTTTTTTTTGAATGAATAGAATTGGTGAGCAAGTCGAAAGCATCCTTTTATAGAAGAAGTAGAAAAAAGTGTTATAGAATATGACATAATAATAAAGTTCTTCAGGGGACAGATGAAACATGTATTAACAACTTGATCACGTGATCTCGAACAACGTGGTCGAAGAACGAAAGAACAAATAACGAAGAACGAAAGGGCGAAAGAACAAATAAGAACGCACAAGCGGATAAGAACAGGGAAGGAAAAACAAAAAAAAAATTTTTGAGATTTTAAAACAAGGGAGTATGGGTGAAAAGACCGTGAAAAACAGAGACCGAAAGTAGTTGCAGCGTGATCGAAGAACCGCTGAGACAAAAGACAAAAGCCTCAAGCCAAGGTCTGAGGACACGGTAGCCTACTACTACTAGCACTACACTAGGCCTCAGAATATACGATACGAAAAAACCGACGATTCTGTACACAGGTATGAAAAACCAACCGAGAAACCTATTAAAGTCACCCCAATAGGTACATGCACCGAAAGAAAGATAAAGATACGACAAAAACACAAATGTGAAATATCACTTAGCTTCGAAAGCGTGAGCGCATGGAACAGCTTCGAAAAGACGTGACCTCGCCGTGATCTCGCGAGTTGCCTTGCTTCATCTTCATTTAACAGTTTATGTTTTGTATCCACTGAAAGGCCGGATCTGGATGCGGACCTGAACCAAAATCGAATCAGCTTGTTGTCATCGCCAATCCAACCCATCCACCTACTTTTGTCATAACTAATCCACAACCTTTTGAAATACCACGTTATTTAACGTTTTTGGTCCCATCTCTCAATGTTGAAGAATCGCTTGGAGAATTTTTTTTAAATCTCGTTTTTGGATCCGGGTCTTCACCAAAATGTAATCTAATCATCCTTGTCACACACTAAGCCTGATGGTGGCATAGCCTAGCGGTTAGGGTGCCGGCTTGGGATCCCAGGATCCTGGGTTCGTAATCCCGGTCAATCACTGAATCGACACCAGGGGGGTTGACTCTGCCTGCCATCATCCTTCCGAGGTCCTCAAATTGAGTACCAGTTAAAAAAAAAAAAACGGACACACAAAACGTACAATAAAGTGAGCGGGAGTACAAGATGGGGAGAGAGCGGGAAGCACCCAGGTACAACAGCAGAGAACAGGGACATCGGGAGATCTGTGGGAGGGGGAGGGCTTGGGGGAGAAGGCATGGGAAGGGGAGGGTGGGAGAGGTACAAAGACACATGGACACTGCTAGAACTTCCAGGAAAGAAAAAAGAAGAAAAGTTTTTTTTAGCTCTTTCACGAGCCTCGATTCAGTATACAAAAAATATAAATAAATAAAAATAAAAATCGGGATTTCCAGACAAAAAAGTGTATCAGGGGTGAATTAACGGGGATAGAAAAGATCAAGGTTTTGGATGGGGGAAGATAAGAGATGGTGGTGAACAGCTGTTTAAAAGCCCTGGAAGGAGGAGTGGGATTGAAGAGAGTGAGGGAGTTTGTTCCAGAGGTGGGAGTAAAGAGGAAAGTGTTTGGTGTAAAAAATGTAATCGGGAGTAAAAAATGACTAAACAACAACAACAACAACAACAACAACTGTGATGTTTCAATAACAACAAAAATAGTCAACATCATATAAGGTTAGATCACAAAGTAAAAGCACTTATTTTCATCTTGAAAGCATGGAATTCTTAGTGTACCTGGTACAGGTGTTATCCATCCATTGGGCAGAGGTTTGAATCCTGCTTCACTTAACCCTCTCCGGTGTGTTGCATAATCTTTACCCTTCGTGTTATTCAAACAGGAGCTCCCCCACAGGTCTCACACACCATGGAGTTAAACACCGAGTGACTGGAGTCTGTAAATCCCTTCATCACGTGTCTGCATTTGAAAGTTTGAGGATTGCGTCATTTCTCACGACAGTTGCCTTGCTTCGAATCTCACGTGTTCCACCACATCGTACTTCTGATCCCCACACGATGCAGACGTCATCTTCACGTGGAACCTCCGTTACACCAGTGAACTCTTGGGCAGACGTTTTAACACCTGATATAGTCCAGCGATGGAAAGTTTAACTCGCTCGGCAAAAGGAATCTCCATTTGAAAACATCCCTCAAACCTTTCTGAATTGCGTAACATGGACATACACCGCATTTGTTATTTCAAATAAAATCACAAAGATCAATTATGTCGATAATAACCACAGCGACATCTACTCCACATTCATTATTTCCAACAGAAATGGCTGAAATAGAGATGAAATCAGGACATCTCTTTCCTTTACCTGTCTCACATCCATCCATTCTCCTTTTGTCATGTTTTTCTGCTCGTCAAGTCGAAATACTCCCTTGCCTTTTTTGCCCTTTCTTGTTTTTCTCGTCTTCCTTGTGTTCCTATTCCCATTCATACCTGACATCCTGGTACACAAGCCGTGACATGACCCAAGGCCACCTCCACGCCAAACAGCAAACGCACACCTCGACCGGTCACACCTCTCTCTTTTCGCTGAGCCACCGCAAAACGCCCTCATCTCAAGTATACATCGAATACCAGCAATCTCACGACTCTACCTGCAACCAACGTTCCCCTTCCATGTCCAAAACTCCAGAATTCCCATGAGCCTTCATGCCTTTCCTGACTTGGTGGAGCTTCTTGTTGGATGTAATAACCATCGTCATAGCTTGGTGCTCCACCCAGCATTACAAATCACATTATCCTTATTATACGAACACCACGCCCTCACCACCGGGTGCAGGTTTAGCCAGCATTCTATAAATGTTATGTCAAAATGTGTCATCTGCACATACTGGGGCAGCACTGGGTTTCAACGTCGACAACCTCTCCGAATGTCCATTCGTGGAAAGTAAGTGTCCTCAAACACAATAATGGAAGGACACGCAACACGCACACGCGAGTGTACGTACACTCCTTACTCTTCATCGCAAATTACGAAAGTTCTGTGTTTCTCCTGTGACGACAACCTGCATTTACCTGTGTGATCAAGACCGGTGTATATCTTGGCAAAGGAGTGCTGAACATTTAAAGCAAGGCCAATTTGTCCCAGTTTGTCCATATAGAAAATGTATGTTCATCTAGAAAGAACTAGGTGAAAAAAACCAGAAAGGACTACGAGGGGGGAAACTGGTGGACTCAAAAATTAAGGGAACAAACAAATAGGAAAACAAGAAGACGTCATGCAGAGCACGATACTTGCAAAATCTCCCCTCCTCCTCCCCCCCCCCCCCCCAAAAGGTTTTGTTTTATTTTTTTATATTCAAAATCGAGGCTCGTGTAGGAGCTAACATCAATCACAAAAAAAAAAACGGACACACAAAACATCCAATAAAGGGAGCGGAAGACAAGATGGGGAGAGAGAGGGAAGCACACATGTACAACAGCAGAGAACAGGGACATCGGGAGATCTGTGGGAGGGAGAGGGCTTGGGGAGAGGAGGCACTGGATACTGTTCTCCCCTCTGGGAAGGCGGGGGTGGTGGGAGAGGTATAAAACACATGGACACTGCTAGAACTTCCAGGATTTGAATTAACGGGGGTAGAAAAGATCAAGGTTTTGGATGGGTGAAGATAAGAGATGGTGGTGAACAGCTGTTTTAAAGACCCGGAGGGAGGAGTGGGATTGAAGAGAGTGAGGGAGTTTGTTCCAGAGGCGGGAGAAAAGAGGAAAGAAAGAGTGAAGGTGAGCAGAGTGTCTTGATTTTGGTAGTTTCACCATCAGAGGGTTGCTGGCAGATCTTGTGCGGCCTGTAGGAATATTTGGGGGACAGAGCACAGATGGAGCTGGGGGAGCTAGGCCAGAGAGGAGTCGGTCGAAGACAGGACAAAGTCAAAGTAGAAGACAGGTCCTGAAGACAGGTTTCCATTGATACAGCAAATTCTCCATTTCGTCAAAATTAAAATTGACGATCTTGATCAAAGCTCGGGTCAATAGGATGAAAAGTGACGATTTTTCAGCTGAAAAATGATGATTTTAGAAGTTTGACCTTGAGTTGACCTTTGACCTTTTGACTTTAAAAATAGTTGGTTTCCCAATTCAGTTAGGCACTATACAAATGCTGTTCAATTTCCAAGTCAATCGGATGAAAATTTATGGGTTTCAGATGAAAATAGACGGGCTTTTTCAGATAAAAATTGATGATTTTGGAAGTTTGACCTTGAGTTGACCTTTGACCTTTTGACCTAAAAAAAATAGTTGGTTTCCCAATTCAGTGAGTCGTTATACAAATGCTGTTCAGTTTTCAAGTCAATCGGATGAAAATTTATGGGTTTCAGATGAAAATTGATGATTTTAAAAATTTGACCTTGAGTTGACCATTGATCGTTTGACCTCAAAAATAGTATGTTTCCAAATTCATTGAAGCAATGTGCAAATGTTGTTCTATTTTCAAGTCAATCGGATGAAAATTTATGGGTTTCAGATAAAAATAGAGGATTTTAGAAATTTGGCTTATTTGACCTTTGACATTTGACCTCAAAATCAATAGGCTTCTCAATTGGGACGACCTCTACAACTTGGTGAAGTTTTGTGACGATCGGTTTGGAATTGTGACCTGTAGGCCGGTGAAAAACAAACAGACAGAATAACAAACGCGACTGACCAATAATATACTTGAAAAATCTTCGATTTTGCCAGTAATAATAGAGGGAATAGTTGGGGATACAGTACCTGGAAGAAAAGGGTGGGGTTGGGGATAGCCTGAGATGGTGGTGTTAGAGCCAAGTCAAAGCTCTGGTTGGAAGATCAGGATGGAACAATCTCAAGGCGACAGTTCCAAAAACAGGCCAAAAGAGGACCAAGGGTTTCTAAAAGGGTTTCTCTCATCTCCTCTTCCTGTTCAGGCTGGAGTTCCCCAAGGCAGTGTTCTGGGCCCTGTGCTTTTTCTGGTCTTCATCAATGACCTCTCTGATTATCTGGAAAATCCTATCACTTTGCTGATGACTCCACTATCTGCCGCTCCATTCCTCTTCCCTCAGATCGGCAGTCTGCAGCCTCCTCACTCTCTGAAGACCTGGACAAAATCACAGACTGGTCAAACAAGTGGAACATGTGTTTCAATCCTGACAAATCTCACACTCTTACGATGTCTCTCCGAAAAGACCGACTGGACAACCCTCCCATCCACTTTCTGAACAATCCTCTCCAAGAAGTTCTGTTACTCAAGCTTTTGGGTCTCACTATCTGCAATGATCTTTCCTGGGAAAACCACATTTCCAAGCTGGCCTCCAAAGCCAGTCGCCGACTGGGCATCCTCCGTCGTGCGAAGTCCTTCCTCGGCACACCTGAGCTCCTCACCACATACAAGGCTTTCATCCGCAGCTCTATGGAATACTGCTCTCCCCTCTGGGCCGGTGCTCCTGCCTCACACCCAGTTCGACTTCACGCTGTTGAAACCAAAGCGTTCAGAATCATTGGAATCTCCCGCGATGAAGCTAACTCTGAGGGCTTTTCACTCACTCACCACGGGCAGGTAGGTGGTCTTTCTGTCTTCTACCGACTCCTCTCCGGCCTTGCCCCCCCCCCCCCCCCCCCCAGCTCTCTCTGTGGTCTGTCCCCCAAATATTCCTACAGGTCGCACAAGATCTGCCTGCAACCCTCTCATGGTTAAACTGCCAAAATCAAGACTCTCTGCTCACCTTCACTCCTTCATTCCTCTTTTCTCCCGCCTCTGGAACAAACTCCCTCACTCTCTTCAATCCCACTCCTCCCTCCAGGTCTTTAAAACAGCTGTTCACCACCATCTCTTATCTTCCCCCATCCAAAACCTTGATCTTTTCTACCCCCGCTAATTTCACCCCAGATCCACTTTTTAGAAATACCAACTTCTTTCCTGGAAGTCCTTGCAGTGTCCTTGTGTTTATACCTCAACCCAAGCCCTCTCCCTCCCACAGATCTCTCCCTCCCCCTGCTCTCAAATTTTGTGTTTGTGTGCTTCCCCTTCTCTCCCCATCTTGTCTACCGCTCCCCTTATTATATACTTTGTGTGTCTGTTTGATTTTTTGTGTGATAAATGTTAGCTCTTACACGAGCCTCGATCCTGTATTTAAAAAAAAAAAAAAATCCCATAGCGAATCATCACAGATGTGGTCAAAATGAATACCAAGAAAACTTGCCAACCTGAAATTACAGACATAGATAATAAAAGAGAAATTCAGGATTTACCTTCGAGTGTTAACGACTGTAGCAATGCACAAATTGGACGGAATTAGATCAAACACCCATCAAATTACGTTAGTGGCTATAACTCAATTACATGTGCTCACTGTTACAACCAGTATTTACATTGAAATTCCCATAACTGGACCACATGAATGTTCTGCGACAACCCTCGAGTGTTGTACGTCGCTATACGCTGTTGGGAAACGCAGGAGCGTTTGTTTACCTTTCAGAAACAGGAGCCCGCACAAGGTGTCTTCACATAACAGAACAGCAAAATATAATCCAACACGATTCAAGTCACGTGTCCCCCGCAATAAAACCCAACAAAGTTAGAGCATTATATTATGTACATACCATGGCAAATCTTACTCGTCACACTGCGCTCACGAAGCGAAAAGCAGGGTTAGGCGATCGGTTACGTACGTGCGGATAGTCGTACGTGCGTGTCTGCATTTAAAGAATTCATTTTCTCGGGAACCGTTGGTCCAATTGACACAAAATTTGAACGTAGGAGCGCCTCCGCCAGTAAAAAAAAAAATTCATAATTATGACGTCATAGGTTACGTGGTACCAGCGCCATCTTGGAAAAACGTTACACCTCCATATCTCTGAAACCGCTCAATGGAAACATTTTTAAACACGACTCGTTGTCAAGTACTCGCCATGGGGAATAATATCTGTATCTGTTAATGATGATGTCATGGGTTGAGGACCCTATTCGACGAGTACAACACTTGATCTAATCAGCATGAAAAAAATTCTCTGCAACTGTTAGTCCGATGGACACGAAATTTTGACCATAGAAGTGCCTCCTGTATAATTTTTTTATGATAATTATGGTGTCATAGGCCACGTGGTACAGGTGCGATCTTGGAAAAACCGAAAAAAGGTTGTACCTCGATAGCTCCAAAACAGCTCCATGGAAAAAATTGAAACGTGACTCATTGTGAAGAACTCTGGATGAAGAATAAGTGTTGTTGATGATGAAGTCATTGGTGCCTTAATTATGATGTCATAATTTGACAGGTACAATGCTTAAACTGATCAGTTTGAAATTTATTGAGCGTGATCTACGCAACAATTATTTAGAGAGTATAAATTTATGATGTCCTCGCTCACGTGGTCTGGCAGCCATTGTGGAACAAATAAAAAAAAAACTTTCAAAAACAGAAGAGTTGACTCGCACCAAGTTGACTGCACCGGGTAAGTATTCTACGAATACCATCTAGTAATTTAGAAAGTGAAAATAAGCAAACCTTCTCTTACAAACGTCATCCACCAGCTTTGTGTTTCATGCACGACCACGGCACAAGATATCTGTTCTTAATCTATGTATGTAGTACTAGCAGGAGTACTATGTATGTAGTACTATGTACTAGCAGGAGTAAAATTGTTAGGTGTTGCTCGGTATCAATTTTTTTTTCCTTTTTTTGGTGGGAGCCAAAAACACTTCCCTCCACCAACTAAGGAAAATATATATTTAATATTGTAACAACACAGACTAATTGGGGATAATTTAATATCAAATTTCACCTACAAAGGCTTAGGGGCTATAGATAGATTTTCGAAAATCCCACAAAAAATCGAAACTTTTTTTTTCTCGAAATTTGGAAAAATGAAATTTTTTGAAACTTGGAAATTTTGCAAAATGAAAATTTGAAATTGTTTTTTGAAAAAGTTGGAGGGGAGCCTGTCTTGTGACTCGTACTGGTACTCATACTGCGGCTTGCACTGCCACTTGTACTCACTCATACTGGTTCGATCGCTCCAAGCCAACCAAGCAGCTCCATCCTCTACAGACTATTGGCCCCAACTCCTCAATTCCCTCCTAACTCAACGACCTGCATGCCCCTGGGGAATGCATGCCCCCCCCAAAGCCCCCCCTCAACTACCTGCATGCCCCCTAAAAGCTTTTTGCGCCGTGTCATCGGCGCCTCCGCCTCCACTCCCCCATAACATCGCACCCCATTCACTGCACTCCCTGCTGCCCTGTGATGCCGCCACACACCGACCACCCAGCCATCCTCGTCACCATTGTGAACAAATTCCAAATTTCCTACTATGATTTACTGTTGGCAAGGCAATTACAAACCACCCAGAATATCTCGCCAAGAAACTGCTTCAGTAGGACCACATTGCTCTATAAAGAGTTTGAGACAGCACATCATCCTTCAGCATACGCTGAAAAGGTTCCCGAGGATGGAGTGGGAAGGACTAAATATTCTGGCATATTTCATGTTATGAAAAGAGGTTTGAATTTTGTCCACTGAGACACAAAAATAAACTAAATATTCTGGCATATTTCATGTTACTAGCAACGGTACACGCTCTATGGGCGGGGCTACAATTGGGAAGCCCAAATTAAAAGGCAAAATATCAGAAATTGAAGGCTTTTTTATTTTAAACGATTCATTTAAACATCCGTTGAATCATATCACACGCAAATCATCAAAATTTAAACAGTACATGGCACCAATTTTGAAAAAAGATTGAATTCTGCAAAATGGAAGCGGCCGCTACACGTCTTTCTCAGTCGCACGTTTATGTGTGAAGAGTGCGCGCCGAATCTGTAACACCGAAGCGGCCGCTACACCTGTTTCTCAGTCGCTGTGCACACGCTGCCATGTTACTTCAGAGCCGTACATTTATATCGGAAGTTCGTCAGGAGTCGATCTACTCTCTCCTGGTACGTAGAATAAACAGTATTTGTAGAATTTCAACAAAAGCCACATCACTGTTCATATCAGTATATATTTTTCCATCGTGTTTGGAAAAACTGGAAAATTGGAAAATTGGAAAAATTGGAAAACAGCCTATTTTACTCCCAGGGGTCCCAGGAATACCCACCCAAAATATCGTTGCGATCGCTTGAACCGTTTTTGCGGTACCTTCGAACGGACGGACGGACATTTGGTGAATTATAGTAAGATGAAAAGTGGTTTGAATTTTGTCCACTGAGAATTTGTTTTGTCCACTGAGACGCAAAATTTGTCCACTGAGACGCAAAAATAAACTAAATATTCTGGCATATTTCATGTTTTGAAAAGAGGTTTGAATTTTATCCACTGAGAATATGTTTTGTCCTCTGAGACGCAAAAATAAAATAAATATTCTGGAATATTTCATGTTATGAAAAGAGGTTTGAATTTTGTCCACTGAGAATTTGTTTTGTCCACTGAGATGCAAAAATAAAATAAATATTCTGGAATATTTCATGTTATGAAAAGAGGTTTGAATTTTGTCCACTGAGAATTTTTTTTGTCCACTGAGACGCAAAAATAAACTAAATATTCTGGCATATTTCATGTTTTGAAAAGAGGTTTGAATTTTGTCCACTGAGAATTTGTTTTGTCCACTGAGACGCAAAAATAAACTTAATATTCTGGCATATTTCATGTTATGAAAAGAGGTTTGAATTTTGTCCACTGAGAATTTCTTTTGTCCACTGAGACGCAAAAATAAACTAAATATTCTGGCATATTTCATGTTACTAGCAACGATACCCGCCCTATGTGTGGGGCTTCAATTGGGAAGCCCAAATGAAAAGGCAAAATATCAGAAATTGAAGGCTTTTTTTATTTTAAACGATTCATATAAACATCCGTTGAATCATATCACACACAAATCATCAAAATCTAAACAATACATGGCGCCCATTTTGAAAAAAGATTGAATTCTGTAAAACGGAAGTGGCCGCTACATGTCTTTCTCAGTCGCACGTTTATGTGTGAAGAGTGCGCGCCGAATCTGTAACACGGAAGCGGCCGCTGCACCTGTTTCCCTGTCGCTTTGCACACGCTGCCGTGTTACTTCAGAGCCGCACGTTTATATCGGAAGAGTTCGTCAGGAGTCGATCTACTCTCTCCTGGTACGTAGAATAAACAGTATTTGTAAAATTTCAACAAAAGCCACATCACTGTTCATATCAGTAAATATTTTTCCATCGTGTTTGGAAAAACTGGAAAATTGGAAAATTGGAAAAATTGGAAAAACAGCCTATTTTACTCCCAGGGGTCCCAGGAATACTCACCCAAAATATCGTTGCGATCGCTTGAACCGTTTTTGCGGTACCTTCGAACGGACGGACGGACATTTGGTGAATTATAGTAAGATAAAAAGTGGTTTGAATTTTGTACACTGAGAATTTGTTTTGTCCACTGAGACGCAAAAATAAACTAAATATTCTGGAATATTTCATGTTATGAAAAGAGGTTTGAATTTTGTCCACTGAGAATTTGTTTTGTCCACTGAGACGCAAAAATAAACTAAATATTCTGGAATATTTCATGCTTAATACATAGATGTCCCCGAAGATTATTGTAGGTGCGGTTCTCAGAAATGGCCCTCCTGGAGTTGTACGTAGGTGGAGTGTGCCTGAGTAGTTGGAGAATAAATCATTGTTTTGAGGGTCAGAGGTATATAAAATGCTGATCAAATGTTTTCCTTTTCTCACGGACGCAATGTTCATTCCACATACAGCTGGTGTGTCTGAACATCGTACAGACCGGGAAGATTGACCGCCAGGTGGCATCACATCACCGGGGAACACACGGGGTTCGAGTGTGAAGACCTCACCCGCACTGTGCTCACCTTTATCATCACAAATGAGAATGTTTGTCTATCTGTGCAGGTGTATTGGCTCGTAGTTAGACATCTGACCAAATACAGCACTGGAGTATCAGGAGGAAGGCAAAAAGACAAAGATGGAGTCATCAGGATGTGAGGTGCATGTGAGCACGAAGCTGTTTATCAGGATGTGAGGTGCATGTGAGCACGAAGCTGTTTATCAGGATGTGAGGGGCATGTGAGCACGAAGCTGTTTATCAGGATGTGAGGGGCATGTGAGCACTAAGCTGTTTATCAGGATGTGAGGTGCATGTGAGCATTAAGCTGTTTATCAGGATGTGAGGTGCATGTGAGCACGAAGCTGTTTATCAGGATGTGAGGTGCCTGTGAGCACTAAGCTGTTTATCAGGATGTGAGGTGCATGTGAGCACGAAGCTGTTTATCAGGATGTGAGGTGCCTGTGAGCACTAAGCTGTTTATCAGGATGTTTGGTGCATGTGAGCACTAAGCTGTTTATCAGGATGTGAGGTGCATGTGAGCACTAAGCTGTTTATCAGGATGTGAGGTGCATGTGAGCACGAAGCTGTTTATCAGGATGTGAGGGGCATGTGAGCACTAAGCTGTTTATCGTGATGTGAGGGGCATGTGAGCATTAAGCTGGGTTTTGTTTTGTTTTGTTAAAGTATTTCTCCATCCAGTCTTCGACTTGTGGAACAGACCTGGCAAACACAGCAGGTAGTGCGAGCTGGCAGTGCCAGGTAATTTTCAAAACAGGTGAAGACATGAAGCACAGCATGTATGTGTAATCTGTCTGTATACGAGGTCAGTTCCACAATAGGTGAAGTGTGGAACCTATTGGGATCAGTCTGTATATGAGGTAAGTTCCACAACAGGTGAAGTGTGGCACCTATTGGGATCAGTCTGTATATGAGGTAAGTTCCACAACAGGTGAAGTGTGGCACCTATTGGGATCAGTCTGTATATGAGGTAAGTTCCACAATAGGTGAAGTGAGGAAACTATTGGGATCAGTCTGTATATGATGTAAGTTCCACAATAGGTGAAGTGTGGCACCTATTGGGACATGTCTGTGTATGAGGTAAGTTCCACAATAAGTGAAGTGTGGCACCTATTGGGATCAGTCTGTATATGAGGTAAGTTCCACAACAGGTGTAGTGTGGCACCTATTGGGATCAGTCTGCATATGAGGTAAGTTCCACAACAGGTGAAGTGTGGCACCTATTGGGATCCGTCTGTATATGAGGTAAGTTCCACAACAGGTGAAGTGTGGCACCTATTGGGATCAGTCTGCATATGAGGTAAGTTCCACAACAGGTGAAGTGTGGCACCTATTGGGATCCGTCTGTATATGAGGTAAGTTCCACAATAGGTGAAGTGTGGCACCTATTGGGATCAGTCTGTATATGAGGTAAGTTCCACAACAGGTGAAGTGTGGCACCTATTGGGATCAGTCTGTATATGAGGTAAGTTCCACAATAGGTGAAGTGAGGAAACTATTGGGATCAGTCTGTATATGATGTAAGTTCCACAATAGGTGGAGTGTGGCACCTATTGGGACATGTCTGTGTATGAGGTAAGTTCCACAATAAGTGAAGTGTGGCACCTATTGGGATCAGTCTGTATATGAGGTAAGTTCCACAACAGGTGTAGTGTGGCACCTATTGGGATCAGTCTGCATATGAGGTATGTTCCACAACAGGTGAAGTGTGGCACCTATTGGGATCAGTCTGTATATGAGGTAAGTTCCACAACAGGTGAAGTGTGGCACCTATTGGGATCAGTCTGCATATGAGGTAAGTTCCACAACAGGTGAAGTGTGGCACCTATTGGGATCCGTCTGTATATGAGGTAAGTTCCACAATAGGTGAAGTGTGGCACCTATTGGGATCAGTCTGTATATGAGGTAAGTTCCACAACAGGTGAAGTGTGGCACCTATTGGGATCAGTCTGTATATGAGGTAAGTTCCACAATAGGTGAAGTGAGGAAACTATTGGGATCAGTCTGTATATGATGTAAGTTCCACAATAGGTGAAGTGTGGCACCTATTGGGACATGTCTGTGTATGAGGTAAGTTCCACAATAAGTGAAGTGTGGCACCTATTGGGATCAGTCTGTATATGAGGTAAGTTCCACAACAGGTGTAGTGTGGCACCTATTGGGATCAGTCTGCATATGAGGTATGTTCCACAACAGGTGAAGTGTGGCACCTATTGGGATCAGTCTGTATATGAGGTAAGTTCCACAACAGGTGAAGTGTGGCACCTATTGGGATCAGTCTGCATATGAGGTAAGTTCCACAACAGGTGAAGTGTGGCACCTATTGGGATCCGTCTGTATATGAGGTAAGTTCCACAATAGGTGAAGTGTGGCACCTATTGGGATCAGTCTGTATATGAGGTAAGTTCCACAACAGGTGAAGTGTGGCACCTATTGGGATCAGTCTGTGTCTGAGGTAAGTTGCACAACAGGTGAAGTGTGGCACCTATTGGGATCAGTCTGTGTATCAGGTAAGTTCCACAACAGGTGAAGTGAGGCACCTATTGGGACATGTCTGTATATCAGGTAAGTTCCACAATAGGTGAAGTGTGGCACTTATTGGGACATGTCTGTATATCAGTTAAGTTCCACATTAGGTGAAGTGTGGCACCTATTGGGACATGTCTGTGTATCAGGTAAGTTCCACAATAGGTGAAGTGTGGCACCTATTGGGATCAGTCTGTATATGAGGTAAGTTCCACATTAGGTGAAGTGTGGCACTTATTGGGACATGTCTGTATATCAGGTAAGTTCCACATTAGGTGAAGTGTGGCACCTATTGGGATCAGTCTGTATATCAGGTAAGTTCCACAATAGGTGAAGTGTGGCACTTATTGGGACATGTCTGTATATCAGGTAAGTTCCACATTAGGTGAAGTGTGGCACCTATTGGGACATGTCTGTGTATCAGGTAAGTTCCACAATAGGTGAAGTGTGGCACCTATGGGGATATGTCTGTGTATCAGGTAAGTTCCACAATAGGTGAAGTGTGGCACCTATTGGGATCAGTCTGTATATGAGGTAAGTTCCACAACAGGTGAAGTGTGGCACCTATTGGGATCAGTCTGCATATGAGGTAAGTTCCACAACAGGTGAAGTGTGGCACCTATTGGGATCAGTCTGTATATGAGGTAAGTTCCACAACAGGTGTAGTGTGGCACCTATTGGGATCAGTCTGTATATCAGGTAAGTTCCACAACAGGTGAAGTGTGGCACCTATTGGGATCAGTCTGTGTATCAGGTAGTTCCACAATAGATGAAGTGTGGCACTTATTGGGACATGTCTGTATATCAGGTAGGTTCCACAATAGGTGAAGTGTGGCACCTATTGGGACATGTCTGTATATCAGGTAAGTTCCACAATAGGTGAAGTGTGGCACCTATTGGGACATGTTTGTGCCAGGTCTGCTCCACAACACTTGAAGCACAAAGAGTGGGACAAAACCTCAGGATTAAACTCTTGGCTTCAGCTATTTTAACCAGCTAAGGCATGAATGGTGTAAGGTGCAAAACTGGGATTTTTTCGGTCACCTGGAACATAGTTCAGGTGAGGTATTAGCATCGCACAGTGTCTATCAGTCAGACAGGTAGTAAGTATGTAAACATTCGGGTCCTCTCCGAAACGACACAATTTCGATGAAACGTCACAAGAACCTGTGACGACAACTAATGATCCTATTTTCATCAAACTTTGTAGATGTTCTGAGGACCAAGGCCCCTTGATGCCTTACAAATCCCATCAAATAATTGCACATTAAGTAGTCCAAGGTAAATGTCAAAGGTCATTACAATTCCAGGATCGCTAATTTTGACTTCTCAAAAAGTATTCACCCCCATTTAGATCGAATTTGTTCGGAATCATCTCTGAATGATGCTTTCACAAGTCTGTTCAAACAATTGGCTAATTTACATATTTTGTGGGTCATCCACACCTTCCAGTGGTTCCCCGGTTCTACCAGGTGAGCGCAGGGGCACCTATTTTTTTTTTTTTTACTGTACTCCGATACAACGTCGATGTTCCAGAAGCAGTTTCCATCAAAGCAAGAAATGCGATTGGTGGCACAGTTGAGCATAAACGGGAAGAAAACCACCACCGACAACAGCAATATAAGAGACACCTGTGAAGAGCCGAAATTGGAAAATTTGTCCACTGAGACGCTCAACCCTGGGATTATGGAATTTTGTTCACTTCATGACTTACCTGCTTGAATGCACCTACTTCGGCAAGATCTAGGAAGCTAAGCCCTTGTAAAAAGTTTATTGTGACATCTGATGATACATCTCATCAAATTTGTATCACGAAAAATCGGAGGTGATTTTTCTAGTGCAAGGTTACCTGGTCTAATGCAATGTGGTTGGGATATCCTCAACAGGAGGCCGATGGGGGTTGTTTTTTTTTGTATACAAAGTCGAGGCTCGTGCAAGAGCTAACACGTTAAACACATAAAATCATCAACAGAAACACACATAAAACATATAATAAAGGGAGCGAGAGACAAGGGGGGGAGAGAGAGGGAAACACAACAACAGTAGCGAACAGGGACATCGGGAGATCTGTAGAAGAGAGAGGGCTTGGGGGGAGGTGGTGTGGTATAACAGGGATATCGGGAGATCTGTGGAAGGGAGAGGGCTTGGGGCAGGGTGCGTGGTATAAGAGGGACATCGGGAGATCTGTGGAAGGGAGAGGGATTGGGGCAGGGTGCATGATATAACAGGGACATCGGGAGATCTGTTGAAGAGAGAGGGCTTGGGGCAGGGTGCATGGTATAACAGGGATATCGGGAGATCTGTGGAAGGGAGAGAGTTTGGGGCAGGGTGCGTGGTATAACAGGGACATCAGGAGATCTGTGGAAGGGAGAGGGCTTGGGCAGGGTGCGTGGTATAACAGGGACATCGGGAGATCTGTGGAAGGGAGAGGGTTTGGGGCAGGGTGCGTGGTATAACAGGGACATGGGGAGATCTGTGGAAGGGAGAGGGCTTGGGGCAGGGTGCGTGGTATAACAGGGACATCGGGAGATCTGTGGAAGGGAGAGGGTTTGGGGGCAGGGTGCATGGTATAACAGGGACATCGCGAGATCTGTGGAAGGGAGAGGGCTTGGAGCAGGGTGCGTGGTATAACAGGGACATCGGGAGATCTGTGGAAGGGAGAGGGCTTGGGGCAGGGTGCGTGGTGTAACAGGGACATCGGGAGATCTTTGGAAGGGAGAGGGCTTGGGGCAGGGTGCATGGTATAACAGGGACATCGGGAGATCTGTGGAAGGGAGAGGGCTTGGGCAGGGTGCATGGCATAACAGGGACATCGGGAGATCTGTGGAAGGGAGAGGGCTTGGGCAGGGTGCATGGTATAACAGGGACATCGGGAGATCTGTGGAAGGGAGAGGGCTGGTGCAGGGTACACGGTATAATAGGGATATCGGGATATCTGTGGAAGGGAGAGGGCTTGGGGAAGGGTGCGTGGTGTAACAGGGACATCGGGAGATCTGTGGAAGGGAGAGGGCTTGGGGCAGGGTGCATGGTATAACAGGGACATCGGGAGATCTGTGGAAGGGAGAGGGCTGGGGCAGGGTGCATGGTATAACAGGGACATCGGGAGATCTGTGGAAGGGAGAGGGCTTGGGCAGGGTGCATGGTATAA
Organism: Myxine glutinosa; assembly: GCF_964187855.1. NCBI lineage: Eukaryota > Metazoa > Chordata > Myxini > Myxiniformes > Myxinidae > Myxine > Myxine glutinosa. The sequence continues at coordinate 28,329,768 of NC_136268.1, read as the reverse complement.
CAGGGACATCGGGAGATCTGTGGAAGGGAGAGGGCTTGGGCAGGGTGCATGGTATAACAGGGACATCGGGAGATCTGTGGAAGGGAGAGGGCTGGGGCGGGGTGCATGGTATAACAGGGACATCGGGAGATCTGTTGAAGGGAGAGGGCTGGCGCAGGGTACACGGTATAATAGGGATATCGGGAGATCTGTGGAAGGGAGAGGGCTGGGGCGGGGTGCGTGGTATAACAGGGATATCGGGAGATCTGTGGAAGGAAGAGGGCTGGGGCGGGGTGCATGGTATAACAGGGACATCGGGAGATCTGTGGAAGGGAGAGGGCTGGGGCGGGGTGCATGGTATAACAGGGACATCCGGAGATCTGTGGAAGGACACTCTACCTGGACACTCTACTCTGGACATGCTGCTTCTGCTTTCTCAACAATGGATGGAGGTCCTCAATGCCAAACAGGAAATTAGAGCAGTCTCCCTTGACATATCACGTGCCTTCGATACGGTCTGGCACCCCGCTCTGCTCACCAAACTCTCCTCTTTTGGTATCCATGGAAATCTCCACGCATGGCTGGCGGACTTCCTCTCTAGTCGTAGTCAACGTGTGGCCCTGAATGGGTTTCTCTCATCTCCTCTTCCTGTTCAGGCTGGAGTTCCACAAGGCAGTGTTCTGGGCCCTGTGCTTTTTCTGGTCTTCATCAATGATCTCTCTGACTCTTTTGAAAATCCTCTGTATCTCTTTGCTGATGACTCTACTCTCTGTCGCTCCATTCTTCATCCCTCAGATCGGCAGTCTGCAGCCTCCTCACTCTCTGCAGACCTGGACAAAATCACAGACTGGGCAAACAAGTGGAACATGTCTTTCAATCCTGACAAATCTCACACTCTTACGATGTCTCTCCGAAAAGACCGACTGGACAACCCTCCCATCCACTTTCTGAATAATCATCTCCAAGAAGTTCTGTCACTCAAGCTTTTGGGTCTCACTATCTGCCATGATCTTTCCTGGGAAAACCACATTTCAAATCTGGCCTCCAAAGCCAGTCGCCGACTGGGCATCCTCCGTCGTGTGAAGTCCTTCCTTGGCACACCTGAGCTCCTCACCACATACAAGGCTTTCATCCGCAGCTCAATGGAATACTGCTCTCCCCTCTGGTCTGGTGCTCCTGCCTCACACCTAGCTCGTCTTCACGCTGTTGAAACCAAAGCATTCAGAATCATTGGAATCTCCCGCGATGAAGCTAACTCCAAGGGCCTCTCACTCACTCACCGCAGGCAGGTTGGTGGTCTTTCCGTCTTCTACCGACTCCTCTCTGGCCTTGCCCCCCCAGCTCTCTCTGGGCTCTGTCCCGCAAATATTCCTACAGGTCGCACAAGATCTGCCTGCAACCCTCTTATGGTCAAACTGCCAAAATCAAGACTCTCTGCTCACCTTCACTCCTTCATTCCTCTTTTCTCCCACCTCTGGAACAAACTCCCTCACTCTCTTCAATCCCACTCCACCCTCCAGGTCTTTAAAACAGCTGTTCACCACCATCTCTTATCTTCCCCCATCCAAAACCTTGATCTTTTCTACCCCCCGCTAATTTCACCCCAATTCCACTTTTTTGAAATACCAACTTCTGTCCTGGAAGTCCTTGGTGTCCTTGTGTTTTATATTTCTCCCTCCCCCCCCCCCCCCTTCCCACGCCTCCTCCCCCCAAGCCCTCTCCCTTCCACACATCTCCCTGCTCTCAAATGTTGTGTTTGTGTGCTTCCCCTTCTCTCCCCATCTTGTTTTCCGCTCCCTCTTTATATATATTTTGTTTGTCTGGTTGATTTGTTTGTGAAGTAAATGTTAGCTCTTTCACGAGCCTCGATTCAGTATACAAAAAAAAAAGAAAAAAAAAGGGAGAGGGCTGGTGCGGGGTGCATGGTATAACAGGGACATCGGGAGATCTGTGGAAGGGAGAGGGCTGGGGCAGGGTGCCTGGTATAACAGGGACATCGGGAGATCTGTGGAAGGGAGAGGGCTGGGGCAGGTGCATGATATAACAGGGACATCGGGAGATCTGTGGAAGGGAGATGGCTAAAATAGGCTAGATTGCTTTTCCAATTTTTTCCCGATTTCTCCAATTTTCCAGTTTTTTCAAACACGATGGAATAATATTTACCGATATGAACAGTGATGTGGCTTTTATTGAAATTCTACAAATAGTTTAGATTTTGATGATTTGCGTGTGATATGACTTATCGGATGTTTATATAAATCGTTTAAAATTAAAAAAAAACCTTCAATTTCTGATATTTTACCTTTTCATTTGGGCTTCCCAATTGAAGCCCCGCCCGTAGGGCGGGTACCGTTGTGAGTAAATGAAATACAAAACGGCACAGATAACGTTTGTGAAATGAACACGTGACGCAGATTAATTCCAATGGAGATGAACCATCATCATCATCATTTCGTACGCAGCTTATCGCTGCCGGTTGCATAATTCCTGGAAGCAGCACTCTGTATCGCTGATGCGGTGCCCCCCGTTACCTGTAGGCTGGTACTCGTTTTCTCACCTTCGGAAGGATGGCAGGCTGAGTCAACCCACCTGGTGTTAATTTAACGACACCACAGGGGCTCGAACCCAAGACCCTTTGAAGATGAACCAAAATGCACTGACCTGCAGATATAGCGACGAGTCCATTTAAAATACGATGGGGCCCGTTGGTCCATTCGACCAAATTAAATTGGTCTTCACTGCATTGTAGCATACCTGCCTGCCACAATCGGGGGTCTTTTGTGGCCTCTGGGTCGTTGGGGACTTGTGGGTCCTCTGAGTCTTTTGGGTCATCTGGGTCTTTTGGGTTCTCGGGGACATTTGGGTATTTTGGGCCATCAAGCACTTTTGGGTCATCTGGGTGTTTGGGTCCTCGGGGGTCTTTTGGGTCATCTGGGACTTTTGGGTCCTCGGTATCTTTTGGGTCCTTGGGGTCTTTTGGGAGTCAAGTGTTAAAGGGTCTTCCAAGGTCTAAGCCCCTAAGGGGACTCAGCAGTCTAAAGGGTTAAAATGAAAAGGTACATTTGAATAGTACGTAATTAATTAATGGATGTCAAAAAGTATGACGCACACACACACACACACACACACACACACACACACACACACACACACACACACACACACACACCTCATCCATTTATAGATGTAACGGCGACAAATGTATATTATTATTATTATTATTCTACTGGAGTACTGTATAACATCAAATGCACTTCGTTCAGTGCCAGGCGCATTGGAGGGCAATGCCATGTGCCTCAGCCATATCATTGCGGGGGGGGGGGGCGGGGGGGGTGGAGGTGGGGAGGTGGGGGATGGGGGAAGGTGGGGGGGTGGAGTGGAGGTGATTTATGCTTAGTGTGGGCCGAGCAAGGCAGATTAGCAGCACGTGGTCCATGCGGACCATGCTCCATAGTCTGCCTTTCCCCAGTCACAGGTGTCGGAGCCTTGTGCCCATCCCCATTGGACCACGCTGGTCTTACATCTGCCAGCTTTTGTGATTTCGTGAGAGATTTCGTGATTTCCAGGCGATTCAGACACTTTGGCTCCACCCTGGATTTCCTCCGCTGCGCTGATTGATGTTCAGCCTCGAGGTGTTTTCCCGCTCAAACCCAGGTGCTGTTGCTACAGCCTTGTGCGAGTGGTGCTTGGGGTTGTTTCGAGTGGCTCCGTGGAGGTCCACACCAAGGCCTTGTGCGAGTGGTGCTTGGGGTTGTTTCGAGTGGCTCCGTGGAGGTCCACACCAAGGCCTTGTGCGAGTGGTGCTTGGGGTTGTTTCGAGTGGCTCCCTGGAGGTCCACACCAAGGCCTTGTGCGAGTGGTGCTTGGGGTTGTTTCGAGTGGCTCCATGGAGGTCCACACCAAGGCCTGGTGCGAGTGGTGCTTGGAGTTGTTTCGAGTGGCTCCATGGAGGTCCACACTAAGGCCTGGTGCGAGTGGTGCTTGGGGTTGTTTCGAGTGGCTCCCTGGAGGTCCACACCAAGGCCTTGTGCGAGTGGTGCTTGGGGTTGTTTCGAGTGGCTCCCTGGAGGTCCACACCAAGGTCTTGTGCCAGTTGGACCATGGCAGAAGCGTCCACATCTCTACCCTGGGATTCTGTACAGATTGCAAATTCTGAAACCGCCTGACTTGTAAAATTTCTATGCAGACAAAGCAACATGAACACAAAACATACATGAAGACAAAACAACATGCAGACAAACCAACATGAAGAGAAACCAACGTGTAGATAAACCAACATGAATACAAACCAACATGAACACAAAAACAGACATGAAGACAAAACAACATGCAGACAAAGCAACATGAACACAAAACAGACATGAAGACAAAACAACATGCAGACAAAGCAACATGAACACAAAACAGACATGAAGACAAAACAACATGCAGACAAACCAACATGAAGAGAAACCAACGTGTAGACAAACAAAGATGAATACAAACCAACATGAACACAAAAACAGACATGAAGACAAAACAACATGCAGACAAAGCAACATGAACACAAAACAGACATGAAGACAAACAAACATGAATACAAACCAACATGAACACAAAAACAGACATGACGACAAAACAACATGCAGACAAAGCAACATGAACACAAAACAGACATGAAGACAAAAAAAACATGCAGACCAACCAAAATAAACACAAAAACAAACGAAGACAAACAAACATGAAGACAAACCAACATGCAGACAAACGAATGTTAGTAAATCTAAAGACAAACAGCCATGTACAAACATTTGAAGACAAATCTTGCTCACAAACGAACGAATCAAAATGTAGACAAACACTCGGAGTAAACAATTGTGGGTCACTTCGATATGAATGTTTAAAGTCGACATCGAGCAAAGAAACGTCAATGGCTTCCATTTGGCCTCGAGTCACGTGTTTCTGCAGCTGCTTCGCCCTGCAATTTGGATTCTATTTTTTGTTTCACTAATTGCACCCTGTAGGACCGCCATTAGGCTAATTACACCCTCCCTTGCTTCCCGCCCAGGCCCCTTCCCACTCGGGGTAGCGGAAGCTGTGAGCTGATGTCCCCAATCTGATCAGTCTGTTCACACCGCTGTGCGTCCATTGTTTCGAGCCCCGAGTCCCTGGTGCAACAGCAGCCGAAAGCTCGGGAATGATGGAGACAGCCGTTCGGGAAGCAGCCATGATGGAACTCTTTATTGTACATACGTCACAGGAACGCGTCATCAGTCCCTCATTAGCATATGTATGAGCTGCACTTCCATAACATCTCCCCCCAACAAATAAGCCTGAAAGGCTTGAAACCCCCAATTAGTCACAAGCAGCACAAAGCACAACAAAATGTTTAATAAACGGTTATTTCTAAAGTATCAAACGAGACCACATATCAGAACACAAAAACCGAACCAACTTTAAAGCAAACTGAGCGACACCATCAGGGTGGAGTATCCGACTTTAGTGTTTGGTATAAATAATCCAGGCCGCCATTATTCTGGGCCCAGAACCCCTTTCTCGCTTTAATTAAAGATCAAGTCTTTCAACTGGCTTAACTTTTCTGCCAGAGCGAGTTTTATACTCGACAGATTTCTCAGAGCCTTCATTTCCAATATCAATTGGAGTTTCATCCTCGGGCTCTTCAGGAACGTCTTCTGAGCATGGGAATGCGGAAGGTGAAGAAGGTACGGATGTATCAGGTTTGAGGTGGCGTCTGTTTCTTTTAAAAACTTTGTCACCAATGTGTATACCATACGAGCGAGGAGTTTTAGGTGTCGGGGTGGAATAGATAGTACCCAACTGTTGCCATGTCAATTGATTGATTGATAGCACTTTTGCGGACATGGGTTGTCTGCGATGCAGCCCAGTAAAAATTTCAGCTTCAAGACGATGCTGTACCTCACAGTGTTTCTACAACTAGACGTCTGTCGGCTCCTCTGTTGCCCAAGACAGAGGCTGCGCTTAAACGAATGGAAAGCAAGGGAAAATAAACGAACAAGAAGACGTCATGCGGAGCACGATACTTGCAAAATCTGCTCCCCGACGCCCAAGAAAAAAACAATCCATTGATACAGCAAATTGTCCATTTCATCCAGATTAAAATTGACAATCTTGATCAAAGCTCGGGTCAATAGGAAGAAAAGTGACGATTTTTCAGATGAAAAATGATGATTTTGTAAGGTTGACCTTGAGTTGACCTTTGACCTTTTGACCTCAAAAATAGTTAGTTTCCCTATTTAGTGACTCAATGTGCAAATGCTGTTCAATTTTCAAGTCAATCGGATGAAAATTGAGGATTTTAAAAACTTGGCCTATGTTGACCTTTTGGCCTATGTTGACCTCAATAATACGTGGTGGTTCAATTCAGTGACCAGATATGCAAGTCCTCTTCAAATTTCAAGTCAATTGGATGAAAATTGAGGATTTTAGAAATTTGGCAAAGTTGATGACCTTTGGCCTATGTTGACCTTTTGACCCCAAAAACAATATCCCTCTCAATTGGAACGACCTATACAACTTGGTCAAGTTTCGTGACGATCGGTTTAGAATTGTGACCTGTAGGCCGGTGACAAACAAACAGACAAACAGACAGACAGACAGAACCACAAACGGAACCGACCAATATACTTGAAAAATCTTCGATTTTGCAAGTAATAAATCAACGAATGAAATAAATGAATGAAATGTAAATAAATAAATAAATAAATGAAAAATTAAATAAATTTAATTAAATTGAATATTATTAAATAAATCAATTATAAATTATAAATATATATAATTATATATATATTAATCTTACGATAATTCACCAAATATCCATCCGTCTGTCTGTCTGTCTGTCCGTCCGTTCGAAGGTACCGCAAAAACGGCTGAACCGATCTCAACGATATTTTGGGTGGGTAATCCTGGGATCTCCTTGAGTAAAATAGGGTATATTGTTTTTCCAATTTCAGCTTTGGCCTCCAGCATTTTCAGGTTTGGACTCCCACATAACGTTATTTTCCCAGGTGCCGCACAAACGGCTACACCGATCGCTGCACAGCTGCGCTGCACGGCTGCACCGATCGGACTCGGTGACCTCGGACAAAGACATTTTATAAGGACACGGGTTGAATCCCTGCTTGAGAGAATGCCAAACCCCTCCCCGCCATCACGTTCGTCATTCCAACTCACAATCCCACGAGATATGCGGAAAGGACGACCCAAAACCAATTATCTTCTTTTTGATTCATATCATTAATCATTAAAAGTAAATAATGATCTCGGCCAAAGTTCAAACGACGTGGGTTTAATCTTGACATGAGAGAATTCCACATAGCTATTTGGGTGGTGTATAAGCTAACAGATCGCTGTCTCCATCGATCTTGCCAAGGCCGTAACACCTATCGGCTCAAAATCCTTTAAACTGTTGACTTGGTAGTTTTTACAATGAAGGAAACATCAACAATGTTGTTAAAAGCTTATTTTGTGATTAATTTGTGATTGGAGTTATGTTGTTTGGAATGAAAAGAGAGATATCGAGTTCAAGTGAATGACGACATGCCGTGATGGTTTCTACTTTCGAAACATGATCTTCGTGGATCGCCATATGCAGATTCGCCACGGACCCACCGATCGATGTTTCTATACATGAACGTACCCGTTTGTTTGCGAACGGGTATGTTTTTCATGGAAGTCCTTCACGAACTTGCTGTCCATGTCTGACATGTGACTGAGGGTGCTACAGGAATGTGGACTTTATTGGTTTCATGCTTTAGCATTCGCCGTTTCTGCATTGTCTGTTTGCTTCTGGCCTCCCACCAGTACGTAGCACGGTAGCTCACTAGTTATAATTGGTTCACGAGTTATCAAGTGACCACTATATTCGTCATGTGTGTGCGTCTCTGTGTGTGTGTGTGTGTGTGTGTGTGTGTGTCTGTCTGTCCGCAGAATAACTACCCGATGATATAATCCGATCTTGATGAAACTTGGGTGGGAGGTTGATACCATGATCGAGTTGTGTACTGCCTAGAGTGGGCGTATTGCGCCCATTGTGGGCGGAGCCACGCCCAAAAAAGATGTCTTTTTAGGGGGTATTCGAGTTCAAGCTACATCTTCTCCGAGGAGTTTGGTGGAATCTGACAGGGGTTTCGGTATTTGGTTAGGCCAATGTCATGTGTCCAGCCCCACGGCGCTCGATTTTTCATTTTCGCCCCAAGGTCAAGGTCACAAGGTCACAAAATTTAGAAAAGTCGATTTTTGATGGTTTTATTACATTGTTCGCTTCCTGATAGGGTGAAATGTCGTACATGATCTTATATTATCACACACATCATGAAATACAAGTTTTCCAACAAATTTAAGAATCCTCGACCTTTGACCTTTGAAGGTCACAAAGGTCAAAGTTTCAAAGTTGTCGGAATCGAACCAAATTTTCAGTATTGTGTAGCTAACTAACCTCATAACTGATTATACATTATTTTCTATCTCATTTCAAGGTCAGTAACCTTCGTTTTGATATTTCAAGGTCACAAAGGTCAAATTTTCAAAGTTGTCGGAATCGAACCGAATTTTCAGTATTGTGTAGCTAACTAGTCTCATAACAGAAAATATATTCCTATTTATATATTTTCAATGTCGGTTTTGACCTTTGTCATTGAATACCGCTCGCTCGTGAACCATCGCCGTCTCCTGACTTGTAATAATATATAATTATAAATAATAATAATTATAATATATAATTATAAATTATATTAAAATATAAATTAAAATTATTAAATTAAATTAAGTAAATTATTATTTCATAAAATTAAATAAATTAAATGAATTAAATGAATTAAATAAATTAAATAAAGAAATTTAAATAAATAAAATAAATTAAATAAATTAAATAAATAAATTTAAATAAATAAATAAAATAAATAAATACATACATGAAATTTTCCGATCATAGAAAATAAATGAAAATAAAATAAACGATTTTCAAATAAATGAATGGAAAGCAAGGGAAAATAAACGAATGAAATAAATGAATGAAATGAATATATATATATATATATATAAAATAAATAAATAAAATAAAATAAATAAATTAAATTAAATTAAATATTATTAAATATATATATTATAAATTATAAATATATATAATTATATATATTAATTATAATAATATATAATTATAGATATTAATTATAATAATATATAATTATAAATAATAATAATTATAATATATAATTATAAATTATATTAAAATATAAATTACATTTATGAAATTATATAAATTATTATTTCATAAAATTAAATAAATTAAATAAATTAAATAAATTAATTTAAATAAATAAATAAAATAAATAAAGACATAAATGAAAGAAAATAAACGAATGGAGAGCAAGGGTGTAATCCATCGAGTGCGGAGCCAACTCCGTGGTGCGCCCCCATGGTGCCGGTTCTCAAGAAGAGTGGTGACATCCGAATTCGTGTTCACCTGAAACACCTGGACAAAACAGTTGGTCGTGCGAAGTTTAAAATGCCTAAAAATGGATGAGATACTTCCCAAACTGGCTGGTGCTGCTGTTTTTTTCAAAACTAGACGCTTCGAGTGGGTTTTGGTCGGTCCCACTCCATCCTGATTCGTGCACCTACACGACGTTCATCACTCCCTTTGGCAGGTATGCCTTTGACAGGTTACCTTTTGGCATCACATCGGCGCCGGAAATCTTTCAACAGAAGATGACGCAATTGCTGGAGGGTCACGATGGAGTCGTGTCACATGTTGATGATTCGCTGGTCTTTGGAAGGACTTTCAAAGAACATGATGAAAATCTTTTGCTCGAAACTCAAGAAATCTGGTCTCAAACTGAACCAGAAAAAGTGTGAATTTCGGAAAAACCAAGTCGAATTTCTGGGTCACATTATCGACCACCAGGTGTCAGAGCTTCACGAGCTAAAGTTCAGGTGATCGTGGACATGCACACACCTGAAAACAAAACAGAGGTACTCAGGGTCCTGGGTATGATTAATCATCCAGGTCGTTATGGCATGAACCTATCGTCGGTGATTAATCCGCTCAACGATCTACTTCGAGACGATGCTTCATGGATTTGGGATCCAAGTCAAATTCAGGCTTTGAAGACGAAAGAACCATGATCCTGTTCGAGGGTCCCAGCATTCTTTGATACAAATAAGGAGACAACCGTGAGTGCGGATGCGAGCAGCTATGGCATCAGAGCTGTCTGTGTACAAAAGCAGTCTAATGGGGAGTTGAGACCTGTCTGTGTACAAAAGCAGTCTAATGGGGAGTTGAGACCTGTCTGTGTACAAAAGCAGTCCAATGGGGAGTTGAGACCTATCTGTGTACAAAATCAGTCTAATGGGGAGTTGAGACCTGTCTGTGTACAAAAGCAGTCCAATGGTGAGTTGAGACCTGTCTGTGTACAAAAGCAGTCTAATGGAGAGTTGAGACCTGTCTGTGTTCAAAAGCAGTCTAATGGAGAGTTGAGACCTGTCTGTGTACAAAAGCAATCTAATGGGGAGTTGAGACCTGTCTGTGTACAAAAGCAGTCCAATGGGGAGTTGAGACCTGTCTGTGTACAAAAGCAGTCTCATGGAGAGTTGAGATCTGTCTGTGTACAAAAGCAGTCTAATGGGGAGTTGAGACCTGTCTGTGTACAAAAGCAGTCGAATGGGGAGTTGAGATCTGTCTGTGTAGAAAAGCAGTCTGATGGGGAGTTGAGACCTGTCTGTGTACAAAAGCAGTCTAATTGGGAGTTGAGACCTGTCTGTGTACAAAAGCAGTCCAATGGGGGAGTTGAGACCTGTCTGTGTACAAAAGCAGTCTGATGGGGAGTTGAGACCTGTCTGTGCACAAAAGCAGTCTGATGGGGAGTTGAGACCTGCCTGTGTACAAAAGCAGTCTGATGGGGGAGTTGAGACCTGTCTGTGTACAAAAGCAGTCTAATGGGGAGCTGAGACCTGTCTGTGTACAAAAGCAATCTAATGGAGAGTTGAGACCTGTCTGTGTACAAAAGCAGTCTAATGGGGAGCTGAGACCTGTCTGTGTACAAAAGCAATCTAATGGGGAGTTGATACCTGTCTGTGTACAAAAGCAGTCTGATGGGGAGTTGAGACCTGTCTGTGTACAAAAGCAGTCTCATGGAGAGTTGAGACCTGTCTGTGTACAAAAGCAGTCTAATGTGGAGTTGAGACCTGTCTGTGTACAAAAGCAGTCGAATGTGGAGTTGAGACCTGTCTTTGTACAAAAGCAGTCTAATGGAGAGTTGAGACCTGTCTGTGTACAAAAGCAGTCTAATGTGGAGTTGAGACCTGTCTGTGTACAAAAGCAGTCTAATGGGGAGTTGAGACCTGTCTGTGTACAAAAGCAGTCGAATGTGGAGTTGAGACCTGTCTTTGTACAAAAGCAGTCGAATGTGGAGTTGAGACCTGTCTGTGTACAAAAGCAGTCTAATGGGGAGTTGAGACCTGTCTGTGTACAAAACAGTCGAATGTGGAGTTGAGACCTGTCTGTGTACAAAAGCAATCTAATGGAGAGTTGAGACCTGTCTGTGTACAAAAGCAGTCTAATGTGGAGTTGAGACCTGTCTGTGTACAAAAGCAGTCTAATGGGGAGTTGAGACCTGTCTGTGTACAAAAGCAGTCTAATGTGGAGTTGAGACCTGTCTGTGTACAAAAGCAATCTAATGGGGGAGTTGAGACCTGTCTGTGTACAAAAGCAGTCCAATGGGGAGTTGAGATCTGTCTGTGTACAAAAGCAATCTAATGGGGAGTTGATACCTGTCTGTGTACAAAAGCAGTCTGATGGGGAGTTGAGACCTGTCTGTGTACAAAAGCAGTCTCATGGAGAGTTGAGACCTGTCTGTGTACAAAAGCAGTCTAATGTGGAGTTGAGACCTGTCTGTGTACAAAAGCAGTCGAATGTGGAGTTGAGACCTGTCTTTGTACAAAAGCAGTCTAATGGAGAGTTGAGACCTGTCTGTGTACAAAAGCAGTCTAATGTGGAGTTGAGACCTGTCTGTGTACAAAAGCAGTCTAATGGGGAGTTGAGACCTGTCTGTGTACAAAAGCAGTCGAATGTGGAGTTGAGACCTGTCTTTGTACAAAAGCAGTCGAATGTGGAGTTGAGACCTGTCTGTGTACAAAAGCAGTCTAATGGGGAGTTGAGACCTGTCTGTGTACAAAACAGTCGAATGTGGAGTTGAGACCTGTCTGTGTACAAAAGCAATCTAATGGAGAGTTGAGACCTGTCTGTGTACAAAAGCAGTCTAATGTGGAGTTGAGACCTGTCTGTGTACAAAAGCAGTCTAATGCTGAGTTGAGACCTGTCTGTGTACAAAAGCAGTCTAATGTGGAGTTGAGACCTGTCTGTGTACAAAAGCAATCTAATGGGGAGTTGAGACCTGTCTGTGTACAAAAGCAGTCCAATGGGGAGTTGAGATCTGTCTGTGTACAAAAGCAGTCTAATGGGGAGTTGAGACCTGTCTGTGTACAAAAGCAGTCTAATGGGGAGTTGAGATCTGTCTGTGTAGAAAAGCAGTCTGATGGGGAGTTGAGACCTGTCTGTGTACAAAAGCAGTCTAATGGGGAGTTGAGACCTGTCTGTGTACAAAAGCAGTCCAATGGGGGAGTTGAGACCTGTCTGTGTACAAAAGCAGTCTGATGGGGAGTTGAGACCTGTTTGTGCACAAAAGCAGTCTGATGGGGAGTTGAGACCTGCCTGTGTACAAAAGCAGTCTGATGGGGGAGTTGAGACCTGTCTGTGTACAAAAGCAGTCTAATGGGGAGCTGAGACCTGTCTGTGTACAAAAGCAATCTAATGGAGAGTTGAGACCTGTCTGTGTACAAAAGCAGTCTAATGGGGAGCTGAGACCTGTCTGTGTACAAAAGCAGTCGAATGTGGAGTTGAGACCTGTCTGTGTACAAAAGCAGTCTAATGGGGAGTTGAGACCTGTCTGTGTACAAAAGCAGTCGAATGGGGAGTTGAGACCTGTCTGTGTACAAAAGCAGTCTAATGGGGAGTTGAGACCTGTCTGTGTACAAAAGCAGTCGAATGTGGAGTTGAGACCTGTCTGTGTACAAAAGCAGTCTAATGTGGAGTTGAGACCTGTCTGTGTACAAAAGCAGTCGAATGTGGAGTTGAGACCTGTCTGTGTACAAAAGCAGTCTAATGTGGAGTTGAGACCTGTCTGTGTACAAAAGCAATCTAATGGAGAGTTGAGACCTGTCTGTGTACAAAAGCAGTCGAATGTGGAGTTGAGACCTGTCTGTGTACAAAAGCAGTCTAATGGGGGAGTTGAGACCTGTCTGTGTACAAAAGCAGTCGAATGTGGAGTTGAGACCTGTCTGTGTACAAAAGCAATCTAATGGAGAGTTGAGACCTGTCTGTGTACAAAAGCAGTCTAATGTGGAGTTGAGACCTGTGTGTGTACAAAAGCAGTCTAATGGGGAGGTGAGACCTGTCTGTGTACAAAAGCAGTCGAATGTGGAGTTGAGACCTGTCTGTGTACAAAAGCAATGTAATGGGGGAGTTGAGACCTGTCTGTGTACAAAAGCAGTCTAATGTGGAGTTGAGACCTGTCTGTGTACAAAAGCAGTCTAATGTGGAGTTGAGACCTGTCTGTGTACAAAAGCAGTCTAATGGGGAGTTGAGACCTGTCTGTGTACAAAAGCAGTCTAATGGAGAGTTGAGACCTGTCTGTGTACAAAAGCAGTCTAATGTGGAGTTGAGACCTGTCTGTGTACAAAAGCAGTCTAATGGGGAGTTGAGACTTGTCTGTGTACAAAAGCAGTCGAATGTGGAGTTGAGACCTGTCTGTGTACAAAAGCAATCTAATGGAGAGTTGAGACCTATCTGTGTACAAAAGCAGTCTAATGTGGAGTTGAGACCTGTCTGTGTACAAAAGCAGTCTAATGGGGAGTTGAGACCTGTCTGTGTACAAAAGCAGTCGAATGTGGAGTTGAGACCTGTCTGTGTACAAAAGCAATCTAATGGAGAGTTGAGACCTGTCTGTGTACAAAAGCAGTCTAATGGGGAGTTGAGACTTGTCTGTGTACAAAAGCAGTCTAATGGGGAGTTGAGACCTGTCTGTGTACAAAAGCAGTCGAATGTGGAGTTGAGACCTGTCTGTGTACAAAAGCAGTCTAATGGGGGAGTTGAGACCTGTGTGTGTACAAAAGCAGTCTAATGGGGGAGTTGAGACCTGTCTGTGTACAAAAGCAGTCTAATGGGGAGTTGAGACCTGTCTGTGTACAAAAGCAGTCGAATGTGGAGTTGAGACCTGTCTGTGTACAAAAGCAATCTAATGGAGAGTTGAGACCTGTCTGTGTACAAAAGCAGTCTAATGGGGAGTTGAGACTTGTCTGTGTACAAAAGCAGTCTAATGGGGAGTTGAGACCTGTCTGTGTACAAAAGCAGTCGAATGTGGAGTTGAGACCTGTCTGTGTACAAAAGCAGTCTAATGGGGGAGTTGAGACCTGTGTGTGTACAAAAGCAGTCTAATGGGGGAGTTGAGACCTGTCTGTGTACAAAAGCAGTCTAATGGGGGAGTTGAGACCTGTCTGTGTACAAAAGCAGTCGAATGTAGAGTTGAGACCTGTCTGTGTACAAAAGCAGTCGAATGTGGAGTTGAGACCTGTCTGTGTACAAAAGCAGTCTAATGTGGAGTTGAGACCTGTCTGTGTACAAAAGCAGTCTAATGGGGAGTTGAGACCTGTCTGTGTACAAAAGCAGTCGAATGTGGAGTTGAGACCTGTCTGTGTACAAAAGCAGTCGAATGTAGAGTTGAGACCTGTCTGTGTACAAAAGCAGTCGAATGTGGAGTTGAGACCTGTCTGTGTACAAAAGCAGTCTAATGTGGAGTTGAGACCTGTCTGTGTACAAAAGCAGTCGAATGTGGAGTTGAGACCTGTCTGTGTACAAAAGCAGTCGAATGTGGAGTTGAGACCTGTCTGTGTACAAAAGCAGTCGAATGTGGAGTTGAGACCTGTCTGTGTACAAAAGCAGTCTAATGGATTTATTTTTACCTCAGACAAAATTTAAATTTAGCGACGAACTATTTGTCCCATTCCCCACTCCAATCGACCAAACATTTTTTATCGCCTCGGTCCAATGAAAAATCTAAATCCGAATGCTCCACTCTTGACACCAATTTATGCCAGAGCGTTCAAATCCCACTCCTCGACAACATTTGTCGCGTGACTGCTCTCAGTCAATACCGGGAGCGTCACGGATAGCAAATCGAGCATTATTCGAGGCGTTGTTCAAATACGGATTTAATATCTACGCGCAGGAAGAAGAGAGGAGAAGAAGAAGCTGGAAGCTTTTACCTGTCCCGCGCGGCACAGACATAGGTAAACCGACGTCTGCAGACAGACAGACATAGGTGAAACAATTGCTGAACCACAGCTTTTCGCTTTGTGTGCGCGGGGTATTAAAACACAAATTTCCAAGGTATTTATACCCATGCTGTGGCCAAAGGCCGAGTGTCTGAGTATCGTGATCATCCCGTCTGTGAGTTTGTCTGATTGTGACCCTGGTGGACTGACTGTCTAGGAAATGTGCAGGAGCTTGTAAATATATTTAGTGCAAAAAAGAAAAGTGACTATCCTCCCCACCAGGATGTGCAGATTCATGTTCCCTTGTAGTTAGCATGCTTCACTCTGTCGTGCTATCACATGTGGGAGTTTTGCTTCTTTTATTCCTGCCGTGGCAATGGACATCTGCATCCGCCTGCGAGGCATCTTCATCTGTGCCAATGCTGCGGTGATGGCAACGCTGAGGCCTGTTGTGGGAAAGGAGAAGTGTCCATCTCTGTAATACTTCCAGATATTTCTTTCGTTTTGGGTCATTATTTATAAGGAGTGTGTGTGTGTCCTATCTTTGGTCTGCAACTGCCAGCATTTTTAACATTAAGCTAATGGGAGCTGGAGGAAAGAACAACCACAATGACGAGCCTTTTTAACAGGATCTAAGGTTCTTTGTTCCTTGCTTGACAATCAGCATTTAGAAAGACAGAAAAACAATGCTGGGAAGGAAATGGCAAACCACCCAGTATAACCCTTGCCAATGAACTGCTTTCGGAACACATCTAATTGAGGCTCGTAGTGGAGCTGCCACACACATCTCATGCACATGGTCATACGAACGAATACATGAACACGACACAGGATTTTCAAAACGAGACAAACACAGCCACTGAGCTTGGGGGGTGTGGGGGTGGGGTGGAAGGATTACGTCACTTCCTGGGGCACCCTGGGTAACAGTGACGACAAGACAAATGGTGCCGTCTGTCTCACCACACTCAGCAGGGCATTTCCTAAGAAAGACTGCTCCACATGGATGCCAACCTGTTCACCAATGGTGGGATTTAGTCTGTCAATGAGTTCACAAACTTAGATCGGTGATTGCGGCATCAGATAAGATGGACCCCGATGTGGATAGGTAGGTTCCGTGGACTTCCGCAGGCTCTGCACAAGGAAGTTCTTGTTTTGGCAAAAAAATGCGGGCAGAAATTTCTTCCCTCTCTGCAGACCTGGATATAATCAGAAGCATCTCCCCTCCCTATCAAGGCTGGCGTGCCCCGTTCTGATTCCCTGGAAGATCCTGCCATTCTCTTTGCTGATGATTCCACCTTCTGCCATATCATTTCTGATACCATCGCCACCTCCTTCTTTCCTCGCCAGGTGCATTCTTAGGAGGAACAGGTTTCGGGAGAACATTTTGTGGATAGTGAAGTTTCCTTGTTTTGATAGCTAGTTTTTTGATACCCGCTTGTGGCCAGTTTACTATCCGCAGCTGTGCTGGAACATTGGTACTGCCAGTTGGTTTATGGCTTTGATTTTGTTTCTTGGGGTGAGACATGTTTTCAGGATCAGCGTCGTTCTACGCAGGTATTCTTTGGTAATTGTTTTGCACATTTTTTAATGGCAAATATGGTGGCCTCTTCTACTCCAAGGTATTTGTAAGATGCTTCGTTGTCTAGCGCCTGTATTGTTGTATCTAGGTCGATTTTTATGTTGTCCGTTTTTGTTGGTCTACATTGCACGAATGCACACTTGGCACTCTTATTTTGGCCAAATTCCATTTGGATGTCATCAGAGAACCGTTTCAATAATTTCAGTTCTGCCAATTTTTCGTCATTCGGTGCAGAGTTTTAAATAATCCATGTAAAGTAGATGTGTCACCTTTCGTATTTCCTTGGACGTTCTTTTCTTGGATGTTAGGGTGTATCTGTGTCCTTTCTCATCAATGAGGTTACTTAGGGGGTCCAGGGCCAGGCAAAACAAGAGAGTAGAAAGGCTGTCTCCTTGGAAGATCCCGCGTCGTATCTTTACTCCTGGTATTTCAATCTTTCCTTCTGTGTGCTGTAATATCAATCTGGTATTCCATAAATCCATGGATTTCTCAATCAGCTTGATTACTTGGGAATATATCTAGTACAATTTCATGCATTGTATCATCCATGAAAGTGGTACACTATCAAAAGGTGTTTGTGTGTGTGTGTGTGTGTGTGTGTGTGTGTGTGTGTGTGTGTGTGTGTGTGTGTGTGTGTGTGTGTGTGTGTGTTCGTGTGTGCATATTCCTCATGCAATGGACTGTCAGGATAACCCAGCTATAAACTGTCATCCTGGTATTTCGTAGGCAGGGTGATTCCTCAATGTCTTTTTCTTTTTTCTTTTTTTTTTTGTATACAGAGTCGAGGCCCGTGAAAGAGCTAACATTTATCAAACAAACAAATCAAACAAACAAGTAAACAAAGTATATAAAAATGGGAGCGGTCGACAAGATGGGGAGAGAAGGGGAGGAAGCACACAAACACAACATTTGAGGGCAGGGACATCGGGAGATGTGTGGGAGGCAGAGGGCCTGGGGGGGAGGCAGGATAGGTACAAAACGCAAGGACACCAAGGACTTCCAGGAAAGAAGACAAAAGTCACCTCAAAAAAGTGGATTTGGGGTGAAATTAGCGGGGGTAGAAAAGATCAAGGTTTTGGATTGGGGAAGATAAGAGATGGTGGTGAACAGCCGTTTTAAAGACCTGGAGGGAGGAGTGGGATTGAAGAGAGTGAGGGAGTTTGTTCCAGAGGCGGGAGAAAAGAGGAATGAAGGAGTGAAGGTGAGCAGAGAGTCTTGATTTTAGCAGTTTAACCATAAGAGGGTTGCAGGCAGATCTTGTGCGACCTGCAGGAATATTTGGGGGACAGAGCCCAGAGAGAGCTGGGAGAGCAAGGCCGGAGAGGAGTCGGTAGAAGACGGAAAGACCACCAACCTGCCTGCGGTGTGTAAGTGAAAGGCCCTCGGAGATAGCGTCATCGCGGGAGATTCCAATGATTCTGAACGCTTTGGTTTCAACAGCGTGAAGACGTGCTAGGTGTGAGGCAGGAGCCACCAGCCCAGAGGGGAGAGCAGTATTACATTGAGCTGCGGATGAAAGCCTTGTATGTGGTGAGGAGCTCTGGTGTGCCAAGGAAGGACTTTGCACGATGGAGGATGCCCAGTCGGCGTATGGCTTTGGAGGCCAGCTTGGAAATGTGGTTTTCCCAGGAAAGATCATGGCAGATAGTGAGACCCAAAAGCTTGAGTGACAACTTCTTGGAGAGGATTATTCAGAAAGTAGATGGGAGGGTTGTCCAGTCGGTCTTTTCGGAGAGACATCGTAAGAGTGTGAGATTTGTCAGGATTGAAAGACATGTTCCACTTGTTTGCCCAGTCTGTGATTTTGTCCAGGTCTGCAGAGAGTGAGGAGGCTGCAGACTGCCGATCTGAGGGATGAGGAATGGAGCGGCAGAGAGTGGAGTCATCAGCAAAGAGATAGAGAGGATTTTCAAGAGAGTCAGAGAGATCATTGATGAAGACCAGAAAAAGCACAGGGCCCAGAACACTGCCTTGGGAACTCCAGCCTGAACAGGAAGAGGAGATGAGAGAAACCCATTCAGGGCCACACGTTGACTACAACGAGAGAGGAAGTCTGCCAGCCATGCGTGGAGATTTCCATGGATACCAAAGGAGCAGAGTTTAGTGAGCAGAGCAGGGTGCCAGACCGTATCGAAGGCACGTGATATGTCGAGGGAGACAGCTCTAATTTCCTGTTTGGCATTGAGGACCTCCATCCATTGTTGAGACAGCAGAAGCAGCATGTCCAGAGTAGAGTGACCTGGTCTGAAACCAAATTGATGATCAGAGATCAAGCCATTGGAGAATAGGAAAGATTTCATATCCGAAGCAATGATGGATTCCATGACTTTGCTGATAACCTTGATGTGTACCCTTGCGCCCTGACCCATTAATGCATCAATAGTGGATATTAACCTTGAAGACCTGTCTGTCAGTATTAGTTGGTGGACATTAAACTGGGCATTCTGTTTGCTAGCATTTATTGGTGGACATTAAAGACCCCATTTTGTCCTTTGTGAAGAGTAGGAGAGCTATCACTGACACCCTGAACAAATTACAAATTCCTGCCCTAACCATCATGAAGCAGCACAGACCGGAGTGCGAATCTCTTCAACAAGCAAGCAACAGCAGAACAAAGCACCACAGGTGGGTGAGCTTGGTCGTGAGCTTCATGGCCGAACCATGGGCTCAGCCAATGAGTGCAGCATGGCGACAGGAATGTACCATTGTACCAATCGGGAGATGGCACCGCCAAAGCTCATGGGGTGGTCCCCAGAACCACGCCTCCCTGAGGAACTTTGTAAGGATGAGAATTCCTGGACTTGGTACATGTCCGGGGAAAGGCAAAAAGTCCAGGTTGAGCCTCTGCGAGAACAAGAACGAGCTTCTGTGAGAAAGAACGGGTTGGTGCTGTGGTGCAGAGAGTTGACTAGCCGCGGAGTTTCCCTGGACACGCCGGCTGACACACTGACTCGCACTCTTTATCTTTTTATCCCTACTTCTAATTTGTTCACTTTGTTCATCACAGAGAGTATTCAACGATTACACCTTCGACCCGTTCAGTTCTGGGTTACTGACTTGCATTCACGATTTCCTCTGTTATACTATGAGCATTCACCCATACCGCTCCCAACATGGCGCACCACATCATTACCTCTTCTACCCCCCTCCCCCCGTTTCACATTGCGACCAACGTAAGCCCGTAGGCTTATGTCGGTGAGCATGGAGTCGACAAACAAGCCCCATCTTTTTCTTCACTCTCTGTCTATCACCCTTCCTTATCTTGTGTCTCGGAGTGTACGGGGCGCCTACATGTGTAGACACCTGCTAAGATGACTGATTAAGTGGGCGGATGTGCTTAAGGGTTAATGTCTTTCTCTTGTTAACTGTTTTCCTGTACAAACATGTCCTTTTGATCTTTATAAACTTTCCAAACTTCCCGATCATCTTTTCTCCATGGGTTAGACGATAGTGTGTTCTATAGTCAGGTCGTTCTGCCCCACCTTTCCGTTATGGTTAGTGATTAGCCAACGTCCCATTTATGATGGCACTCGGCTGTTTTGATTGACAACAGTGGGGCGTTGAGAGCACGGTTCCCCATCTGGGGTGATTGATTTGCCAGAAGGGTAAAGCAGAGTTAGACACTGGACACTGCCTAAATTAAGTATCTAAGGCTGCATTGATGGTTGCCCAGAAACCCATTGCAGTGGAGCTATGGGTAATTCCCCTCGCAACCTCTGAACCCTGAACAATACGAACGAAGAAGTAGGTTACGAAAGTTATGAAAGTTTAAATAAATAAATATTATGCAAACGAGGTTCATACAAATAATTATATTAAAAACTAGAGCAATTTCACTGCATTGCCAATATGCCTCTGTGTAGTCCCTGTCCATGACAATGGGTAGATGCACTCGTTGACTTTCCTAAAAATAAACAAGTTTGATTGAAATCCCTTCAGCTGTAACACATTTTTATCACACATGACAGGTTTCACATCGATCGGTGAAGCGGTTCCAGAGAAGGTTTTTTAAATATCGGCTTTCAAGCTAATATGGCTGCCAAACCACGTGACATAAGATATCAAAATGTACAATCTGCATATGTACAGTCGTAGCCAAAAATATTGGCACCTTTGCACTGTTTTCAAATAATGCACCATTTATTCGAGAAAATTGTTGAAATTAAAAAATCTTCTGGTATCCACAGATGTATTTATTTGGTTTGCAGTGGAACAAAACAATAAAAAGCTGAAAAATTACAAAATCTTAGCTTATTCCACACAGAAATCCTCAAATGTCCCAGACAATATTATTGGCACCTTTTAGAAGTTGTTAGAAATAATTAGATTTCAAGCAGGTGATTCTCCTTTACTTTGGAATTGAACTCACCTGTGGTGAGTTGCAGGTGCATGCAATATAACAATCACTCATTCAACCTGTTTGAATGGAGAAAAGGAGTCATTCTGATGTTTTGTGTCACTATGTGTACCGCAATGAGCATGGAGAAAAGAAAGAAAACCAGAGAATTGTCTGAGGAGGTCAGACACAAGATTGTAGCCAAGCATGGACAATCTCAAGGCTACAAGTCCATCTCCAGAGACCTTGATGTTCCTGTGTCCACCGTACGCAATGTTATCAGGAAGTTTAAGGCCCATGGCACTGTAGCCAACCTCCCTGGACGTGGCCGCAAGAGAAAACTTGATCGAAGATTGCAGCGAAGGATTGTTCGAATGGTGGAGAAAGTACCTCGATCAACTGCCAAACAGATTCAAGCTCACCTTCAGACACAAGGTACGATAGTTTCAACTCGCACCATCTGTCGCCAACTCAATGAAAGGGGGTTCTATGGTAGGAGACCCAGGAGGACCCCACTGCTGAGAGAGAGACATAAGAAATCCTGACTGGAGTTTTCCAGAACACACCTGAACAAACGGAAATCCTTCTGGGAGAATGTCCTGTGGACAGATGAGAGCAAATTAGAGCTTTTTGATAAAGCACATCATCTCTTTGTCTACAGAAAACAAAAAGAAGCTTTCAAAGAAAAGAACACCTTCCCTACAGTTAAACATGGAGGAGGTTCCGTGATGTTTTGGGGTTGCCGTGCTGCCTCTGGCACTGGGTGCCTTGAATGTGCCCATGGCATCATGAAATCAGGAGATTTACCAAGGCATTTTGGAGCACAATGTTCAACCCAGTGTCAGAAAGCTGGGTCTCTGTCAAAGGTCATGGGTCTTGCAGCAGGAAAATGACTCCAAACACACTTCAAAAAGCACCCAGCAATGGTTCAAGACAAAACGCTGGACTGTTCTGAAGTGGCCACCAATTAGTCCAGATCTAAATCCCATTGAACACCTTACCTGAGGGAGATCTGAAAACAGCAGTTGGGAGAAGGCACCCTTCAAATCTGGAAGAACTGGAGCCGTTTGTGCAAGAAGAGTGGGCCAAAGTGCCAGTAGAGAGGTGGAGGAAGCTCATTCATGGCTATAGGAAGCGCTTGACTGTAGTTATTTTGTCCAAAGTCTGTGATACCAAATATTAAGTCTCGGGTGTCAATCATTTTGTCAATGCCATTTCTTTATATTTTCTGATTTATAAGGATATATTAAGTTCTGAATCAAAAGCAAATGTTCTGTAATATTAACACTGAAATAAAGAATTGTGGAGACCAAATACTTTTGGCAATTTAAACTTATTTTAGAGAAAATTGTGAGTTATTTGAAAAAAGTGGAAGGGTGCCAATATTTTTGGCCACGACTGTATAGGTAGAAAATCATGTTTGGAAAGTTTATTGTTGATTGGATAAGGTTCGTTTCTATATTCAAAATATCTGCCAAACAACGTGACCTAGGACGGCATCATTTTCAAACTATATGCAGCAATGGTGTTAGATGACATTTGTAAAGTTTTGCATCGATAGGGTAAGTGGTTTTTGAGATATAAATATTTAATATTTTCCTTCAATCCAATATGGCTTCCACACCATGTGACTGATGATGTTTTTGTGATTAAATTTTAATCGCCATGTCTGGTCGATATCACATGTAAAGTTTTGATTCGATCACTTCGGTGGTTTGGGAGATGTTTTTTCAAAGGTTTTCGGTTAAATTCAATATGGCTGCCAAACCATGTGACCTATGATGTCATAAATTTAATATTTCAATACATATGGGTCATAAATCATGAGCATGCAATTTCACATTTTTAGGATGAGGCATTCGATGAAAACATTTTTGGCTGGTGTACCACTTCACCTATGATGTCATCATTATCATGCTTTTCCCCCCATTGGTTGACAATGTGCCAAGTTTAAAATTTTTAAATTGAGCGGTTTCCGAGAAATATTTTTTTCATAATTTGCGTTTAATCCAAGATGGCTGCCATACCACGTGATCTATGACGTCACAATTATCATAAAAACATTCCACATGGCTGTCGCTCCTACCCTGAAAGTTTTGTCTCAATTGGACATGTGGTTGCTGAGAAAAACGAGGTTTAGCCCGTACGGACGGACGGACGTACAGACGGACGGACGGACAACGGACAACCCGAAAACACAATGCGTCCGGCCACCTGCAGTTTCCAAATGAATGTCATCTCTGTGGTTTTCCAATAACAACTTCCCACAGGACACATCCATTTGTCTTAAGGAGAATGGAGTTTATTTCAAAGCGTTTGGTTCATGCAGCATAAAGATTGTTTTCAGCATCGTTAGGATTTGTCACGAGGAAAAGTTACTCGAGATGAAAATTATTAATTTACATTCAGAGCATTTTTTAAAATCCTACAGATAAAGGATGAGCTGTGAATTTATAGGGCGCAATGAAAAGATGGAGGCACTGTGTGTAAAGATGAAAGATAACGTCTAATATAAAGGTGACAACGAGGTGTAAAGGTGTAAGGAAGGGAGGTAGGCTGTACAGTTTACATGTTGCGCACGAAGTTTACACGAGGAGGAGGGGCCGGCAGGTCGCAGGTGTAACGTTGGAGAAGTTTGTAGGTGAAGGCCACGTGTGAAGTTTCTGGTGAGCGGGTGGAAGTGTAATGGAGGATTTTGTAGATGAAGGTAGACTGTCATACACCTTCTCAGCTTTCACATTACTGCGTAAATGGTAAATGTGACCGGGATTCCCCCTGTGCCATCCCCCTTGTCCCTCCCCGTCTGTGCCGCCCCTCCAGGCCCCGCCCCTTTCCCCGCCCCCAGTACTTTCATTCTCTGGATCTGCCCTCTTTCTCTTTGAGCGCCCGATGAAGTGAACGAGCTCAACGACCATTTCTTCCTGCAGTGCTCACAGGTAAGAATCGTAGCTCCGCCCACCAATCTCCGCCCCTTGCTGTTTACCTGTGCGCGTCATCCTTCTATTATTTCCCCGCGTTCTTCATTACACTTTTCTTCATAATCGATTCGGTGCCATCTCTCCTGTAAAGGTCACACTTTTTGTCACACACAAACGGTTTATGACGATGAACATTTTAACATCCATAATGGATATAATCCATCTGTGTGTTACCTGTGAAGCACCTGTGGAGTTCTCTACCGGGTTTATATGTAAAAGGTGTGCGCAGACAATGTGCGACAGATTTTTATGAGACTGGTCCGACGTGTGCGCCTCAAACCGGCCGAGGTTCTCATTCGATTACCTGCATGACAAGGGAGAGGTCATTCGACTCCAGGATCAGTACGGAGTAAAAATCCAGGTGTTGCCTTAAGGGTTAAGGTAGCTAGCTTATAGATCTTAAGATCCTCGGTTCGAGCCCCTGATTATGACGTTGAATTAACAGCAGGTGGGTTGACTCAGCCTGTCAAGCTGACTGGTACTGGGGAGGGTCGGGGCACTGCATCAGCGGCACAGCGGTGCTTCCAAAAAAACTAGATGGTATTCATAGAATACTTACCCTGCGCAGTCTTGAGAAGGACTTGGTGCAAGCCAACTCTTCTGTTTTTTTTTTTAATCCAAGAAGGCGCCTGTACCACGTGACCAATGACGTCATCATTATCATTAGAACAATTCTACAGGAGCCGCTCATATTCTGAAAATTCCGTGTTCATCGGACTAACAGCTGCAGAGGAATTTTTTTTTCATACTGATCAGATCAAGCGTTGTACTTGTCGAATTATGACGTCATAATGGAGGCACCTATGGCATCATCATTAACATATCTTATTCCCCATGGGGTGTACTTGACAATGAGCCATGTATCAATTTTTTCCATTAAGCGGTTCGGGAGATATGGAGGTGTAACGTTTTTCCAAGATGGCGTCCGTACCACGTGACCTATGACGTCATAATTATCAGCAAAAATATCTACAGGTGGAAGCGCTCCTCCGGTAAAAATTTCATGTCAATCGGACCAACGGTTGCCGAGAAAATGAATTTTTAAAATGCAGACACGGCACACGTATGCCACACGTACTTATCCGATTGCTTAACCCCGCTTTTCGCTTCGCGAGCGCAGGGTAATAGTGATGTAGTTAAGCAGGTACATGCTGCCTGCGTACGAACCACTAGTATGGCGTATAACGTATATCCATCTACAAAGTGTGTACGTATCACTTTGCTGAATGCTGTTTATTCATTTACTTTCTACAGTTTGCCTCGTACTGCATTCTTCTTTAACATCTTCAAAAAAATTAATGAAATAATTTGTTTTGATTTAAAAATATTTAAATCAATTTCAATGTATCAGTGCCATACATACTATGGAGGGTAGTTGTATACAATTATCCCTTGAGGAGACAAACGTAGGAAAAGACATTTCGGAGAGCGTGCTACCAACCGCACCGTTCGCTACCAACTGCACCTGGTCTACCACGGTCTCGAATGACCCCAACAAAGCACTATGGAGGGCTCAACCTTACCGAGCCTTCAAAGTCCGATTGATGAGATAACATCTGACACATTCAGGCCACTGGGTCGTGTTTTCATTTATTTATTATTTCCCCCATCTTTGTTAGTGTCCTGTATTTGTGACGTGTTACATGGATGATGCTTGTAGTGTTTGTATTAAACATCATGAGAAGTCGGTTGTCCTCCTAATGCCGTTTTTTTTAAATATACAGACTTGGCATTTAATATGGAATCTTTTTTTTGTGGGGGTGAACTTACTTTTCAAGATGTCTTAGAACCAAAAGTTCATTGGAATTATGTTGAAATTATTCTAGATTTTGTTAATGTGACCTTTAAAAGAAACAAAAACCACATTTGACATTTCGAAACAAATAAATTGATCCTTGAAAGTGATGCAAACTGATATCGAACTCAATTCATGGACAATACTGTGTTAAACTTCTGTACGTTTTCCAGAAGTATCTCTTTATTTTGCACATTAGCCAAATTTTTTTCAACAAAAACAAAAGTTAAATTACGACTGGGATTACGGACAGTAAAATTACAGTTCAGTACTTCGTGTAACCCCCACGAGCATTCAGGAGAGCACGTACACGTTGAGGCATGCTGTTCACGAGATTTGCCAAGGTTTGGACAGGAATCGCTTGCCATGCAGTGACAATAGCCTGCTGCAATTCACGCACAGAGGTCGGCTGCTGGTCCAAGTGGTCGATTTGACGCGTTAATTCTGCCCACAAGTTCTCTATCGGATTCATATCCGGGGACATGGCAGGCCACTCCATATGCTCTACACCACGGTCAGCAAGAAAGTGTTGGATCATGCGAGCACGATGAGGCCATGCATTGTCATCTTGGAAGACAAAGTTTCCTCGAAAGGCTACACGAGCAAATTGAAGCAATGTTTCTTCCAGAATGGCCCTGTACTTGAACTGGTTCAGGTATCCATTCAGAACAACCAGGTCAGTTTTGCCCCCTGCATGAAAAGCAGCCCAAACGGTCACCCCACCACCTCCAGCTTGGACTCTCGGCACTATACAATCTTTGTTGTAGGCTTCATGCACTTGTCTGCGCACTCGGATGCGGCCATCTTGACGATAGACCAGAAATCTAGACTCGTCACTGAAGATCACGTGATTCCAGTGTCCTGGTTGCCATTGACGGTGCTCTCTGGCCCACTGCAATCGGCGCTGGCGGTGTTGTCTGGTCAGGCGTGGCTTTCTCAGGGGGGTGCCTGGCACGATAGCCTGCTTGAACCAGTCGTTGGTTGACTCGCCTTCTGGATACAGGCACATTTGTCAGTTGCTGCCACTCAGCCCTAAGCCGATTAGCTGACTTGGTACGGCCATTGCGGACTAACCGGTGCAGCTGGTGATCATCCCTCCTTGTGGTTCTGCGGGGACGTCCTGGCCTCGGTATTGGAGTAGGGACACCCCTCTGAGCATTTCGTTTCAGGATCTTTGACACCTGACCTTGAGTGATGCCATACTGCCGAGCAATAGCACGCTGTTTCATGCCGTAATTTCGTAAAGCCACCACTCCATGACAAACAGCATTGTCGAGTTGACGGTCCATCTCCAGAGGAAGCGGCAATAACTTTTGGAGACATGCAGCAGTTGTTTTCCACTAATATAGAACGCAACAACCCTTGTATACCCGACTGTGAAGCCAATCATCAAATGCACCCGTCCGTACATTTTGCCACGCCACCTGTTGTTGACTTCTTGCTGCGACAGACAATCAGTGACATGGTTCTTTTAACAAATAAATCACCAAAGTGTAAAAGAAACTCACCAGATTGATATACTGAGTTAAGAAAGTAAACCCAAGTCAAGAAAAAAAAAATATTCCATATTAAATGCCAAGTCTGTGTATATATATATATATATCTATATATATAAAGTAGAGTTGGCCTCTGTGTCTGTATCCTGATCTATCTACGATCTCTAAGATCTCGAGAACCCGTGGACGGATTTGCGAGCGGAAAGTACTGTTCGACTCGGGATGGTCCCAGGAATGTCACGGAGACATAAACATTTAAAAATTTTCGGGTTTTAAAATTAGCGTATTATTAGCACTAGCAGAAGAGAGAGGGATTCGAAGGGAGGGAGCGCAGCGCTTCTAGCGCTTCTGACTACAGCACACCTTAAAATTAAAAAAACTTCGGGTTTTAAAATTAGTGTGTTACGCGTAATTAGCGCTAGCAGAAGAGGGAGGGAATCTAAGGGAGGGAGCGCAGTGCTCCCTCCAGCGCTTCTGTTAGCGTAATTAGCGTATTTCGGAACGTTAATTTTTCAACTTCATTATTCGGAATCAGTACGTCCCAGAGAACCTTCGTAACGTTAATTTTTCAACTTCATCCGATTGACATGGGACCAACGGCATGTGACAAAGAGTGAAACATACAGGCTACATTTATTTGACGACAATGAGTTCCGACTTCCGACCTCGGTGGGATGACAGGCTGAGTCAACCCCCCTGGTGTGAAGGGGGAGGAGGAGGGGAGGGGGAAGGGGAGGGGAACGAGGGGGAAGGGGATGGGAGGGGGGAGGGGGGGGGGGGAAGGGGGGAGGGGAGGGGGGGAGGGGAAAGGGGGGGGAGGGGGAGGGGAGGGGCCCTTCTTCCCCTGGGCACCCCCGCACCCTTCCCTCCCCCCTTCCCCTCCC
The DNA here is from genome assembly GCF_964187855.1 of Myxine glutinosa. Classification (NCBI taxonomy): domain Eukaryota; kingdom Metazoa; phylum Chordata; class Myxini; order Myxiniformes; family Myxinidae; genus Myxine; species Myxine glutinosa. The sequence continues at coordinate 28,301,376 of NC_136268.1, read as the reverse complement.
CCCTCCCCCCCCTTCCCCCTCCCCCCCCATTCCCCTCCCCTCCTCTTCCCCCTCCCCTCCTCCTCCCACTCCCGTGCAAAGCCGGGTACCTCTGCTAGTATATATATATATATATATATATATATATATATATATAACCTTCTGCCACTGATATGAAGGTGGATGGAGGTTGTTTTCACCCCTGTTTGTCTGTCTGTGTGTCTGTCTCTGAGCAGGATATCTCAAAAAGTTATGGAAGGATTTGGACAAAACCTGGCAGACAGGTTGGGTGTGTAACAAGCACGAACCGATTTGAATCCGGATCCGGCCTATCGGTGAGATACAAAAGGTAACATGTTCAGCCATATTTTCTAACATGTTTTCTAAAAGGTAACATGTTTTCTCGATGATGCTCAGGAAATTTCATCTTCATCAGATGAAGTTTTGTACTTGTCGAATTATGACGTCATACCGGAGGCACCTATGACATGATCATTAACATATTTTATTCCCCATGGAGAGTTGTTTACAATTTTTATTATTTTATTTTTTATTTTTTTTGTTTACTGAATCGAGGCTCGTGAAAGAGCTAACATTTATTTCACAAACAAATCAACCAGACAAACAAAATATACAAAAAGAGGGCGCGGAAGACAAGATGGGGAGAGAAGGGGAAGCACACAACCACAACATTTGAGAGCAGGGAGAAGTGTGGGAGGGAGAGGACTTGGGGGCAGGAGGCGTGGGAAGGGGAGGGGGGGGGGGGGGGGTAGGGGAGAGGTATAAAACACAAGGGGAATGAAATTAGCCATGTCTCAATTTTTTCTTTCTTTCGGTGATATCGAGGTGCAAAGATTTTCGGTTTTTCCAAGATGGCGGCCGAAACACGTGACCTATGACGTCATTAAAAATTTCTCCACTAATTTCCGGCAAGTAACACTAAGAACTAAGAATCTATTCCGGCAAGTAACAAGTACACCCGCTCACTACAGGAGCTGCAAAAAGGGTAATTCCTCTTTGGGGTATGTATATTACAGTCGATCTATGGTCGGGTCTCAAGAACATTGGGTGTGTGTTCATTTACCAAGGTTCTTGTGGAGAGATCGCCAAGTGGTTTAAACATTCGAGCAAGCACTCCATTCAAAACCCTTAAGGAACGGCTGGCTTGGCAAGCGCTAGCTAGCTGCTTGGTAAATGAGTACACCTCCACTCTTGTGGGTTATATAGATTACAGTAGATCTTCCCTCAGTTCTGTAAGTAAAACCTACCTCACGGATGTCGGGATTCCTCCAAATTTCTTTGTTTAACGTTATAAACAGCATTAGCGACTGTTTAGAAAGCTAATCATGTGTGTTTGTGGTTTATAATATTTTACAAGCCCGGCTAGGCCTCTGTTAGACTTTTGCTCTTGTTTTCCCTTTAGCTAAGGATTTCCGTAAGGGATGTTGCATAAACAACCCTAAGGCAATTCCTCCGCTAAGCATTTCCTTGAGGTTAAGGAAACCCTTCGGAGTCGTTGCTATACCAGGCAACCAATCAGATTAGGGATAGGAAGAGATGGCCAAAAGCAAGAACACGGAATGAACACGTGATTTTAAATGACTTTGTTATATGTTGCATGGGGAACTGTAAAGTATCTCAACAAACTGCGATCAATTGTCGTACGCGTTTATTCACTCTGCCGATCAAGGCCCGATTCACAGCAGCGCCATCCGAGCTCTGGCGTAGGGATACAACCCGGTCCCGGTGTAGGGATACAACGGTGAACATTTGCACTGCATACATGACATCCTCCCCTTTAAGTCCAAAATTACCAAGAGCAATATGTGCTAGATTTCCAGAATTGACATTTCAAAAGCAACATTTCCAAAACATGTGAAAATATGTGTGCAAACGGTTATGAGAATAATGAAAATACGTGAAAATAGAACATGTGTCAACGTGAAAAAAAAAACATCTTCAAAGATTCAACTGGTCGGGTGCTTTTCTCTCACGCATTGAGCGTCGCGGTGTACCAGTGGATACAGAGTCCGAGGTGATTCCTTTGGGTCGCGGTGTACCAGTGGATACAGAGTCCGAGGTGATTCCTTTGGTCTCCACGAAGGGTGTAGCGTTTGCAGAGGTTTTCGGGGCATCCGAGCCGGCTGGAGCGGCCACGACGATCTCCGGCAGTGGCGGGTCGAACTGTTGTCCTGACTGTGACGATGCTACAGGCTCCATCGACTCACAGTGACGGTAGGTTATGTGGTCCTGATGTCGACGAATTTCGCGGCCGTCCTGCAGGCGAATCACACTGGACAGTGGACCTGGCTTCTCGATGATGTCTCCCGGTAGCCACGTCGCACCTGCACCAAAATTTCGGGCAAACACTGGATCTCCAATGTTGATACATCGACTGTTGGACGTCTTATCGTGCACCAACTTTTGATTAAGCTGGCTCTGATAAACATTTGATGATATGTCTGGTTTGAGATTGTCAAGTGTCGATCTCAAGTGTCGTTTCATCAATAACTCAGACGGAGCTGCACCGGTTTTTGATTGTGGCGTGATGCGGTATTTGAACAGGAGACGAGACAGCTTTGTTTCCAGGGTTCCCTCCTGAAGTTTCTGCAATCCGGATTTGATGATTCCCACGGATCGTTCGGCCAAGCCATTTGAAGCCTGGTGATGTGGGCTGACAAACTTATGTTTGATGCCGTTCCGACGTGTGAACTTGGCAAACTCGGTACTGGAAAAACACGAACCGTTATCACTCACGATCATCCTGGGCAGACCATGAGTGGCGAAACAACAGCGTCTGAGTCTTTCGATGACAATGGCTGACGTAGTACCACGCGTCACATAGGCATCAATCCATTTTGTGTGCGCGTCCGTAATTATTAGAATCATGCTGCCGTTAATAGGCCCGGCATAATCGAGATGTAGGCGATGCCACGGTTCGCTGGGCCATTCCCAGGGATGCAGTGGCGCTTTCGCAGGTGTATTCCGGGTGCTCTGGCAGGGGTAACAATGTCGAACATGATGTTCGATATCAGCATCAAGATTCGGCCACCACACATAGTTTCTGGCGAGTGACTTCATCTTCACAATCCCGGGGTGACAGTCATGGATTTCATCCATGACCCTGGAACGCAGATTTTTCGGGATCACGACACGACATCCCCAGAGTAGGCAACCATTTTCCACGCTGAGTTCGTTTTTACGTGCTTTAAAAGCCGCAAAATCTGGGTCACCCTCAGGTAGCAAATGCCATCCAAGCTGTACAGCCTGGACAGTTCTGGACAGAACGGGGTCTCGTCGAGTATGAGTGCGGATCTGGCCGGAATCGACAGCACAATCTTCCAGATGATCCATCAGTGCGATAATGGATCCTGGTGTAGGCGAATCATCAACGGATTCTGGAAGGGGTAACCGACTCATGGCATCTGCATTTGTGATAGACGAACCGGGCTTATAACATATGGTGTAGTCATAAGCAGCGAGAAACAGGGACCAGCGGATGATCCTGGGCGGTAGTGTGTCAGATGTCGCCTTAGTTGGACCAAACAGACTGATCAGCGGCTTGTGATCAGTGCGAATCGTGAAATGATGTCCAAGAAGGTACTGGCGAAATTTGCCGACGCCGAAAACGATTCCCAATCCTTCCTTGTCAAGTTGGGAATAGTTTTTCTCTGCCGGGGACAACGTTCTGGATGCAAATGCAACCGGTCTTTCCGTACCATCAGGCATCACGTGCGATAATACACTCCCCACTCCATACCGACAGGCATCGCATGTCAGCACAAGATCCTTCTCTGGATCAAAATGAACGAGAACATTGGACGATTTGAGCAGATCCTTAGAGGTCTGGAATGCTGATTGTTAAGTAGACCCCCAGCTCCAGGAGACTCCTTTCCTCAAAAGCCGATAAAGGGGGCCCAAAACGTCTGTCACATTCGGGATGTAACGACCATAGAACTGAAGCAAACCGAGGTATGACTTCAATTCGGTCACATCTCGTGGAGAAGGAGCATCCTTGATAGCTCGGACTTTCTCATCTGTCGGGTGTAGACCCTCGGCATCAATCGTATGACCCAGGTACGTGACTGATGGCACCATAAACTTGCACTTGTCTCGACGCAAACGTAGGCCGGAGTCCGAAATCTTCTTCAGAACTCTCTCCAGGTTCTGTAGATGTTCCGCGTCCGTACGACCAGTAACCAGAATATCATCCTGGTAACAAACGACGTTGCGTTCGGCGGCAAACAAACTGTCCATGACACGCTGATAAATTCCAGGTGCAGATTTCACTCCAAAACTAAGTCGGTGGTACCTATACAACCCACGATGCGTGTTGATGGTAAGATACTGTTTCGAATTCTCGTCCAAGCAGAGCTGTAGATAGGCGGATTTGAGATCGAGTTTCGTAAAAGTCTTGCCTCCCGTGAGACGAGCATAGAGGTCTTCGATCCTCGGGATTGGATATTTATCCAATGAAGAACACCTGTTCACGGTCATTTTATAATCTCCACATATGCGGATGGACTGGTCCGATTTTATGACCGGAACGATGGGCGCCGCCCATTCGGCATACTGGATTTGCTCGATGATCCCCAGATTTTCAAGATGATCCAGTTCCTTGTCAATCCGCTCACGCAGGGCGAAAGGGACTGGGCGAGCCCTGCAAAATATAGGATTGGCATCCCGGTCAACCCTGAGTTTAGCCGTATGTCCTTTCAAGGTTCCAAGCTCATCCTTGAAGACATCCGGGTACGTATCCAGCACATTTTTGAGTGTGTATGCTGCGGTAGGAGAAACGTTGGCTGCCCGGAGTTGATGAATGCTTTCCCACTTCAGTCGAATTATGCTCAACCAGTTCCTGCCGAGTAAGGAAGGGCCCTTTCCAGGAATGACGATCAGGGGTAGGTGAAACTCACGGTTATCGTAGCCCACCGTGACATCACATGTACCGCAGGGAACAATCTTCTCACCTGTATAGGTGGAGAGTCCATAGGTAGTAGGTTTCAGATGGGGTCGGTCAGCATCACTCCACAGGTTTGTGAAAACAGCATGGCTGATGAGCGAGACGGCCGCACCAGTGTCGACCTCCATTTGCAATGGTCGATTGTTGACGACAACATTGGCAAGAAGAGGGTCCCGCCTATGGTGAGAATCAATATGAAGCAGGTCATACGATTCTGAGTTGTCGGAAACAGAGCTCACCTGGTCAAGCTCGGGTTCCTCCGAACCGATAAACTGATGAATCTTGTCAGCAGCTTTTCCTTTTCCCGATTTGCGAGTGATGCAAGCTGGAGCAATATGGCCAGTTTTCGAACAGAAATGGCAGGTGGCATCTTTGAACCGACACGTCTCCGGAGGGTGCTTTCCATTGCACCGAAAACAGTTGTTGTGGGTTTGAGACTGCACTGGCTTCTGACGAGGAGCCTTGTTCCAACGTTGTGGCTGAACATGATCCAACCGATTCACAGCAAGGCTGGTACTAGATGAGCGAGTGGCACCGATGCTTGTAGCGTTGCGTTCAGCACTTTCCATGGAAATGGCGGTGTCTCTGGCATTTTGGAACGTCAGTCTTCTCTCAGCAAGCAGGCGTCTACGAGTGCGGTCATCGGACATGCCAACCACCAGCAAATCACGAAGCATGTCATCGATCGTGTCCCCAAACTCACACAGATGTGACAGTTTTTTTGAGGTGTGCAATGAAGTCTGCGATCGACTGACCTTGCTGCTGTCTGCACATGTAAAAATTAAACCGACACAGGATGACTGAAGGAGATGGGTTGCAATGTTCCTTCAAAGCGGCCTTGAGCTCTGCATACGTGAGCTCCTGGATTGTCCGAGGCCGAATCAGGTTTTTAACGAGTGTGAACGTCTCACCTCCGCAAACGGACAGGAAGACGGCCTTCATCCGGCCTTCGGTCGCGATGCCGTTCGCCTCGAAGTAGAAAGCCAACCGCTCAGAATACGTGTCAAAATCCCCCTCATGAGGGTCGAATTCATCGATATGGCCGAAAGATGTCATGGTCTAGATGTTTATCCTCGTCGCCATGTAAAGTATCTCGACAAACTGCGATCAATTGTCGTACGCGTTTATTCACTCTGCCGATCAAGGCCCAAGCCCAATTCACAGCAGCGCCATCCGAGCTCTGGCGTAGGGATACAACCCGGTCCCGGTGTAGGGATACAACGGTGAACATTTGCACTGCATACATGACAGGAACACATGATTTTAATTGATGCTTGTTATATGTTGCATGGGGAACACATGATTTTAAATGACGTTTGTTATATGTTGCATGGGAAACACATGATGTTAAATGATGCGTGTTATACGTTGGATGGGGAACACACGATTTTAAATGGCACTTGTTATATGTTGCATGGGGAACACATGATTTTAATTGATGCTTGTTATATGTTGCATGGGGAACACATGATTTTAAATGGCACTTGTTATATGTTGCATGGGGAACACATGATTTTAATTGATGCTTGTTATATGTTGCATGGGGAACTAATGATTTTAAATGACACTTGTTATATGTTGCATGGGAAACACATGATGTCAAATGATGCGTGTTATATGTTGCATGGGGAACACACGATTTTAATTGATGCTTGTTATATGTTGCATGGGGAACACATGATTTTAAATGGCACTTGTTATATGTTGCATGGGTAACACATGATTTTAATTGATGCTTGTTATATGCTGCATGGGGAACACATAATTTTAAATGGCACTTGTTATATGTTGCATGGGGAACACATGATTTTATTTGATGCTTGTTATATGTTGCATGGGGAACTAATGATTTTAAATGACACTTGTTATATGTTGCATGGGAAACACATGATGTCAAATGATGCGTGTTATATGTTGCATGGGGAACACACGATTTTAAATGGCACTTGTTATAGGTTGGATGGGGAACACATGATTTTAATTGATGCTTGTTATATGTTGCATGGGAAACACACGATTTTAAATGGCACTTGTTGTATGTTGCATGGGGAACACATGATTTTAATTGATGCTTGTTATATGTTGCATGGGGAACACATGATTTTAAATGACGCTTGTTATATGTTGCATGGGAAACACATGATGTTAAATGATGCGTGTTATATGTTGCAAGGGGGACATACGATTTTAAATGGCACTTGTTATATGTTGCATGGGGAACACATGATTTTAATTGATGCTTGTTATATGTTGCATGGGGAACACGTAATTTTAAATGACGCTTGTTATATGTTGCATGGGAAACACATGTTGTTGAATGATGCGTGTTATATGTTGCAAGGGGAACATATGATTTTAAATGGCGCTTGTTATAAGTTGCATGGGGAACACATGATTTTAATTGATGCTTGTTATATGTTGCAAGGGGAACACATGATTTTAATTAATGCTTGTTATATGTTGCATGGGGAACACATGATTTTAAATGACGCTTGTTATATGTTGCATGGGGAACACGTGATTTTAAATGATGCTTGTTATATGTTGCATGGGGAACACATGATTTTAAATGACGCTTGTTATATGTTGCATGGGGAACACGTGATTTTAAATGGCGCTTGTTATATGTTGCATGTGGAACACGTGATTTTAAATTACGCTTGTTATGTATTACTTGGGGAGCACATGATTTAAATGATGCTTGCTATATGTTGCATGGGGAACATACGATTTAAAAGATGCTGGTTATATGTTGCATGGGGAACACATGATTTTACATGACGCATTTTATATGTTGCATGGGGAACACACGATTTTAAATGACAATTGTTACCCTCACCAGAGGAGAGGGTATTGCATTTGAGTCCGTTTGTTTGTCTGTTTGTTACTTGCCGGAATAGGTTCCGGCAAGTATCTTGGTTGGTTGGTTTGTCTGTCTGTCCGTCTTCTGTCTGTTTGTGCGCAGTACTACGTCTACATCGTTGCACATAGCATCGCCATACTATACACACATATTTGCCTTGCCTTGGAATAGACTGAGCCCAATTTTTTACTCTCTAGGCCCAAGGTCAAGCTCAAGGTCCCCCAAAACGTGAAATCAGGGGGGTCGAGTTTTCATTTAAAATATATTTCAAACCACTATAACTCTAAAAGTACAAGAGATATGCATACACTTGCTGTTACTGACATATAGGAAGTCACATACGACATTTCATTTGGCACCATGACCTTTGACCTTGAATGACCTTGAAAGGTCAAACTCAAGGTCAAAAATGTTTGTTTTTTTACTAATAACTCTGTCAAACATTATCCGATTCCTTTCTAACCAACACCAAAATGTTCGTTATTCAATTCCCGAAAAATACCATGTGGCATAAAATGGTCAAAAATGCTTACGTAGTTTTAATGATTTTTTTCGGTCAAAGGTGAGGGGCCAAGTTTTCATTGAAAATATATTTCAAACCACTATAACTCTGAAAGGACAAGAGATATGCATACACTTACTCCGTTACCTTCCATTGCTTAGCGTATATACATGTATAGATTTCCCGCCATTTTGATCCAAAATGGCCGATAAAAAAGTACATTCCGGCAAGTCCTCGGTCTCTGACCAATTTTTCATAATTTAAAATGTCAGTCGGTGCAGTCAGCCGTCGTAATAACATCATAGACGTAATGACGTAACGGACACAAAACTGAGATATTTTAACTTCCAGTACGTTTGCAGTCACTACGAAGGGATTAGTGTTACGATTAGATTTACTACAATATTAACGTTACGTTATCATTATTGCGAAAATGATATTACCATAAAAAAAACCGAGGTGAATTCTCTACTTCCTCGGTTATTAATATTAGTGCCGAACACCGCTTAGATCATTGATCATGAACCATACACCGCTTCAATCCATCAACTTTCCATTCACGACATTGGGATTAAAGTATTATGGTTATATTGACTAGTATCTTATTAATATTATATTACGAAAACGATAGTACTGAAACGATACACTACTGTATTAAGAAACCTGGGCTTAAATTGTCTGAAGCGGTCCGAAGATGACTCCTAACGCATATGGCCTACACATACCGTATTGTTGGAAGAGATGTAACGCTGATGCTTTCGATATTTCATAGTCATTTTAACAATCGGTTTGTTTGTGTTTCACACTAAATGAAAAACGGAAAGGTAGAGCATGGCGATTGTGATACATGACAGGTTCGAAGATATGTTTGGCGTGAACGGCATATGAATCAACATGGCGACATGTGGAGAGTCAGTAGCCGCACCACCGTAATGACATCAGACGTAATCACATCACCCTGTCATGTGACCAGATTCTCAGCTCTGATTGGTATACGTTTAAGGGGACATATATACATACATACATAGATACATACATACATGTGGACGGACACACACTGTTCTAGACGGCTCTGTCCAACGGGCTACGCTGTAAAAACTACCTTAAGGTAAATCTTTCCTTAACCCATAAAGCACATGGAGCCACAATCGTGGTCGATATTTGAGTATGCAAATCTAATTGGCTTGTTCTTGTTGTCCACCAAACTCATCTACCAAGTTTTGTCATAAGTCGTCCACAACTTTTTGAAATATCATGCATCGGTTTTCTTGGTCGGAAATATCATCGGTCTTGGCCCTAAATCACTCATTGGTGAAGAATCACTTTTAAAAAATTTAAATCTTGGATGCGGATCCGTATTCTGATCTTCACAAAAATCAAATCGATTCGTCCTTGAAATCAAAATCGATTCAAATTGAAATCGATTCAAATGAAGATTGACACCCAACCTGTCCTCCAAGTTTCGTTTGAATCCGTCCATAACTTTTTGAGACATCGTGCTATATATCATTTCCCCCTATCTCTAAATGGTGAAGAATCACTTTAAAAATTGTCTCATCTGGATTTGGATCTTCACTAAGATTGAATGAATTCTTCCTTGTCAAACACCCAATCTGTCCCCCAAGTTTCATTAAAATTAGGCCATAACTTTGTGAGATATCATGTTATATATCGTTTTATCCCCATCACACAATGGTGAAGAATCACTTAAATAATTATTGTGTCCGGATCCAGATCTTCACCAAAATCGAATTATTTCATCTTTGTCACATACCCAACTTCTCCATAAAATTTCGTCCAAATCCATCCACAACTTTTTAAGATATCATGTTCATAGACATTTAGTGGCGGAGGTAATAAATGATTTGAGGTGATCTCGGAATAATGTTTAATATAATGAAGGGAATTAATTAAATATATGCAGGAAAGCATTTTTTTTTCTACTTCAGGTCAGCAGATCTCTGATTATTGATGAATCAAGATTGACTGCTGGGTTTACTTCAGGTCAGCAGATCTCCGATTATTATTGATGAATTAAGATTGACTGCTGGGTTTACTTCAGGTCAGCGGACCTCTGATTATTGATGAATCAAGATTGACTGCTGGGTTTACTTCAGGTCAGCAGATCTCCGATTATTGATGAATGAAGATTGACTGCTGGGTTTACTTCAGGTCAGCAGACCTCTGATATTATTGATGAATGAAGATTGACTGCTGGGTTTACTTCAGGTCAGCAGATCTCTGATTATTGATGAATCAAGATTGACTGCTGGGTTTACTTCAGGTCAGCAGATCTCCGATTATTGATGAATCAAGATTGACTGCTGGGTTTACTTCAGGTCAGCAGATCTCCGATTATTGATGAATCAAGATTGACTGCTGGGTTTACTTCAGGTCAGCAGACCTCTGATTATTATTGATGAATCAAGATTGACTGCTGGGTTTACTTCAGGTCAGCAGATCTCCGATTATTGATGAATCAAGATTGACTGCTGGGTTTACTTCAGGTCAGCAGACCTCTGATTAATTATTATTGATGAATCAAGATTGACTGCTGGGTTTACTTCAGGTCAGCAGATCTCTGATTAATTGATGAATCAAGATTGACTGCTGGGTTTACTTCAGGTCAGCGGACCTCTGATTATTGATGAATCAAGATTGACTGCTGGGTTTACTTCAGGTCAGCAGATCTCCGATTATTATTGATGAATTAAGATTGACTGCTGGGTTTACTTCAGGTCAGCAGATCTCCGATTATTATTGATAAATTAAGATTGACTGCTGGGTTTACTTCAGGTCAGCAGACCTCTGATATTATTGATGAATCAAGACTGACTGCTGGGTTTACTTCAGGTCAGGAGATCTCTGATTATTGATGAATCAAGATTGACTGCTGGGTTTACTTCAGGTCAGCGGACCTCTGATTATTGATGAATCAAGATTGACTGCTGGGTTTACTTCAGGTCAGCAGATCTCTGATTATTGATGAATCAAGATTGACTGCTGGGTTTACTTCAGGTCAGCGGACCTCTGATTATTGATGAATCAAGATTGACTGCTGGGTTTACTTCAGGTCAGCAGACCTCTGATTAATTGATGAATCAAGATTGACTGCTGGGTTTACTTCAGGTCAGCAGATCTCCGATTATTATTGATGAATTAAGATTGACTGCTGGGTTTACTTCAGGTCAGCAGACCTCTGATATTATTGATGAATCAAGATTGACTGCTGGGTTGACTTCAGGTCAGCAGACCTCTGATTATTGATGAATCAAGATTGACTGCTGGGTTTACTTCAGGTCAGCAGATCTCTGATTAATTGATGAATCAAGATTGACTGCTGGGTTTACTTCAGGTCAGCAGACCTCTGATTATTGATGAATTAAGATTGACTGCGGGGTTTACTTCAGGTCAGCAGATCTCCGATTATTGATGAATCAAGATTGACTGCTAGGTTTACTTCAGGTCAGCAGATCTCTGATTATTGATGAATCAAGATTGACTGCTGGGTTTACTTCAGGTCAGCGGACCTCTGATTATTGATGAATCAATATTGACTGCTGGGTTTACTTCAGGTCAGCAGATCTCTGATTATTGATGAATCAAGATTGACTGCTGGGTTTACTTCAGGTCAGCGGACCTCTGATTAATTGATGAATCAAGATTGACTGCTGGGTTTACTTCAGGTCAGCAGATCTCTGATTATTGATGAATCAAGATTGACTGCTGGGTTTACTTCAGGTCAGTGGACCTCTGATTATTGATGAATCAAGATTGACTGCTGGGTTTACTTCAGGTCAGCAGATCGCTGATTGATGAATCAAGATTGACTGCTGGGTTTACTTCAGGTCAGCGGACCTCTGATTATTGATGAATCAAGTTTGACTGCTGGGTTTACTTCAGGTCAGCAGACCTCTGATTATTGATGAATCAAGATTGACTGCTGGGTTTACTTCAGGTCAGCAGATCTCCGATTATTATTGATGAATTAAGATTGACTGCTGGGTTTACTTCAGGTCAGCAGACCTCTGATATTATTGATGAATCAAGATTGACTGCTGGGTTTACTTCAGGTCAGCAGACCTCTGATTATTGATGAATCAAGATTGACTGCTGGGTTTACTTCAGGTCAGCAGATCTCTGATTATTGATGAATCAAGATTGACTGCTGGGTTTACTTCAGGTCAGCAGACCTCTGATTATTGATGAATTAAGATTGACTGCTGGGTTTACTTCAGGTCAGCAGATCTCTGATTATTGATGAATCAAGATTGACTGCTGGGTTTACTTCAGGTCAGCGGACCTCTGATTATTGATGAAACAAGATTGACTGCTGGGTTTACTTCAGGTCAGCAGATCTCTGATTATTGATGAATCAAGATTGACTGCTGGGTTTACTTCAGGTCAGCGGACCTCTGATTATTGATGAATCAAGATTGACTGCTGGGTTTACTTCAGGTCAGCAGATCTCTGATTATTGATGAATCAAGATTGACTGCTGGGTTTACTTCAGGTCAGTGGACCTCTGATTATTGATGAATCAAGATTGACTGCTGGGTTTACTTCAGGTCAGCAGATCTCTGATTTATTGATGAATCAAGATTGACTGCTGGGTTTACTTCAGGTCAGCGGACCTCTGATTATTGATGAATCAAGATTGACTGCTGGGTTTACTTCAGGTCAGCAGATCTCTGATTATTGACGAATCAAGATTGACTGCTGGGTTTACTTCAGGTCAGCAGATCTCTGATTATTGATGAATCAAGATTGACTGCTGGGTTTACTTCAGGTCAGTGGACCTCTGATTATTGATGAATCAAGATTGACTGCTGGGTTTACTTCAGGTCAGCAGATCGCTGATTATTGATGAATCAAGATTGACTGCTGGGTTTACTTCAGGTCAGCGGACCTCTGATTATTGATGAATCAAGTTTGACTGCTGGGTTTACTTCAGGTCAGCAGACCTCTGATTATTGATGAATCAAGATTGACTGCTGGGTTTACTTCAGGTCAGCAGATCTCCGATTATTATTGATGAATTAAGATTGACTGCTGGGTTTACTTCAGGTCAGCAGACCTCTGATATTATTGATGAATCAAGATTGACTGCTGGGTTTACTTCAGGTCAGGAGATCTCTGATTATTGATGAATCAAGATTGACTGCTGGGTTTACTTCAGGTCAGCGGACCTCTGATTATTGATGAATCAAGATTGACTGCTGGGTTTACTTCAGGTCAGCGGACCTCTGATTATTGATGAATCAAGATTGACTGCTGGGTTTACTTCAGGTCAGCAGATCTCCGATTATTATTGATGAATTAAGATTGACTGCTGGGTTTACTTCAGGTCAGCAGACCTCTGATATTATTGATGAATCAAGATTGACTGCTGGGTTTACTTCAGGTCAGCAGATCTCCAATTATTATTGATGAATTAAGATTGACTGCTGGGTTTACTTCAGGTCAGCAGACCTCTGATATTATTGATGAATCAAGACTGACTGCTGGGTTTACTTCAGGTCAGGAGATCTCTGATTATTGATGAATCAAGATTGACTGCTGGGTTTACTTCAGGTCAGCGGACCTCTGATTATTGATGAATCAAGATTGACTGCTGGGTTTACTTCAGGTCAGCAGATCTCTGATTATTGATGAATCAAGATTGACTGCTGGGTTTACTTCAGGTCAGCGGACCTCTGATTATTGATGAATCAAGATTGACTGCTGGGTTTACTTCAGGTCAGCAGACCTCTGATTATTGATGAATCAAGATTGACTGCTGGGTTTACTTCAGGTCAGCAGATCTCCGATTATTATTGATGAATTAAGATTGACTGCTGGGTTTACTTCAGGTCAGCAGACCTCTGATATTATTGATGAATCAAGATTGACTGCTGGGTTGACTTCAGGTCAGCAGACCTCTGATTATTGATGAATCAAGATTGACTGCTGGGTTTACTTCAGGTCAGCAGATCTCTGATTATTGATGAATCAAGATTGACTGCTGGGTTTACTTCAGGTCAGCAGACCTCTGATTATTGATGAATTAAGATTGACTGCGGGGTTTACTTCAGGTCAGCAGATCTCCAATTATTGATGAATCAAGATTGACTGCTAGGTTTACTTCAGGTCAGCAGATCTCTGATTATTGATGAATCAAGATTGACTGCTGGGTTTACTTCAGGTCAGCGGACCTCTGATTATTGATGAATCAAGATTGAATGCTGGGTTTACTTCAGGTCAGCAGATCTCTGATTATTGATGAATCAAGATTGACTGCTGGGTTTACTTCAGGTCAGCGGACCTCTGATTATTGATGAATCAAGATTGACTGCTGGGTTTACTTCAGGTCAGCAGATCTCTGATTATTGATGAATCAAGATTGACTGCTGGGTTTACTTCAGGTCAGTGGACCTCTGATTATTGATGAATCAAGATTGACTGCTGGGTTTACTTCAGGTCAGCAGATCGCTGATTGATGAATCAAGATTGACTGCTGGGTTTACTTCAGGTCAGCGGACCTCTGATTATTGATGAATCAAGTTTGACTGCTGGGTTTACTTCAGGTCAGCAGACCTCTGATTATTGATGAATCAAGATTGACTGCTGGGTTTACTTCAGGTCAGCAGATCTCCGATTATTATTGATGAATTAAGATTGACTGCTGGGTTTACTTCAGGTCAGCAGACCTCTGATATTATTGATGAATCAAGATTGACTGCTGGGTTTACTTCAGGTCAGCAGACCTCTGATTATTGATGAATCAAGATTGACTGCTGGGTTTACTTCAGGTCAGCAGATCTCTGATTATTGATGAATCAAGATTGACTGCTGGGTTTACTTCAGGTCAGCAGACCTCTGATTAATTGATGAATTAAGATTGACTGCTGGGTTTACTTCAGGTCAGCAGATCTCTGATTATTGATGAATCAAGATTGACTGCTGGGTTTACTTCAGGTCAGCGGACCTCTGATTATTGATGAAACAAGATTGACTGCTGGGTTTACTTCAGGTCAGCAGATCTCTGATTATTGATGAATCAAGATTGACTGCTGGGTTTACTTCAGGTCAGCGGACCTCTGATTATTGATGAATCAAGATTGACTGCTGGGTTTACTTCAGGTCAGCAGATCTCTGATTATTGATGAATCAAGATTGACTGCTGGGTTTACTTCAGGTCAGTGGACCTCTGATTATTGATGAATCAAGATTGACTGCTGGGTTTACTTCAGGTCAGCAGATCTCTGATTATTGATGAATCAAGATTGACTGCTGGGTTTACTTCAGGTCAGCGGACCTCTGATTATTGATGAATCAAGATTGACTGCTGGGTTTACTTCAGGTCAGCAGATCTCTGATTATTGATGAATCAAGATTGACTGCTGGGTTTACTTCAGGTCAGCAGATCTCTGATTATTGATGAATCAAGATTGACTGCTGGGTTTACTTCAGGTCAGTGGACCTCTGATTATTGATGAATCAAGATTGACTGCTGGGTTTACTTCAGGTCAGCAGATCGCTGATTATTGATGAATCAAGATTGACTGCTGGGTTTACTTCAGGTCAGCGGACCTCTGATTATTGATGAATCAAGTTTGACTGCTGGGTTTACTTCAGGTCAGCAGACCTCTGATTATTGATGAATCAAGATTGACTGCTGGGTTTACTTCAGGTCAGCAGATCTCCGATTATTATTGATGAATTAAGATTGACTGCTGGGTTTACTTCAGGTCAGCAGACCTCTGATATTATTGATGAATCAAGATTGACTGCTGGGTTTACTTCAGGTCAGCAGACCTCTGATTATTGATGAATCAAGATTGACTGCTGGGTTTACTTCAGGTCAGCAGACCTCTGATTATTGATGAATTAAGTTTGACTGCTGGGTTTACTTCAGGTCAGCAGATCTCTGATTATTGATGAATCAAGATTGACTGCTGGGTTTACTTCAGGTCAGCGGACCTCTGATTATTGATGAAACAAGATTGACTGCTGGGTTTACTTCAGGTCAGCAGATCTCTGATTAATTGATGAATCAAGATTGACTGCTGGGTTTACTTCAGGTCAGCGGACCTCTGATTATTGATGAATCAAGATTGACTGCTGGGTTTACTTCAGGTCAGCAGATCTCTGATTATTGATGAATCAAGATTGACTGCTGGGTTTACTTCAGGTCAGTGGACCTCTGATTATTGATGAATCAAGATTGACTGCTGGGTTTACTCCAGGTCAGCAGATCTCTGATTATTGATGAATCAAGATTGACTGCTGGGTTTACTTCAGGTCAGCGGACCTCTGATTTTGATGAATCAAGATTGACTGCTGGGTTTACTTCAGGTCAGCAGATCTCTGATTATTGATGAATCAAGATTGACTGCTGGGTTTACTTCAGGTCAGCGGACCTCTGATTATTGATGAATCAAGATTGACTGCTGGGTTTACTTCAGGTCAGCGGATCTCCGATTATTATTGATGAATTAAGATTGACTGCTGGGTTTACTTCAGGTCAGCGGATCTCCGATTATTATTGATGAATCAAGATTGACTGCTGGGTTTACTTCAGGTCAGCGGATCTCCGATTATTATTGATGAATTAAGATTGACTGCTGGGTTTACTTCAGGTCAGCGGATCTCCGATTATTATTGATGAATTAAGATTGACTGCTGGGTTTACTTCAGGTCAGCAGACCTCTGATTATTGATGAATCAAGATTGACTGCTGGGTTTACTTCAGGTCAGCAGATCTCTGATTATTGATGAATCAAGATTGACTGCTGGGTTTACTTCAGGTCAGCGGACCTCTGATTATTGATGAATCAAGATTGACTGCTGGGTTTACTTCAGGTCAGCGGACCTCTGATTATTGATGAATCAAGATTGACTGCTGGGTTTACTTCAGGTCAGCGGATCTCTGATTATATATTGATGAATCAAGATTGACTGCTGGGTTTACTTCAGGTCAGCGGACCTCTGATTATTGATGAATCAAGATTGACTGCTGGGTTTACTTCAGGTCAGCGGACCTCTGATTATTGATGAATCAAGATTGACTGCTGGGTTTACTTCAGGTCAGCGGATCTCTGATTATTGATGAATCAAGATTGACTGCTGGGTTTACTTCAGGTCAGCGGATCTCTGATTATTGATGAATCAAGATTGACTGCTGGGTTTACTTCAGGTCAGCGGACCTCTGATTATATTGATGAATCAAGATTGACTGCTGGGTTTACTTCAGGTCAGCGGACCTCTGATTATTGATGAACGACAATTACTGGCTGAATCCATTCTTCTGTGAAAATGGAGAAAACACCTATGAGTGGATGTCTTGCTGCAAATAAATCAATGAATGTATATAAAGATCCGAAACTTGTCTGCTCATGCAGCCGGAACATTATCAACAGACATAACTTCTGTGATGGTCTGTACAGTGTTGTTTCGACAGAAACATTCCACTCAGTTAGATTAATAACTTCGTTAAATGGCAAACAACTTTAGCTGGTGGAAAAATCTGCATGATAAAACAAATGACGAGGTTGTCTTATCATATGTAACAATAATGAGCAAATCATCCAATCCATTGGAATCCACTATGGAGCATTTACCCCACATGTATATGCCCGGGTGCATCTCCCTTTCTTATTTCAGCTGTTACATTACTTCATCATCACTCATTTATTGTTTATTTTTAACCAGTGCAGTCTCTCTCTCTCTCTCTCTCTCTCTCTCTCTCCCACCCTCTCTCTCTCTCTCTCTCTCTCCAACCCTCTCTCTCTCCCTCTCCCTCTCCCAACCTCTCTCTCTCTCTCTCTCCCACCCTCTCTCTCTCTCTCCCACCCTCTCTCTCTCTCTCCCACCCTCTCTCTCTCTCTCCCACCCTCTCTCTCTCTCTCCCACCCTCTCTCTCTCTCTCCCACCCTCTCTCTCTCTCTCCCACCCTCTCTCTCTCCCAACCTCTCTCTCTCTCTCTCTCCCACCCTCTCTCTCTCTCTCCCACCCTCTCTCTCTCTCTCCCACCCTCTCTCTCTCTCTCCCACCCTCTCTCTCTCTCTCCCACCCTCTCTCTCTCTCTCCCACCCTCTCTCTCTCCCAACCTCTCTCTCTCCCAACCTCTCTCTCTCCCACCCTCTCTCTCTCTCTCCCACCCTCTCTCTCTCTCTCCAACCCCCTCTCTCTCTCTCTCTCTCTCCAACCCTCTCTCTCTCTCCCACCCTCTCCCTCTCTCTCTCCCACCCTCTCTCTCTCCCACCCTCTCTCTCTCCCACCCTCTCTTTCTCTCCCACCCTCTTTCTCTCCCACCCTCTTTCTCTCCCACCCTCTCTTTCTCTCCCACCCTCTCTTTCTCTCTCCCACCCTCTCTCTCTCCCACCCTCTCTCTCTCTCTCTCTCCCTCTTGCTCTCTCTCTCTCTCTCCCTCTTTAGCTCTCTTTCTCCCTCTTTCTCTCTCTCTCTCTCTCTCCCTCTTGCTCTCTCTCTCTCTCTCTCTCCCTCTTTAGCTCTCTTTCTCCCTCTTTCTCTCTCTCTCTCTCCCTCTTTCTCCCTCTTTCTCTCTCTTTCTCTCTCTTTCCCTCTTTCTCTCTCTCGCGCGCCCCCTGCTGGCCTTTCGTGTGTTGGGCGTGGCAAGATGGCGTGCACTGGTGTTCGTGTGCTGTAGCTCCGTGCTTGTGTTGTGTTGTCCCCCCCCCCCCCCCATTCCTTCCTTTCCCATCGCGCCTTTGTCGTGTCCCTCTTTACCACCTGTGCCCCTTTCCCTCCCTTGAGACAGAGAGAGTGAGAGAAGAGCCCAAAGGTGAGAGCAGACCCGTTCGGTTCAGTCTACCTGCTCCGTCGGTGCTGTTTACCTTACTCGCGTCGTGTGAACTTTATTATTCATTATTTCATTTCGACTTTATTTATTTTGTGTCCTTTCCGCCTGGTCAAGGTGGAAAGGTGAGACATCGCCGTTATGGCGAGTGTTCGTGCACGGCAGGAAGGGTTTGAAGCCCTAACAAGGAAGCATGCTTTCGTGTGTGTCCCTCCCGAAGGTGTTCCTACCGAGGACATTATCCTAGCTGTAGGGAATGTTATCGGCGATGAAAATGTCCGCGCCGCGTCGCGGATGAACCAAAAGTTTGTTGTTTTCGTGTCGGACGAGAAGTTCGTGCATGATGTTGTTAGTACCGGTCTGTCATTGAAAGGTGGGCAGTTCGTCATGGTTTCCCCGATGGACACACCGGCGATAAAAGTTATTATTTCAAATGTCGCTCCGTTTATCACAGATGATAAATTAATGGCTGTTCTGACCCGGTATGGAACTGTTGTTTCCCGAATCTCGATGATTCCCCTGGGATGTCGGGATGAACGAATGAAACATGTTATGAGTTTCCGGAGACAAGTATTCATGGTGCTTCCTGATCGCGGCGACGATACAGGACTAAACATCTCGTTTAAAATTTCGGTAAATGATCGTCAATATCAAATGTACGCTTCGTCAGGCACCTTAACGTGCTTCCTTTGTGGAGCCTTCGGACACGTTAAAAGGTTTTGTCCCAAAGCATCTTGTACGAAGTGCGGCAAATTGGGACACACCAATGTGGGCTGTAAAAAAGAAAACGCCCCGACCGTGCTTCCTCATGCCTCGACCGTGCTTCCTCACGCCTCGACCGTGCTTCCTCACACCTCGACCGTGCTTCCCCACGCCTCGACCGTGCTTCCTCACGCCTCGACCGTGCTCCCCGACGCTCAAACCGTGCTCCCCGACGCTCAAACCGTGCTTCCTGGCGCTCAAACCGTGCTACCTGAAGCCCCGACCGTGCTTCCCGACGCCCCGACTGTGCTTCCTGATGTCCCAACTGTGCTTCCCGAGGTCCCGACTACGCTTCCCGAAGCCCCAACCGTGCTACCTGAAGCCCCAACCGTGCTACCCGAAGCCCCAACCGTGCTTCCCGAAGCCCCGACTGTGCTTCCCGACGCCACGACTGTGCTTCCCGACGCCCCGACCGTGCTTCCCGACGCCCCGGTGCTACCCAAACCCAGTGAGATGGCACTTGGTGATGCTAGTACTGCTGACGAACCCATGAATGAAGAACTTGTCATACTGACCAAAAAACGGAAAGCACCACTAACAAATAGCCCCGATGGTGCGATAAAGAAGGCTGTCTTGGGCAGAGACACTGTCTCTGCAAAAGAGGGCAAAACGTTTACAGCAAACGAAAATATCGAACGCCAAAGTGGTAAAGAAGATGTTACTGATTTCCCAAGCTCTGAGAATAAAGCCGACATTGATCCGAACAATGCGGCCATTTTTGAGCCTGAACGCGAAGCCCCACCGGTCCCCCCTCCAGTAGCTGAGCGGACTGGTGACCAAACAAATTGCTCTGTCTCACAAACAGAAATCGTAACCCCGGCTACGCAGAGATCTGCAGCCATTTGCCAAAGCACACATAAAGAAAGTAAGCACCAGTCTGCTCGTGAGTGTGCACCAGAGTACCCAACGAAATCTCAGGAGATGCCTCCAGAGGAGCTCGTGAGAGCTGCAAGTAAGGCCCAAGATCCAGGTGGGACATTATCAGACCTGTCAGAGTCTGAGGACGAGGTGGAAGTGACTGAGCTGTCACAGTCATCAGCATCTCAGTCACAGATACCCCCCCAACACATCGTGTCGTTTCTAGCCGAAACGTACAGACAGCGTAACATAGTCATTAAAGACCATTTTGACGATTTGGCTGCATTCATCCACACTGCAAAATCCATAATTAAAACGCCTGAACAATTCGACCTGAATAAGTCACAATACCACAGGTTAAGAAAATTCATCACACGTGCAGGTGTAGAGTGTTCCCAGCCACAGGCTGATTTCATCAATACAGGATGAAAACTATAAAACTCGCAACCTTAAATATTAACGGTGGTGGTGCTAGACACCTCCGCCAGGTCCAAGTAAAAAACATATTTCAACGGAAAAAGGTGGATGTGATCTTACTTCAAGAAACTCACATCACACCAAATGTGGAACATAACTGGCATCAACTTTTTAAGAGCCAATGCTATTTCAGCAATTTATCAGCTTCATCTGCTGGAATCGGCTTCTTGCTGAAGCCAGGCCTCGTGTGTGAGTCATGCCATTTTCAGGAGGTAATAAATGGTCGGCTTAGCTCTCTCAAACTAGTAAGCCATAACTTCCATTACACTATTTTTAATGTGTATGCGCCAAGTGATAGCGTAGAGCGTAAGTCCTTCTTCACCGCAATGATAAATCACTTAAGATCAGTTGATTTTGATCATTGTGTGTGTGTCGGAGGTGATTTCAATTGCACCTTCGACCCATCGGTTGACAGAAATTCTGCCGAACCCCATCCTGAGTCCCATGTACACTTATCCAATTTTTTTAGCACAATGGGCCTCGTTGATGTTTGGCGGTTGCACCACCCAAGCACATCCCAGTACACCTGGTGTCGATGCGCCAATAGTCGAGTATCCTTGGCAAGGCTTGACAGATGGTACATCAACGTACCCTTTAAAAATACTGCGGTTTCTTCAAATATTTTTCCTTCCGTGTTTTCAGACCATCATATGGTAACCCTAAACCTTTCCTTTCCTCAACCCGCAAGTAGGAGCGCTTATTGGAAGTTTAATGTTAGACTTCTAGAAGATGGTATGTTTAAGGAAGCCTTTCGTGTTTTCTGGGCAAGTCTAGTAGCAAAGAAATCTTCCTTTTCTTCATCCAGCATATGGTGGGATAACATGAAATCTCAAATTCGGGTTTTTTGTCAATGTTTCCAATCACACAGCACAAACGACAAGCACATTACAATGGCCCGGTTGGAATTGGATATTCTACATTTGGAGAATAAATTGGCTCATGAAAACAATGACGCCAATTACCGGTTATTGCTTGTAAAGAAAGCTCTTTTAAGGGAGTTAGTTCAAGAGAAAGCAGCCGGAACATTAATTAGACTTAGAATACAGAATGTAAAGTTATCAGACACCCCAAACAAGTCTTTCTTTCATTTAGAATCCTTAAGCAAGCCATCACGGCTAATCTCTTCTGTTTTGGACTCAAGAGGCAACGTTGTTGTCAACGAAGATGATGTTAGAATAAACATTATTGAATTCTTTACAAAACTTTTTGAGGAGCAGACTGTTTGTAATGATACAATGATGGATTTAACCTCTCACCTCCCCTCCCTAACTGAGGCTCAACGGTTGGAGCTTGACCTACCAATCACCCTCCTTGAGCTAACCTGTGCTCTTGCTGCCATGGATTCAGGGAAAGCTCCGGGTATTGACGGTCTACCTCCCGAATTCTTTCTGACATTTTGGGACCTTTTAGGCCCTGAGTTGCTGAATGTTTTGGACACTTCTATACAGACTGGTATAATGCCGCTGAGTCTAAGAAGAGCCGTAGTGTGCTTGCTCCCGAAAACTGAAGATCCCCGACTTTTGGTGAACTGGCGACCGATCTCCCTGCTGTGCACGGACTACAAGCTTTTTTCAAAAGTACTAGCTAATCGACTAAAAAAGGTTATTGGTGATCTAGTACTGCCAGAACAGAGTTACTGTGTTCCTGGAAGATCCATCCATGATAATATTTCTTTAATCAGAGATCTCATTGATGGTAACCGTGTTAAAGAAGACTTTGGAATGATGTCGCTTGATCTTGAAAAGGCATTTGACAGTATCGACCATAAGTTTATGCATCATGTGTTACAGGCATGCGGCCTCGGAGCAAACTTTCGTTCCTACATTTCCTTGCTATACACGGATGTATTTAGTTTAATTAAGATTAATAATGTGCTGGCTCCCCCCATCAAGGTTCGGAGAGGGGTCCGGCAAGGGTGCCCAGTCTCTGGTTTATTGTTTGCTCTTTCTTTAGAGCCTCTTCTCAATCTACTGAGAAAGAAGATTTCTGGAATAGCACTCACTCCCATGAGTGCACCGCTAACCCTATGTGCTTATGCGGATGACGTCTGCATCTTTGTAAAAGATAAGGATGATATCGATATCGTTGTTGAGTGCCTGTCAAAGTTTCACGCTGCCTCCTCTTTAAAAATCAATTGGAACAAGAGCAAGACGTTATGGATACCCTCCCTTTATCGCAACCTTCTTCAGCCTGTACCACAGCCGCCCCCATCCCTCCCCGCAGGGTTGCTGTGGGGAAGTGAGGGAATTAAGTACTTGGGCATATTCCTTGGTTCCCCACAGTATGCTCAAAGAAATTGGGACGGGGTAATTGAGCAAGTGGGAGAAAGATTGAACCGATGGAAAAGGGTTTTACCTCATTTGTCCTTCAAGGGCCGTGTGCTAGTGATCAACAACTTAGTTGCCACAATGTTGTGGCATAGGTTCATCTGCCTGCAACCGCCGGAGGCCCTACTCAAAGCACTCCAGGGCAAACTGGTGGACTTCTTCTGGGGAGGCTACCACTGGCTACGACCCGATGTGATATGTCGCCCCTCGGCTGAGGGTGGCCACAACCTCGTCGACATCAAAGCCCGCCTAATGGCCTTCCGGCTGCGGTCCATTCAACGTCTCCTCTACATGGAACATCTGCCAGGCCGGCTCCCTGCACGCCTTGTACTGCAGCGAGCGGGTAGGCTCGGGTACGGGTTTGAACTCTTTCAAATGAACCTCCAGCATGTCGACATATCGGTTCTCCCTGCTTTTTACCAAAGCCTCTTAAATGCCTGGCAGAGCCTTTCTGTGAGTCGTCAGGCGGACACATATGTAACGAAAATGCTGGCACACGAGCCTTTGTTCTATAACCCTCTCTTTCCCGACATTCCAAAGAGTCGAGATTTTTGCCAACACTTTATAGCAGCTGGTATTGTGAAGGTGCGGCATCTCCGACATGACTCAGGGTATGGTTGGAAATCCGTAAGTGAAATCGCCGACCTGACAGGGATTTGGTCCCATAGGATGATTGCAAAAATTTTGAGGAAAATGATTCAGTTGGGACGGCAACTTGGCCTAACTTGGACTCGAGGTACAGAAGAAGATCTAAATGAGCCGACAGTGCCTAAATTAATTGTTGAACCCATTCAAAACGATTTGCCCCCTGTTAGCGATGGGTCAAAGCTTTTCCAGACAATGGACAGCAAGGGCATCTACAAGATGTGCCTCAAGCTGTTAAATGGGAACCCTTCGTTAAATGGAGTTACCCGATGGAAAGGATTGTTACCCGGAGGACCCCCCTCCGAACCTATCTGGGAAGCCATGTACAGTGAGCCCACATCCAAAAGAACAGGTGATCTCCAGTGGCGTTTGGCCCACTGGATTGTTCCCTCTAACACGTTTATTAGACATTTTTCTCCTGTATCTGTTTGTTGTCCCTTCTGTACAGTCAATGAGGACTTGTTTCACGCATTCATAGACTGTATCCGATTATTTCCTTTGTTTCATTGGTTGAATTACATTGCACATGAAATGCATGTTACTTTTTCTTTGAGAAGTTTCGTCTTTGGTTTTGCCCCTAAACAGAATCCTGCATCTAAACTGTTTAGTTTCCTAATAGCAACTGCGAAGCTTGCTGTTTATTTAACAAGAAAAGACAAACTATCTGGCAAACCGATAGAGCACTGCAATATCATGTTGTGTTTGAATGCATTAATCTCAGCAAGATTGAAACTGGAATTTACCCTGTCCAACGAGTCCGGAAATTTTCATAACTTTGTTGATACTTGGTGTGTTGGTGGGTTTTGCGAGGTTAAAGAAAATGAATTTAGAATACTGTTGTGAAATACTGATTGTTTTTATTTGATGATCATTGGGTGCTTCTTCTTTCTCTTTTTTATTTTTGTTGGCATTATTGATTTTATTGCAAAACGTGTATATTGTTACTTTTATATTTTTGTAATAAAAGGACTAAAAAGTCAAAGTCTCTCTCTCTCTCTCTCTCCCACCCTCTCTCTCTCTCTCCAACCCCCTCTCTCTCTCTCTCTCCAACCCTCTCTCTCTCTCCCACCCTCTCCCTCTCTCTCTCCCACCCATCTCTCTCTCTCTCTCCCACCCTCTCTCTCTCCCACCCTCTCTCTCTCCCACCCTCTCTCTCTCCCACCCTCTCTCTCTCCCACCCTCTCTTTCTCTCCCACCCTCTCTTTCTCTCCCACCCTCTCTTTCTCTCCCACCCTCTCTTTCTCTCCCACCCTCTCTTTCTCTCCCACCCTCTCTTTCTCTCCCACCCTCTCTTTCTCTCCCACCCTCTCTTTCTCTCCCACCCTCTCTTTCTCTCCCACCCTCTCTTTCTCTCCCACCCTCTCTCTCCCTCTCTCCCACCCTCTCTCTCTCTCCCCCACCCTCTCTCTATCTCCCACCCTCTCTCTCTCTCTCTCTCTCTCTCCCACCCCCCTCTCTCTCTCTCTCTCTCCCTCCCACCCTCTCTCTCTCTTTCTCCCACCCTCTCTCTCTTTCTCCCACCCTCTCTCCCTCTCTCTCCCACCCTCTCTCTCTCTCTCTCTCTCTCTCTCTCTCTCTCTATCTATCCCACCCTCTCTGGCACTTCAAAAGCTTATTTGTCCTGACGACGGCTGGAGACAGAAACGTTCCCAAAACTGAACCTTCGAAAGCCTCTCTCTCTCTTTCTCTTTCTCTTTCTCTTTCTCTCTCTCACCACCTGCTGGCCGTTTGTATGCTGGTTGTACTGTCATGGCGTCTGCTTGTGGAGGCCTGTGAGTGCTCTGTGTTGTTGCTCCCTTCCACACCCCCCGTTCACCCCTCTGTGTCCCTGTGTCTGTTTGTGGTTTTTTTCCCCGTGATTCCCATATACGTTGAGACGGGAGAGAGAGTCGGAGAGCATAGGGTGATTGCTGTAAGGGTTCGTCGTTTTTGGGCGTCGTCCTATCGGTGTTTGCTCTTTCATCTTAAACCTCTATTTCCTTTTTTTCCTTTCGTTTATCTTTCCTTCAGTTTGTTTTGTTGCCCCCCCCCCCTTTTTTTCCTGAAGTTAGGGAAATTGGGGTGGTTTGTTTACTTCCCATCCCTGGAGTTCGGGTAGGGAAGATTATATTATATGTTCACTCTCCCCGAGTCGGGGAGAGGTTGTAAGTGCAGCTGACCCAGCATGGCAGCTGCACTGTCTCGATTTACGGCTTTTCAGAGCCTGACCCATAAGAACGGGTTCTTTTGTGTACCTCCGGAACGTGAGGTTAGTGTCGAGGACGTTGTCCTCGCGACCCGTCGTGTTGTCGGGATCGACAAGGTTGTTGCCGCTTCGCGGATGAACAAGCCGATCGTTATTTTTCTGTCCGACGCGGATTGTGTCCCACAAATTGTCGAACAGGGTTGGACAATCGATCCAGGTTTATTTGTTATGGTTTCACCACTTGATAGCCCAGCAATAAAAGTCGTGATATCCAATTGCCCCCCATTTGTATCCGACGATGTTTTAATTAAAGAGTTATCCCGATATGGTACCATTGTGTCTCGTATCTCCATGATTCCCTTCGGGTCACGGAACAACGATTTAAGACACGTGGTCTCATTCCGGCGGCAAGTGTTTATGATTTTAAAAGATTCCCAGAAGGATTTATACCTTATAGTAAAATTAAAGCATCAACAGAATGAATATACAGTTTACGTGTCCACCAACGTTTTAAAATGATTTGGTTGCGGACAATTTGGGCATGTTAAGCATGACTGTCCCCGAAAAGAGAATTCTCCACAAGTACAACCACCCCTCCGAACCGGGAATAAGCAAGACCTCCACCTTCCCACCACCGATCCAAACCCTCCCACCACCGACCCAAACCCTTCCACCACCGACCCAAACCCTTCCACCACCGAACCAAGGCTTCACACCACCGACCCAAGCCTTCCCACCACCGAACCAAGCCTTCCCACCACCGGCACCGACCCAAGCCTTCCCACCACCGACCCAAGCCCTCCCACCACCGACCCAAGCCCTCCCACCACCGACCCAAGCCCTCCCACCACCGACCCAAGCCTTCCCACCACCGACCCAAGCCGTCCCACCACCGACCCAAGCCTTCCCACCACCGACCCAAACATTCCTATCACTGATCCAAGTCTTCCTACCACCGATCCAAGCATCCCCGCCATACCCCCCTCCCCTCCCCTTGAAACGGGCCCCCCCCTCTACTGCAGGAACTAATTGCAGCCATCTCTTGTCAATAATAGACCTCACTCCCCAGGCGACATCGTTAAATCACAACTTGTTTCCTGCTACAACTGATCCTATCTCTCTCTCCGTGGTAGCCGATGGAAATCCTCCCCCGATTATTACGTCCTCCCTCCCCCTCCCCCCAATCCCCTGCAATCTCTCCCCACTAACCAGGACGAGTTTCAATTAGTCTGCCCAAAAGAAAAAAGACATTTGCAAACAACAGATGAAAACGGTCATCTCTTTAAAAAAAACCGCAACTGAAAACCGACAGCCCCTCCCCCCTGCCCCAGATTTGTCCCTCGTCACAGAAAATCGTTTCTCTGTATTGGAGGACATAGATGTGGATGAATTCTCGCCCTTGTCTACTGACCTAGAAACTGATATGGTTGAACAGCAAAAATTAGTACTCCCCCCTCCACCCCACCCCCTCCCCTGAAGATGGCTCATTCCTCTGCCTCCCCATCCCCTCCCTCTATGGACTATGCCCCACCCGATAACGTGGAGGGATGTGATGATGGTGAGGAGGTAAATGATGAAAACCAGTATGACACATCATGTGAGCCATCTGATATAGATGACTCTGTTAGTGAATGTGGCGGCTTTAAAGAAGAAGGAACCCCTCCAATCCCTCCCTCTGAGATAAAAAGGTTTCTTAAGGGCACATTCCGAAAAAGGAATGTTGTTATAGGAACCTTTTTTCCAGAGCTACCTGATTTTATACATTCCGCTAGATTGATGGTCAAACGGCCCCATGTTTTTAATTTCAATTCCTCCCAACGTCACCGGTTAAAGAAGTGTATTCAAAAAGCTAAGAATGAACTGCTATCAAAAAATTGAATGGTTGTCACTCCTCCTTGTGGTTGTAATGAGTTTTTCCATTTGTAGCCTGAATATTAACGGAGGATGTAGCTCTGTCCGTAAAGTTCAAGTAAGAAAATTTTCATTATAGAAGAAAGTTGGCATTGCCCTTTTACAAGAGACCCATGCCAACGACTGCTGTGTCGCAGAGTGGTGTAGGCTCTTCCCTGGCCTTTCCTTTTTTAGTAACAGTGACTCCCGTAAAGGCGGTATAGCAATAATTCTTAGCCCTTCCTTTTCGCCTTCATCGCTTAAATTCGGCGAAATACACAAGGGATCCCTAGCATCCCTAGAATTCCACCACTGTGGAAAATTTTATACCATTTTAATATCTATGCCCCAAGTACGCCTGTAGCTCGGCGAGATTTAAAAAATGACCTTGGGACACACCTAACTTCCCTCGACAGCCAAAATGCCCTAAAAGACCAAGACAATCATGTTTGTATTGGTGGAGATTTTAATTGCACCCTCCAACCCCAACTAGACAGGAACAGTGCAGAGCTCCATCCTGCTGCCAGGATGTTAGGGTTAGGGTTAGGTCTGAGTTTTTTGAGTCTGAGTCTGAGGTCTAAGGTCTGAGTCATTAACACCTCACCAAATTTTTAAAACAAATGAATTTCATAGATATATGGCGGGTACAGCACCCATCAATCAGACAATACACATGGTGTCGATGCATTCAGAATAATATTGTACTTGCTCGCTTGGACAAGTTTTATGTTAATCCTCCACTTGAACGCCTTGTTCTGTCATCCCAAATTTGCCCATCTGGATTCTCGGACCACAGCGCAACATTTCTCAATTTCTGCCCCCTGCTCGAAACACAAGTGTTTTTTGGAAATTTAACAATAATGTACTTGATGAGAGTACCTTTAAGGACCTTTTTCCAGAAATTTGGAATATCCTAGTTGCCTCCCAAGGGAATTTCTCAAACCTCAGACAATGGTGGGATAATGCCAAAACGCACATCAGACTGTTCTGCCAACAATATCGTGCGTATGGTGTTCAAGAGGGAAAAAAACCCACAACCTTACTTGAAGATGAAATCCTGGAATTACAGGAACAGCTCCAGGGAACTGCAAGTGTAAGCCACCAGGAAATGAGGCAGCAAATTCATGGAAAAACGGCCTTGCTGAATTCCATATCTGAAAGGCGAGCGCAAGATGCTTTCTTGCGCCTGAAGATGAGGTACATACACAACCTTCATGCTCCAACCAAATTCTTCTTCAGCCTTAAAAGGGGGGGCTCTTCGTCAATGATTACACGCTTGCTGCATGATGGGGAACTCCTTTATGAAGATGGCAGAATCAGGGAATGTGCCTGGAAACATTTTAAGCAACGGTATATGCGGCGTGACATTAACCAGGAGGCAATATCTGAACTTATTTCTAACCTTCCAACATTGGTGGAGGATCAGAAGCAGCAGTTGGAGGATCCTCTTAGTTTACCTGAGCTCACCGCTGCCTTGAAGGCCTTGGAACCCGATAAAGCCCCTGGACTGGATGGGCTGACCAGCGAATTTTTCCAGGTTTTTTGGGACGCTATTGGACCTCACCTACTGCAGGTATTGAATGAATGTTTAGAGGATGGACAACTGCCGTGGAGTTGCCGGAGAGCAGTCACCACTTTAATTCCTAAGAAAGCGGACACTCAACTTATAGAGAACTGGCATCCTATTTCTGTTTTATGTACGGATTACAAAATTTTAGCCAAAGCCTTGTCTAATCGAATGAAACCTTTTATGAATGTACTAATGGGAGAATATCAATCCTTTTGTATCACTGGATGTACTATTTTTAATAATGTCTTTCTTATCCGTGATACCATTCGGTTTTGTAACAATTTTAACAAGAATGTTGGTCTGTTTTTCATTGACCAAGGAAAAGCCTTTGATTGTATTGACCACATGTACATGTACTTCTTTCTCAACCACATGTACCTTTTTAGAGTTTTGGAGAATTTCGGTTTTGGGCCTATTTTCATCTCGTATGTTAGGCTTTTGTATTGTAATATATCCAGCATTCTTAAAATTAATCAAGTATTGTGTAGCCCCATTGATGTGCAACGGGGAGTACGGTAAGGTTGCCGGCTATCTGGACTTTTATACTCTCTTGCCATCGAACCTCTTCTGCTTCAATTATGTACGCACATTTCTGGCTTCACTGGATCAATTCTTACCACACCGCTAAAAGTCTCTGCTTATGCAGATGATGTTTGTATTTATATAAAAAATAGTGCTGATGTCACTGTGGTGGCTCAGGCATTAAAGACATATTGTCAGGCTTGTTCAGGCCAGGTGAACTGGAAGAAGAGTGAAGCCCTTTGGATAGGACCTGGAGATTGCCCGCCAATTGTCCTGCCAGGAGGAGTGAACTGGCAGAAAAATGGCATCAAATACCTCGGTATTTTCCTAGGAGACGACACCTTTGAGCAGCAGAACTGGGTCGGATTACCGGACAAGGTAATGGCAAAACTAGCCCGTTGGAAAGGACTTCTTTCTCAACTTTCTTACCACGGAAGAACTCTTGTCATTAACAATCTTGTCGCCTCTATGCTATGGCATAAGATAATATGCCTACAACCGCCCGGGAGCCTTCTTATCACACTCCAAAAGAGCATTGTCGATTTTTTCTGGAGTGGGAAACACTGGCTCCAACCCGCCGTGGCATACTTACCACTTACTGAAGGTGGCCAAGGTCTCATTGACATCCGCAACTGGATTATGGTCTTCCGGCTTCATATCGTTCGTCAACTTATATATGGAGATGAAGCCCTACTCTGGAGGCCTCTGGCTAACTGCATATTGCACTATTGCAGCTTACATGCAAGCTGGGCTATTGCCGAAAACTTTTCTTGATGAACTCTCATCAAATCGATTTATCCTTGCTGCCCACCTTTTACCAAGGGGTGATGAACGCCTGGAAAGCCCTGTCCTTTTCCCGTGAAATGGCAACATACAACATGGAAATGTTGTTGAATGAACCCCTATGCTACAACCCCTTCCTGGAAAACAGTTTAAATAATAGGGGACTTGTTCAACGTTTTGTTGATGCCAAGCTGCTGTGAGTAAAAGACCTCATGACAGAGTCTGGGAGCTGCTGATTGAGTGCTGCTGCTGTGGCACAAAAAACTGGAATAAAATCTGTCAGGATCATCTCTCGGTTCCTTCAAGGGATATCCACAACGTATCGTAGTACCTGCGAGGAACTTGGACCTTCCCCCAAGGAAACAACAGGTGACTTCCCTAAACTCCTTGTCTTCAGCCCACCACTTAATCTGTCCCCTGGCCTGATCAGCCCTGATGAAACTGCATTCCTTCTGAAACTGAAACTGAAACTGAAACAAAGCCTTCCTTCCTTTCCAAAGAAAACTTTGTACAACGCGTACGTTAAAATTTAATACGCAAAAACATTTTCTGAGCACCCGAGGCTTCGATGGCGGGGTTTTTTTTACCCCCAATATCCCCCAACTGTCCCAATTGGCGAAGTTTTTATCTCTTGCCGACTCCAAAGTATGTTGGAGATATTCAATGGAAGCTTGTACACTGGATTTTACCTTATAATGTTTTACTGAACCGGTTTTCTACTGCTAATTCTAATCTGTGCCCTTTCTGTGCATCCGTTGAAACTTTACCGCATATATACCTTGAATGTGAATGATTGCAACCTCTTTTTACCTTTCTCCAGGAAAGCTTTGTGAAACTCGGTTCCCTCTTCAATTACAATGTTTTTATTTATGGTGTTTTAGGACCGTCTTCCCTTAGGAATGTGGTTTTAATGAACTTTTTAATTGGTCAGGCCAAGTTTGCAATTTACAAGTCCAGGAAGAAAAAAATGGGAAACGTTTCTGGTTCTTCACATGATGTACTGCTCACCCTTAAGGCTCTTGTAACTGCAAGGTTAAAGCTAGAGTTCCGGTTTTTTAAAATGAACAAGAATTTAACATTGTTTAAAGAAAAGTGGGTTTTTAATGATGTCATATGCAAACTTGATGATGATGATTTGATAATAATTTCTCCTTGACACCATTTTCGTTATTGTGTTTTTTCTTTTCTTTGTGACTGTACATAACTGATCTTTTTCACTTTTGTAATAAAAGGAAGAAACAGTCAGTCTCTCTCTCTCTCTCTCCCACTCTCTCTCTCTCCCACCCTCTCTCTCTCTCTCTCTATCTCTCTCCCACTCTCTCTCTCTCCCTCTCTCTCTCCCACCCTCTCTCTCTCTCTATCTCTCTATCTCTATCCCACCCTCTCTGGCATTTCAAAAGCTTATTTGTCCTGACGACGACGGCTGGAGACAGAAACGTTCCCAAAACTGAACCTTCGAAAGCCTCTCTCTCTCTCTCTCTGCTTTCTCTCTGCTCTCACTCTCTCTGCTCTCTCTCTCTCAGCTCTCTCTCTGCTCTCCCTCTCTCTGCTCTCTCTCTCTGCCTCTCTCTCTCTCTCTCTCTCTCTCTCTCAGCTCTCTCTTTCAGCTCTCTCTGTCTGTCTCTCTCTGCTCTCTCTCTCAGCTCTCTCTTTCAGCTCTCAATGTCTGTCTCTCTCTCTCTCAGCTCTCTCTGTCTGTCTCAGTCTGTTCTCTCTCTGCCTGTCTCTCTGCGCTCTCTCTGTCTGTCTCTCTCTCTCTGTCTCTCTCTGCTCTCTCTCTCAGCTCTCTGCTCTGTCTCTGCTCTCTCTGTCTGCTCTCTCTGTCTGTCTCTCTCTGCTCTCTCTATCTGTCCCTCTCTCTCTCTCTCTTTGTCCCTCTCTCTCTGTCCCTCTCTCTCTGTCCCCATCTCCCTGTCCCCATCTCTCTGTCTGCTCTCCCTCTCTCTGCTCTCTCCCTCTCTCTGTCCTCTCTCTTTCTCTCTCTCTGTCCTCTCTTTCTCTCTCTCTTTCTCTCTCTATCTCTCTCTCTCTGTCCCTCTCTCTCTGTCCCTATCTCTCTGTCCCTATCTCTCTGTCCCTATCTCTCTCTCTCTCTCTCTGCTCTCTCTCTGTTCGTTCGTTCATTTTCTCTTTCTCTCTCTCTTTCTCTCTTTCTCTCTCTCTCTCTCTCTCTCTCTCTCTCTCTCTCTCTCTCTCTCTCTCTCTCTCTCTCTCTCTCTCTCTCTCTCTCTCTCTCTCTCTCTCTCTCTCCACACAATGATATTGTTGAATCAATTCATCAGGATATGATGAGCCATTGCTTGCTGTTCATTGTGTGTCAAACCCGTGTGATGTTCATCATCACTGATTGTGTGTATTTACTTGCACTGCGCCCTTTCTGTGCCCTCGGCAGCAAAGTCCAAAGCCAGTTAGTCACTGGGGTCGTGTTTTAAGTCTCGCCTGTTTGCAGCAACACATGGGGCAGTAATGTCAAAACCGGTGAGAGTTCATGGCTGAGAATAAGAAAACAGACAGCTGATATGGGAGACGCGTGCTTTGTGGACTTGGAAGCTACCATTCCAGGGATAAAGGTATCAGCAGATGGTGTGTGGAGTTTACACTTTGTACCACTTGGCTGTAGCTACTTTCCACTAAGACTGAAGTTCAGGAGGAGAGAGTTGGGGGAGTTAGAAAGGAGATCATGTACACCATATCAACTTTCACGGCACAGTGAGAAAGGAGATCTGACCGGCATGAAGGTGACTAGTAACTACAAAGGGAAGGACAGCAATAATTGATGGTCCTTTAATCGAGAGGAGAGACCTATATGAGTGCCAGAACAGTCACACCGGAGAATACACAGCCATATTTGATCCATAGCACACTGCTTCAGTACTTCCCAAAGCGTTTGATACTACTCTAGCCTCGGAAGACATCCTTTTTTACGAGTGCTCCATAAATGGCTCCATTTGATCTTCTTTTGGTTTCATTTCGTTGTCATTATCTTGACTACACACTTGTGGCCACTGATGAGTGCATGGGGAACTTCAAGTTGAACTAAAAGGGTTGACAGGTGGCCTAGAGGTACGCACACTCACCTCCAAGCTAAGTCTAGGCTCTAATCCCGACACAGCATCATCCAGGTGTTCCTCAGGCAGGGCGATTCATCAATGTGTGTGCCCTCGGAGCATTCGACGGGTGCCTCGTCTGCCAACTTTCGGCGGTGGACTTTAAAGATCCCATAATGTGTCTTTCGTGAAGAGTACGCAACCTGTCGCCAAATTAGAAATTCCTGCCCTGACCAGCAGAGGGCGTTGCATCAGCAGCAGAGCCACTCCCTCAGTCAATGATGCTACCCCGCAGCCTCGTACCGCATGCGAACGAAGAAGAAGTTTAACTACAAACGAGGTCAAACTTCACAAGTATTAGATGAAGGAAGAGGTGATGAAAAACCGAAGGTAGGAGATAACTGTGGGCGATTTAGATACCCGAAGCTTCAAGTTCGATGACGGTTCAAACGGACTGAACCCAAAACTCAAAATCACTTTTCAAGGAGACTTTGGTGTTACTGAAGGTGGGCGGAGGTTATGGACGGATTTGGACGAAACTTGGTGGACATGTTGGGTGTCCGACAACGATGAATCAATTCGATTTTGGTGAAGATCCGAATCCGGATGAGAATTTTTAATTTTTATGTGATTCTTCACCATTTAGTGATGGGGCCAAAACGATATACAGTATAGCACGATATCTCAAAAAGTTATGCACAAGTTATGACAAAACTTGGTGCATGAGTTGCTTAGTTGACAAGAACAATCCGATTAGATTTTGGTTCGGGTCCGATTCCAGATCCGGCCTATCAGTGGGATACAAAACATAAACTGTTCAACCTTGTGGAGGTGTGCGCTCTACCAAGTGACGTTCTAGTTTTTTCTTTTGCATACCTAAGGCTCATATAAGGCCATGGCATCACCCTGAGCCCAAATTCCTATACACCAGTATATGATTAAACTGACCATGATTAGGGAAGGCTTTAATTGATTTTTGTGACGGTTGAGTGTTCAACACAATACGCCTGAAATAGTAGGCCCTATATTAGCGCGTTCCCTCCGCAGCAGTAGACGGGGTTTTGCAATCACGTGTGTGTGTGTGTTTTTGTATGTGTATATGTGTGTGTGTATGTGTAAAGTATGTGTGTGTGTGTGTGTGTGTTTTTGTATGTGTATATGTGTGTGTGTATGTGTAAAGTGTGTGTGTGTGTGTGTGTGTGTGTGTGTGTGTGTGTGTGTGAGTGTGTGTGTCTGTGTGTGTGTGTGTGTGTGTGTGTCGGTCGGTAGGTCCAGGGCATACTTTTTTTTGTTAACCATTTGAGCTATCGTCATCGAATTTTTTCCAAAGCTTTATCTTACTATAATTCACCAAATGTCCGTCGAACAGTTACCGTTTGAAGGTATCGCATAAACGGCTCAACTGATCGCAACGATATTTTGGGTGGGTAATCCTAGGACCCCTGGGGGTAAAATAGGCTATATTGTTTTTCCAATTTTTCAAAGTTTTCCAGTTTTTCCAAACACGATGGAATAATATTTACCGACATGAACAGTGATGTGGCTTTTGTTGAAATTCTACAAATACTGTTTAGATTTTGATGGGAATTACGAACCTGCAGCGAATCCGGAAGTGGACAGATGCCGGCAATGCGCGGGTTTGATAATATCCCAATACAACCGTCATTAAAATCGTAATGTTAAATCGTTAAACGTTAATCGTGTTAATCGTTTTGTTAAAGTATCGATTGATGATTGGAATTGAGTGAATACAATTACGATTTTGAATTCGTAATTGTGTTCACCCAACCGTACGGAACTTCACATCAGGATTTAAATATTTGTTTATGTCACAAATGTTGTTAAAAGTTTATTTTTTATATTAGTTATTTAATTTGTGATTGGAGTTTTGCTGTTTAGAATGACAAAAGAGATATCGAGTTCAAGTGAATGACGGAATGCCGTGACGGTTTCTACTTTCTAAACGTGCACTTCGCGGATCGCCAGATGCAGATTCGCCAAGGACCCACGATCGATGTTTCTATACGTGAACGTACCCGTTTGTTTGCGAACGGGTACGTTTTTCATGGAAGTCCTTCACGAACTTGCTGTCCATGTCTGACGTGCGGCTAAAGGTGCTACAGGAATGTGGAATTTATTGGTTTCATGCTTTAGCATTCGCCGGTTCTGCATTGTCTGTTTGCTTCTGGCCTCCCACCCGTGCGTAGCACGGGTATCTCACTAGTTATTATAATATGGAGAAGACCATATCTACCCATCCCAACTCTCTCTTCCTCATACGTGGTGATTTGAACTGTCACCATGCCAGTTGGCTGGGTGTGGGTACCTCTCTCACCAGCCATGGCTCTTCAGCAAAGGACTTCTGTGACTCACTGGGACTGACACAATCTGTCAATTTCCCGACCCGGATTTCAGTCAACGGAGCATCTTCTCTTCTGGACTTGGTTATGACTAACTTCCCTGAAAATGTCTGCTGCTCTTCTTCTGCTCCAATCGGCTCTTCTGATCATGTGCTTGTTAAAGTGGACATCTCTCTGACCATTCTCAGAGAGCCTCCTCAGCATCGACGAGTCTGGAATTTCACTCAGGCCAACTGGCACGGTCTTCAAGCAGCCATCAATCATCTGGACTGGTCTCCCATCTCTACTGCCTCTGACATAAATTCTTCCTGGGAATTCTTCCAAAGCAAACTGCTCTCTCTCATGCACAGATTTATCCCATCTCGTCTTCTGTTGTCATACCCTTCCTCCCGTCCATGGTACACGGAATCTTGTGGTGAGGCTATTGCCCAGAAACAACTTGCTTTCGTCTCCTGGAAAGCAAATCCAACGGAAGGAAATCTCATTTCCTTTCACAAAGCCCGAAACAAGTGTGTGTCCACCCTCAGGAGAGCCAGGAAACAATATCTCTCCGTTCTCAGGACCGAACTCTCTTATCTGTCTCCCTCTTCCAAATCCTGGTGGCGTCTGGTCAAATCTGTTTCTGGTGTTTGTTCCCGCTCCATCCCCTCCCTCACCTCAAATGGCCACACGGCTGACTCCGCACGTGAAAAAGCTGAATGCCTCAACTCTGTGTTTGCCTCTAAATCTTGTGTCCCAAACCCATCCCTCTCTGTACCCACCGTACCCAGTCGTACCGAGCTGCTCCTGGACTCGGTGTCCTTTCCTCCTGACAAGGTGGAAAAGTTTCTGTCAACCCTCGACTCGGATTCTGCAACTGGACCTGACGGCATCAGCCCATGGGTCCTAAAATCCTGTTCTTCCGCTCTTTCACTCCCTCTCTCTGTTCTCTTCACCCTCTCTTTTGCTCAAGGTCATCTTCCATCTGCTTGGAAATCTGCCAACATCACCGCTTTGCACAAAAAGGTGCAAAAACAGATCCCAGCAACTACAGACCAATCAGCCTTCTCCCAATTATCAGCAAAGTCATGGAATCCATCATTGCTTCAGATATGAAATCTTTCCTCTTCTCCAATGGCTTGATCTCTGATCATCAATTTGGTTTCAGACCTGGACACTCTACTCTGGACATGCTGCTTCTGCTTTCTCAACAATGGATGGAGGTCTTCAATGCCAAACAGGAAATTAGAGCAGTCTCCCTTGACATATCACGTGCCTTCGATACGGTCTGGCACCCCGCTCTGCTCACCAAACTCTCCTCTTTTGGTATCCATGGAAATCTCCACGCATGGCTGGCGGACTTCCTCTCTAGTCGTAGTCAACGTGTGGCCCTGAATGGGTTTCTCTCATCTCCTCTTCCTGTTCAGGCTGGAGTTCCACAAGGCAGTGTTCTGGGCCCTGTGCTTTTTCTGGTCTTCATCAATGATCTCTCGGACTCTCTTGAAAATCCTCTGTATCTCTTTGCTGATGACTCTACTCTCTGTCGCTCCATTCTTCATCCCTCAGATCGGCAGTCTGCAGCCTCCTCACTCTCTGCAGACCTGGACAAAATCACAGACTGGGCAAACAAGTGGAACATGTCTTTCAATCCTGACAAATCTCACACTCTTACGATGTCTCTCCGAAAAGACCGACTGGACAACCCTCCCATCCACTTTCTGAATAATCCTCTCCAAGAAGTTCTGTCACTCAAGCTTTTGGGTCTCACTATCTGCCATGATCTTTCCTGGGAAAACCACATTTCAAATCTGGCCTCCAAAGCCAGTCGCCGACTGGGCATCCTCCGTCGTGCGAAGTCCTTCCTTGGCACACCTGAGCTCCTCACCACATACAAGGCTTTCATCCGCAGCTCAATGGAATACTGCTCTCCCCTCTGGTCTGGTGCTCCTGCCTCACACCTAGCTCGTCTTCACGCTGTTGAAACCAAAGCATTCAGAATCATTGGAATCTCCCGCGATGAAGCTAACTCCAAGGGCCTCTCACTCACTCACCGCAGGCAGGTTGGTGGTCTTTCCGTCTTCTACCGACTCCTCTCTGGCCTTACTCCCCCAGCTCTCTCTGGGCTCTGTCCCGCAAATATTCCTACAGGTCGCACAAGATCCGCCTGCAACCCTCTTATGGTCAAACTGCCAAAATCAAGACTCTCTGCTCACCTTCACTCCTTCATTCCTCTTTTCTCCCGCCTCTGGAACAAACTCCCTCACTCTCTTCAATCCCACTCCACCCTCCAGGTCTTTAAAACAGCTGTTCACCACCATCTCTTATCTTCCCCCATCCAAAACCTTGATCTTTTCTACCCCCGCTAATTTCACCCCAATTCCACTTTTTTGAAATACGAACTTCTGTCCTGGAAGTCCTTGGTGTCCTTGTGTTTTATACTTCTCCCTCCCCCCCCCCCCCCTTCCCATGCCTCCTCTCCCCAAGCCCTCTCCCTTCCACACATCTCCCTGCTCTCAAATGTTGTGTTTGTGTGCTTCCCCTTCTCTCCCCATCTTGTTTTCTGCTCCCTCTTTTTATATATTTTGTTTGTCTGGTTGATTTGTTTGTGAAGTAAATGTTAGCTCTTTCACGAGCCTCGATTCAGTATACAAAAAAAAAAAGAAAAAAAAAAAAAAGAATAATTTGGTCAAAAGGTCAAAGGTCAGCATCATATAAAATCATCAATTTTCATCTAATTTCAAGTTACCATTTGAGTTTTGCCATCAAATCTTCAACAAAGCTTTATTATGATAACATGGAGAAGACAAATTAATAATTTGGTCAAAAGGTCAAAGGTCAGCATCACATAAAATCTTCAATTTTCATACTATTGACCTGAAAATTAAATTCATCATTTGAGTTTTGTCATCAAATTTTCAACAAAGCATTATTATGATAATATGGAGAAGACAAACGAATAATTTGGTCAAAAGGTCAAAGGTCAGTATCACATAAAATGATCAATTTTTATCCGATTGACCTGAAATGTTAAGAATTTGCATATTGGGGCACATAATTGGTTCCCAATCAAAAGCTAGGAGACAATTATTTTTAGATCGAAAGTTCAAAGGTCAAGGCTGCATAAAATCATCAATTTTGATTTTGTATTTTTTTTTTTAATTTTCATTATTTTGAGCACACGGAAGAAGAAGACGTCTGAATACAAACGAATGTGTATGGGCTTTGCATTTTCAGATGCTTTCTAGTTTTTTAAAATATTATTGCTCTTTTTAATAACAACAGCATGCACAAATGAATGTTGGAAGTTTAACGACCTTTTAGAACAGATATTTCCAGGCATTCACCAAAGTTATTTTTAAATTGGAGTATGGATAGGTCAATTACTGGATCCTCCATTAGATCCTTCAATGGTATTTCACTGATGCGAGTTAGTTGCAATGTAGATGTTGTATTTAAACGTATTACCTCAAACATCATTGTTGTGGCCGTTGTGACCAATAATCACTTTGTCATACACAGTACAAAGGCTGCCATTGTGTGTGTGCTCAATGATGTGATGTTTAGAATGTCCTTATCATCGTGAGCACCAATCACACTGTACCCACTTTGTCACAGTGCCACTGACAAGAAGGTCTTCTAGGAGCCCAGCAGTGTGGTCGATGTGGCGGTGGCATGGCGTCCGAGCCTGGCAACATGCTGGCGGCCGCTCTACGTCACATCGACGGCATAATTTCAGGTGACAGACATGTGGAAAGGGTGTACAAATTCATCTTGAAATGTCATACCGACGGTTATGGAAATGACTTCATGCATTATGGGTGCAACTTTGGGTGGTTTGTGGATGCACTGTTGGGTGGTTCATTGAATGCACCATGGGGGTAATGAAGGTGATTGGATAGACAGGACTGTTTGTGGATGCAGACGTTTCTTTAAGGAATTGAAAATGTGGTTTATTCTCCATGTTTCCAGACTTTACGATGATATATTGAGGGGAAAGGTTGGTTTATGGTGGCATATTACTGGGAATCAGGTCAATGACTACCCAAGTCCACACAAACCTGTGAGCATCAGCTGACTCATCAGACACCTAGAGAACAAACACACACTCATTGAGAAGATACATTTGATCTTTTGATTGAGAAGCTCAAAACCTAAATATAATAATTAAACATGCCAAATAAATCAAACAAAACAAATCAAACGTTTGACTGACTTTTTCTCATGACCATTGAACTCATTCGCAATGCAAACGACAAAAATGAGAGTGACACAAAAAAAATGCAACACAAGAAACTAACCTTAAAACTTGCCAAAAATACGACCACGTGTGTCTGCCGATCCATTCAAAATTTCCTGAGCAATGGCTTGGATGTCACATGCTGCCAGTCGATGTCGGTGCACATGACAGATCATGAGATGGTTGAGACGTCGCTGGGTCGTTGTGCTACATGGCCACGTCTTCACATGCCTTAGTGCACTGAATGACCATTCACATTCTCAGGAACTTACTGGGGAGAACAGAAGCCTGATCGAGTAATCTTTCTACTTGCGGAAACATTCAACGGACTTCCGGCACCATGACTACAGATATCTTCCGCTAATTAATCAAGTTGCTAATCTAAGCTAATCTACACCTGATGAACCTTAGTGACAGCCCCCCATCTAGAATACTGTGTGCAGTTTTGGTCACCACAACTCAGAAAAGACAGATCTGCCATTGATAGAGAGGGTT
Source organism: Myxine glutinosa (assembly GCF_964187855.1). Classification (NCBI taxonomy): domain Eukaryota; kingdom Metazoa; phylum Chordata; class Myxini; order Myxiniformes; family Myxinidae; genus Myxine; species Myxine glutinosa. The sequence goes on along the minus strand of NC_136268.1, from coordinate 28,260,131 downwards.
CAGCATAGAGCGATGAGAATGATTCCGGGCCGAGCTAGCGTAAGCTATGAGGAACGGTGTTGGTACAGCACAGCAATGATGGGCCGATTGGCCTCCTCCTGTGTTGGATTTCCATTCCAAATATATATAACATTAATCACCTGCTGCATTAATCCCTTCCAGGTTTATCATTTTTCAAGTTGGTCTGAATGGATACACACCAGAGGCCTTTTCACGGGAGATTCGGATGAGCTCGCGGTCTGATGATGCTCGTGGACCGCGGTCCGCCATTTGAGGACCCTTGGCACTCTAATTACGCATTCATATCCGATGAACAATGACTAAATAAACTTTTCTTTCCCGAAAATTCCGATATGGGTGAGCAAAGAGGCTCCTTTGGAAGAGAACTTGAAGCAACACAGCACTGCAGTAGAAATGCACAAATTTATCCGTATCTGGTACTCGTGCACACGTGATACATTTTCAGCACATGCGCATTGTGCAGTACATGCTTACTCCACCCAATGAAATCCAGCATGACGTGCACAAGCCGATACCGGCCTCTTTTGTTAAATAATGCCCCCCAATGCAGAGATAATAGATAACTTATTTGGGGAAAGTTAATATTGATTCATACATAATTACCTCCACCACCAAAGGTGGATGGAGGTTATGTTTTCACCCCTGTCTGTCCGTTTGTCTGTTTGCTCGTGAACAAAATATCTCAAAAAGTTGTGGACAGATTCGGACAAAATTTGGCAGAGATGTAGCATATGTGACAAGGAGTAAATGATTATATTTTGGTGAAGATCCGGATTCGGATCCGGCTACTAAAATTTTAAAGTGATTCTTCAACATTGGGTGATAGGGCCAAAAACGATACATAGCAGGATATCTCAAAAGGTTGTGGATGGATTTGGAAGAAACTTGGTGAACCGGTTGGGTGTCTGACAAGGACGATTCGATTCAATTTTGGTGAAGATCTGAATTATGGATTCGGATATGAGAATTATTTAATTTTTCTTAAGTGATTCTTCACCATTGGGAGACGGGGCGAAAAACGATACGTAGCGGGATATGTCAAAAATTTATGGATGGATTTGGACGAAACTTGTTGGACAGGTTGTGTGTGTGACAAGGAAGAATCGATTTAATTTTCGTGAAGATCCGGACCCAGCTAGTATAATTTTTAAAGCGATTCTTCCCCGTTGAGTGATTTGGCCAACCAGGCGGAGGTATGCTCTCTACTGAGTACCGTTCTAGTTTGTTGATGATTTGGGGGAACATCCTGTATCTGGGCGTATGTGGATTGTACAGAGCAACGCAATTTATGTTATAATCGAGCATAAAGTCCCTCATCTATCGACGCCCATGTCTCCACTAATTTGTTCCTCTTTTCTCATCTGTGAAACAAACTTCCTCAGTCTAACTTTTCAATCTCATTCTTCCCTCCAGGACTTCAATAAGGCTGCTCACCATCATCCCTCATCCACACAGATCATTATTATCCTCATTAACCCTCCCCAAGTTCACCCTTCCTTTTTCAGTCATTGAATATTCTCCACTCACCCTCGACCTCTTTTTCATTTTTGTTTCACTTCCCTTTCATCTCCAGTTTCCCCTTCTTGCTCTTGCTGTTTGAGCTTGCATCCAACTTGTACACCCCCGTGTGTTCTCCACCCCCTCCCCTTGCTCTCATTCGTCCGCACACCCATTCTTTCTCCATTTCAAGAGTCCATCTGTTGTGTCCCTCTCTTGCCCCTCTTTCCACTATGTTATTTCTGTTATGTGATGATCCGTTCTGTGTGATGGCTCTTCCACCAGCTTCAACTCTGTATACAAAAGAAAAAGCACAACGCGAATGCTACCAGGCTCGTAATTGTGGTGTAGGTTCTCCTGTCCCAGTGCTGTGGGGGTACATGGTACAGGCTCGATGGACAGCAAGGCCTGTTCTATGGCAACATTTGTTTATAGTATACTAACAGGAGTACCCAGCATTGCCCGGTGATGTTCTCATCCTGTTGGCATTTTGAAGACATCAATTTGCTTTTTACTTGCCAAATTCAAGATTTTTCAAGTATATTGGTTGGTCTTGTGCGTTATTCTATCAGTCTGTCTGTTTGTTTGTCTGCCAATCGCCTACAGGTCACAATTTTAAACCGATCTTCACCAGATGGTAGAGTTGGTCATAAGGAAGAAGCCTATTGATTTTGAGGTCAAAGGTCATCTGAGGTCAAATTTCTAAAATTGTCATTTTTTGTCATCCGATTGACTTGAAAATTGAACAGCAGTTGCATATCGAGTAACTAATTGCGAAACCAACTATTTTTGAGGTCAAAAGGTCAAAGGTCAACTCAAGGTCAAACTTCCAAAATAATCTATTTTCATCTGAAAAATCATCTATTTTAATCAGATTGACCCGAGCTTTGATTAAGATCGTCAATTTTAATCTTAATGAAATGGATAATTTGATGTATCCATGGCAACTTTTTATTTTGGGAAGGGGTAGATTTTTCATGTATCGTGCTCTGCATGACGTCTTTCTTGTTTTTCTATTTTTTGTAGATGCCTTAAACACTCCCCGACCTAACCCTAACCTAATCCAAAAAGAAAATGGATATTTAATATAATATTAGACACACACACACACACACAAACACACACACCAACATACACACACACACACACACACACACACACACACACACACACACACACACATAGGCACACACACACAGAAACACACACACAGAAACATACACATACACACACACACACACACACACACATAGGCACACACACACATAGGCACACACACACAGAAACACACACACAGAAACATACACAGACACACACACATAGGCACACACACAAAAACACACACACACAAAAACACACACACACAGAAACACACACACACAGAAACACACACACACACACACACACACACACACACACACATAGGCACACACACATAGGCACACACACACAAAAACACACACACACAGAAACACACACACACAGAAACACACACACACAGAAACACACACACACACACATAGGCACACACACACAAAAACACACACACACACACAGAAACACACACACACACACACACACACATAGGCACACACACAGAAACACACACACACACACACACACACACACACACACGGCTCTCTTATAGTACATATTTTTTGCATCTTTTTTTTTTTTGCAAACTCAAGCAACTCAAGTGTTTTTCCATGATAAGCTAGCAATGTGTAATCATACCCAATGTTATAATAACAAAGCAGCAAAATATCAATAATTCGTGTGTAATATTTATGCACAAAATAATCGGAAATGTGGATGATATAATATGGTATTTCTTATATACACCAGACGTATATTTCGGAGCTGCAGGGTCTCTTATTGGAGTAAACGATTTGTCACACCGGCATCTGCAGGGTTGCGAACCCACACCGCGCCGCGTCCAGCTGTTCCTGGTTTCACTGCAAAGCAAAACAAAAAGGAAGTGTTCTCCAGCAGGCCCAGTTAACTTACTGTATGCAGCTCGGCCCGAAGAATGACACTTTTTGTAACAGAAACCGAAACGGTGAACAAGCCATTGCAGTGTCTCACGATGGCTCTCCGCCTCGTCTCTGGTTCCGACGTCGTCCGATCCTGCTCCCTCACCATGGTTTCTCCTCACTTCCACTTGTGGCCCTCAATGGAGGTTAAGAAACTCTAAAACGTGCTTCTGATCAGAAATACCTCCTTTTAAGGTCAGGCTCGTTCTCTGCAATGCATGCCAGCTTCTGCATAACGAGGCACGAGTCCTTCGGCAGCCATCTTGTTCCGTTGTTCCGCATGGCATCGTGTGTTCCAAGGCCATCGTACATTCCCCATTTTGATTTGCCTTTTCACTACGATTATTATATAATCTCTTTTAGGACATTTTTGTTGTTCGCTGAAACGAACACCCCAAAATCTAGCAGCTTCTGGGACATTCTAGCAACTTCTACCCCTATATGGTTGGTTTAAAGTGTTTGTCTCGAGTACCTTGGGATAGAATGACGTAATAAATTGGTTTTGTAAGTAAGAAAGAAAAAAAAGAGACATTATTCGTAGTAAAAGGATGATATTGATTACTAACTGAATAATTCACTCAAATTATGTACATTCACAATTTTTTCTGTGTGAGCTTGTCCCAATGTCCCATGCATTCGCTCATTTTGTTTTAGTTACGAAAACACAAATCGTCATGAAGAGCCACTCTGACGTCACACATCACGACAGTGTTTAACAGTCTCTTTCTTTGTTTAAACTTTAAAAACACTATTGGAAACAAGTCGGCCTCCCTGAAAATGGTAAACATCATCAGGAAGATTGCCTATGTGGGTGATGACGTCATAGGTGGCCAAAACTTAGCGTTAGTTAACCGGTAAAGTTGTTCACGTTTAAAAGGAATTTCCGAAATAAAATGATCGTGAAATTTTCACCCCCGAACCGCTTTTGTTTTTGTTGTTCGAACGCGTGACACTTCCGACGTCATTGATGCCTATTTGATGCACGAGACAATGGGACCCACGCCTCCTGTATCTGTATGAGGACTCGATGACATGAAACTAATTTTGATTGTTTAACTGATTTCAAAATCCATTCATACAAATTTTTATTTTACACTAAAAAAACTGCTCGATGTCGTGTACAAAATTTGGTGGAGATCAGCCAATCTGTTTTCGATTCTATAAGATTCACACATTTCAAATTAAATTCACTAGAAACATACGCACGCACGCTCTCTATACAGAAGCAGTCTGGGGGGAGAGGGAGGGGAACGGTGATGTGTATGTGTGTGTATATATATTGGGAGCGCACACGTAAGCACATGTGTGTGCATATGTGTGTATGTATATGTGAAAAACATGTATATGTGTGTACATATATGTGTGTGCATAAGGCTGCAACATAACAAAATTTGAAAAAAGTGAAGGGGTCTGAATACTTTCTGAATACAACAGCAATAACATGCATTTTAAGGCCATGTTCCCTGCTAGAGCGGGGGTTAGCCTTGCGGTCCCCATGACAATCTTCTCCATTTTGCCCTATTTTCTGCATCTCTCCTTGTTAACCCCCTTTCCCGCATTTCTTCTTCCACCATCTTTAGCCAAGTCTTTCTCGGTCTTCCCCGTCCTCTACTTCCTTCTACATTAATTTCCATCATTCTTCTCAACGTCACTTTCATCCTTCCTCAACACATGACCAAACCATCTCAACCTGTTCCTCTTCACAGCATCAATCACAGGCAATATTCCCATCATCTTTCGCAATTCATCATTTGTCTTCCTCTCTCTCACCGATACTCCGCACATCCGTCGAACCATTCGCATTTCCACCCTTTCCAGCCTTCGTTGCTGCTCTACGTTCATTACCCATGTCTCGCTCCCATAAATCATAACACTTCTCACACATGCAGCATACACCTTTCCCTTCAGCTTCAGCGACACTCTCCTCCTCATCAGCACGCCACTCAGTTCCCGAAACTTCTTCCATGCACATCTCACTCGAGCAACCGTTGCCGAGTCTGATCCACCTTCTCCATTCAGCATGTCTCCGAGGTAGCAAAATGTTTTCACACCTTCCAGCTTCACGCCGTCTCCAAGATCCAACTCAACATTTCCTCCATCTGCAGCTCCCTCTGTGCACACCTTACATTTGAATGTAGCTGCCACACTGGTAAATGACCCTCTCAGACCACTACATTTTTGATGAACCCACTCAGCGCACATTGTACATTGAATGGAGTTCACTCCGACACCCTTCCTGCACACAGCACACGGCCACTTCCCAGTTCTTTCCACCTCACCACATGCTTTACCACTTGCCATCACCTTCGTCTTTCCGATATTCACCTTCAGACCTTTTGTCTCCATACATTCCTTCCACTTGTTCATCTTTTCCTTCAGTCCATCCATACTTTCCGCAATCAACACCAGATCATCTGCATACAACAACTCCCATGGTAAACCCTCCTTTACGTTCTGAGCCAGCACCTCCATCACAGCTACAAATAGTAGTGCTTAGTACCGACCCCTGATGCACTCCCACCTTCACCTCAAACTCACCACTGTTCCCGTCCTTCATCCTTACAGCTGTGCGCGCTCTTTTGTACATTGCCATCACTACTCTGATCAACCATTCCTCCACTCCTAACTTCCTCAATGCCCATGTCAATACTTTGCGTGGAACCCTATCGAATGCTTTCTCCAGATCAACAAACCCAAAAAACAACTTCTTCCTCTTCTCCATGTACTTCTCCTGCAACTGCCTCACAATGAAAAGCACATCTGTCATTCCTCTTCCTGGCATAAATCCAAACTGCATTTCGTCGATCTTCACTTTCTTCCTTATCCTCCTCTCCAACACCCTTTCCAATACCTTCATTCCATGCTCCAATAACTTTATCGCTCGGTACGAGCCACACTCCAGAGGGTCACCTTTCCCCTTGTATAGAGGGACGAGGGTACTCAGTTCCCAATCCACTGGAATGCGGCCTTCTTTCACCACCAGATTACAGATCTCTGTCATTCTCTTCACACCCCAACTTCCTGCTGCCTTCAACATATCTCCCACAACTCCCGTCGGCCCTCCCGCTTTTCTACTCTTCATTGCTTTTATCGCTTCCTCAACTTCCTTCTCAGTTATCTTCTCTGCCGGTCCTAAAACTGGGTTACTCTCTATGTTGCCATCCCATTCATTCTCTGTATTCAACAGCATTTCCATATATCTTTTCCATCTTCCTTTAATTCCATCTGGGTCGACAACGATTTGTCCCACTTCATCCTTCAAGCAACTCACCCCCATCACATCACACCTCTCTTTCGCTATGTGCTTTGCAATCCTGAATACTGCTTTCTGACCCTCTTCTGAATCCAAGCGTTCTCCGAACATTTTCCTACATGCCTCCTGCGCCTTTGCTACCTCTTTCTTTGCAGCCTTCCTGGCTGCCTTATAACTTTCATGCTCTGCTGTTTCTGCTCCCGTACCCTTCGCCTTCTGCCACTCCTTGAACTTCTTCCTCTTCTCGTCAATCCTCTTTCCAACTTCATCATCCCACCACCATGTTTCCGAGTGCCTCGGTGGTTCTTTTGTCCATCCACATACCTCACCAACGGCTCCCAACAGACTAGCTTTCATTGACATCCAACCACTTTCAAGCTCAACCACATCATCCTCTACCCTACTCAGCCTCTCTTTTAATGCCTCCCTTACTGTCACCTCTTTCAACCTCCACACCTTCATTCTTGGTTGGTACTTCACCCGCCGCGCTCTCCTCGCACCTTTCACCCTTATGTCGCAGACAACCAAGTGGTGCTGTGAAACAGCCTCCTCCCCCGGGATCACCTTTGTGTCCCGGAGGTGCCCCCTATCTCGCCTACGCACCATCAGATAGTCAACGGTTGTCGTCGACCCACCTGACGTGTATGTAACAAGCTTATTATCCTCTTTCTGGAACTGAGTATTACAAATCAACAAATCAGCTCCATCAGCAAACTCCAAAATCATTTCACCTTCTCCATTTCTCACACCCTATCCGTAACCCCCATGAACTCCCTCAAAACCATCCATACTCCTTCCCACATGTCCATTCAGGTCTCCTCCCACCACAACAACTTCCTCATCTTTCACGTTTTCCATCAGCTTCTCTATCGCACACCAGAACTTGTCCTTCTCTTCATCGCTTCGACCAACCTGCGGAGCATATCCCGAGATGTGGTTCACCAAGAGCTTTCCAATCATCATTTTCACCATCATCAACCTATCACTCACTCTAGTCACACTCACCACACTGTCTTCAAACTCCTCAGAAAACAGGACACCAACACCATTCACGCCCTCCGGGCACCCTTGAAACACAAACTTGTATTTCTGTCCCTGCCTACCCTTCACCATTCTCACACCACTTCCCTTCCATCTCGTCTCGTCTCTTGCACACAACATATGTCCACTCTTCTTCTGACCAATACTTCCACCACTTCTCCTGATCTCCCTGTCATTGTCCCTACATTCCATGTCCCAAACCTCAGAAACCGATCTCCACTTCGGGCTGCACCCTGCCCATATGTACTTGTGATTGTCATGGTTCTCTTTTTGAGGCAATGTTTTTATGGCCGGATGCCCTTCCTGACGCCAACCCTCTTAGTCGTCTCTTACGACACGCAGGGATACGGCGTACCTATTCTGACCAGGTTACACACTGGGAAACGTTTAAAACATGGAAATTCGGGGGGGGGGGGGGGCGGCGTCAGCATCACTGCTGCGGTTTAAACATATTCCAACAATATCCAAACAGAAATATATGCACTGTATGTATATTATATATATATATAACCACCTTTAGAGGCCATTTTTCCCCGCAAAGCGGGGGTTGGCCTTTTCGGGAACCATGGTTGTTGTTGTTTTTTGGTCCCCTTTTTGAAGCAATGTTTTACGGCCGGATGCCCTTCCTGACGCCAACCCTTTTTGCCGCCTTTAACGACAAACAGGGAATTACCAGTGAACTGGTACTCAATTAGCCGACCTCGGAAGGATGACAGGCTGAGTCAATCCCCCTGGTGTTAATTCAGCGATTGACCGGGATTCGAACCTAGGATCCTAAGCCTGCACCCTAGCCGCTAGCCCAACACCAGGGTTATATTATATTATATTATATATATATATATATATATATATATATATATATATATATATATATATATATATATATATATATATATATATATATATATGTATATATATATATATATATATATATATATATATATTATATATATATATATATATTTATATGTATATATATATACATACATATACATATAAATTCAATGGTGTTTTGCATCATAGAACTTTAGAGTGTGGTCCAGCAAGAGAAAATATGGTTATAATATTTCCTGGTGTACAGTGTGTCCAAGAAAAAAAGTAGAACGGCACTCAGTAGAGCGAGCGCCTCCACCTCTCCCAGGCTGAACTATTTAGGTTTTTTTTATCCTACTGATAGGCTGGATCTGAACCAAAATATATTCGGCTTATTCTTTCTCCCCTAACCAACTTAAATTCACATGATTTTGTTGTAACCCACCCGTAACTTTTTGAATTATTGTGCTTTACTGCACTGTATATAGGTTTTCCCCCCAATCTCTCAATGGTGAAGAATCACTTCAAAAATTAAAAACTTGTCGTATCTGGATCGGGATTCAGATCTTCAACAAAATAGAATCAAATCGTCGTTGTCACACACACTTGTAAAAGTTTAGAATGGAAATAAAAAGATCGATCCATCATTCGAACTATCTCTGCACTTCAGGATTTGAAATGTACAATGGGGGGAAAGAGGAGGGGTTGCTCCTTGGCCTATGCAGTCTTTGGTTTGTCAGATAAATTTTATCTTGTTAACTTGAAGCCATAAACAACTGCAATTTATCTCAAGGACAAATATGCTCTGGCCTGACTTTTCTACAACAGAGTTGTCTTCGTCAGGGACAACCAGCACGTACATAATGATTGGATACCGATATACATTTCATCTGCAGAATTCCAGAAAAAGGATCCAAAACGCCGATATCTTTTTCAGAGTTATCATAGTAACATAACTGACTGTTTACTAGCTAACAACATTTAAAATGTATTAAGTGATAAAATATATGTACATCTGAGTGTAATAACAACATAACTATTGAATGCATAGGCCTCAATATATATTATTATCCCCATGAGTCATTCAGTTAAGCATTGTAAAACCAGACTTGTGAATTTTTAAGAAGGACAAAACCAGAAATCATCTGAAATCATTTTAAAGAAAATCATCGGACAAAACAGGGCTGAGCCGATCTTCACCAAATTTCGCATACGCCCCTCCCCACTGCAAGCCCTCCCCCTTCCACAGATCTACCGACGTCCCTGTTCTCTACTGTTGTTGTACTTGTATGCTTTCCCTCTCTCTCCCCTTCTTGTCTCCTGCCCCCTTTATTATATGTTTTATGTGTCCATTTATGTTTTTTTGTGTTTAATGTGTTAGCTCTTACACGATTGTCGACGATCATGTATGCCAAAAATAAAAAAGTGCTGGTACTTCCCAGGGTTAGGTCATGGGAACAAAAAAACATCGACGTGACACAGTGCAAGTGGTTTACTGACCCCTGCTGCAAACAGCGGGAATTATTAGCCATGGCACAAAATCTAGTTGCCCCACCTCTCACGATCCACCCCCCCCCCCCCTCTCTCCCCCAATCCCCAGGCTGCTCGCAAGGCGAGCGGGTGTTTCAAGTGAAATATATATATATGTTGGAACCCATCTGTGGATCGGTCCCATCGGCCGATGGGTCTGACCCATCTGTGGATGCACGAGAAATGACAATGCAGACCCATCGGCCGATGGGTCTGCGCCATCTGCGGATGTGTTGTTCACCTTGAAGGAATGTGTATGCATCAATGGTGGATGAGTATGTTTATTTGAACCTAAAAATAAGCAATTGATGTCATAAATGTTTATAAAGCAGTCCGTGACATGTAGTTTGTCGATAAGATAAAAATAAGATAATGTCGCTCCATTTAAAAACGCTGGTCTACTTCGCTGGTGGCACTGGCAGACTCAGCTCTCCATTGTTTATATAGCAATGTTGAAATAACGCTGAAAAAAACGCTGAAATATGTGTTGTTCATAAATAGATGGGTAGAAATAGATAATAAAACATTTTAAAATCATCTCTGTTAAATTCCTACCACATGTAATTCCAATGACTGTGTACCTGATTGAAGAGCACCATTCTGTCAACACATTCCTTCAAGGTGAACAACACATCCGCAGATGGCGCAGACCCATCGGCCGATGGGACCGATCCACAGATGGGTTCCAACATGTGTATATATATATATATATATATATATATATATATATATATTTTATATATATATATATATATATATATATATATGTTATTTGTGTTTTTGTTTGTTTTATTATTTTGTTTGTTTTAGGGATAATATTTAGATATGGCATCACAATGACATCATTTTCCAAAAAAATGTATTTTTTTGCTCATTTTACACAATGACAATGACATCATTACCCTGTCGTACATTTCTACTCCCACAAATTCCCCATTTATTCCTCCAGAATGCTCCCAAAAGCTCATTTGCATATCTTCTACTACAGACGTGGCATTTAATATGGAATATATATTTTTTTTTGACTTGGGTTTACTTTCTTAACTCAGTATATCAATCTGGTGAGTTTCTTTTACACTTTGGTGATTTATTTGTTAAAAGAACCATGTCACTGATTGTCTGTCGCAGCAAGAAGTCAACAACAGGATTATATCACAGGTGGCGTGGCAAAATGTACGGACAGGTGCATTTGACGATTGGCTTCACAGTCGGGTATACAAGGGTTGTTGCGTTCTGTATTAGTGGAAAACAACTGCTGCACGTCTCCAAAAGTTATTGCCGCTTCCTCTGGAGATGGTCCGTCAACTCGACAATGCTGTTTGTCATGGAGTGGTGGCTTTACGAAATTACAGCATGAAAGAGCGTGCTATTGCTCGGCAGTATGGCATCACTCAAGGTCAGGTGTCAAAGATCCTGAAACGAAATGCTCAGAGGGGTGTCCCTACTCCAATACCGAGGCCAGGACGTCCCCGCAGAACCACAAGGAGGGATGATCGCCAGCTGCACCGGTTAGTCCGCAATGGCCGTACCAAGTCAGCTAATCGGCTTAAGGCTGAGTGGCAGCAACTGACAAATGTGCCTGTATCCAGAAGGCTAGTCAACCAACGACTGGTTCAAGCAGGCTATCGTGCCAGGTGTCCCCTGAGAAAGCCACGCCTGACCAGACAACACTGCCAGTGCCAATTGCAGTGGGCCAGAGAGCACCGTCAATGGCAGCCAGGACACTGGAATCATGTGATCTTCAGTGACGAGTCTAGATTTCTGGTCTATCGTCAAGATGGCCGCGTCCGAGTGTGCAGGCAAGTGCATGAAGCCTACAACAAAGATTGTATAGTGCCAAGAGTCCAAGCTGGAGGTCGTGGGGTGACCGTTTGGGCTGCTTTTCATGCAGGGGGCAAAACTGACCTGGTTGTTCAGAATGGAAACCTGAACCAGTTCAAGTACAGGGCCATTCTGGAAGAAACATTGCTTCCATTTGCTCGTGCAGCCTTTCGAGGAAACTTTGTCTTCCAAGATGACAATGCACGGCCTCATCGTGCTCACATGATCCAACACTTTCTTGCTGACCGTGTTGTAGAGCATATGGAATGGCCTGCCATGTCCCCGGATATGAATCCGATAGAGAACTTGTGGGCGGAATTAACGTGTCAAATCGACCACTTGGACCAACAGCCGACCTCTGTGCGTGAATTGCAGCAGGCTATTGTCACTGCATGGCAAGCGATTCCTGTCCAAACCGTGGCAAATCTCGTGAACAGCATGCCTCAACGTGTACGTGCTCTCCTGAATGCTCGTCGGGGTTACACGAAGTATTGAACTGTAATTTTACTGTCGGTAATCCCAGTCGTAATTTAACTTTTGTTTTTGTTAAAAAATTTTTTGGCTAATGTGCAAAATAAAGAGATACTTCTGGAAAACGTACAGAAGTTTAACACAGTACTATCCATGAATTGAGTTCGATATCAGTTTACATCACTTTCAAGGATCAATTTATTTGTTTCGAAATGTCAAATGTGGTTTTTGTTTCTTTTAAAGGTCACATTAACAAAATCTAGAATAATTTCAACATAATTCCAATGAACTTTTGGTTGTAAGACATCTTGAAAAGTAAGTTCACCCCAACAAAAAAAAAATTCCATATTAAATGCCATGTCTGTATATAAGAGAGATGTCTGTCTTGTAAACTGAATCGAGGCTCGTGAAAGAGCTAACATTTACTTCACAAACAAATCGACCAGACAAACAAAATATATAAAAAGAGGGAGCGGAAGACAAGATGGGGAGAGAAGGGGAAGCACACAAACACAACATTTGAGAGCAGGGAGATGTGTGGAAGGGAGAGGGCTTGGGGGGAGGAGGCGTGGGAAGGGGGGGGGGGGGAGGGAGAAGTATAAAACACAAGTACACCAAGAACTTCCAGGACAGAAGTTGGTATTTCAAAAAAGTGGAATTGGGGTGAAATTAGCGGGGGTAGAAAAGATCAAGGTTTTGGATGGGGGAAGATAAGAGATGGTGATGAACAGCTGTTTTAAAGACCTGGAGGGTGGAGTGGGATTGAAGAGAGTGAGGGAGTTTGTTCCAGAGGCGGGAGAAAAGAGGAATGAAGGAGTGAAGGTGAGCAGAGAGTCTTGATTTTGTCTGTGTGTCTGTCTGTGTCTGTCTGTGTGTTGCCATTTTACTCAGAGTTGGCTGAACGGATCTTCGTCAAACTTTCAGAGGTTCATCAGTGAGTGCCTGGGAGTGCTTAGGCCAAAAAAAAAAAAAATGAAAAGAAAGTTCGTTTTTTGGAGTTAAAAAAAAAAAATTGCTCGATAGTGCCGAAGCCTTTTTAAATTAATGACAGTTATATAGAAGTACACATTCGCATAAATAAATACAAAACAATCACCAGACATTTAAATACAAATAAATCAAACAATTCCGGAAGTGCACAAAGTTGGTAGTACGGCTTCTTCTTCTTCCTGATCAGCAACACACTTAACTCAGAAACATTCACCCACCAGCATATATATGAACCCCCTTCCTCTCCTCCCTCCGCCCCCTCCCCTCCCCTTCCCCCCTCTTCCCCCCCACTCCCCTCCCATTCCCCCCCACTCCCCTCTCCCCCCCCTTCACCCCTCACCCCTCTCCCCCCCCCCTCCTCCCCCCTCCCCCGCCCGGCAACGCCGGGTACTTCTGCTAGTCTTGAGTAAATAAACGACCAGGAAAATTTACATCACCAAAATTAGAGAACTAAGTGAGTCCATGATTGTGTTTACATTACTGAACATAGCTCTAGACTAGACTGTCCCACTCCGAGTACATGTTGTATGACTCATTCTCCAGCAAGTCTGAATGGATATTATTATCCCTGACTGATGAAGGCCTCCTCATGTACAATACTGGCGATAAAATGTTCTTAATCCATCGAAGAAGAATGTATGCTCTTTTGGATAGAGTTCAAAGGTGATCATCAAATTTCACATCTTGGTTTATGTATTTGCAAGTTTGTGGCATCTTCCCACAGACAACATGCGAGTGTGGGCCCTTGGTGCATTTGAGAATTGGGATCAAACATGGGATCAAACTAGTGATGGAGAAAGCATGGGATAAAACTAGTGATGGAGAAAGCATGGGATCAAACTAGTGATGGAGAAAGCATGGGATCAAACTAGTGATGGAGAAAGCATGGGGTAAAACTAGTGATGGAGAAAGCATGGGGTAAAACTAGTGATGGAGAAAGCATGGGATCAAACTAGTGATGGAGAAAGCATGGGATAAAACTAGTGATGGAGAAAGCATGGGATCAAACTAGTGATGGAGAAAGCATGGGATCAAACTAGTGATGGAGAAAGCATGGGATCAAACTAGTGATGGAGAAAACAACAACAGCAATAATATGCATTTTAAGGCCATTTTCCCTGCTAGAGCGGGGGTTAGCCTTGCGGTCCCCATGACAATGTTCTCCATTTTGCCCTATTTTCTGCATCTCTCCTTGTTAACCCCCATGCCCGCATTTCTTCCTCCACCATCTTTAGCCAAGTCTTTCTTGGTCTTCCCCGTCCTCTACTGCCTTCTACATTCATTTCCATCACTCTTCTCAACCAGTCACTTTCATCCTTCCTCAACATGTGACCAAACCATCTCAACCTGTTCCTCTTCACAGAATCAATCACAGGCTCTATTCCCATCATCTTTCGCAATTCATCATTTGTCTTCCACTCTCTCAACGATACTCCGCACATCCACCGAACCATTCGCATTTCCACCCTTTCCAGCCTTCGTTGCTGCTCTACGTTCATTACCCATGTCTCGCTCCCGTAAATCATAACACTTCTCACACATGCAGCATACACCTTTCCCTTCAGCTTCAACGACATTCCCCTCCTCATCAGCACGCCACTCAGTTCCCGAAACTTCTTCCATGCACATCTCACTCGAGCAACCTTTGCCGAGTCTGATCCACCTTCTCCATTCAGCATGTCTCCGAGGTAGCAAAATGTTTTCACACCTTCCAGCTGCATGGCGTCTCCAAGATCCAATTCAACATTTCCTCCATCTGCATCTCCCTCTCTGCACACCTTACATTTGAATGTAGCTGCCACACTGGTTAACGACCCTCTCAGACCACGACATTTTCGATGAACCCACTCAGCGCACATTGTACATTGAATGGAGTTCACTCCGACACCCTTCCTGCACACAGCACATGGCCACTTCCCAGTTCTTTCCACCTCACCACATGCTTTACCACTTGCCATCACTTTCGTCTTTCCGATATTCACCTTCAGACCTTTTATCTCCATACATTCCTTCCACTTGTTCATCTTTTCCTTCAGTCCATCCATACTTTCCGCAATCAACACCAGATCATCTGCATACAACAACTCCCACGGTAAACCCTCCTTTGCGTTCTGAGCCAGCACCTCCATCACAGCTACAAATAGTAGTGGACTTAGTACTGACCCTGATGCACTCCCACCTTCACCTCCAACTGACCACTGTTCCCGCCTTTCGTCCTTACAGCTGTGCATGCTCTTTTGTACATTGCCATCACTACTCTGATCAACCATTCCTCCACTCCCAACTTCCTCAATGCCCATGTCAATACTTCACGTGGAACCCTATCGAATGCTTTCTTCAGATCAACAAACCCAAGAAACAACCTCTTCCTCTTCTCCATGTACTTCTCCTGCAACTGCCTCACAATAAAGAGTGTGTCTGTCGTTCCTCTTCATGGCATAAATCCAAACTGCATTTAGTCGATCTTCACCTTCTTCCTTATCCTGCTCTCCAACACCCTTTCCAATACCTTCATTCCATGCTCCAATAACTTTATCGCTCGGTATGAGCCACACTCCAGAGGGTCACCTTTCCCCTTGTATAGAGGGACGAGGGTACTCAGTTCCCAATCCCTGGAATGCGGCCTTCTTTCACCACCAGATGACAGATCTCTGTCATTCTCTTCACACCCCAACTTCCTGCTGCTTTCAACATATCTCCCACAACTCCCGTCGGCCCTCCCGCTTTTCTACTCTTCATTGCTTTTATCGCTTCCCTGGTGTTATCCCTGGTGTTGGGCTCGCGGCTAGGGTGTCGGCTTAGGATCCAAGGATCCTGGGTTCGAATCCCGGTCGATCGCTGAATTAACGCCAGGGGGGTTGACTCAGCCTGTTCATCCTTCCGAGGTCGGCTAATTGAGTGCCAGTTCACTGGTAATTCCCTGCTTGTCGTTAAAGGCGGCAAAAAGGGTTGGCGTCAGGAAGGGCATCCGGCCGTAAAACATTGCTTCAAATAGGGGACCGAAAAACAACAACCACCACGGTTCCCGAAAAAGGCCAACCCCCGCTTGCGGGGAAAAATGGCCTCTAAAGGTGGTTTATTGCTTTTATCGCTTCCTCAACTTCCTTCTTAGTTATCTTCTCTGCCGGTCCTAAAACTGGGTTACTCTCTATGTTGCCATCCCATTCATTCTCTGTATTCAACAGCATTTCCATATATCTCTTCCATCTTCTTTTAATTCCATCTGGGTCCACAACGATTTGTCCCACTTCATCCTTCAAGCAACTCACCCCCATCACATCACACCTCTCTTTCGCTATCTGCTTTGCAATCCTGAATACCGCTCTCTGACCCTCTTCTGAATCCAAGCGTTCTCCGAACATTTTCCGACATGCCTCCTGCGCCTTTGCTACCTCTTTCTTTGCAGCCTCCTTGGCTGCCTTATAACTTTCATGCTCTGCTTGTTCTGCTCCCGTAGCCTTCGCCTTCTGCCACTCCTTGAACTTTTTCCTCTTCTCGTCAATCCTCTTTCCAACTTCATCATCCCACCACCATGTTTCCGAGTGCCTCGGTGGTCCTTTTGTCCATCCACATACCTCACCAACGGCTCCCAACAGACTATCTTTCATTGACATCCAACCACTTTCAAGCTCAACCTCATCATCCTCTACCCTACACAACCTCTCTTTTAATGCCTCCCTTACTGTCACCTCTTTCAACCTCCACACCTTCATTCTCGGTTGGTACTACACCCACCAAGCTCTCCTCGCACCTTTCACCCTTATGTCGCAGACAACCAAGTGGTGCTGTGAAACAGCCTCCTCCCCCAGGATCACCTTTGTGTCCCGGAGGTGCCCCCTTTCTCGCCTACGCACCATCAGGTAGTCAACGGTTGTCGTCGACCCACCTGACGTATATGTAACAAGCTTATTATCCTCTTTCTGGAACTGAGTATTACAAATCACCAAATCAGCTCCATCAGCAAACTCCAAAATCCTTTCACCTTCTCCATTTCTCACACCATATCCGTAACCCCCATGAACTCCCTCAAAACCGTCCATACTCCTTCCCACATGTCCATTTAGGTCTCCTCCTACCACAACAACTTCCTCATCTTTCACGTTTTCCATCAGCTTCTCTATCGCACACCAGAACCTGTCCTTCTCTTCGTCGCTCCGACCAACCTGCGGAGCATATCCCGAGATGAAGTTCACCAAGAGCTTTCCAATCATCATTTTCACCGTCATCAACCTTTCACTCACTCTAGTCACACTCACCACACTGTCTACAAACTCCTCAGATAGTGTTGGAGAAAACATGGAATAAAACTAGTGATGGAGAAAGCATGGGATAAAACTATTGATGGAGAAAGCATGGGATAAAACTAGTGATGGAGAAAACATGGGATAAAACTAGTGATGGAGAAAGCATGGGATAAAACTAGTGATGGAGAAAGGATGGGATAAAACTAGTGATGGAGAAAACATGGGATAAAACTAGTGATGGAGAAAGCATGGGATAAAACTAGTGATGGAGAAAACATGGGATAAAACTAGTGATGGAGAAAGCATGGGATAAAACTAGTGATGGAGAAAACATGGAATAAAACTAGTGATGGAGAAAACATGGGATAAAACTCGTGATGGAGAAAGCATGGGATAAAACTAGTGATGGAGAAAGCATGGGATAAAACTAGTGATGGAGAAAACATGGGATAAAACTAGTGATGGAGAAAGCATGGGATCAAACTAGTGATGGAGAAAGCATGGGATAAAACTAGTGATGGAGAAAACATGGAATAAAACTAGTGATGGAGAAAACATGGGATAAAACTCGTGATGGAGAAAGCATGGGATAAAACGAGTGATGGAGAAAGCATGGGATAAAACTAGTGATGGAGAAAACATGGGATAAAACTCGTGATGGAGAAAGCATTGGATAAAACTAGTGATGGAGAAAGCATGGGATAAAACTAGTGATGGAGAAAACATGGGATAAAACTAGTGATGGAGAAAGCATGGGATAAAACTAGTGATGGAGAAAGCATGGGATAAAACTAGTGATCGAGAAAGCATGGGATAAAACTAGTGATGGAGAAAACATGGAATAAAACTAGTGATGGAGAAAACATGGGATAAAACTAGTGATCGAGAAAGCATGGGATAAAACTAGTGATGGAGAAAACATGGAATAAAATAGTGATGGAGAAAACATGGGATAAAACTCGTGATGGAGAAAGCATGGGATAAAACTAGTGATGGAGAAAACATGGGATAAAACTAGTGATGGAGAAAGCATGGGATAAAACTAGTGATGGAGAACACATGGGATAAAACTAGTGATGGAGAAAGCATGGGATCAAACTAGTGATGGAGAAAGTTCTGTATTCTGTATTGTATTGTTCTGTAATGAAAGTTCTGTATTGTTCTGTATATCCCTCAAGTTCTGTATTCCGTCGTACATTATAACACCTTTTTCTTCTTCTTCTTTAAAAGGCTGCTTTCGACTTGCTCACCAAATCTATTCATCCCAAAAAAAAATATCCATCTCCTATAGTGCCTTTTTTCTACATTCCCGAAACTCTCTTGCACTCCATCCTCCCTCCAGCGTCCTTAAACGTATTTTTGACTCGAAGGTCACAAGAAACTCATTTTGCAATAAATGTTCGTTTCCCATTAATCGTTCACTTTCTAAAATCCAATCTCACCCCTCCCCTCAAAATCTTCCCCAAAACCCCTCCCCTCCAAATCTTCCCCATCACCCCCCCCCCCTCCAAATCTTCCCCCTTTCCCCTCCCCTCCTAATCCTCCCCATCACCCATCCCTTTCAAATCTCCCCCCTTGCCCCCTCCCTCCTAAACTTCCCCCTCACCCCTCCCCTCCAAGACTCCCCCTCGCCCCTCCCCTCCTAGACTCCTCCCTCACCCCTCCCCTCCAAATCTCCCCCATATCGCATCCCTTTCAAATCCCTCCCCTTGTCCCTTCCCTCCTAAACTACCCCCTCGCCGCTCCCCTTCAAATCTCCCCACCCTCATTTCTTCTCAATTTCCCCACTCTCACCCCCCCCCCCCCCTCCTCAAAGCGGCCTCCCCGCTTCTTCCCCCTTCCAACTCTCATCTCCATCTCCCCCAACCTTCTGCCTCGCTCTTCCCCCGCCTCAAATAACACCTCATTGTGCCTCACCCAATCACCATCAAACCTTTTGTCCGCCCCATCCTTCCCTTTCTCCGAGCTATTCTGAAATCTCTGACACACCTTCAACAGCTCTCCCTACCTCTTCCACCTCTTCCACATCTTACCCTACCCCTCCTCCCCCCTGTTCTGTATCCGATGCTCCCCCTTCCTCTTCATTAACGGTATGGACCTCAAACATCCGGGGCCTTCGTTCAAACCTAACTGATCTCTCCATACAGGTTGCTCTGTCAAACCAGACGTGATCTGCTTAACAGAAACTTTCCTCCTTCATGATGTCTCTGATTCCTTTGTATCTCTCCTGGGTTACTCCCTCCTCCGGTATGATAGACCTGAGCCTCGTCCTGGATGTGGGGTTGCTATCTTTATCAAAAACTCTCTTCCTCACTCGCCCTGCACTGCACTCTCTCCACCTCACCCACAGGAATACCTCTGGCTACGGCTTCCCCTTCGCTCCCACCTCTTGTTCATATGTGTGTTGTACCGTACACCAAACAGTGATGACTCCATCTACATCTCGCTGTCTGATAATATGGACCAACTTCTATCTACTCATCCCAACTCTCTCTTCCTCATATGTGGTGATTTCAATTGTCACCATGCCAGTTGGCTGGGTGTGGGTACCTCTCTCACCAGCCATGGCTCCTCAGCTAAGGACTTCTGCGACTCACTGGGACTGACACAATGTCAATTTCCCGACCCGGATCTCAGTCAACGGAGCATCTTCTCTTCTGGACTTGGTTATGACTAACTTCCCTGAAAATGTCTGCTGCTCTTCTTCTGCTCCAATCGGATCATCTGATCATATGCTTGTTAAAGTGGACATCTCTCTGACCATTCTCAGAGAGCCTGCTCAGTGTCGACGAGTCTGGCATTTCACTCAGGCCAACTGGCACGGTCTTCAAGCAGCCATCAATCATCTGGACTGGTCTCCCATCTCTACCACCTCTGACATCAACTCATCCTGGGAATTCTTTCAAAGTAAATTGCTTTGTCTCATGCACATATTTATCCCATCTCGTCTTCAGTTGTCATACCCTTCCTCCCGTCCATGGTACATGGAATCTTGTGGTGAGGCTGTTGCCCAGAAACAACTTGCCTTCGTCTCCTGGAAAGCAAATCCAACGGAAGGAAATCTCATTTCCTTTCACAAAGCCCGAAACAAGTGTGTGTCCACCCTCAGGAGAGCCAGGAAACAATATCTCTCCGTTCTCAAGACCGAACTCTCTTATCTGTCTCCCTCTTCCAAATCCTGGTGGCGTCTGGTCAAATCTGTTTCTGGTGTTTGTTCCCCCTCCATCCCCTCCCTTACCTCAAACGGCTACACAGCTGACTCCGCACGTGAAAAAGCTAAATGCCTCAACTCTGTGTTTGCCTCTACATCTTGTGTCCCAAACCCATCCCTCTCTGTACCCACCATACCCATTCGTACCCAGCTGCTCCTGGACTCCATGTCCTTTCCTCCTGACAAGGTGGAAAAGTTTCTGTCAACCCTCGACTCTGATTCTGCAACTGGACCTGACGGCATCAGCCCACGAGTCCTAAAATCCTGTTCTTCCGCTCTTTCACTCCCTCTCTCTGTTCTCTTCACCCTCTCTTTTGCTCAAGGTCAACTGCCATCTGCTTGGAAATCAGCCAACATCACCGCTTTGCACAAAAAGGTGCAAAAACAGATCCTAGCAACGACAGACCAATCAGCCTTCTCCCAATTATCAGCAAAGTCATGGAATCCATCATTGCTTCGGATATGAAATCTTTCCTCTTCTCCAATGGCTTGATCTCTGATCATCAATTTGGTTTCAGACCAGGTCACTCTACTCTGGACATGCTGCTTCTGCTGTCTCAACAATGGATGGAGGTCCTCAATGCCAAACAGGAAATTAGAGCTGTCTCCCTCGACATATCACGTGCCTTCGATACGGTCTGGCACCCCGCTCTGCTCACCAAACCCTCCTCCTTTGGTATCCATGGAAATCTCCACGCATGGCTGGCGGACTTCCTCTCTAGTCGTAGTCAACGTGTGGCCCTGAATGGGTTTCTCTCATCTCCTCTTCCTGTTCAGGCTGGAGTTCCCCAAGGCAGTGTTCTGGGCCCTGTGCTTTTTCTGGTCTTCATCAATGATTTCTCTGACTCTCTTGAAAATCCTCTCTATCTCTTTGCTGATGACTCCACTCTCTGCCGCTCCATTCCTCATCCCTCAGATCGGCAGTCTGCAGCCTCCTCACTCTCTGCAGACCTGGACAAAATCACAGACTGGGCAAACAAGTGGAACATGTTTTTCAATCCTGACAAATCTCACACTCTTACGATGTCTCTCCGAAAAGACCAACTGGACAACCCTCCCATCTACTTTCTGAATAATCCTCTCCAAGAAGTTCTGTCACTCAAGCTTTTGGGTCTCACTGTCTGCCATGATCTTTCCTGGGAAAACCACATTTCCAAGCTGGCCTCCAAAGCCAGTCGCCTACTGGGCATCCTCCGTCGTGCGAAGTCCTTCCTTGGCACACCTGAGCTCCTCACCACATACAAGGCTTTCATCCGCAGCTCAATGGAGTACTGCTCTCCCCTCTGGGCTGGTGTTCCTGCCTCACACCTAGCTCGGCTTCACGCTGTTGAAACCAAAGCGTTCAGAATCATTGGAATCTCCCGCGATGACACTATCTCAGAGGGCCTTTCACTTAATCACCGCAGGCAGGTTGGTGGTCTTTCCGTCTTCTACCGACTCCTCTCCGGCCTTGCTCCCCCAGCTCTCTCTGGGCTCTGTCCCCCAAATATTCCTTCAGGTCGCACAAGATCCGCCTGCAACCCTCTTATGGTTAAACTGCCAAAATCAAGACTCTCTGCTCACCTTCACTCCTTCATTCCTCTTTTCTCCCGCCTCTGGAACAAACTCCCTCACTCTCTTCAATCCCACTCCTCCCTCCAGGTCTTTAAAACGGCTGTTCACCACCATCTCTTATCTTCCCCAATCCAAAACCTTGATCTTTTCTACCCCCGCTAATTTCACCCCAAATCCACTTTTTTGAGGTGACTTTTGACTTCTTTCCTGGAAGTCCTTGGTGTCCTTGCGTTTTATACCTATCCTGCCTCCCCCCAGGCCCTCTCCCTCCCACACATCTCCCGATGTCCCTGCTCTCAAATGTTGTGTTTGTGTGCTTCCTCCCCTTCTCTCCCCATCTTGTCGACCGCTCCCCTTTTTATATACTTTGTTTGCTTGTTTGTTTGATTTGTTTGTTTGATAAATGTTAGCTCTTTCACGAGCCTCGCCTCTGTATACAAAAAAAAAAAAAAAAAAAAAATAGTGATGGAGAAAGCATGGGATAAAACTCGTGATGGAGAAACCATGGGATAAAACTAGTGATGGAGAAAGCATGGGATAAAACTAGTGATGGAGAAAGCATGGGATAAACTAGTGATGGAGAAAACATGGGATAAAACTCGTGATGGAGAAACCATGGGATAAAACTAGTGATGGAGAAAGCATAGGATAAAACTAGTGATGGAGAAAGCATGGGATAAAACTAGTGATGGAGAAAGCATGGGATAAAACTAGTGATGGAGAAAGCATGGGATAAAACTAGTGATGGAGAAAGCATGGGATAAAACTAGTGATGGAGAAAGCATAGGATAAAACTAGTGATGGAGAAAGCATGGGATAAAACTAGTGATGGAGAAAGCATAGGATAAAACTAGTGATGGAGAAAACATGGGATAAAACTAGTGATGGAGAAAGCATGGGATAAAACTAGTGATGGAGAAAGCATGGGATAAAACTAGTACAACTAGGACGCCACTCAGTAGAGCGCATACTCCCGCCGTGGGTTTAGTTGGAATAATACGTTTTGTTTAACATCCCCTCTCCCCAAAACAATAAATGAAAAAGAAAGTAAGCCCTAACTGTCAGAGAATTTATTTTGATATATCTCGGAATTAGAGGAGAAAAACATCATTTAAGAATAATAATAAAAGCTTTAATGCAGGAAAACAGAAAAACATCTTTCCCCAAAAAATTCCCCAAAAAATTCCTGGATCCGGAATAATATCCTGAGCTTCACCAAAAACTAATCAATTCTTCCTTATCCCAAGGGCAATCATCCCACCAACTTTCATCCAAATCCGTTCAGAACCTTTCCAGATATCTTGTTCACAAACACTCGAACACACACACACACACACACACACACACACACACACACACACACACACACACACACGATCGAATGCGTTACTCCATGGCGGGAGTAATAAACCTGAAAATCACAGAGCCAGAGCCAGAATTATTTATTTGGTCTGGGCAGCCCATGCGAGGTTTCTTCTTCTTCAGCCTCTCACAACCCTGGGTGAATATGCGATCTTTTAAAAAAAAAAGTCGGAATTTTGCCAAATCTGTTTGATTCGTTTGTTAATATACCTCAGCCATTGATAAATCTGGAATTATAATTTTATTGGAGGTTCAAATTAACCCGGGACATTGTGTCAAACGATGCCTGCATGTCTGTACATGTGATAAATAATTAATTGTCCACAGTCGAAGCCTCTTCTTCTTCACGCAATAACAACTTCCAGCTTCCAGACCGTACATCCAATCATCTTCAAATTTTGCACACTTGTTACTCTTCATGACTTCTACTACAGTATGAAGTTTCACGTCGATCAATGAAGTGGTTCAAGAGATATAAATGTTTTTATTATTTGCGTTTAATTAACGATATCTGCCAAACCACGTGACCTATCGCAAATTCCAAAATGACATTTTAGAAGACTGATATGCTGAACAGATCTGTGAAGTTTCCCCTCGATTGGATCACAAATGAGGGAGGAGCTAGGTTTTAAATGTTTGTGCTTAAAAACGTTATAACTCTGAAACCATGTGATACATGACATCATGCTCGCTGACTTTTTTGATCGTCATGGGTATGCGATTCTGCCTGCAAAGTTTGGCTTCGATCTGTTCAGGCATTTTGGAGAAAATTTGATTTTAGTGTTTTTCACTCAAAACAATATGGCGGCCGAACCACGTGACCTGTGACGTCATAATTGCCATAAAAATATTCTACAGATCGTCACTCCTATGGTAAAAAATTGCTCTCAATCGCTCCAATTATTGCAGAGAAAAATGGATTTAAAAGGAAAACAGAAAAAAAATTCCCGAAAAAATTCCCCCCAAAAATTCCTGGATCCGGAATAATATCCTGAGCTTCACCAAAAACTAATCAATTCTTCCCTATCCCAAGGGCAATCATCCCACCAATTTTCATCCAAATCCGTTCAGAACTTTTCCAGATATCTTGTTCACAAACACACGGACACACACACACACGGACGGACACGATCGAATGCATTACTCCCTGGCGGGAGTAATAATACAAACTAGCCGAAACCTGTGGAACATCCACGGAAGGGAGGATGTGGTGTATGGATAGAGTGTACCATTATGGATGGCATAGGGGATTTGCTTGTCCGAGTAAGAGTTAGGAAGAAAGATGAGAATGAAGAGTGCGTATATGACAAACGATCGCCGACACCGGCACAAATGCATGCTCTGGATTGTCCACTCAGTGGACGGCTTGCTTTCGCCTTCGCCTGTCCAATCAGCGGACAGCTTGCTTCGTCTTCGCCCAGCAGACGCCAATACGATGGCGTCGTATCGGCAGTTAATCGGATGCTTTTGGGCCCCAACGTCGGCTAATTCAGATTTTTCGAGTATGGCTGTACGTGATAAACAAAGAGCGCGGTTCGTAGATCGTAAATCCATTAGTGCCGTGGGCATCGGGTCACTGGGTGCGGCGTAAAAGGGATAACAAAGTCGAGTCCTTACGCTATTATTATATAGACTAGCCGAAACCCGTGAACATCCACGGAAGGGAGGATGTGGTGTATGGATAGAGTGTACCATTATGGATGGCATAGGAGATTTGCTTGTCCGAGTAAGAGTTAGGAAGAAAGATGAGAATGAAGAGTGCGTATATGAACAACGATCGCCGACACCGGCACAAATGCATGCTCTGGATTGTCCACTTAGTGGACGGCTTGCTTTCGCCTTCGCCTGTCCAATCAGCGGACGGCTTGCTTCGACTTCGCCCAGCAGACGCCAATACGATGGCGTCGTATCGGCAGTTAATCGGATGCTTTTGGGCCCCAACGTCGGCTAATTCAGATTTTTCGAGTATGGCTGCACGTGATAAACAAAGAGTGCGGTTCATAGATCGTAAATCCATTAGTGCCGTGGGCATTGGGTCACTGGGTGCGGCGTAAAAGGGATAACAAAGTCGAGTCCTTACGCTATTATTATCTATCTATAATTCCAGTAATCTCTGTGTGTATGTATGTATGTATGTCTGTATGTCTGTGACCGCTGTTTCTCGACAACCACGGGTCCGATATACTTGAAACTTGCCAGGTATATTGCTGGGGACCCGAGGATGTGCCTTTTCAAGGTTTCATATTAATCGGACAAGTAGTTACCGAGCTATGTCCAAAAAACGATTCAACCAATCAGAGAGCAGCGAGCTATCACGTGTGCCGAACGTGCCGAACAGACTCTGCCTCGGACGGCACATTTGAGAGCGTATTCATTTATTTCACGTTGGCAAACTATGTTGGCGTTAAACTATGTTTTAAAACTAATTAAAACTAATTTGCGATTCTTTCGCTTTCCTGCGCGTTTGTGCACGCTATGGCGATTTCTTTACCAAACTCCGCAAGCCGTTCGCTTTGGACCAAACCATTTCATGTAAATAGAGGGGGGGGATTGTCACCGTACTCGCAAGCCGTTCGCTTTGGACCAAACCATTTCATGTAAATAGAGGGGGGGGGGGGGGGGGGGATTGTCACCGTACTCGCAAGCCGTTCGCTTTGGACCAAACCATTTCATGTAAATAGAGGGGGGGGATATAATTTTAGATATATATATAGTACGGGCATGCCTTAGTATAGATAATACAAATACTTGGGTGATGATGATGATGACCATTCCCCTTTGCACCATGATGACGCATGAAGCAGTTTCCTTGACTATAGGGCACAATCCTGGACGGGTCGCCACTCCAACGCAAGATACCAGAATGGATCATTCATCCCAGCAAGCTGGTGCTCAGTTTGCCGACCTCGGAAGTATGACTGGCTGAGTCCAGCCCCCCTGGCGTTAATTCAACGATCGACTGGGATTCAAACTCAGGATCCTCGGATCCCAAGCCGCACCCGAACCGCTAAGCCAACAACAGGCTCCTTAAAGTGGGTAACAAGTACAAACAACTTGTCTTTCTCCCATCCACCCCCAGTATCTAAAGTGGCCTGCAGTGAAATTTCAGGACCGGCAGGAAGGGAAGATATCCCCGCAGCCAAGTTCGCTTACGCACCGATCCTTCAAAGGTCTGAACATGACCGAGAGGTTTCGAGCAAGATGTGGCTGTGTGAGAATGTCGGTGGGGGGCTCAGCAAGCACCGCTGGGCCTGTGGAAGGAATATCCTACAGCTGGTGGAAGAGTTGCGGGCAGCACTTGAACTTTTGCATAGCGAGGAGCAGCTTGAAGTATTGAGGAGTCGGGTTCCAAACTCGACTGTGATGGTTCTTCTGCACTGGCTTCAAAAATGCATGGTAAAATACGACGTGGGAGTAAAGGATTGACATCATTGTATATTGTTACATTTTTTTCAATTGCGAGAAGCATCATGCAAGCTTCTTGAGAGAGGACCCAGTACCCTGGTACTCATTTCGCCGACCTCGGAAGGATGACAGGCTGAGTCAACCCCACCTGGTATTAATTATACAAGTGTATGGTATATATGAAGAGTAGCCAACGATCATGATGTGCTTGATGAGTGCTGCTTCACTCTGAGTATTGTCCCCCATTGAATCAATGGTGCAGATTGATGGGCAGGAGCGGCCCGAGTATGATGCTTACATGGACAGGTTGTGCCAGCTTGAGGCCGATCGTAAATCATTAAAGCTGCAGGTAAGAGATTGTCATGTCGTCCGATACCATTAAGCATCACTTTGTCATCACACTCGTGAAAAATGACATCACGTGAACATAGTTTGCCATCAATTTTGATTGGAGTAGTTTAGTGTAAAATCGCTATGAACACTTATACCACCTTTCGAGGCCATTTTTCCCCACAGAGCAGAGGTTGAGCCTTTTTCGGGCACCGTGGTCCCCTTTTTGAAGCAATGTTTTATGACCGGATGCTCTTCCTGCCGCCAGCCCTGTTAGTCGCCTCTCAGCCCTGTTAGTCGCCTCTTGCGACACACAGGGAATTACCAGTGAACTGGTACTCAATTTGCCGACCTCGGAAGGATGACAGGCTGAGTCAGATTGACCGGGATTCGAACCCAGGATCCTAGGATCCCAAGCCGGCACCCTAACCGCTAAGCCAACGAACCCAGGATCCGAGGATCCCAAGCCGGCACCCTAACCGCTAAGCCAACGAACCCAGAATCCTCGGATCCCAAGCCGGCACCCTAACCGCTAAGCCAACGAACCCAGAATCCTCGGATCCCAAGCCGGCACCCTAACCGCTAAGCCAACGAACCCAGGATCCTAGGATCCCAAGCCGGCACCCTAACCACTAAGCCAACGAACCCAGGATCCTAGGATCCCAAGCCGGCACCCTAACCGCTAAGCCAACGAACCCAGGATCCTAGGATCCCAAGCCGGCACCCTAACCGCTGAGCCAACGAACCGAGGATCCTAGGATCCCAAGCCGGCACCCTAACCGCTAAGACAACACCACGCTGGGATGAGCACTTATGAAGGAAAAAAAAGAAATCAATGGTTCTTCGGTTGTTGTGTCTGTGCTATGTTTGTTTTTTTTGTGTTGTTTTTGGAAAGCATGACACGTTGTACCATGTTGTACCATGTTGTACCATGTTGTACCACACCATGCCTGCAGGTCAGTGTGCTTACAGACCAAGTGGAAGCACAGGAAGAGAAGATCCGTGACCTGGAGAACTGCATAGAGCAACAACAACACAACATGGCCACCACAGAGACAATGCTGGAGCATGTGAGTGCGTGATAGTCACAAGTTACTGTAACTAAATATAAATTTGTAAGTATTCCTATAGGTCGCACAAGATCTGCCAGCAACCCGCTTATGGTTAAACTGCCAAACTGCTCACCTTCACTCTTTCATTCCTCTTTTCTCCCGCCTCTGGAACAAACTCCCTCACTCTCTTCAATCCCACTCCTCCCTCCAGGTGTTTAAAACAGCTGTTCACCACCATCTCTTATCTTCCCCCATCCAAAACCTTGATCTTTTCTACCCCCGCTAATTCACCCCAGATCCACTTTTCTGAAATACCAACTTCTTTCCTGGAAGTCCTAGCAGTGTCCATGTGTTTTATACCTCTCCCACCACCCCCACCCCCTTCCCATGCCTCCTCCCCCGAAGCCCTCTCCCTCCCACAGATCTCCCGATGTCCCTGTTCTCTACTGTTGTACTTGTGTGCTTCCCCCTCTCTCCCCATCTTGTCTCCCGCTCCCTTTATTTTGTCTGATGTGTGGCCATGGAAGTTAACTTCGTGCTAACTTCCTCCACCCTCCAGCCTCCACCCTGCACCCTCCATCCTCCATCCCTCCACATCTCCACATCTTGTCTGATGTGTCCGTTTGTTTGTTTTTGTCATTGATGTTAGCTATTACATGAGCCTCGATCTTGTATACACAAATAAATAAATAAATAAATAAAACTGTCACTTTGCAGTCCTGCTGTGAAACTTAGAAACACCAGTTGCAATGACAACAACAGAGTACTTGCCAAGCTCACAATGACTCCTACCCCATTCCCATCACACACATCTCCAATAGGAACTCTTCCAGCGCACATCACTGGAGAGTCAGAAGCTTGAGCTCATGGCGGAAATTTCTTCACTCAAGCTGAATTTCACGCTTCTTGAACGAGATCGATCGAGAAAACCCGATTTTCAGGTCCATCAATGTTCGAAGCGATTAATCAAACAAGACTTTGGGGTGCGTTAATCTCACAATGTGATCAAATGCCAAAACCAAGGGGGTAGCCAATTCATGGTTGTTGATGAACCTATGTTGTAAATGGATTATCAATATGTCTTTAATCAAAAATGTTTAATTGCTACGTCACGTGTGTTATACTTACCCAGAGTGCGAGAAGTGAAAAGCGGGTTGAAGTAACTGGGTCACTTCTGTCGGTCTGTCTGTCTGTCAAACAAAATTGCAAATCATTCCAAACAGGACACTTACTGTTTTTAAAGACGTCATAAAAGACACAAACAACCGGCATTAAAACGAATGTAACGTGTTAAACAAGGTGATGCAAAAGACGCTGCATTCAGCAGCGGTGGTAACTTCAGATTTTTTTTTCTACAACCTTTAAAATCTTTTTTACCTGCGCTCGCGAAGCGAAAAGCAGGGTTATGCATTCGTCTGCGTCCATACGTGCGTACGTGTGGCGTGAGTGTCTGCATTTTTAAAATTCATTTTCTCTGCAACCGTTGGTCCGATTGACACGATATATTACCATAGCAGCGCCTCCACCTGAAGAATTTTTGTTCATAAGTATGACGCCATAGGTCACGTGGTACAGACGCCATCTTGGAAAAACGGTACACCTCTATATCTCCCAAACCACTCAATACATAAAGAAGAAACGAGGCTCATTGTCAAGTACTCACCATGTGGAATAAGATATGTTCATGATGATGACGTCAATTGGTGCATTGTAACGTCATAATTCGACAAGTACCGTACAACGCTTGATCTAATCCATATGAAAATGTTTTTTCCCTCTGCAACCTTTAGTCCAATGGACAGAAAATGTGTACCATAGGAACTCCTCCTCCTGTAGAATATTTTAATGATAATTATGACGCCATAAGCCACATGGTGCAGGCGCCATCTTGGAAAAATCGAAAAATGTTGCACCTCCATATCTCTGAAACCGCTCAATATAAAAAATTGAAACATGGCTCATTGTAAAGAACTCCCCATGTGGAATAAGATATGTTAATGTTGATGTCATCGGTACCTTATTTATGATGTCATAATTTATTAGGGTCAATATAAGAAAAAAAACTCACCTAACCCCAAAAAAATTGATACAAAAGGTTTTTCAATGGATTCTGGCACCATTGGGCATGCTAAATAACATAATAAAAATCTAGTAACATCTGACTTCCGAAAAAGGGGTCATTTTCAAGATGGCGTCCAAGATGGCCGCCGGGAGCTTAAAATGGCCATATCTCAATTATTATTCAACCTAGAAAGGTGGTTTTGGTGTCTAACCCGAGGTTTTACGGCCCAAGGAATCCAATTGAATCAATAAAATTACCATCAGTTAATTATTTATTGACAAGTCCAAGATGGCATCCCAAGGTGACATCCTGATCCACTAAAATGGCTGTCGAATAGTAGTCAACCTATAGAGATTTTTTCAGTGTGTATACCTCGGTTTAAGGCACCCAGGAAATCATCAAAATTACTTAAATAAGCACAAAGTAATCAGGTAATCCAGTAAGCCAGGTTTACCAGCCCATTAGGCATTTGTTGTCTTATGGTTAGTCGCTATTCATCGTCATCCTCCGACTCACCAGCTAATGAACCAAGTGTGTGTTTCAGATTGGAGATAAGAGTGTAATGTGTCGACACCACTGCCACCTGTGACTCCAGTCCACAGTATTCAGTGATCATTACAGACAAAGGTTTGTACAAAGCTTGAGAGGTTATGGCAAGGGACAGACTATTTTATATTGGGGAGGGGACTGAAAAATCTGACAAACAATTTATTTTCATCTCAAAAGGAATAAGTATATTATTTGGTACATGTATGCATAAACAAAATCCATCTTTTTTAGACATTTCCAAAAGAAATGTACACTTGTAATGCTCCAGACAGTCTCTTGAAGGTCATTCATTGTAACTGCTCCACTGCCTGCAAGACACTCCGCTGCTCTTGTAGACGATATGGACTACCATGTACTACTTACTGCCTGTGGACCGTGCCAACTTGAAGAATGTGACAATCCACATAACAAGTTTCTTCCAGAGGAGTCGGAGGATGACGATGAATAGCGACTAACTGTACAAGACAACAAATGCCTAATGGGCTGGTAAACCTAGCTTACTGGATTACCTGATTACTTTGTGCTTATTTAAGTAATTTTGATGATTACCTGGGTGCCTTAAACCGAGGTATACACACTGAAAAAATCTCTCTAGGTTGACTACTATTCGATAGAGCCATTTTAGTGGATCAGGATGTCACCTTGGGATGCCATCTTGGACTTATCAATAAATAATTAACTGATGGTAATTTTATTGATTCAATTGGATTCCTTGGGCCCTAAAACTTAGGGTTAGACACCAAAACCACCTTTCGAGGATGAATAATAATTGAGATATGGCCATTTTAAGCTCCCGGTGGCCATCTTGGATGCCATCTTGAAAATGACCCCTTTCCGGAAGTCAGATGTTACTAGATTTTTAGTATGTTATTTAGCATGCCCAATGGTACCAGAATCCATTGAAAAACCTTTTGTATCAATTTTTTAGGGGTTCAACCATATATTGACCCCTCTAATTCGACAAGTAAGTACAACGCTTGATTCGATCATTATGAATTTTTTTTTTCTCTGCAATTATTGTTGGTGCGATTAACACAATTTTTTCAACATAGGAGCACCTCCTCCTGTAGAATACTTTAATGATAATTATTATGTCATAGATCACGTGGTACAGGCGCCATTTTGGAAAAATTTCGTACCTCTATATCTCTGAAACCGCTAAATGGAAAAAATTGAAACTTGGCTCTTTGTCAAGTACTCCCCATGGGGAATAAGACGTTAGTGATGATGTCATTGGTGCCTTCATTATGACGTCATAATTCAACAAGTATAACGCTTCATCCGATCAGTATGAATTTGTTTTTCTCTGCAACTGTTAGTCTGATGTACACAAAATTGTCACCATAGAAGCGCCTCCTCCTGCAGAATATTTTAATGATAATTATGATGCAATAGGTCACGAGGTAAAGGCGCCATCTTGGAGAAACGGAAGAATGTCACACCTCTATATCTCCAAAACCGCTCCATGGGAAAAATTGAAACGTGGCTCATTGTAAAGAACTCCATATGGGGAATAGGTGTTGTTAACGATGACGTCATTGGTGTCATAATTATGACGTCATAATTCGACAGGGACGACGTTTAGTCTGATCAGTTTGAAATTTATTGAGCGTCATCTATGCAACAATTATATTAGAGAACATAAATTTATGATGTAATCGCTCAAGTGGTCTGGCAGCCATATTGGATCAAAGAAAAAAAACCCCTTCAAAAACAGAAGAGTTGGCTCACACCAAGTTGACTGTGCAGGGTAAGTATTCTGTGAAAACCATCTAGTTTTATTTCAATTTAATTAAACACTTGAACATTGTAGAACACCAATCATCTTTTTCGCACTTTCAAAGCCCTTCCGTTTCGCAGTACTGTACTTGGACAAATATAACGGAATTTAATGTGCTAACGACCAATCAAATTTCACGCTCGTCGATCAGGCCCATGTTCTTGTTTCTCAAGACAGCATAGGGTAAGGTGTTCTATGAACTCCCTAGCTACCTCTGCAACCGAAGGTGGATGAAGGTTATCTTTTCACACCTGTCTGATTATTACTTGCGAAAATCGAGAAGATTGGTCATGTCGTGTGTGTTATTCTGTGTGTCTGTCTGTATACCAATCACCTACAGGTCACAATTTTAAAGCGATCTTTATGAAACTTCACCAGATGATAGACTTGGCAATAAGGAAGAAGCATATTCATTTTGAGGTCAAAAGCTCAACATCGGCCAAAGGTCAACAACTTTGTCTAATTTTTAAAATCCTCAATTTTCATCCGATTGACTTGAAATTTGAAGAGCATTTACATATCGGGTCACTGAATTCAACCACCAATTATTTTTAAGGTCAAAATAGGCCAAATGTCAACAACGTATTTTTTGAGATTTTGATATTTGATGAGAGATTTTTCAAGTATTGTGTTATGCACAATATATTTCTTGTTTGTTACTTGGCAAAAATATATATATATTTTTGCAAGTATGTTGATCACTCCGGTTTGTGTGTGTGTGTGTGTGTGTGTGTGTGTGTGTGTGTGTGTGTGTGTGTGTGTGTGTGTGTGTGTGTGTGTGTGTGTGTGTGTGTGTTTGTTTGTCTGTCCGCTCACTTATACTTGCCTGCAGGACACAATTTTAAACCGATCTTCACGAAACTACCAAATGGTAGAGTTCGTGGTCCGACAAAATCCTATATATTTTGGGGTCAAAAGGTCAATAGGCCAAAGGTCAACCACTTTTTTCAAATTTCTAAAATCCTCAATTTTCAACCGATTGACTTGAAATTTGAATAGGATTTACATATCGGCAAACTGAATTCAACCACCAACTATTTGTGAGATCAGCATAGGCCAAAAGGTCAACATAGGCCAAAGGTCAACAACCATTTCAAATTTCTAAAATCCTCAATTTTCATCCGATTGACTTGAAATTTGAATAGGATTTACATATCGGCGAACTGAATTCAACCACCAACTATTTTTGAGATTAGCTTAGGCCAAAAGGTCAACATAGGCCAAAGGTCAACAACCTTTTTCAAATTTCTAAAATCTTTAATTTTCATCCGATTGACTTGAAATGTGAATAGGATTTACATATCGGCTAACTGAATTCAACCACCAACTATTTTTGACATTAGCTTAGGCCAAAAGGTCAACATAGGCCAAAGGTCAACAACTTTTTTCAAATTTCTAAAATCTTTAATTTTCATCCGATTGACTTGAAATTTGAATAGGATTTACATATCGGCGAACTGAATTCAACCACCAACTATTTTTGACATTAGCTTAGGCCAAAAGGTCAACATAGGCCAAAGGTCAGCCACTTTTTTCAAATTTCTAAAATCCTCAATTTTCATCCGATTGACTTGAAATTTGAAGAGGATTTACATATCGGCGAACTTAATTCAACCACCAACTATTGATGAGATCAACATAGGCCAAAACGTCAACATAGGCCAAAGGTCAACAACAATTTCAATTTTCTAAAATCCTCAATTTTCATCCGATTCACTTGAAATTTGAATGTGATTTACATATCAGCAAACTAAATTCAACCACCAACTATTTTTGGGATCACCATCGATCAAAGGTCATCAACAATTTAAAATTTCTAAAATCCTCTATTTTCATTCGATTCACTTGAAATTTGAATGGGATTTATATATCAGTTAACTGAATTCAACCAACAACCATTTTTGAGATCAGCATAGGCCAAAAGGTCAACATACGCAAAAGTTCAACCACTTTTTTCAAATTTCTAAATGCCTCAATTTTCATCCGATTGACTTGAAATTTAGATTGGATTTTTATGTCAGCTCACTGAATTCAACCACCAATTATAT
This sequence comes from Myxine glutinosa, assembly GCF_964187855.1. NCBI lineage: Eukaryota > Metazoa > Chordata > Myxini > Myxiniformes > Myxinidae > Myxine > Myxine glutinosa. Next base: position 28,225,064 of record NC_136268.1, on the reverse strand, counting down.
GAGGTCAAAAGGATGCTCGACTGAGTGCCATTCTGCTTTGTTCTCTTTTGCCAAGTGTCGCTCCATGAGTGATTTTTCATCTGTCTGTCAGTAGGGTACCTAAAAAAGTTATGGACAGATTCAGCCGAAATTTGATGATCAGGTTGGGTGTGTGACAATGTAATGACAACGTGACGAGTTGATTCGATTTTTGGTGAAGATCCGCATCCGGATACGATAACTTTTCTAAGTTATTCTTCATCATTGAGAGATCGATACATAGCGTGCGAAAATCGATACATAGCACGATATCTCAAAAGGTTATGGACGGGTTATGGCAAATTTAAGTGGATGAGTTGGGTCGGTGACGATAACAAGGCGATTCAATTTTGGTTCAGGTTCTGATGCAGATCCGGCCTATCAGTGGGATACAAAACGTAAACTGTTCAGCCTTGCGGAGGTGCGCGCTCTGCCGAGCAATGACACAAACAACTCCCCCATCGTGGGTAGTGTCTGCGGATAAACTCAGTCATTTAGAAATCCATTTGTAATGTGTCAGGGATTTCTATTTTTGTAAAATCCGAATAAAACAAAAAAGCAAACACTCTCTCCTTCAACGTGTTCAGATTAGAGACTCCCCAACCTGGATGTCGTAACCAGAAACATCGTATCATTTATGAATTGTGAACAACACAATTCCTTACCTGCCATAACGCATGTTCCCCTCTGAGACTCATGACAAATGCAATAACCCAAGCAAAAGGTTTGCTTTCCAATATAATTGTGCAAGCAAGTAGAGAAAACAAGAGCATTTAATCCAATACAGGTATGAACTTTGGAAACAATTCGTCTGTGTTGTTGTATGGAGTGTCCAGTCTTGTCTTGTTTTTTCTTCCATTGATTCACAATGACAGAACATCACCAGCAGCACATCGGTGCCAGCTTTCCACCGATGGCACCGATGTGCTGCTGATGGCATTCAGTAATTTTAAGGTGATTTGTCAGAAAGACTGCATTCCCTGCGACTCCAGTTCACATGAGTGAGAGTTTATCAGAGCCTTGAGTGTATAATGTAAACTGTGTATGCTTGTGTTACTTTGGGCAGGACGTGCTCAGTGAACTGCTGCAGTTACGAGTTAAGGTTTCTGAGCTTGAGGGAGAAAAGTCATTCTTTGAAATGAAGATGGACATCACGCAGGTGAGCTCTGTGCAATTATAACTGCACTCGCTGCACCACAACGCTCAACGCTAAATTGAACTTGGTGCACAAGAATCACCACTAAACCGTAATAGTACACAATGGTCAGTACGAAACTACATGTTGCACCACTAATGATCACCAAATATCAGAAAGGATAATGAAGTTTACGCACCATAAATATATAATGATGTTTATGCACATCTCCTTGAAATGTCTATAATTCAACGTTGTTGTTTTTTATTTGTGTATTTGAATTTTTTATATTTTTTTTTGTATACAACATCAAGACTCGTGTAAGAGCTAACATTAATCACACAAAAAATCAAACAGACACATAAAACATATAATAAGGGGAGCGGTAGACAAGATGGGGAGAGAGGGGGAAGCACACAAATGCAACATTTGAGAGCAGGGACATCGGGAGATCTGTGGGAGGGAGAGGATTTGGGGGGAGGAGGCGTGGGGCGGGGGGGAGGGGAGGAGAGGGGGGGGGGAGGGGAAGGGAGGGGAGGGGAGGGGGAAGGGGAGGGGAGTGGGGGGGGGGGGAAGGGTGCAGTCAGAAGTGGAGGCTCTTTTACGGAGAATTTATATCTTAAAGGGGAGGGGAGGGTGGGGGGAAGGGGTGGGAGAGGTGACGGGGGAGGGGGGGGGGAGGGGAGGGGAGGGAGGAAGGGGAGGGGGGGGGAAGGAGGAGGAAGGGTGGGGAGAGGAGGAAGGGGAGCAGTCAGAAGTGGAAGCTCTTTTACAGAGAATTTATATCTTAAAGGGGAGGGGAGCGGAGGGGGGAAGGAGGAGGGAAGGAGGGGGGAAGGGTGGGGAGAGAAGGTGAGAGGGGGGAAGGGGAGGGGAGGGGGGAGGCAGGAGAGGAAGGAGAGTGGCTCACGTTTCTGAGTGAATGTGGCTCAGGTTTCTGAGTTAAGTGTGATGCCGATCAGGAAGAAGAAGCGTACTACCAAATTCGTACACTTCCGGAATTGTTTGGTTTATTTGTATTCAAATGTCTGGTAATTGTTTTGTATTTATTTATGCGAATGTGTACTTGTATATAACTGTCATTTATTTAAAAAGGCTTCGGCACTATCGAACGATTTTTTTTTTTTTAACTCCCAAAAAACGAACTTTTTTTTTTCAATTTTTTTTTGCCTAAAACACTCCAGGCACTCACTGATGAACCTCTGAAAGTTTGATGAAGATCCGTTCAGCCATCTCTGAATAAAATGCGGACAGTTGTCACACATAGACAACTCGCGTTGATATTGTTGTAGGTGACGGGTCGCGCCTCCCGGCACGGCCGTCCCACAGGTGCAACGCCGGCTGGTTCGACACAGATCTCGGGTTACGCGCCTCTATCGCGATACCAAATTACACCTGTGCCTTGCCAGTTGGGGAGACACCCGTCGCTACAGGTTGGGTTTGTCAGAGACCGAGCGAAGTCTGCCGCAACCTGTAGCCAGCTTGGTTTTAATTACAAATCGAGCGGATTGCTCTTCAATGCGACACAGATGAATGCAGTGCGGCAACTTCCATACGAATCAACCAGATTTAATGGGGGAACATTAGGGTACACAAAACAAGCAAGGCGTTCATGATAACATTATAATTCAACTATGAGTAATAACCCGCTCTTATCTAGGGAGCTACAATTAAGGGTTTCGCGGGGTGACCCTAACGAGATAAACCTTAGGCCTGGACAACATTCATACAAGACAGGGGGGTACTTGGTGGTGTTGATGGACGAGAGGTGAAGATGTGAAAAGGGCGAATGCAGCTCGTAACAAGCCGATGTCGCCGGATTCGAAGGCCCCGCTTGGGCCTGCAGTCTGCCAAATGGCGGCCCGCCCTCTTATCGGCCACGCATCAAGCGTCGCGAAATGGCGGCCACCCGCTCTCCTTATCGGCCACGCGATCAGCACGATTTTCCGTTTCTCCCGCTCAACCACGCGCGGAGAGAGCTCTCCGGCGGGAACCCGCCGCGAAGGCCTGTCCACACGCCATCCGCGCATGCGTCTTTTTCCACCTCCTCCCTCGCACGTGCTCAGCGACCCCTCGAAGCCCCGCTTCCGGTTTTTGACGGCGCTTGTCGTTTTTGCCCGCTCAATCGCGCTTTCTCACGTCAATCCATTGCCTCGATCATGGCATTGCAACCGAGGCCGGTCTTAATGGAACTTGCACCTTGTTTGATTGTCAAGATGTAATTAAAAGGGAACCGTCTCTTGTACACCACCAATGCACCACACAAAACAGCCTGCTACACCTTCCGACACAAAACTACCATCCCAGTACAGACGATCTATGGTAAACATACATCTAAGAGGGGACCTGAACTAATTCTATATTTAATAAACCACTAAGGGCCATTTCCGCAACACTACCCCCACCTTTCTCCCGAGGCTCTCCCGAGCCTCCACTAGGGGCAGCCCGCGGGAATGGCCCTGTCTAACGTACAGCACAAATCTCCCATTTACTCTAACCCACAACATTGCAAGCACTTAACTCCAAGAAGCAAAGTATCAGTAAGATTGGCATGTCCCTATCCTAGTGTGTCGGATCACTAATCTAACAAACACATCCACACTCTATGCACAATACTTAACATTCTAATTATGCATTTGCGCAGGAGGGCATTCAATGTTACTTTCAACACCAATATTCACATCGGAGCAAGACATTCAGAGTTTCAAAGCTTCTTGACGTGTTCGCTCCTTCACGCCTCCTCCCGGCAGTGTTGTGTCTTCACCCCAGAGGGGTTTCCTTACTTCGTGGCCTTATTGGCCTCTCACCAGGTGAGTTCAGTCGGCCCAGTGGCCTAATCTCACAAAGAGTCCTTCGGCCCACTGAGCCCACAAGACGGCATGAATCTTCGGCTGCAACAGCCCGCAAAAGCACTTTGGCCTCCATGGCCCACAAAAATGCTTCGGCCCACATGGCACACAAAAATGATCCGGCCACATGGCCTACAAAATGCTCCGGCCACATGGCCCACAACCGAGCAGCAGCAGGCAACAAGCCCTGCCTTGGACAGCAGGTGGCACAGTTCTACCGATGGTAAGCAAATGCAGTCTGGAGGCATTCTTGAGGGTGCAAGTGGGGGTGATGACCTCAGCCCAGGCAAAATGAAGAGTACCCTTAACCTTCCTTGCCTGACTTATCTTGGTACGACTTGTTTTAGTATGGTCTTCTTAAAAAGTCCTTTCACTTTTTAGCTGACAGGATGGTGTGCTTCTTAATCAATTGTTATCTGTGTGCTCATGACACACTGGTGGCTTCTCTGGCACTTGGAGAGGGCGACCGAACCTGGCCCTTGTTCACAACTTTCCCATCAACACGACTCGTACCAGGTGTCACACATGAATGGTGCGGAGGAGAGTTCATCGAACCTAACCTTTTACTTAAAGCTCTAACCAATGGCACAAACCCTGCCATTGCCACAATGATCCTAATGACCCATTTTTCCCAACCTGGCACACTGTTCCATTCTTTTAAACCTGGGCAAGGCCCTTATTTGTCTCTTTTTCTTCACTTGGTGGTGCCAGGCATAACTCATTGGCTGGGGAGTGTGACTACAACTAGGCCTCTTTGCCTGCTTCCAATAGGTGGTGGGGGACACCCAGCGACCTCGGGGTTCACCTGAGCGCGCCTCTGGCGCTCCTAAATAAGGGGTGGCTCTCTAGCCCCCACACTGTGCTCTCCAAGCACTCTAACCGGGTGGCTCTCTAGCCCCCGCACTGTGCTCTCTTAGCACTCTAAACCCTACTGTCTGGTATCCCCTCCCGACTCACCAACTTCCAATACCATGTCACACTCCCAGCCAGTACCACCATACCTTGGCTGCACCTACCCCTAGCAGTCCGCCTGCACAATGGAACAGCAGCCAGAATCCACGTCAAATCCACTAAGTCCCCCTAACCTACACTCACTTGGTTAGGAGACTCCTACCAACAGGGTACATTGTTCGCACTCACTCCCCTCATTCACACAATCACGCCATTCATCCCAAACACCTTCGTCATTCATTCCACAGTGCCACACACCCAGTCCACAACACCATCCAACACCTTCCACTTTTTGCAGGGGTGTTTAACGCCCTGTCTGTCATGTCCCCACTATTTCTCTCTTTTTTTTTTTTCTTTTTTTTTTTAAATAGTCACGCACATCCACTTGTGCCACTCTTGTCTCTTCTGTCAGTCTCTCAATTTGCAATCTCTCTCGATATTATTTTCAGTCAAGAATTCCCTTTTTTTTTTTTCTTTCCAATCTGGCCTGCTTCTGTGGCTCATTGGAAAGGGAGTGAGGGAAGGAATCCCTCATTACCCCTTACATGGCCCCGCCGCCTTTCCGCCACGGCTCATAAGGGTCACGTCTCAATTGGGGTCGTGGTCCACCCCCTCCTTTTCTCCAGGGTTCGCGGAAGTCAGGTAGACCCCACTTGGGGGAGCGGCCTCCCCCTCTTCTCTTTAATTCCCTGAAGACAGGTAAATCCCATTTAGCTAGCCGAACCCCTCGTGTCCTCAGAGAGGTCCGATGACCAAGGGACACCTGGCGGTGTCGTTGCTGGGCCCCTCTTGTTCGAAAATGGGTCCAGGGAGTATGTGACGCATGCCAACGCCGCCTGCTACGCATCTGCGCTCTACCTCGAAGTTCCTGTGAAGCTGAGGGAGAAATTACAATCCCCTTTCTAAAGCCTGCTCCTGGTGGAATTTCTATTTCCCCTTGCACCTCGAACCTATTTCCTACGTCACCACTCATTCCATGCTCCGCACTCACACACGTTTCGGCCTTGACAGCACACCCCGGTGCTGTAAACTGGACTATGGGCTCACAGCATTCATCCACAGGCATTCCATCCACACATTCAGGTGTCACGCATACGTGCACCCCATCGGACGGAGTCTCTTGATTAACATCAAATCCAATTGCGAACTTAAGCTCATCGTCCGCACCATGTATGCAGATGCCCACGTACCTGCTTCGTTCCAAAGTCACATCGGTCCGGTCGCTCATCATTGGTTCGCCACACTCCTCTGGGCCTGTCAGCTTCACTTGCTGGACCTGCTCAAAATGTGTTTCATGAGTCAACAACCCCGTATACTCCCTCCATGTCTCCATCACCAGGGTTTGCTCCAATTGTTGTTTCATTCGACGAGTGATGCCAATCAAGTCCTGCACCACTAACATTCCTCCCTGTGATGACGTCACACGTCCCACATTATTGTGCTGCCCTACTTCCTGGCTCCATTTTCTTTCCCAGTTGAGTCGTTCTTCCTCTCTGAGCCTTTTTAGTTGTTCGTTACCTTTCCGGAGTCTTTCCATCTCTGCGGACTCCACCCTTGCTTTCTCCTTTACTTGGTCAATTTCCGATTCATATTCCTCTTGTTTCTTATGCCACCGTCCCTCTTGTGCTTCATTCTCCAATCTCGTCGTTTCTCTCAATTGATTGATTTCCTTTTCCTGCTTCATTCGTTGTTCTTTCATTACACGTTCATCCATCTCATTCTTTGACCTTGCTTTGGCTTCTGCCTGTTCGATCTGCACAGTGTAGTTCCTTTTTAGTTGATCAATTTCAAATTCATATTCTTTTTGTTTCGTATCCCATCGTCTCTTTTGTTCTTCATTCTCCAATCTCGTCGTTTCTCTCAATTGATTGATTTCCTTCTCCTGCTTCATTCGTTGTTCTTTCATTACCCTTTCATCCATGTCATTCTTTAACCTGGCTTTGGCTTCTGCCTGTTCGATCTGCACAGTGTAGTTCCTTTTTAGTTGATCAATTTCAAATTCATATTCTTTTTGTTTCGTATCCCATCGTCTCTTTTGTTCTTCATTCTCCAATCTCGTCGTTTCTCTCAATTGATTGATTTCCTTCTCCTGCTTCATTCGTTGTTCTTTCATTACACGTTCATCCATGTCATTCTTTAACCTGGCTTTGGCTTCCATCTGTTCAATCTGCACAGTGTGGTTCCTTAACGTTTCCTTCTCCGTCCTCTCTCTTTCCTCACTTAACATCCTCAGCTTGTTTTGTAATTCCCTTTCTTTGTTTTGGTGTTTCTGTAACTCCATCTCATTTTTTAGTCTTGCTTTACCTTCTATCTGCTCAATCTGCCCAGTGTGTTTCCTTAACATTTCACTCTCCATCCTCTCTTTTTCCTCACTTATCTCCTCTACTCTTTCGCATGCTTCCTCTCTCCTTTTGTCCATCCTCTTCCCGTATTCCTTGCTACTTTCCATTTGACGTGCCAGTTCATTTCCTCTGTACTCTGATTCCCGAAACTGGCTTGATTTCTCAGACAATTCTCCCTTCAGTTGTTCCAATTCCAAATCGTGTTCCTCTCTTTCCTTTTTCAAGTTCTCCCGATCCCGGGAGTTTCTGCTTTGTTCTTTCTCTATTCTCTTGTTCAGTTTGCTCTTCTCTTGTTCCATGTATTCCTCCCCTCTTTTTATCTTCTGTTCTAGGCTTTCTCTTGTCTGATCACCGGATCTTACCTTTTCCTTCAGTTGTTCCAACTCATGGGTACTCCCCTCTACTTTCCTCTTTTCTCCCTGTAGTACCTGGACTTTTTCCACCAATTGATTCCCTATGCCTTCCAATTCGAGAATCCGTGCTCGTTCCCATCTGGAATCTGTGTTGTCTCGCAATGCGCCGGCCAAGGCCATTTCCGTCCAGTGAATTCGTTCCTGTGCATCGACCAATTGTTGTGACTCCCTTTGCTCCTCATTTTCCTGAACCTCACTTGCCTGCTGTAGTGCCTCATGCAATTTCGTGTGTAACTCCCCAATATAATCCTCCTTACACTCCACCTGCTCCCAGGCATCGTCCAATCGTGCATGAAGCTCGTTAATGTACGCATTGTCGTCCTGCTTATTTTGCCATGACGCATGCTGTAACCACGTGGTTTGGATCGGTGGGTGGGAGCGTTTTCTTCGTGATGTGCGGCTCGTTGCACTCTTAATACCGATTCTCTCCCACCTCGTGTCACGCTGCTGAGCCGCGCAGCCATTTTGCGACTCCATCTTCCTTTATAAATTACGAAGTTTGACACCCAATCCACTCAAAATAAAAATGAAACCAAATTTGGAATTTGCGAGCGACGTGTTTTTTTTTTTTTTTTCTCTTTACGCGCCTCTCACAATCGATGTTCGGGGTGCGAAATGCACCCCAGGTCCAAATCCAACTCCTCGACACCAGTGTTGTAGGTGACGGGTCGCGCCTCCCGGCACGGCCGTCCCACGGGTGCAACGCCGGCTGGTTCGACACAGATCTCGGGTTACGCGCCTCTATCGCGATACCAAATTACACCTGTGCCTTGCCAGTTGGGGAGACACCCGTCGCTACAGGTTGGGTTTGTCAGAGACCGAGCGAAGTCTGCCGCAACCTGTAGCCAGCTTGGTTTTAATTACAAATCGAGCGGATTGCTCTTCAATGCGACACAGATGAATGCAGTGCGGCAACTTCCATACGAATCAACCAGATTTAATGGGGGAACATTAGGGTACACAAAACAAGCAAGGCGTTCATGATAACATTATAATTCAACTATGAGTAATAACCCGCTCTTATCTAGGGAGCTACAATTAAGGGTTTCGCGGGGTGACCCTAACGAGATAAACCTTAGGCCTGGACAACATTCATACAAGACAGGGGGGTACTTGGTGGTGTTGATGGACGAGAGGTGAAGATGTGAAAAGGGCGAATGCAGCTCGTAACAAGCCGATGTCGCCGGATTCGAAGGTTCCGCTTGGGCCTGCAGTCTGCCAAATGGCGGCCCGCCCTCTTATCGGCCACGCATCAAGCGTCGCGAAATGGCGGCCACCCGCTCTCCTTATCGGCCACGCGATCAGCACGATTTTCCATTTCTCCCGCTCAACCACGCGCGGAGAGAGCTCTCCGGCGGGAACCCGCCGCGAAGGCCTGTCCACACGCCATCCGCGCATGCGTCTTTTTCCACCTCCTCCCTCGCACGTGCTCAGCGACCCCTCGAAGCCCCGCTTCCGGTTTTTGACGGCGCTTGTCGTTTTTGCCCGCTCAATCGCGCTTTCTCACGTCAATCCATTGCCTCGATCATGGCATTGCAACCGAGGCCGGTCTTAATGGAACTTGCACCTTGTTTGATTGTCAAGATGTAATTAAAAGGGAACCGTCTCTTGTACACCACCAATGCACCACACAAAACAGCCTGCTACACCTTCCGACACAAAACTACCATCCCAGTACAGACGATCTATGGTAAACATACATCTAAGAGGGGACCTGAACTAATTCTATATTTAATAAACCACTAAGGGCCATTTCCGCAACAATATATATACAGACTTGGCATTTAATATGGAATATTTTTTTTGTGGGGGTGAACTTACTTTTCAAGATGTCTTAGAACCAAAAGTTCATTGGAATTATGTTGAAATTATTCGAGATTTTGTTAATGTGACCTTTAAAAGAAACAAAAACCACATTTGCCATTTCGAAACAAATAAATTGATCCTTGAAAGTGATGTAAACTGATATCGAACTCAATTCATGGATAGTACTGTGTTAAACTTCTGTACGTTTTCCAGAAGTATCTTTATTTTGCACATTAGCCAAAATTTTTTTTAACAAAAACAAAAGTTAAATTACGACTGGGATTACGGACAGTAAAATTACAGTTCAGTACTCCGTGTAACCCCCACGAGCATTCAGGAGAGCACGAACATGTTGAGGCATGCTGTTCACGAGATTTGCCAAGGTTTGGACAGGAATCGCTTGCCATGCAGTGACAATAGCCTGCTGCAGTTCATGCACAGGGGTCGGCTGCTGGTCCAAGTGGTCGATTTGACGCGTTAATTCTGCCCACAAGTTCTCTATCGGATTCATATCCGGGGACATGGCAGGCCACTCCATATGTTCTACACCACGGTCAGCAAGAATGTGTTGGATCATGCGAGCACGATGAGGCCGTGCATTGTCATCTTGGAAGACAAAGTTTCCTCGAAAGGCTGCACGAGCAAATGGAAGCAATGTTTCTTCAAGAATGGCCCTGTACTTGAACTGGTTCAGGTTTCCATTCAGAACAACCAGGTCAGTTTTGCCCCCTGCATGAAAAGCAGCTCAAACGGTCACCCCACCACCTCCAGCTTGGACTCTTGGCACTATACAATCTTCGTTGTAGGCTTCATGCACTTGTCTGCGCACTCGGACGCGGCCATCTTGACGATAGACCAGAAATCTAGACTCGTCACTGAAGATCACATGATTCCAGAGTCCTGGCTGCCATTGACGGTGCTCTCTGGCCCACTGCAATCGGCGCTGGCCGTGTTGTCTGGTCAGGCATGGCTTTCTCAGGGGATGCCTGGCACGATAGCCTGCTTGAACCAGTCGTTGGTTGACTAGCCTTCTGGATACAGGCACATTTGTCAGTTGCTGCCACTCAGCCCTAAGCCGATTAGCTGACTTGGTACGGCCATTGCGGACTAACCGGTGCACCTGGCGATCATCCCTCTTTGTGGTTCTGCGGGGACGTCCTGGCCTCAGTATTGGAGTAGGGACACCCCTCTGAGCATTTCGTTTCAGGATCTTTGACACCTGACCTTGAGTGATGCCATACTGCCGAGCAATAGCACGCTGTTTCATGCCGTAATTTCGTAAAGCCACCACTCCATGACAAACAGCATTGTCGAGTTGATGGACCATCTCCAGGGGATGCGGCAATAACTTTTGGAGACGTGCAGCAGTTGTTTTCCACTAATACAGAACGCAACAACCCTTGTATACCCGACTGTGAAGCCAATCATCAAATGCACCTGTCCGTACATTTTGCCACGTCACCTGTGATATAATCCTGTTGTTGACTTCTTGCTGCGACAGACAATCGGTGACATGGTTCTTTTAACAAATAAATCACCAAAGTGTAAAAGAAACTCACCAGATTGATATACTGAGTTAAGAAAGTAAACCCAAGTCAAGAAAAAAAAACATTCCATATTAAATGCCAAGTCTGTATATATATATATATATATATATATATATATATATATATATATATATATATATATATATATATATATATATATATATATATATATATAAGTCGGGATTTAAATTTAATTCAAAAATTGATCCAGACCTCCATTCTCTTTCAAACATTCAAACCGACAGAGGTAGTTATTTATCACAGCATCTGTAGAATTTTCACCCTTTTACTCAACTCCGTTTCGCTGTTATTTGGTGGAGCAAAAAGTCAACTGACCTTTATAGATACTGTATTTAGAAACAATGGTAGAGTTAATTAGGAAGGTGTGGAGTGAGGAGAAGATACCGGATGATTGATGGAATAGCAAAATAATCCCAATTTTCAAACAGAAAGGGGATATCATGGACTGTGGAAACCACAACAACAACAACAACAACAACAACAGCCATTTTAAGGCCATTTTCCCTGCAAGAGCGGGGGTTAGTCTTACGGGCCCCATGACAATCCTCTCCATTTTGCCCTATTTTCTACACTGTGGAAACCACAGAGGGATCAAATTGATGGAGCATGAAAAGAAGGTACTGGAGAGGATTGTAGATCAAAGACCAAGAGAGATTGTGAAAATAGACGAGGTCCTGTATGGATTCATTCAAGGAAGTGGAAACGGTGGATGTGCCTTTCATCATGAGACAGATTCAGGAAAAGATGCTGAAAGGAAATAAGAAGCTACACTGCACATTCATGGATCTAGAGAAAGCATACATGATAGGATGGCAAGAGAAGCTTGTATTGGTGTTTGAGGAACAAGGGTGTACCGTATCAGAGAGGTTTGTTAGAATTGTGATGGAAATGTCGAAGAGAGTGAGCACGATGGTCAGGAAAGTGAATGGCGCCACAACATTTTAGAGTGGAGGTTGGTGTGCACCAGCATTCTGCACTCAGTCCATTGCTTTTTGTGATGGTGGGCATGCTGAGTGACGACATCAGAAATAGAGGATGATAGAAAACGATGGGAGCTCCTGTTCACAGATGACTTTGTCAAAACAGTAGAGTCAAAGGAAGAGCCACAGAGGAAAGTGTCGGAATGGCAAGGATTGAGGACTAATGATGGAAACATACATCACATATAGGTCGGTGGTCTCTATCTTCTACACCATCCTCTCTGGCCTTTTTGTGTTCTGGAACCCCTAGGGTTCTGCAGGATGCACCATTAACCCCTTCTGGTGAAACTCCCAAAATCCAGACACAATGCTCACCTCCAATTATTAGTTCCTCTTTTCCCCACTCGTGGAATAAACTTCCACAGTCTCACCAATCTCACTGTTCCCTCCAAGACTTCAAGACAGCTGTTCACCACCACCTCAGGTCATCCCCCATCCACAACTATAATCATTTTCTACCACGAATAACCGAGCCCAAGCCCATCTCTTTTCGAGTTTCCAATCTTTCCTTCCACTTCTGTGATTGAGAGTTTGTGGCTGCATCAGCTTGTTCATCTCTTGTGGACTCTGTGTTGTGGAGATGCACAAGAAAGCTGGAGTTGTGTGCATTACAGAAAAAAATTAGAGAGGCTACGTTGTGGTGATTGGGGCATGTGATGAGAAGAAAGGATGAGGAACCAATCAAGAAAGTGTAGAATGAGCCAAAATATGAAAAGGAAGACAGAGATTATGGCACAAGGATGTAGTGGAGAGAGATTTGGAGAACAAGATAATGATAGAAGAAGACAGAGGAGAAAGGAGAAGATCCGAGTAGCATACCTATAACTGTTGGGATTAAGGTGTAAGAAGAAGATCGTAAAGTACTACTATCTATCGAGTACTAAGGATACTAGATTTCAAGCAAAGACAAACTTTGAGGATGTGAGGTTAGGTTAACTTGACTGGGAGAAGCTAACAATGGGGGCATTCAGTGTCAGGAAAATGGGAAACCTTGAAGGAGTGAATGGACACTATACAGGCTTATTTAATTATTCTGCTTCAACATATAGAAGAACAGCCATGGGAGTTGGCAATAGCTGAGAGTCACATCATCTAGGAGGTGAGGAAGGGTTTTAGAGGAGTTCCAGGTTGGTGTGAAGGAAGTAAAAAGAAGACAAGGTTTCTTGGGGCCAGATAATGTGCAGCCGAGAAAGTGTATTGAGGGAGGTGGAGGAGCACATACGTCTGATATTAGCGGATATATTTAACAGCTTATTAGAGTCAGGACAGGTATCAGAGGATTGTAAAGTAGCAAATGTAACACGGTTATTGAAAAAAGGATCCGGAGAGGAATCGGGGAACTGTAGACCTGTCAGACTAGAATTGTGGGAAGACGTCAGAGGAGTTAGGGATCAGATTGGGGTCATCTACTATATAGACCGATCCGACAAGGACGATCGTGCCCCCTTCGCCGATAGGCGGCGCTCTTGCGTCCGCCATGACTGGGGGGCATCCCAATCCAAACTTAGCTCCAGCTGGCTGCGCCAGCACAACTATCATCGCGATCGTACATGAAAAGTGTCTGTGATAATCGTTCTCAAGTGTTTCTCTATACGTGTGGAGCGGTCGTGGACACCTGGCACCTGAAGACACACGATACAAACCCCGTTTTCGGCGATATCGCCGGGTGCCCAAGGCACAGGGCCATGCCGCCCTGAAGGCACCTGGCAGTACCCGCTTTCCACTTCCACCTGCACCAAACCTATTTTGTTAGCAACCGCGTACCCTATGCTACGCCATGCCGAGCCCCCTTCCGCCTTAGCCCCGAGTTTCTCGACCACTACGATAACGACTCCTCTGACCGACCCGACTAGGTGCCCGTCCCTTCATCGACTCCTCCATACGGCCAGGTCTTGGCGGCTGTACCACAGCCGCCCTGCATGGATTCTTCCCTCAGAGACCACCTCCGCCCGGGCCGGCCACCTCTGGCAACTACGGCTAGGCCCCGAGTGGCCGCTGCCGAGCCCCAAGTTCCTTGATCACTAGGGTCGCGACTCGTCTGGCAGACCCGACTGGGCCTCCGTCCCTTCACGCGGGCTGCCTCACCGGCTCTTTATCGCTTCATCGACTCTTCCATACGGCCAGATCACGGCGGGTGTATCACTGCCGCCCCGCATGGATTCTTCCCTCAGAGTCCACCTCCGCGCGGGCCGCCACACCGGCTCCTCGCCGGTCGTATAGCTCGGTGGACCGGTCGTATCGTCCACGATTCCATCTTCTCCGATGAATCTAACAAACAAATATATTTTGTATCGATATTCTTTTGGCAAAGTGAACTGAGCCCGGCAACTGCATGTAATCTGAACGCTGGAGAGCAAGCCGAATGAAGCAGACACCTCCCAACTATGGCGGCGTCTATAGAGGGCGCCCATCCATTGAACCCTCTGTCGGATCGGTCTATAAGAGAGATGTTGGTCTGTGTGTGTCTGTCTGTCTGTGTCGCCATTTTTCTCAGAGTTGGCTGAACGGATCTTCATCAAACTTTCAGAGGGTCATCAGTGAATATCTGGGAGTGTTTTAGGCAAGATTTTTTTTTTTTAAGTTCGTTTTTTGGAGTTAAATAATGTGCGTAAGCTCGAGAGTGCCTAAGCCTTTTAAAATAATGACAGTTATATACATTTACACATTCGCATAAATAAATAAAAACAATCACCAGACATTTGAACACAAATAAATCAAACAATTCCGGAAGTGTACGAAGTTGGTAGTACGGCTTCTTCTTCTTCCTGATCGGCGTCACACTTACCTCAGAAACGTGATGAACGCCACATTCACCCACCAGCATATATATGAACCCCCTTCTTCTCCTGCCTCCGCCCCTCCTCTTCCCCACCCTACCCCCGCCCGGCAACGCCGGGTACTTCTGCTAGTGTTTAATAAATCTTTAAGAGTTCTATGAAGCAGTTTCGGACTGTTTGGATGCAGTAAGTGCAGTGATATGAGGATATAGCTGCAATGACTAAACAAGATATGAGGAGCGGCTGATGAAGTGTATCTCGACTTTCAGAAGGCATTTGATAAGGTACCAGGAAGAAGGATGTTAACAAGGTGAGAACTTGTGGAGTGTCTGGTCGGATAGCTAAATGGATTGGAAGCTGGATCGGTGATAGGAGCGTGTCACACAGGACAATGATCTGGGTGTAGTAATAGATTTGGGTGGTGGGTGCGGATCAGACAGCTTTCGGTAAAGCTAACAGGGTTTTAGGTTGTGTTCGTAGGTGGATAGATTAGTAATTCAAAGTGGTAGTGTCAAGTCTGTGCAGGAATTTAGTTAGGCCTCCTCTGGATCATTGCATTCACTTTTCGTTGCCACATCCGAGGTCGGATATAGAGGGAAGAGAGCTGCCAAAGAAAGGGTTCAGCGTAGAGTAACTTAATTGATTCTGCCACTAGCTGGACTAAGATACAAGGAGCGGCTGATGGAGACAGGACTTTATATCAACATTAGAAAGGAGGTGATTATGGGGGGGACTTGATCGAGATGGTTAAGATAATGAAGGGTAATGACAGAATCACTGCAGAATTTAGTTAAAGCAGAATGGATAGTGATTGGAGCAGTGGCCATAGCTTGGGAGTGAAGAGTTGGGATGGTAATGGTGTTAGGGTCACTGAGTGGATGGTACGTGTGGTTCTCTACCTGGAGGGGTGGTGGTGACAGTGGATGGTTTTAACTGGAATTGGCTGTGTATTGGGGATGGAGGGAGGCATGGATATTGGCAGAAATGTACGAGTATGGTGGGCCTGGTGGCCTCCTCCTGATTCAGAGTTGCTTCTATTGTTATGATGATAAAGGTATGGTGATTACGATAAAATGATTGTGATGATCGCAGGACGAGTTAATGGAGCTGCAAGAGCAACTAAGCCAGAGGGACAGCGAGGTTGAAAATCTCCAGACGGAGTTAGACCTTTTGGCACAAACAAGTCCGGCATCAATGTCTGAGAGACGTAAGTTTTTGTCCACGTGACACAATTGCTAAGTTAATGTGTCACTTGAACTATATCTTCATTACCAGTTTATGTGGAAAATGTTTTTTTTAAAGGTTAAAAAACCCCAAAAACTTGACAGACAAAGTCCCAGTTTTGATAATTCATACCTGAGACCACATGGGATATCCAGTATTTGACGCGGTGCACTTGATAGTGGACAAGCTCCATGTGGTTCAATTTTGACACCGTAAAGATTTTCCTTTGAAAGTTTTCGCGTAAATTTCTTTACTTTAACGTCATCGCTAATTCCGATTCCGATTTACACTCATCTTTTCCATCTCATCATACGTTGTGTTTGTCTGGCTCTCATCGTCATGACTTTCCACTCTTTTTTTCCAGCTCTTCCATGAGCCACAACCACTCATAATATAACATCTCTTTTAACTTAGAAAATCTAATCGTCAATTGTCTCTTTCTTTTGTGCTCACCCATCCTCCTTCCCCCACCGCTGTCTCTTACCATCCTTCCTTCCTCATCACCGGACAGTACAAGATATACAGATCGTAGAAGATCCCTCGGAATCGGTTTGCAAATACCGTTTGGAAAATGTAAGGGTGCAGTATGGTTGCTTCAGAATGTGTATAAACTATGCATAAGGGCAATTCCACGGTTACTCACATTACAATACATTACATTAATGCATCTATATATGTATATGTAATGTGAGTAACCATGGAATTGCCCATAACCATGTCTTCCCCACTGCCTACACTCCCATACAGTATGTGTTATCCCCAGTTATTAGCCCCGATCCAGGAGCTGCTTCTCTCACTCATGTCAATCTCTATTTGCGGGGTTCATAATAAGCAGATGTCTGCCAACCACGTTTATGGCTAATTTATCATACGGTTAGCACTGAATAGCTTTCTTAACATATGATTCTATATAGAAATTCGAGAAGTTTCTGTTTGTGTTTGACTTCTATGCACTCCTGAACCACTGGACGGAATGTCTTCAAAACTGGTGGTTGTGCTCGAGGTGTGCACGAAAAACTTTTTGTCCATCTCTCTTCCGTTCCTTATTCCGAGATCTTCTGGTCTCTCAACCACACTTCAGTTGCCTCCAAATTGTCACTCTTGTCATCATGTGCTGCTAAATGAAGCTTCAACAAAATTTAGCATCAAGTGGAACTAAAAGAAGTGTAAAATCTTCTGGCTGTACACAGGCAGACAAAGCAGAGGCTGCTGCTCACTGCAGTCATAGGATCAACTGATACAAAGTCATTGGAATCCCAATCTTCATGGGCAAGCTAACCCAGGGGGACCACCATCCACAAATGTGTTTCTGGCGTTGGCGATCGTCAGCACAGAGTTGCAAGCTCGCCACCTCTCAATAATGTCTCAATGCATCGAATATAAACTCCTTCACATTTGTTAAACCAGGAGCAGTCAGTGTTCCACACCATATATTGCTGCATTGATTTTGAAAATGTGCCTGCCACACACCTTCACA
Source organism: Myxine glutinosa (assembly GCF_964187855.1). Lineage (NCBI taxonomy): Eukaryota > Metazoa > Chordata > Myxini > Myxiniformes > Myxinidae > Myxine > Myxine glutinosa. The sequence goes on along the minus strand of NC_136268.1, from coordinate 28,207,524 downwards.
CCATCAACACAGAAAGACGTTAAGATTATAAAGGTCTTGATATTGTATTTTCATATCTTTATGATCATAGTTGTGAAAATTATCTTCATTAAGGTTGAATAATTTGTTCTATGTTCTTCTCAGCACAATAGCAAAGCTTGAGTCCATTTTTCCTTGTTTAGGACACCAGGCCGGAAGGACTGAAACGGCAACTACATGGCGAGTCCGTCAGGGATGCAGACAGCTTTCAACAAGATACAGGTAGCTTCAGCTATCGGCTTACATCAGCGTACGATTGTCCTTCTGGCCAAGCTCCTTCTGGCCTCTTCAAAGTCCAAGCTACTTGTTTTAAGGTTTAAAAATTAGCGAACATCAATTTACTTCTGATTCTCTTTTTCTGAATGCAGGATTGTTGCAAGGTTATGCTGCGGGCTTGGTGAAAGTAGGAGGCCATGAGGTCACAGTATCACCCACCACTCCGTGGAGGCCCAAAGACAGTGATGAGGTATGAGGTTTCTTCAAACCCATGATGTACCATAAAATAGGTCAATGAAACAAGTGATCACACATTATAAGGTAAGTCATTTTCACACATTACACAATCTCCCAAGTGTTGAGATGGTAATTAATACATTCCCCCCATTCCCTACCCCATTGTGTTATGACAGGATACGGCTGATGTATCTGAACCTCATTTGGAGAGAAGCAACTTGGATCCACAGCAAGATATTCCTTCCCCTTGGAAAATCCGGTAAGAAATATTTATTTAAATAAAATGTCTTCCAAGTGCTTTCGGGTTCTGTCTGGTAGGAGCTGGGTTGATCAAGTACATGCACTTACCACCCACATTGAGGCCGGCTTCCGACGTGCACTCAAGACAGGTGCTGCACAAACTGATCTTTCATCACCGTATGATACGGTACGGCGACATGGTCTTCTGCTGAAGGCTGCCAGACTTTTCCAGTGCCAAATCACACCTTAGTATGTCCTTTCTTCTATGCGTAGCAATGTAAGATATAAGGTTTCACTCAGACAGCAAACAAGCTCCATAATGACTCTGAATGATGGTCTTCCTCAAGGGTTTGTTTGCCTACTGTTGTAAAAACCAGAGGTACAACATTGTCTCCAGAAGTGTGAGTTTAATTCTGAATCGATCTCTAGCAATACCTGTAAGAAAACCAACAAGCAATATATCAATATTCAGCATTCATAGGAATCAGTAATGGATCCGCAAACTAGAACAAGCAAGCCTGGAACAAAAACCAATACGCACCATCGAAGTATGCACAACATTACACACAGATAAATGTCTCAGGAATAATCGTAGCGCTGCCTGTCTGAGTTCTTATAACAGGCGCGCAGTGGACAGAAGCCGAATGACACCTGGGTTCAACTTAGATACAATTTCATTACATTCTCCCCGGCGTTCAAACTACACTACTCCTAGTGGCGGAGAACAAGCTAGCGAGCTATAGCAGTATATAAACATCAGTTAGCAGCAGTCCATGTCAGGCCCAGCCGTAGCGATCAGGGCAGCGAATTTCTCTCCCGGCCCGCATCCGATAAGCGTCAGGAGCTTCTACCTCGAGACCGAATTCCCCCGCGTCGGGATAACCGCCTAACTCGGGTGACGGCGGTGGCTCCACAAAGCCATCCGGATCGGGCGCATGTGGTGGTGGTGCCGGTGGATTCTCTATCATCTGATTAGCCGGGCCGAAGGCCGGCCCAACAGCATCCCCGCATGGGGCCAGATGGCGCACCGAGACTGTAGACTCACGTCCATTTGGCAGCAGCACTCGAGTGTGCTCAGGATTGGCTTGGAGGATATGAACCGTGTCAACTAGGGGGTCATATTTACTTGAACGAACCGCGCGTTTGAGGAAAGCCGGTCCAGGTTCGGCAAGCCAGCCCGGCAAAGGACGGCTACCGCCAGAACGACGCGAAAAACGAAACGTACGGTCGTAGGGAGTTTGATTAGTAGCGGTGCTCAATAAAGTCCTGATCGAGCTTAGCGCCACGGATACCACCCAGGTCCATCGGTCCATTCCTAGTCCGCGGGACTTAAGGCTCAGAGCCACGGCTTTCCATATAATGCCATTAAGTCGTTCCACCTTTCCGTTCGCCTGTGGCCTATACGGAGTAGTATAGCTAGAAGTGATATTACGCTGGAGCAAGAATGCTCTGACATCCTGGGACAAGAACACCGCTCCACGATCAGTGTGCACATAGGCCGGATTCCCAAACATAGAAAACAATTCCCGCAGACACCAGATAACTGTGGCAGCGGTCATATCGCCACACGGGAAAGCAAAGGGAAATCTGGAGAACTCATCAACGATCGTGAGAAGATAACGAGAACTACCTGAAGCCGGTATTCCTGGACAAGACGGTAGACACGAAAGCGGCAGGGGCCCTTTTAAGTCCATGGCCAATCGCTCCCACGGCCGAGTAGCCTGGACCAGCATACCCATCCGAGGGTTGTAGAAGCGAGGTTTGAGTTCAGCACAAATGGAACAAGTGCGACATAGCTGACGAATGTCCTCAATAGAGTAGGGCAAATTACGACTGCGCACATAATGAGCTAAATGCGTCACGCCGGGATGGCACAATGTGTCATGAAGAATGTGCAGATCCTCAAAGGAAGTGAGACTCGCACACACCGCTGGCCGTGACAATGCATCTGCTACGAGGTTATCCCGTCCTGGGCGATACCTAATAGTGTAACAAAAATCGGCTAACTCAATCCTCCAGCGAGTGATTTTCTCATTCTTAATGCGCTGAGCATGGCGCGAGTCATACATGAAGGCTACACTTTGTTGATCCGTAATGATCTCAAAATATTTGCCAACCAAATATGGCCACCAGCACCTGATAGACTCAATGATGGCGTAAGCCTCCTTTTCAACAGACGAGTGTCTTCGTTCCGCGGAGGAGAGAGTCCTTGAAAAGAAGGCCACAGGTCACCCCCCTTGAGAGAGTTTAGCAGCTATCGCGTGATCCGACGCATCGATTTCCAAAACAAAGGACTTGTTTTCATCAATAGACGACACAGCGGCGCCAGCTTGTCGGACTTCAGGCCATGAAAAGTGGCCTTAGCAGCGTGAGCCATGGGGAACTCTTTGCAATCCACAAGGGGACAATGCTTCTCAGAATTTTTTTTAACCCACTTGGAGTAATGAGCAAAAAGCCCGAGAGCACACTTCAAAGAAGCACGATCGAGTGGCGGGGCCATGTCGAGCAAAGGACGCAGTCGCTCCTTGTCTGGGGTGATAGTGCCGTGGGTCACGGTGTACCCCAGGAGATCTATCGTTTGAGCGGAATAGCGACATTTAGACTCGTTCATAGTCAGACGGTACTTGTGCGCAACCTTGAGGAAGCGCTTCAGGTTAGCATCATGATGAGCTTGATTGTACCCACAAACCGTGAGATTATCCAGATGAACAAAGACATCAGTTAAGCTCTCCTTCGCAATGATGTCGCCCATGGCCCTTTGGAAGCAGGGTACCCCATTGGTGACCACAAAAGGCAGACGGGTGAACTGGTACAACCTCTGTCTGGATTCAAACCCGGTGTAGATGCGATCTGCCTCAGAGATTGAAATCTGATGATACGCGCTGCGGAGATCTAAAGTACTGTATACCGAGTACTGGCAACCTGGCGAACCAGAGAATCCATTCCCGGGAGTGGATATGCGTCCAATTGTGTAAACCGATTAATCGCCTGCGAATAGTCGATTACCATGCGTTTGCGGTGCGTGTCGGTCTGAACCACCAAAACTTGGGCCCTCCAAGGCGATCGACTAGGTTCGATTATGCCCTCTTTTAATAGCCGCGCAGTCTCTTCAGCAATGAATTGCGTGTCAGCCCGTGAATAGCGTCGCAATTTTACGGCAACCGGTGTACAGTCAGTAGTCATATTCGGAAACAGCTACAGTGGTTCAATTTTCATCCCTGCAAGAGCACTCACAGCAAGAGCATCAGCACCACCAAATTCCATTTCCAAACGCCCATGCCGACGGAGAAAATCATGTCCCAGCAACACTTCCGCACATAATGCTGGTAAGACCATTAAGTGCACATCCGGAAACATTCGGCCATTAATCACAAGCTTCAGTCGGCATTCCCCGCAAGTGCGGAGCCATAGCCCTTGGGAAGCCATGAAAATTCTGCGTGTTGTCCCGAGAATCGGCCATCCATGCTTCTGAACGAGTCGTAAATAGACATAGCTGTCCGTAGAACCCGTGTCGATTAAGGCATTTGCGTTCTGCCCTTCAATCATGAGTGGAATAACAGCGCTGGACAGACCAGGCGGCCCTGTAGTCGTCAAGTCGTCCAGAGGGGGCGGTCAAGCCACGCGTGTGGACCCGACGCCATCTAACGTCGATCGTGAAGCCAAAGCCGAACGTGGCTCGGGCGATGAATGGATTCCGGTCAAAGGTTTTCGAGCCGAGCGAGGCGCCGATTGTCTCGTCAGCATGTTGATCCTGGTCAAGGTCGTGTGAGCAGCGCGGGGCCCGCGCGGGGAGGTGATCCCAATCAATGTTGCATGGGGCGCTGATTGCCTCACACCGGTGACTACTAGGTGCGCGACTCCGCAGCCATCTTGCGCGCTTCCCTCCTGTGGGGCTTTGAGCTTCAACGACCAGCAAGCTCCTAAAAGTCCTCGTTGGGGCTAAAGCCGCTAAGGGCTGGCTAAAGGGATTTTATTTTCATTTTGTTCTGTCCCCTCATCTGTATTTGTGTCTGCGTGTGGAGGCACCTCGGGTAGGAAATGAAGTTACCTCAGCCTTTATTTCAATATTTTCATTTCCTCATTTATTTGCATTAAAATCATTATTGTTGAATTTTGTTGGTCGTGTTTGCATGTTTTGTGGGTTCCGGATTAAACCTGCGTGCTTCTGTTCAGGTAAGCACTTCGCATCCTTCCCTCCGCACACAACAAACCAACCACCAATTTTGGCTGTCCGCCTTGGAATTAAGGACCGTTGCGACTATTCGTCTAAGGCTGGTCTTTATCAGCTACGGACACAACAATATCTACCCCTCACCGTGCGTAACACCACACTGAGAGACTTGCATGCCCATTGATGCATTTCCATATACATTCCATGTTCATTTCCATTTTCTTCCATGATGGGGAAACTCATCAATCCAACTATTCAGTTATAGCAAATCGATTATCTATTATTCGGATTCTGTTCTATTATTTTAGTGTCCATATGCTGGGGCTCTCAAGAGTCTGGTGTTAGCTTATCGGTTAGAGTGCCGGCTTGGGATCTTCGGATCCTGGATTCGAATCCCAGTCGATCGCTGAATTAACGCCAGGGGGGTTGACTCAGCCTGTCATCCTTCCGAGGTCTCTCAGTTCACTGGTAATTCCCTGTGTGTCGCAAAAGGCAACTCACAGGGTTGGTGGGGTTGGTGGCAGGAAGGGTATCCGGCCATAAAACATTGCTTCAAAAAGTGGACATGGTGCCCAAAAAAGGCCAACCCCTGCTCTGCGGGGAAAAATGGCCTCTAAAGGTGGTTATTCTTTACTTTTATGCTAGGGCTCTCAAAATCACTAAAACATTCTGATTGGACTATATTTTTCTGTCCAACATATATAACATCAAATACTATTTTATTTTTTAACCTCTCTCATCTCAGGAAACAGAATCCATTTACCCCTTTAATGGCTATGTAGCACAAGTTAACTTGACCACAAACTTCTCTCCATACTCTAAAATACTCAACTCATCCAAACTCGTTTTTTATCTTTTTATTTTTATTATTTATTTATTTTTTCTTGTTATAATTATTATATCTTTTTCGAATTTTATTATTATTATTATACTTACGAAAAAAACGTTTCAGTTTCATCGCATTCCCTTTTCCACAGAGCCCGCAGTTACCGAAAGGCAAACAGCATGGAGGATGTGCGCAGAAACGACAAGGAGGTGAGAATCACATGGGACATTCTGCCATCTTCTTTTGGATTCCTTTCTTTTCTTGCACAATTGTTTCAGGCTGACTAGAGCCAGCATAACATCCCAAGGCAGGATTTGATCAGTGACGACATGTGATTGCCTCTCCGACTCTGGACAAACCTTTCAGTTTTGATCACAATTCATTCGGACATCCTTTTGCCATTTCGAAGTTTTTAGATTGCTGAGACGCTTAACATGTCTGTCACAAGTGATTCTTGTCTGTTATGGTAATGCTTAGAGGCACACATCTACACCAACCTTTTTGCAACGTTGACCATTTCGTTTTGGCAGCACTTTATAAATAAATAAATAAATAAACGAGTTCCCTTACAAGGAAGGTCAACATAAGAGGCCTTTAGGCCCATTCAATTTGTAGAGATGGTTGCCAACCTATGGTCGTTTGTCCGTGCTCTATCTTTTTTAAACGCTGAGCATCAAGCAAGGAGGTAAATGGCATCACGAGTAAAAAGCTCGGTTTTCGATAGAAAATGACTTTTTCAGGTGCCCATGACATGGTGGGTGAATGTCACAGATACAAGAAACTTGGCAGACACACTCTCAGTTAACTCAGTTCAGAACTCCTGGAAAATAGAGGAGATTGAATGAAAACTGTGAGGGTTATTAAACATTTTCCGGGGCCCACTTTATTGGGGTCACCCTGAAGTAAGGTTTTGTCCAATTAAAAAATAGCCCTTCTGATTTTTTTTCTCCAAAATTTCTTCACTTTTCAAAATCAATACGAGTAGAACTCGTTTTTTGAGAAGTTTTATTTATTTATTTTTTGTATACAAGATCGAGGCTCATGTAAGAGCTAACATTAATTACAAAAAACATAAACAGACACATAAAACGTATAATAAAGGGAGCGGGAGACAAGATGGGGAGAGAGAGAAGGAAGCATACAAGTACAACAGTAGAGAACAGGGACATCGGGAGATCTGTGGGAGGGAGACGGCTTGGGGTGGAGGGGGGGAGGGGAAGCGGGTGGGTGGTGGGAGAGGTACAAAACACATGGACACAGCTAGGACTTCCAGGAAAGAAGTCGGTGTTTCAAAAAAGTGGATCTGGGGTGAATTGATGGGGGTAGAAAAGATCAAGGTTTTGGATGGGGGAAGATAAGAGATGGTGGTGAACAGCTGTTTGAAAGACCTGGAGGGAGGAATGGGATTGCAGAGAGTGAGGGAGCTTGTACCAGAGGCGGGAGAAAAGAGGAATGAAAGAGTGAAGGTGAGCAGAGTGAAGTTTGTACATCAAAACAAGATTATGGCAAAAATAAACATAATCTTTCTTGTGAAACATTGTCAACACGACGAATCCAAAGGACATCTCGTCCTTCCGTAACGCAGGACATATTGACGTTATTGTTAAGACGTCATGTGAAAATATTGGAGGTTGTATATGGCCAGTGTAGAATGTTCAAACGTGTTACTTTACTCATTTTAGATCCTTTAATTGATGCAAAAATAACTTTCATCCGTTTCTAGAAACATTGATTTTGCAATAGCTGCATAAGAGCATCTCAGATCATCCTGGATGTTGAGCATTGTGTGTATTAACTGGTAACATTAACTGGTAACCTTCACTTTGTCTCCTCTTCACCGAACATCCCAAACTCTTCCCATTCCCTTATCTTTGTCGCTCCCCTATACACCCCACTCTGCACTCCTCTCCTTCCCATCAGTACGAGGTTTGGAAACCCAGACCCCACACCATGCTGCAGGTAAAGCATCAAATTATTTTCCTCTACCCTTAATTATCTTCCCACGTGTCCCTCGATGTCTTGTTCCATTGTAATTGCTTTGGCTCACATCTGTCATCGTGTTTTTTACGCTATACTAGTCGATCCCACAACCCAGATAGTCACCGGACTAATGTTGTGATCTTGTATGATGAGGCAAACATCAAATGTCGAACACATACATTATTACTGCTAGCACCTCACATAATTGTTTATGTGACCTTTCTTTGAGATTGAGACATTGAGACAGTCCCCACTTTTCTTTTCCAAACATTCCTCCCAAAAGCTTGAGTCCAGCCCAATCGCAGCAAAATTCCAGACTTTACCAACACAACGAATGGAAAACAGTGCTTCCGCGTCACCAGGAAGTTCTTGGGGGGAGCGGAGGAACACTGAAGGACTCGGTGAGGACAGACATCTGGGGTAGCAGGATCAAACTGGGAACTGTTTTTAGACTTGGCAACTCAGGCCTGTAATGGGTCATTCCTTATTGTAAATTATCATACTTCAACGTGAGATATAATCTCTCCAATTTTCGTATAAATCTCCAATTTTCTTGAAACATGGTAGTTTTGTTCGCTCCCAAGAGAGGGCTCCCTTCCCCACATTGTAGCTTTCAGGGCCAAGTGGTTACTATGATAGGGGCCACTCAACTTTAGCATGACCGTGGAAGTTTCAGAAGGCTGCATTTCCTGTTCTATTTGTCATACAGAGTGACTTTGATAATAAATGGAAGCTCTATTCAAAAGGAATATTTTGTATTGTAAGATAAAAAAAAAGTTATAGGTCAAGGTCAGTTTTGGTCAAGACCCCACATCTCATCCCCTTATAAGCTCATCATATACCCAGTAAGCATGGAGATTTCAGAATGGAGTCTCCAGTAGTTTTGGCAAGGCCCATTTCAAAAGGTGAGCAGCACTGTCAAATTCTCTGATTGTAGATAAACCATCCGGTGTATATCTCACTTCCCTCTCTTCTGTACAATGGAGAAAAAGGACGACATAATCCACGGTTTTTTCTTCTCGTGAGTTTCATTACCTTTTCTCTATTTTCACACAACTGATATCGAGTTCTCAGAAAATACAACTTCAGATTTGTCACCTACTAGCAACGGTACCCGCCCTATGGGTGGGGCTTCAATTGGGAAGCCCAAATGAAAAGGCAAAATATCAGAAATTGAAGGCTTTTTTTTTTTTTTAAACGATTCATATAAACATCCGTTGAATCATATCACACGCAAATCATCAAAATCTAAACAGCACATGGCGTCCATTTTGAAAAAAATATTGAATTCTGCAAAACGGAAGCGGCCGCTACACGTCTTTCTCAGTCGCAAGTTTATGTGTGAAGAATGCGCGCCGAATCTAACAAAGAAGCGGCCACTACACGTCTTTCTCAGTCGCTTTGCACACGCTGCCGTGTTACTTCGGAGCCGCACGTTTATACAGGAAGAGTTCGTCAGGAATCGATCTACTCTCTCCTGGTATGTATAATTTCAACAAAAGCCACATCACTGTTCATATCGGAAAATATTATTCGATCGTGTTTGGAAAATTGGAAAATTTGGAAAAACAATATAGCCTATTTTACTCCCAGGGGTCCCAGGAATACCCACCCAAAATATCGTTGCGATCAGTTGACCCGTTTTTGCGGTACGTTCGAACGGACGGACGGACATTTGGTGCATTATAGTAAGATGTCGGGATCGCAAAACAGGAAGATAGAATAAGCAGGGAAATGGAAGAAAAAAACCCCAAAAAGTTGGATGATCCGACGATCGAGTCCAAGTGCTCCAACGATTTGGCTCCCAATGCATAGGAAGTCCAGGGTCCCATAAGGAAGTTTTGTCAACTCCCATCCCCAAAGCGGGCAAAACCATTCCTGATGCCACAGTGAGCAAAGTCGAGGTTTCTTTACATCTTTACACCAGCAATGATATTATCCAGGTGATTCCAGGCAAAAAAAGGACTTCCTTACTTTTGTGACCGAGGGTAAACGGGCAGCACCAGAAAACGTGTCTCATTCTGTACATCCTCAATTAAGCGCAGGAATGATTCAAATCCCTTCACCCTGATATGAAGATTGTTTTTCCAAAATTTGCCCAGCTCCAGCCCAAGTAGTGTGTCCTTGCAGGTGCTAGCAGTGTAAATTACACGTGTGTTTGCACCATTATTATATAGAACACAAATAATAACACGAGTTCCCTTACAAGGAACTTCAATGCATGAGGTAAAGGCTTCGAACAAGCTATCTCTGACAGAGCTTCAGGAAGCGATCCTACATTGGAGAAATGTGATCATGAATATTGTAATGGTATTACATCAGATGTGTGGAACCGGAAGTGCTTGAAGTGCTTGAAATGCTTCCGGATCACCGGAAGTTGGACATGACTTGATGAAGAGGGATAACTATAAGCAAGGAAGCAGCACATACCATTTTATGTACCACGTTTTTGGTACGACGGTTGGGGTCCGGTTCGAACCACCGGCCTCTCACACTCATAGCAGAACAATTATCAGGGAAGCCTCTTTTTGGTGGTTGTGCTCCAGAACGCAAGTCGGGGGCCAAAACTTCCCTGTTCTTTCCTGCTGCCCGGATTCGTCAGGGCAGCGCGGTCACGGTCAGAGGGTCCCCATGGACCGGCCCTTTCCCTCTTGTTTCGGTCTCTTCTCTCTCGCTCCAACTCTGTCGTGGCCCTGACTGTGTGAAGACGGGGTTACACCATCCTGGATGAGGGGACTCTCTGGGTCGCTCCTGTCAGATCCATCGGCTATCTCCATGCTGCAGGCTTGATCATGAGAACTGTCTGAGACTATACAGCAGCAACAACAACAACAACTCATAGAGGATGCTCTAACCATTACACTACCAAATCTGGTGAGCTCCAACTTACTTCAATGAAGTTCATGTCCATGTGGCTAAATTTGTGGCAGTGACTGAGGGTCCATGTCAGTACTTGCACAACTGTTTGGAGATGATCCGATCCAATGCGATCTCCCCCAAGTGTCAGTTGCTGTACGAGGTCCTTCAGCCAACGTCCTGGACTCCATACGCTGCGAGAGATTATTGAATAAGCGTTCGATAAGCAAATCAAATCGATCAAGTGTAAAACTCTGGAGATGAAGGATCAACCAGTCAATGATTTATTCAAATCACTACAGCAAAGCTGGAAGATTCTTTCGACATTATTTCGTTTTAAACAAGATGTTACAATTTTGGTTGTGGGAACCTCTCATGGAAAGGAACAAAAACTGACAAGTTTCAGGAAAATTGGATGTCTGTGATGATTGGGTATGAAATGTTTTACATGGGGTACCATTGGTCTTCACTGACAATTACTACTGTGCACCACAAGCCTGCACTGACAACCACTTTTACACTGGCTATTATTAGCTGAAATAAATAAATAAATTACACTTTCAAAATGAGTACCACAAGCTTACATAAGGAACACTACTATACTACATATCACACACCAGCACTGATATCCATCGCGACATTGGGTCCCACAAACCTGTGTTGACAACCATTACTGGGTGCCATCGGTCTGCACTGACAACCATTACTGGGTACCAAAGGTCTGCACTGACGACCATTACTGGGTACCAAAGGTCTACAATGACAACCATTACTGGGTATCAAAGGTCTGCACTGACAACCATTACTGGGTACCAAATGTCTGCACTGACCACCATTACTGGTTACCAAAGGTCTGCACTGACGACCATTACTGGGTACCATAGGTCTGCACTGACCACCATTACTGGGTACCAAAGGTCTGCACTGACAACCATTACTGGGTACCAAATGTCTGCACTGACCACCATTACTGGGTACCATAGTTCTGCACTGACCACCATTACTGGGTACCAAAGGTCTGCACTGACAACCATTACTGGGTACCATAGTTCTGCACTGACCACCATTACTGGGTACCATAGGTCTGCACTGACAACCATTACTGGGTACCAAAGGTCTGCACTGAACCATTACTGGGTACCATAGTTCTGCACTGACCACCATTACTGGGTACCATAGGTCTGCACTGACCACCATTACTGGGTACCATAGGTCTGCACTGACCACCATTACTGGGTACCATAGGTCTGCACTGACCACCATTACTGGGTACCAAAGGTCTGCACTGACAACCACTTTTACACTGAGCACCATAGGCTTGTATAAAGAACCTTACTTTTGCAATGGAGAACATGACCTTCATTTCAAGGACAGCAATGACCAATTTTAAAGTGGACCACACGTTTACAGCGACGAGCACTCTTAGTTTACCAGACATTTCCGGAACCTACCTGGTGAAGCGATCAGCAATCTCCTTTTTCTTTTTTTGCTGATTAATCAAAAAGAAATGCAAACCCTCTCCCTTTACCCCAGTTTGCATAAGCAGAAGTCGTAAAACATATTTCACCACAAGCTCTCGATGCATGTTCACTACCTTGCCTCTTTCCTTGCTTTCTAGTGATCTGTCTGTCATTCCCTTTCTTTTACCCCATTCTAACTTACTCCTTTACTCATTCTGCTCCTTAATTTCCCCATCCCTGCCTTGCTGTCCATGGCCTAACCCTGGAGATCGAAAGCTGAGCATCAGTGCTCCGACTCTAGGTACTATACTTCAAGGTGCCCCCCAAACTCTCTGTGCCTTAGACCTCAGCAATTGCAATGTGGCTATTTTTGGTCTCGTGTGACCATTGGTTGGGTGTTCGGGGTCCATTCTACATCATCTCATCCTTGTATTAACCACCAGGTGAACCAAGAGCATTCCATCAGCAGAACAGGTCAAAAGACAGCAGAGGACAAGTCCAGGGCCCAGTCTTCCCCTACTCTACGATCTCTACAAGCATGGATGCGAAGAAGAAAGGAAAAGCTATCCGGCGACTCTTTGGAAAGTAAGCTTCGCACCTTGAGCACCATTCTTATAGCTCTCTCTATGTCTGTAACAGAATTATCTGGATCATCAGAAAGTACTGATGATAACACACACACATATGTTTTTTTAGCTGCGACGAGCAGCTCGATGAGAGGACCCCGTTGTTGTTCTTGTTGTTGGGGTGCCTTTTTGAATAGCGCATGCGCATACACTCGGAGGTGCGTTGGTATGAGGTAAGAACATCGCGGACTAAAATCGCGATTTGTTTGAAGAAACCAGAATAAATTTAGCAACAAACACAACATGAATGTTTTCATATCAATCTCGTTTCACAGAACTTGACACAAATTAGGTGTAATTTTTGAATAGCGCATGCGCATACACTCGGACTTCCCCTACCGACCAAGCCCGTTTCAAATTATCTCTCTGCCACCCAGAATTAACATTAATAAATAACATTAATGAATCAACATTAACATTAACAGAAATAACATTCACGTCCATACATTATATGTAATCAGTTGATGAAGCATGTTGCGTCGCAAAACAAAGGACAAGACCAGAACTGAAACACAAAAAGACGCCAGTGCATGCGTATAATTTAATGACTGGTCGAATTTGGTAGCGCATATTGCAACGGATATCCTCATGATTCTACACGTCGCAGCTGGTGACCACACTGTGGTCATTTTTCTCTTGTTCATTTCTGTTCCTCACAATTCTATCTCTCTCTCTCTCACACACACACACACACACACACACACACACACACACACACACACACACACACACACACACACACACACACACACACACACACACACACACACACACACACACACACACACACACACACACACACACACACACACACACACACACACAAGACTTGGCTTTAAACTTTACTTTAGACTTGTCCTCACAAACTTGATACTTACCCTCAAAGACTTGTCCTCAACGACTTGCCCTCAATAATTTATTTGAGATTTGCCCTCAACGACTTGCTGACATCGCTGGGTTGTGTACAAGTGGCAAAGCAGAGCGCTACTTGGGTGGAGAGAAGAGGCAATCACTATTTGCAGTGCAGGTGTGTTGGTTTGTGTTCATCTTGTCAAGAAACTCAAGTTTGGACAACAATAGACTGATGGTTGGACATCGGTCAATCAAATAACTTCCTTGGCACACCTGAGCTCCTCACCACATACAAGGCTTTCATCCGCAGCTCAATGGAATACTGCTCTCCCCTCTGGGCTGGTGCTCCTGCCTCACACCTAGCTCGTCTTCACGCTGTTGAAACCAAAGCGTTCAGAATCATTGGAATCTCCCGTGATGAAGCTGACTGAGGACCTTTCACTCACTCACCGCAGGCAGGTTGGTGGTCTTTCTGTCTTCTACCGACTCCTCTCCGGCCTTGCTCCCCCAGCTCTCTCTAGGCTCTGTCCCCCAAATATTCCTGCAGGTCGCACAAGATCTGCCTGCAACCCTCTTATGGTTAAACTGCCAAAATCAAGACTCTCTGCTCACCTTTACTCCTTCATTCCTCTTTTCTCCCACCTCTGGAACAAACTCCCTCACTCTCTTCAATCCCATTCCTCCCTCCAGGTCTTTAGAACAGCTGTTCACCACCATCTCTTATCTTCCCCCATCCAAAACCTTGATCTTTTCTACCCCTGCTAATTTCACCCCAAATCCACTTTTTTGAAATACCAACTTCTTTCCTGGAAGTCCTTGGTGTCCTTGTGTTTATACTTCTCCCACCCCCCTCCCCCCTTCCCACGCCGCCTTCCCCCAAGCCCTCTACCTCCCACACATTCCCGTTGTCCCTGCTCTCAAATGTTGTGTTTATGTGCTTCCCCTTCTCTCCATCTTGTCTACCACTCCCCTTTTTATATACTTTGTTTGTTTGTCTGTTTTATTTGTTTGTGTGATAAATGTTTGCTCTTTCACGAGCCTCGATTATGTATACAAAAAAAAACAAAAAAAAAAACAAAAAAAAAAACTGGTTATTGTGACAGTGACAATGGCCATATTTGACTTGTGTTATAATTTCAACCTTTTGGTGCATTTGTTCAAATCAACATCATTAAATAATATTCTTTAATTTTTTAAACTAATGTATATGCATTGTTCTCTTTAAAGTGAAAAGGGTCTCCAGACTGACAATCAAGCTTTTATTTCATTTTTGAGACAGGTTCATGTTGAAATGTAACTCTTTCCCTCTTGTTCATCTCTAGGCTTCGCAGAACACAATCGGTTGGACTCAATAACCTTCTTACTGATGAGCCTTTCTCAGTGGGGTGCTGCAGTGATTCACTGGGCCATGAAGGGATGCCGTCACAAGATGAACCACGGTCTATAACCAAGTGAGAACCTCCCTTGTATGAGTTGAGCGATGAGCACTTGGATAGGGGTAAGGGAGGGAAGGCGGACAAGCAAAGTGACTTAGTTACCCAGGAAGGTATTGTTATGGGTTCAGCTGGTCTGGGTTGCAAGGGGACTTCTCGGACCCCCTCCCGACCTTTGACCCTGAAGCTGTCGAGCCACAAAAAACTCCGTGGCTCGATGGCCACGGCCA
Organism: Myxine glutinosa; assembly: GCF_964187855.1. NCBI lineage: Eukaryota > Metazoa > Chordata > Myxini > Myxiniformes > Myxinidae > Myxine > Myxine glutinosa. Next base: position 28,192,379 of record NC_136268.1, on the reverse strand, counting down.
AGCAACCATGTACGCCCTCTGAGACTTTCTATTGAAATAATTTAGGTCGAGCCATTGCATCCAATTCCCGCATTACCTTCCCAGCAAATTAATCCCCCAAATAGTGAACCGTGCTCTCAACACCCCACTACTGTCGATCATGAATGGCGGAGTGATACCATAAGTGGGACGTTGGCTAATACTAACCATAATGAAAGTGCGGGGCAGAACTCCCATCCATGATTTACATACTCTGTCTAACCAATGGAGAAAAAAAGACGATCGGGTATGTTGGAAAAAGTTTATCAAAGATTTGGCAGAGGACATGGACTTACAGGCAAAACAGGTATTTACAAAGCAAAAGCAGTGCCACAAAGAAAGATCTTACCCCTAACAAGGAAGTCCATTAGTCAGTCATTTTATCACGAATGCACACACACAGGTCCTTCAATCATTCCAGGAGAAGGAGAGAGGAAAGATTGATAGATGGATAAGCGAAGTAGGTGTGGTATGGTGTCGACCGCGGCCTCACCTGTATGTGAGCCAGACGGCTCACATAGTAATGAACAGGGTGTGTGTTGCGGGTGAGTGAGAAGTGCAGATGGGAGGTGTGTGTAATGTGAGCTCTGAAAACAACTATTGTAGTCTCGGTTGATACTCCACAACAGGGCGAGTCAATGAGGTGTGTGTGCTGGAAGGTGCAGAGATGTAGGATGCATGTGTAAGACTTGCAGAGAGAAGTCAGTTCTGCGGAGAATCACTGTTGACCCTTTCTACACTCGAGAGTTTGTGGTTGATTTTACAAGGTGCATAGGAGATGCAGTCCATGGGGAGATAGTAGTTACACCTTGTAGATTGCGTCTCTGCACCTGTTTCGCTCCATCCTCTATGCTTGGCACATTGTATGGGCCACCTCATCTCCACTCGATCACCAACCACTTCGAACTCTGAGGGCTGCTTTGCTGAACTTCTCCACCCTGCTCTCCAGAACTTAACTGACACATGGAACTTTCCAGAACTCTGACTCAACTGAAGAACTTTGATTCTGTCTCTGGCTCTGTCTCAACTCCACTCTTCTCCGAGATCTGGCTCAACTCCACTCTCCTCCGAGATCTGACTCGACTAAACCGGAGAACTTTGACTCAACTTCACTCCATTCCGACTCTGACTCTACCTCTACCTCAACAGGAGAACTTTGATTCAACTCCGATCTGCTCTGTCTGGCCTCTTATCATCGACATTCCTGTCAACCTTTCACTCCCACTTTCCATGAGCCAGCTCCGCCGATTGGCTGGTGCTCTGCGATCCAGTCATGATTGGTTCCAGGTATGTGATGGGTGGGTGAGCTGGAATGTCGCTGGTGGCACTGGTGGTTCGGAGGCTCAGTGAGAACAACACTCGAAGCACTGGCAGCTCAGCTCAGCTCAGCTCAGCTCTGCTGTGCGAAAAGAGGTCCATGTTCGATGTATGCTATTTAAGTGTTACTGAATGTATTTGTGGCGAGATTTGGTGAAGTGAATGTGGTACGGGGTTGGAATCTGTCAAGAGTTGAGAAGTGTTCGAGAATGGCATTTGAGGATGGAGTTTGAGAATAAATGCTTGAGTACGGAGTTGGAGAATGAGGAAGATAATGGAGTTTGAGAATGGGTGTTTGAGAATGAGGTTCGAGTATGGAGTTGGAGGATGAGGAAGAGAACAATGGGGATTGTTTTAACCACATTCACAATGCATCTTTCCTGTTCCATCAGTACAAGATGGAGGGGTAAGTTAGCTAAACAGAATTGCTACAGATATAACTACACCAGGGAACCTTATGTGTTGGATGTGACTTTCCAGGATCTTTCAAGTATCATTGTGATGACAAACCAAGACAGACTTTAAATGTTCTGAATATGGGTCAAGTTGAAACCCCTAACACGTCGGGACCTATTCTAACGTACAGTCATTGATGTATCCCCATGAATTTCCAGAAAATAACCTCAAACAGGAAACCATATGAGAATACAAGCTAATCTATATTAATGCATGGGAGTAATGACAAAAACACTTATAAGGGAAAACAAAACACAAAGGGGAACCTATTCATCAGGAAAAGGCCATGTTGGACTCTCGTGCTTGTGTTCTATTGACCACACCTGTAGTTCCACCTTCTTCAGTTACAGCTAACACTGGGGACTGAAGTTGGTCAGTACTGGCACACTCCTCTCCTTGAATGACCCTATAGGATTTTGAACATTCCATAATCTAAATGTAGACGGTTCAGTCATCTTTATTTCCTCATCTGAAAGACATCATGTTACAGGATACAGTGCTCCCTGTTATCATTGCAGTAGAACTGCAGTTTTTATATCCAACTCCATCAAGGAACGAAGCCAGGCGAGAGAGATCTGAGGCACGTACACCACCAACTGATCTATCCCAATATCAATCAGCCAACAGTAGCCGGAATTCCATTGATCTGATGACACAGAGGTATACAAGCCAAAAGCTGAGGAATTGATGTTCCTCGTGCCTCTGATCAAGACATAGACACACAGACACCTCCAGGGGGCGACCAACTCAAACTAGTTGAACTAAAAATCACACTTGTATATACTAAAGATCATGTGAGGATGTCAGCCTCTCAAACCCACAAGTAGTAGTCACAATTTACCGCTGCGATAAGTATGTTTTACCTGATTATGTCAACAAACCTGCTCACTTTTTTGGTAGCTTCCTGATAATGTTGATTCAGAGCCAAGCTTGCATTGTTTGTACTTATTAGTAATCTAAGAAGAAGCTAATAAATAGGGAATAATATCCATGTGATTCATTATATGTGTGCTTCATGTTGTCTTAAGGGAACCTTTAGGAGGCTTTCCTACCTGGACCACCGAGCAGGTCTGTGCCTGGCTCTATGACCTGGGATTGGGAATGTACGTTCGACTCGCACGGCAGTGGATCGACTCTGGGCAAACGCTGCTTCAAGCATCGCCCCAGGAACTGGAGAGAGTGAGTGCGGGGCAAAAACTGGGAAACATAGGCCGAGATTTATGGAAGACATCTTAAACAGAAGGGCAGACGCTAAATTATGTACCTGGTGGGCAGGAGTTGAGCTTGAAGCAGCCATTGCACAGGAAGAAGCTGACACTGGCACTGCAAGCCATCGGATCTGGAGAGGACGGTGGCTGGGGACAGCTGGACTACACATGGGTCACAAGTATGGAAAAATACAAATTTGTTTAACCGAATATTTAGTTCATCTTTCCTTTGTTTTAGCTCTCGTTTTAGCACCTTGAGGGGCAATGCCTGAAATGTCATCAGCTTCTTCCTGCTTTCCAAAGTAGTTAACATACCTCAGTGAATGTTCTGCCGATTCCATCCATTGCCAGGATGAGGATTTAATGAGGTATAATTAATGGCAGAGGACAGATCACGAGTAGAGATGGTAAATGATATGAGATGGTGGTTTACTACTCATCCGATGCTCTGAAGGGAAGTGTGATTGAATTGACACAGGAATGGAGTTCCACAGATGGGAGAAAAGAGGAATAAAGGAATGGACGTGAGCAGTAAGCCTGGACTTTGGAAGAATAACACAGATGGGCGTCACTGGAAGAACACAAATCCTGGCCTGGCACGGAATGAAAGCACAGAGTGAAGGGCATGGATGAAAGATGATACCCAGTCTGAGTCTGACTTTGGAGGCCAAAGGTCTACCCAGAAGAGGTAGGCCTTCTTAAATACATGGCCCACCCAGAAAAGGACAGGGCTGCCCTGTGAGGACATCAAATTCAAGAAAATGAACCTCATCCATTGGTTGATAAAGGAAATACGTCGGTTTGTTTGCCTTGAAAACAGACAGGTTGAGAGAGAATGGGAGATTTGCCTGGATAGAATGACCTTTCATTCTCAGACCGGCATTTGATCCTTTCATGATCAGCAGGGAGGGAAACAGCTGTTGCTAGTCTCTCTGGTATCGGGTTTTGCAAGTATAATGTGGAATCATCTAGATTCTAGAAAGAGGAAAAAGGGGTTTGAAGAGCATTACCAATGCTATTTGCATATATGAGGAAATAAACTGGGCCAGGATGCTGCCTTGAGGCACTCTAAAATCTTCTGAGACAGGAAATGAAAGGTTTTGAAGGTTAGACACTGATTGCATAAGTGGAAGGCAGAGTCAGGAATGATTTTGCGTGAGTGTGGGAAGTCACTCCCGACACCTATCCTACCCTCTCGTACCCAAATGCTCCTGGATACTGTGTCTTCCTCACTTGAGAAAGTGGAGAGGTCCCGACTACATCAGTGTATGTGTCTTGATGATGTGTATGTGTCTCGTCTTCAGTTGTCATACTCTTCCTCCCGTCCATGGTACACTGAATCTTGTGGCAAGGCAGTTGCCCTGAAACAACTTGCCTTTGCCTCTTGGAAGGCCAATCCAACTGAAGGCAATCTCAGTTCCTTCCACCAAGCTCGGAAAAAGTGTGGGTCTACCCTCCGGAGTGCCATGAAGCACTATCTCTCCACACTCAAGAATGAACTCTCAAACCTGTCTCCTTCCTCCAAATCCTGGTGGCGTCTGGTCAAATCTGTTTCTGGTGTTTGTTCCCCCTCCATCCCCTCCCTTACCTCAAATGGCCACACAGCTGACTCCGCACGTGACAAAGCAGAATGCCTCAACTCTGTGTTTGCCTCAAAATCCTGTTTCCCAAACCCATCTCTCTCTGTTCCCACCTTACCCAGTCGAACCAAGCTGCTCCTGGACTCTGTGTCCTTCTCTCCTGACAAGGTGGAGAAGTTTCTGTCAAACCTCGACTCTGATTCTGCAACTGGACCAGACGGCATCAGCCCACGGGTCCTAAAATCCTGCTCTGCCGTTCTTTCACACCCTCTCTCTATTCTCTTCACCCTCTCTTTTGCTCAAGGTCATCTGCCATCAGTTTGGAAATCAGCCAACATCACAGCTTTACACAAAAAAGGTGCAAAAACAGATCCTTGCAACTACAGACCAATCAGCCTGCTTCCAATTATCAGCAAGGTCATGGAATCCATCATTGCTTCGGATATCAAATCCTTCCTCTTCTCCAATGGCTTGATCTCATCATCAATTTGGCTTCAGACCAGGTCATTCTACTCTTGGCATGCTGCTTCTGCTGTCTCAACAATGGATGGAGGTCCTCAATGCCAAACAGGAAATCAGAGCTGTCTCCCTTGACAATTCACGTGCCTGGGATACGGTCTGGCACCCCGCCCTGCTCACCAAACTCTCATCCTTCAAACACTGCGGTAATAGGAGGGGTGAAAGCGACACAAAAGGAAATAAAAAAAGAACTAATCGCGATGAAGAGGGAATGTCAGATGGTACACGAGGGGTTGACAAAGAGGTTGGACGAGGTGACAGAGGCAATGGAGACAAAAGAACGGGAAGTAAGAACGCACATAGAGACGACCAAGGTGGCCTTAGAGGAAGAAATCGAGGGGGTGCACCGGGAAATAAAGGAGGTGAGACAAAAATTAGAGGAAGTGGAGGAGGTTTTTTTTTATTTTTATTTTTTTTATAAATACAATTTTAAATTTTAAAAAATGTAAAATAAATTTTTTTATTAAAATTTAATTAAATGAAATTATTAATTTAATTATTAATCATTATTAATAAAATTAAATTAATTTCATTAAAATTTAAAATTAAAAAAAAAAAAAAAAAAATCATATGGTATCCATGGAAATCTCCACGCATAGCTTGCGGACTTCCTCTCTGGTCGTAGTCAACGTGTGGCCCTGAATGGATTTCTCCCATCGCCCCTTCCTGTTCTGGCTGGAATTCCCCAAGGCAGTGTTCTGGGCCCTGTGCCTTTTCTGGCCTTCAGCAATGATCTCTCCGACTCTCTGGAAAATCCTCTCTATCTCTTTGCTGATGACTCCACTCTCTGCCACCCCATTCCTCATCCCTCAGATTGGCAGTCTGCAGCCTCCTCGCTCTCTGCAGACCTGGACAAAATCACAGACTGGTCAAACAAGTGGAACATGTCTTTCAATCCTGACAAATCTCACACTCTTAATATGTCTCTCTGAAAAGACCAGCTGGACAGCCCTCCTTTCTACTTTCTCAACAATCCTCTCCAAGAAGTTCTGTCACTCAAGCTTTTGGGTCTCACTATCTGCCATGATCTTTGCTGGGAAAACCACATTTCCAAGCTGGCCTCCAAAGCCAGTCGCCGACTGGGCATCCTCTATCGTGCGAAGTCCTTCCTTGGCACACCTGAGCTCCTCACCACATACAAGGGTTTCATCTGCAGCTCAATGGAATAATGCTCCACCCTCTGGGCATGTGCTTCTGCCTCACACCTGGCTCGGCTTCACGCTGTTGAAACCAAAGCTTTCAGAATTATTGGAATCTCCCGCAATGAAGCCGATTGTGAGGGCCTTTCACTCACTCACCACAGGCAGTTAGGTGGTCTTTCTGTCTTCTATTGACTCCTATCCAGCCTCGCACACCCAGCTCTATCCCCCAAATATTCCTACAGGTCGCACATGATCTAATTGCCAGAAAGACAATATGGGGGGGGGGGGGAGAAAGGGAAGCACACAAGTACAACAGTAGAGAACAGGGACATCGGGAGATCTGTGGGAGGGAGAGGGCTTGGGGGGGAGGGGGCAGGGGAAGGGGAAGGGGGACGGGGTGGGAGAGGTATAAAACACATGGACACTGCTAGGACTTCCAGGAATGAAGTCGGTATTTCAAAAAAGTGGATCTGGGTTGAATTAATGGGGGTAGAAAAGATGAAGGTTTTGGATGGGGGGAAGATAAGAGATGGTGATGAACAGCTGTTTTGAAGACTTGGAGAGAGGAGTGAGATTGAAGAGAATGTGGGAGTTTGTTTCAGAGGCGGGAGAAAAGAGGACGAAAAGAGTGAAAGTGAGCAGAGAGTCTTGATTTTGGCAGTTTAACCATAAGAGGGTTGCTGGCAGATTTTGTGCGACCTGAAGGAATATTTGGGGGACAGAGCACAGACAGAGCTGGGGGAGTTAGGCTGGAGAGGAGTCGGTAGAAGACAGAAAGACCACCAACCTGCCTGCGGTGAGCGAGTGAAAGGCCCTCAGGGTTAGCTTCATCGCAGGTGATTCCAAAGATTCTGAAAGCTTTGGTTTGAACAGCGTGAAGACGAGCCAGGTGTGTCGCTGGAGCACCAGCCCAGTTTCACTTGATAATTCTCTCAGGCTTGACATTCGCTTGATCATTCTCTCTGGCTCAGTTTTCATCTGCCTGGAAGTTTAGCAAAAATCACGAAAATACAAAAACATGGTGTAAAAATGGATCCTTCTAACTACAGGCCTATTAGCTTGCTTCCAATTATAAGGAAGGTCATGGACTCTATCATTACAGTTGACATAAAATCCTTCCTTTTCTCTGATGAACTGATCTCAGATCAGTTCGGTTTCAAACCTGGCCATGCTACCTTGGACGCACTACTGTTCCTCTCCCAACAATAGATAGAAGCCTTCATTCTCAGACATGAGATCAGGGCCATCTCTCTGGACAAATCTCGAGCATTTGATAAAGTCTGGTGCCCCACATTGATCTCCACACTCTCTGCTTATGACATCCAAGGCCACCTCATCTTATGGATCACTGACTTCCTCCACTGCTGTATTCAGTGTGTAGGTCTTGGGTTCCTCTTTCTCTCCTCTCCCTGTGAAAGCTGGAGTTCCGCCTCCTCCCCCCAAGCCCTCTCCCTCCCACACTTCTCCCTGCTCTCAAATGTTGTGTTTGTGTGCTTCCCCTTCTCTCCCCATCTTGTCTTCCGCTCCCTCTTTTTATATATTTTGTTTGTCTGGTTGATTTGTTTGTGAAATAAATGTTAGCTCTTTCACGAGCCTCGATTCAGCATTAAAAAAAGCAAAAAAAAAAGCAGTGTCTTTGGCCCAGTATTTTTCCTCATCTTCATCAATGACCTTTCTGATTTCTTGGAAAATCCTGCCTCTCTTTTCGCTGATGATTCCACCCTTTGCTGTATCATTTCTCATCCTTCAAACAGGCAGCAAGAGCCTCTTCGCTCTCAGCAGTCCTTGATAGAATCAGGAACTGGTCCAGCAGTTGTAATATGTCTTTCAACCCCGACATATCCCACACACTTGCCCCATCTCTCCAAAAGCACCATCTGGAAAACCTTCCTATTTACTTCCTAAACAAACCCCTTCAAAAGGTGGTCACTAAAACATTTAATTGGGCCTCACCATCAGCCATGATCTTTCTTGTGGAGACCTTATTTCCAGCATGTCCTCCAAAGCTAACCCATGACTGGGCATCCTTTGTCACGCAAAGTCTTGTCTTGGGCAATGCAAACTTTTGCCAAACAAAAAGACCTTCATTCACAGATTGATGGAGTACCGCTCTCCCCTTTGGCCTACCTCACACCTTGCCCTTCTTGGTGCCATGAAAAGCAAGGTCCTCCTGTGACTAGCTGAGTGTCCAGGCCTGTTACTTTTGCATCGCAGGCAGGTTGGTGGCCTCTGCATTCTACCACCTCCTTTTTGGTCTTGCACCCCCTGCCCTCTATTGACTCTGTGCCTCACAGATTTCTGCAGGGAGACCATGAGCTGCCAGTAATCCTCTAATGGTTAAACTCCCAAAATCCAGACTCACTGCTCACGTCTACTCATTGGTTCCTCTTTTTCTCACCTGTGGAACCAACTTCCCCCAAAGTTAAAATATTTACACCTTGTAGAAAAACAATTAAAGAGTGATATAACACTAATATGACAACAAACAGAAGGGCAAAAGAGAGAAGAGACAAAATATTAGAGAAAGAATAAGAAAACAAAACTTGTGAGAAATACAATAAATAAAATGACTAATGAATAATCACAATCCATCTCAGAGGGAGCAGAAATAAAATGTCTCTATCCATCCAATGATGGAAACTCATTTTAAATCTTTCTCCATATATAAATATAGAAATTAAAAAGTGTTCTCATAAAAAAATGTTTTAAATAATCTTTCAATATAAACAGTAAGAAAAACTCATTTATAATTAGAAGAGCATTGGTAGAGGCCACTGATAGGCCAGATCTGGATTCGGACCTGAACCAAAATCTAATCGGCTTGTTTTTGTAGTCTAACCAAGTCAACCACCAAGTTTTGTCATTTTTTAATATCATGCTTATTTATCGTTTTTTGCCCCGTCTCTCAATGGGAGAGACGGTTTTTTTTTTTTTTTTTTTTTTTTTTTCTCAATGGGAGAGAATCGCTTAAACAATTAAATAATTCTCGTATATGGATCCAGATTCAGATCTTCACCAAAATCGAATCAATTCTTCCATGTCACGCACCCAACCTGTCCACCAAATTTCGTCCGAATCCGTCCACAACATTTTGAGATATCATCCTAACAGACAGACAAACAGACAAGCAGACAGAGGGGTGAAAACATGACCGCCATCCATCTTTGATAGTAGAGGTAAAAATGATTTAAATAATATTCTCCTATATAAATGTGGTGAATATATGGAAAGAAGGAGAGAGTTTCATCATACAAGCTAATGAGTGCTCATCGTCACGCAGGTTGGTTGGACGATGTGGGTTTACAACAGTACAAAGAGACATTCCACGAGGCACGTGTGGATGGCCGTATGTTACACTACATGACTGTGGTAAGGTGCACACCATTCATGTATGCTATACTTTGGTTAAAAATAAATAAAATAAATTTCCAAGCAAGATGAACGGTTCTGAATACAATTGTATGCTCCCCCATCCTGCACCAATCTTTACTAACACTGAAGGAATATAATCTAATATATAATATAAAGCTCTTTCTAACCACTGACTGACTGATGTTAATGTTCAGTACCTTCCGGGTGGCATAGAAAGCTGAAATTTGGCATGACGACGGACATCGAAGCCGGTACACCGGGAAAAACCACAGAACCGTCAGAAAGCATCTGTTAATGAAAATGTATGTAAAAAAAACCGTAAAGGAGACAGTGAACAAGAAAAAGAAAAAACCTCAATCAAAACCAACATTTGAAAATTGTAATTTCTATAATTGTAAACTGTGAAATAAAAATCTCAATGAAAATTTATGTAAAAACAGTAAATAGTAAATGCGTCCGTAAAATAAATAAGCAAGAAGACGTCATTCAAAGCACGATACTTGCAAAATCCACCCCCCCCCCCCTCAAAAAGGTTGCCATTGATCCATCAAAATCTCCACTTCAAGATTAAATAAAATTGACGATCTTGATTAAAGCTCGGGTCAATAGGATGAAAAGTGACGCATTTTCAGATGAAAATAGATGATTTTGGAAGTTTGACCTTGAATTGACCTTTTGACCTCAAAATTAGCTGGTTTCCCAATTTAGTGACTCGATATACAAATGCTGTTCAATTTTCAAGTCAATCGGATAAAAAATGGGATTTTTAGAAATTCGACCTTCAGGTGACCTTTGACCTCAAAATCAATAGGCTTCTCAATTATGACGACCTCTACAGGTTTGTGAAGTTTAGAATTGGTTTAGAATTGTGACCTGTAGGTCGGTGACAAACAAACAAACAGACAAACAGATAGAATGAAAAATCCCTCACAGAGCGACACTTGGCAAAACAGAACAAAGTAGAATGGCACTCAGTAGAGCATCCTTTTGACCTCAAAAATAGTTGGTGGTCGAATTCAGTTAGCTAATATGAAAATCCTATTCAAATTTCAAGTCAATCGGATGAAAATTGAGGATTTTAGAAATTTAAAAAAAGGGGTTGACCTTTGGCCCAGGTTGATCTCAAAAATAGTTGGTGGTCGAATTCAGTTAGCTAATATGAAAATCCTATTCAAATATCAAGTCAATCGGATGAAAATTGAGGATTTTAGAAAGTTGAAAAGGTTGTTGACCTTTTGGCCTATGCTGATCTCAAAAATAGTTGGTGGTTGAATTCAGTCACCCGATATGTAAATCCTATTAAAATTTCAAGTCAATCGGATGAAAATTGAGGATTTTAGAAATCAGAAAAAAGTGGTTGAGCTTTGGCCTGTGTTGACCTTTTGACCTCAAAAATAGATAGGATTTTGTCGGACCACGAACTCTACCATTTGGTGATGCTTCGTGAAGATCGGTTTAAAATTGTGACCTGTGCGCAAGTATAAGTGAGCGGACAGACAAACAAACACACACACAAACCGGAGTGATCAACATACTTGTCAAAATAAAGCTAAATTGATATGTAGCAGCAGGTCGGTGATGCTTGCCCATAATCAAAAGGCTTCTATTTATTATGTACCTACCCAGTCTGGTAAAGGAAGGGTCTGGGTTTGGTAAAACTTTGTGCAAGTATTGTGACTGTCGTACTTATACATTAATACAATCAGATTTGGAACTCGGTTACCTTTTCGGAGCTGTACACAAAATATGGGGCTCTTTTTTGGCACTACCCATCTCTACTGGGAAGCTCGGTGACACTTTACCGAAACTTCACCCAAAACATGTCACTGTGAATGACAGCAAGGCTGCGTTTTTAAAATCCCGATGAGCTAGCTCCCTCCAAATTATACAAACTTCGAGGAGAACTTCCCTCTCATAGCTTCAAATGAATGATTTAGACAAATTCAACCGAAAGCAAGGTTTTCGTTTTTCTTAACTGACATGTCCTGTCATGGTTGAAGTGACATCCGAGATGATTGCTCCCATGAAGGTGAAGTCACGTGACTATGGCTCTGACACCCTCCTCCCTCCCCGTGACACTGTGATGCTTCAGGAAACACTCCCACTCCCAAAGCATCCCGTATTTTGTAAAATGTCCCGCTTAGTCCTTGTGTGGTGAGCACACTCTCAGGTAGACATGATGCAGTGCATGTAAAGCATTCACTTACTGGCCAGGTGTCGAAAGCTTATAAAACACTGTGGTATACATGATACATGTGTTGTGTTTAATTGATGTGCTTACCTGACTCCCAGGATGACCTTCTGTTGCTCAAAGTTACGAGTCAGCTGCACCACGTGAGCATCAAACGGGCGATACAGGTTCTGCGCTTGCACGGCTTCCGGCCAGACTGCTTTGTACGTCCAAACGCACAGGTGCTGCCCTCCAAATGTAGGCATTGTAGAGAAATTGTGACTTGGCTATAACAGTGAGTGGGCTTGCAGGATGAGCAAAGTGAATATGAGCAGGATGAGCAAAGTTAATTTAAGCAGGATGAGCAAAGTGAATATGAGCAGGATGAGCAAAGTGAATATGAGCAGGATGAGCAAAGTTAATATGAGCAGGATGAGCAAAGTGAATATGAGCAGGATGAGCAAAGTAAATATGAACAGGATGAGCAAAGTGAATATGAGCAGGATGAGCAAAGTGAATATGAGCAGGATGAGCAAAGTGAATATGAGCAGGATGAGCAAAGTGAATATGAGCAAAGTGAATATGAGCAGGATGAGCAAAGTGAATATGAGCAGGATGAGCAAAGTGAATATGAACAGGATGAGCAAAGTAAATATGAACAGGATGAGCAAAGTTAATATGAGCAGGATGAGCAAAGTTAATATGAGCAGGATGAGCAAAGTTAATATGAGCAGGATGAGCAAAGTAAATATGAACAGGATGAGCAAAGTTAATATGAGCAGGATGAGCAAAGTTAATATGAGCAGGATGAGCAAAGTTAATATGAGCAGGATGAGCAAAGTAAATATGAACAGGATGAGCAAAGTAAATATGAACAGGATGAGCAAAGTAAATATGAACAGGATGAGCAAAGTTAATATGAGCAGGATGAGCAAAGTTAATATGAGCAGGATGAGCAAAGTGAATATGAGCAGGATGAGCAAAGTGAATATGAGCAGGATGAGCAAAGTTAATATGAGCAGGATGAGCAAAGTGAATATGAGCAGGATGAGCAAAGTAAATATGAACAGGATGAGCAAAGTAAATATGAACAGGATGAGCAAAGTTAATATGAGCAGGATGAGCAAAGTTAATATGAGCAGGATGAGCAAAGTTAATATGAGCAGGATGAGCAAAGTAAATATGAACAGGATGAGCAAAGTTAATATGAGCAGGATGAGCAAAGTTAATATGAGCAGGATGAGCAAAGTGAATATGAGCAGGATGAGCAAAGTGAATATGAGCAGGATGAGCAAAGTGAATATGAGCAAAGTGAATATGAGCAGGATGAGCAAAGTTAATATGAGCAGGATGAGCAAAGTTAATATGAGCAGGATGAGCAAAGTTAATATGAGCAGGATGAGCAAAGTTAATATGAGCAGGATGAGCAAAGTGAATATGAGCAGGATGAGCAAAGTGAATATGAGCAGGATGAGCAAAGTGAATATGAGCAGGATGAGCAAAGTGAATATGAGCAGGATGAGCAAAGTGAATATGAGCAGGATGAGCAAAGTGAATATGAGCAGGATGAGCAAAGTGAATATGAGCAGGATGAGCAAAGTGAATATGAGCAGGATGAGCAAAGTGAATATGAGCAGGATGAGCAAAGTTAATATGAGCAGGATGAGCAAAGGATAAAGTGAATATGAGCAGAAAATGAATGCTTCAAATGACAGTGGCCAGATCCTCCCTCCATATCTCTATCCCAATGCTCCATTCAACCTCCTTCAATTCCCCTCTAATATATGATTTAATACAACGATAAAAAAAAAAAAAATTCCTTTTTTAAATTTTCAGACGAAAAAACTAAAATACAAAAACATCCCCATTCCCTTCTCCACCACCCTTTTCCCTACTGCCCTCTACAACTCCCTCCCAGGAGCCCGACACCTTATCCCACTCCCCCGAGGTTATTGCCACAGTTTTCCCCAGTGGCTCTCTCCCACCTTTTCCCCCAAAACTCTCCCGCACCCCTTTTATCAGTGACTCTTCTCTCGTGGCTCTCCCACACACCCTCCCCCGATTATTCTCCCCCACACAACTCTGCACCACGCCATTACAAGCAGCTCTCCACAACTCCCTTCCCAGTGGTTCTGGGTTCCCTCACCACTTTCCCCCTGTAGCCCCCATTCATTCCCACGGCTTTCTACCAACACTTTGTCCTGCGGCTCACTCCCCCACTCTATTCTCCTGGTCTCTCCCCATTCCTTACCCACAGCTCTCCAGTCCCAACTTTAGTTCTCCATTAGCTCCACAGCTCCCCTTATATCTCCTAACCTGTTCCTTCCTCCCACTTCATAACCTTCCCACTCCCCTTGCAATCTGACCACCAAAGGTGCAATTTGGCTAACAGCTATCCTCTGATTTCAAGGTTTGCCAGAAACATCTCCACCTTCTCAAGTCCACCTCCTGAATTCTAAGCTGAATGCCCACCTCCACTGCAATATTTAAAGGGAGGTTGATAGAAGGTGGGGTATGGAGGGGTAGTGCATGTTGAAAAATAGAAGATTCTGGCTGCAAAAACAGTTAAAAGGTCTTTTCCTTCACCAAAGTTTTACCTTAACCCTTAGATGCAGTAGTAAAATAAAGTTTTGCATCCAGAAGTGGGTAATTAGTGACCCAGAGTTGTCAGGTGTTTATTGTTGCAAAAACGAAATATCAAAAGTAAATATAATTATCTTTTTATATTCTTTGAGGTGTATTCTTTCAATATTTAACGAATTAAAAAATTAAAAAACATTTCTCCACCCTTCAATGCATTCCTGGGTCTTTTAGACCCAGCCTGATTTTTGTTTCGCTATAACTTTGTTATAAAAACATTTTTATGCATGACCGTCCATATATGCTTCAAATAAAGGTTAATACATATTCCTGTGTTTGTTTTATTTTTTGGGGTCTTTCAGGATTGTTGTTATAACATCTTATCAAAAATTTCACGTTTATCCTGAAGTGGGTACTTTTTGAACCGGGCTGAGAATGATTGTAATTTATCACTATAACAATACATTTTTACACATGACCTTTCATGTGCTGAGAATAAAGGGTAATACGTATTCCTTTACGTATTTAATTTTTTTTAACCACCCCGCCATTCCCCATCCACTTTACAGGAATTCTGCGTGTGTGTGTGGGTGGAAGCTCCAATGTATCTTACACACCCTTTACCCACGGGACTCAAACTTAGCAGAAAGAACCTTTTTCTCCCCCAGAATTGTTTTGCCCTATGACCTTCCCCCCTCGTGAGTGTGTATGGGAAAAGTTATTTCATGAACAAGCGGTGTTTGTGGGTCACATTCGGCAAATAATGTGGGTGTTGTAACGTAAACAGGATGTATGGTATGCATTGAGGTAAGCTACATCCATGACGTTCTGCCACAACACCACAGGCCACCTCCTGCCTTGCCGTTTACACGAGCATGTGCGGACCATCTGATCCATCGTGTCCATACCAACTTTTGTTCTGTTGTAATACTGGATAATTTCAGGTTTCTTTTTCGTTCTCTCGTCTTCAACAATGGCATTGTCGTGGTGGAACGTGCTGAGAAGAATTACAGCTTTTCTTTGTTTTGGCCCATAGCTGACCATGGTGATGTTGTCCCTGAATCCAAAAACACTTCTGTACCGCTGTCGTTGCTTATTGGCTGCCATCACCGGTGGGATGTGAGGTTTTTTTTTTTTTTTAGTGTGCCTACAAGTGTGAGTCCTTTGGTGAGGAGCTCCTCAGGCAGTGGCACAGTCGTGAAAAAAATTGTCCATCGTCACATTTCTTCCTGCTCCCCTAAAATCAGCACACAATGTTGTGACAATATTGTGTGCCAAATTCTTCTGCACAGGGTGACCAGGCTGTCTCCCTGTGTATGCCATTCCATCCAGAGCATAAGTAATTATTTATCTCCGATGAAGTGACCCAAGCTGGGATGCAAAGGTGCACAGTCAAGTGATATTTTGCAGCGATCCTGAAATAAAAAATGAAATAAAACACACAAAGGAATATGTATTACCCTTTATTCTCAGCACATATGAAAGGTAATGTATAAAAACGTATTGTTATAGTGATAAAACAATCATTCTTAGCCCGGATCAAAAAGTACCCACTCCTGGATGAACGCAAAATTTTTGATAAAACATTATTACAACAATCCTGAAAGACAAAAAAATAAAACAAACACATAGGAATGTGTATTAACCTTTATTTGAAGCATATATGGAAGGTCATGCATAGAAATGTTTTTATCACAAAGTTAGAGCAAAACAAAAACCATGGCGGGTCAAAAATTACCCACTTCTGCATCTAAGGGTTAAGAGCATTCTTTAAAATATTAGATACTCAAACACCAGGTATTTGTTCTATGGAATATGTCCTTTCATGGTTTTGATACAAGTATCGCATGTATACACAGGATGGTGGTGAGTGCAATGTTTCTCGCTGGTCCAACTCACGTATTATGGCCTGGATGCGTTCCATCGATTTGGCCGAGTATGCAGCCAATCTACGGGGCAGCGGTGTACATGGTGCTCTGATGGTGAGCTCCAATTGACTATCATTTATAATCCAATCCACATCTCATCTGATTGTGCTGAACATTCCATTAACTGTCATGTCACACGCTGACATAAACTGTCAGGAAGCTTTCAGCTACGTTAACCAACCTCAGTCATTGTATGATGTACAGGGTGTCCACAAATTACCGTTTCAAATTCAGACTGTAATAAAACAAGACCAAAAAGTCGAACAGCGGCGTAGCCGGGCTTGTAGAATATTATAAACCACAAACACATATTATTAGCTTTTCAAACAGTCGTTAATGCTGTTTATTACATTAAAGAAAGAAATTTGGAGGAATCTCGACATCCGTGAGGTTAGTTTCACTTACAGAACTGAGCGAAGATCTACTGTAATCTATATACCCCACAAGGTTTGGAGGTGTTCATTTACCAAGCAGCTAGCTAGCGCTTGCAAAAGCCAGCCGTTCCTTAACGGTTTTGAATGGAGTGCTTGCTAGAATGCTTAACCCACTTAGTGATCTCTCCACAAGAAACTTGGTAAATGAACACACACCCAAAGTTCTTGAGACCCGATCATAGATCGACTGTAATCTATATACCCCAAGAGGAATGACCCTTCCTGCCTCTCCCATAGTGAGCAGGTATACTTGTAAATTAAGATGTCGGTCGGTGGAGTCAGCGGTCGTAATGACATCATAGACGTAATGACATAACAGACACAAAACTGCCGCTTCTTTAATATGTAGAACATGATATGTTTTAACTTCAAGCAAGTTTGCAGTCACTACGAAGGGATTAGTGTTATGATGATATTTACTATAATATTAACGTTACGTTATCATTATTTCGAAAATGATATTACTATAAAAAACCGAGGTGAATTCCCTACTTCCTCGGTTATTAATATTAGTGCCGAATACCGCTTAGATCATTGATCATGAACCATACACCGCTTCAATCCATCAACTTCCCATTCACGACTTTGGGATTAAAGTGTTATGGTTATATTTACTATATTATTATTATTATTATTATTATTATTATTACGAAAACGATACTACTCAAACCATACACTACTGTATTAAGAAACCTGGGCTTAATTTGTCCGAAGATGAGTCATAACGCCTAATGCCTTTGTTGGAAGAGACGTAACGCCGATGCTTTCGATATTTCATGGTCATTTTAACAATCGGTTTGTTTGTGTTTCACACTGAATGAAAAAAGGTAGAGCATGGCGATTGTGATATATTATGACAGGTTCGACGATATATGTTCGGCATGAACGGCATATAAAACAAAATGGCGGTGTGTGGAGAGTCAGCCAGCCTTACGCCGTAATGACATCAGACGTAATCACATCACCCTGCCATGTGACCAGATCCTCAGCTCTGATTGGTATACGTTTGAAGGGACATACATACATACATACAGACAGATAAACACTGTTCTAGATGGCTCTGCCCCATGGGCTACGCCATAAAAAAATGAAAAGGTATACGATGATGCAGTTTACTGCATGTGAAAGAGCATTTCCCAGAGTTTTATTGCCTCATTTTTTGTTTTCAGGTGCCTCCTGTGACACGTGATGTAACCTTTCATGTAAATGGCATCCAAACAACAAAAAGCGTCGTGCGATACCTGATTTAGAGAGACCAAATCAGCTAAACAAGTTCAACAAAGATTCACAGCAACCTATGGATGGTAGCCCCCATCGAGAAAAAAAACTATTTGTGAGTGGCATGAAAAGTTTATGGTGACTGGATAGCAGCCTTTGTTTACTCATGTTTGTGTCGCATCATCTGATAGCTCACTGGCGGTGAAATCTGCAGACGACACGACCAACGGCCTGATTCTCAATGAAAAACTTGTCAAATGGTGTTCTCTAAACAATGATGAACTCATTGTCTTAAAGACAGGAAAATATTGTTGACTTTCGGAGAAACAAAATTCCCATTCGACCTTTGCTTGTCGGTTGTTGTATAGCCCCAGAAAGTTATCTCGATTAAGTCCGCGGCACAGAGACAGCCGATCAATCTCGCAGGAGTAGCTCAGAGACCCCCCACATTCAGGATGTTGTACCCCCGCCTACACAAAGTCAGGGCCACGACAGAGTTAGAGGGAGAGAGACTGAGAGAGACTGAGAGAGACTGAGAGAGACTGAGAGAGACAGAGAGAGACAGAGACAGAGACAGAGACAGAGAGAGGGAGAGAGAGATATGAGATATGAGATATGAGGGAAAGGGCCGGTCCATGGGGATCAATCAGCATTCTGACCCTGACCGCGCTGCCCTGTCAAATCCGAGCAGCCGGGTAGAATGAAGAAGATTTGGCCCTGACTTGCATTGACGGGTAAAACCACCACAAAGCCTCATCCCCTATAGTTGTTTGACCCCAGGTTATTCACGATGCTGAAGTTGTCACTTATTTTCAATCTCTAGGCATACATATTTCTGATGATCTTAAGTGGGAGATAAGCACCAATCACTGTGTGAAGAAAGCTTAGCAATGGTTGTTCATTCTAAGACAGTTGATACGTTTTGGTGTCAGTTGTCCTGTGTTGATGAAGCTCTATCGGGCAGTGACACAGTGTTTCACTGTCTGGTATGGCAGCTCGACGCGGGATGACCGATCCCGACTCAATAGGATCGTAAAGACCGTTTTTAAAATTAATAAGTGTGATCTGACTTCCTTCGAGAGCCTGCACTCCAGTTGAGGAACGGAAATGGTGAAAGCAAAAAGAGTGAAACATTTTTGAACTTCTCCGCTCGGGTAACCGTTATCGTTCCATCAAGACCAACTCCAATCGTTTGGACATCTTTTACCGCTCTGCAATCCACACCTTCAATGAATCAATTCCCGAAACCTTTCGTTTGAGCATCCAGAGAATGGATATTGATGTTTTAAACTACGCCCCTTATTTCATCACAAAAATGTTGTTTTTCGAGCTCCTTACTTTTAGAGACCCTTATTTCATCACAAAAATGTTGTTTTAGAGCTCCTTACTTTTAGAGCCCCTTATTTCATCACAAAAATGTTGTTTTAGAGCTCCTTACACCAACCACAATGAATACATTTTCTAAGCCTCCACTAAAATTCTGATTCTGTTACTATTCAATGACATTTTTAAGCACACATTGTAAAAGCATCTCCCATTGTATGCGCATCACAAGCATATGACAATAAACTCTATTGAATATTGAAAGGGAAAGGCCGGAGGTTGAATAAGTTTGTGTTGTTCGAGCACAGTCCCCATAGGTCCATTTCGATCCTGATTATGAACTTGGCAATGAAACTTTTAGAAATGTTTTTTCACATGCAGCAAACCACATCTTTGTGTTCCATTTCATTTTTATTATTATTAGGGTTTGAATTTGGAACGGTAAATTGTGGACACAATGTCTGTATTTGCAATGTCATTAAAAAAAGCTTTCCTACTGACCAAGTAGATCTTTACACAAAAAACATCCCTCATCTATCCTCGTTATCCTTGTGTGTCCATCCCTTCAGGTGCTAGAGCCGCGGTTCACGGTGGAGACCCTCGCCTCCATGCTCAGCATTGCGCCCAGTAAGAGCCTCCTGCGACGACACCTGTCCCTCAACTTCTGCCTCCTTGTAGGGCGTGCAGCACAGCAACACAAACGAGATATGTCTGCGTCTTCTAACTACATGCCTCTCATCCCCACTGCCAAAATAAAGGTGACAATCCGAGTTGTGGCCTAGCAGGAAAGTACAGTTGAACTTCGCCTGGATTGAGTTATTGAGCAATCCTGCTGGATTTTGCATCATACTTCAAGTGTTAAATGGACTCATTTCTTCTAGATATTTACCTCCGCCACCAAAGGTGGATGGAGGTTATGTTTTCACCTGTCTGTCTGTCTGTCCGTCCGTCCGTGAACAAAATATCTCAAAAACGGATTCGGACGAGATTTGGCAGAGATGTGGTGTATGTGACAAGGACGAAATGATTAGATTTTGGTGAAGATTCGGATTCGGCTACAAGAATTTTTAAAGTGATTCTTCACCATTGGTAGATATATATAGGGCCAAAAACGCAAGATATCTCAAAACGTTATGGACGGATTTGAACGAAACTTTGGTTGTGTGTGACAAGGAAGAATCGATTCAATTTTGGTGAAGATCCAGATCTGGATCCAGCTAGTAGAACTTTTTAAAGTGATTCTTCACCATTGAGTGATATGGCCAACCAGGCAGAGGAATTCTCTCTATTGAGTGTCGCTCTAATAGTCTAGTAGGAAGACTAGGTCCCCCTGCACCCCCCGGAGATATACTTCTAATCAGTGTTTCTAGATTGGAAAAAATGTGTAGAAAATGACTAGCTATGGCCCCAAGCTGAAAAAATGTCCCACATACCATTTTTATGCAAATTACTGCTGCCATTATCAAAAAAACGATTTTTGACATATCTCAGCCAATATTGCAGATAATTGAAAAATGAAGGTGTCTAGACCCATGTTTTGAAGGGCATAGATCATGATAGAACTATTCATAACATGATTACATGTGTCTATGGTATACTAGTATGCATATTAATGCTGTAATTACAAAATAATCAGTTTTACAAATGATAAGGATACGTTAATACTGCAGATAACTTAACATGGTACATAAGGGGTCTAAACCCAGGTATTTTCAAGGTTAAATGTCAACAAGATGCTCCTGAGTCTTGCATAGGGGCGGGACATTGGCAGTAACATTGGTACCACTCAACTTTTCTTCCCACCATTGACTTTGTATTGCGAGAGATTTTCACTTGCTTATTTAAAGGTTTCTCACCCAGCCCACGTAAAATCTACCAACTCCTGCTGTTAACTCCCAAACATATTTTTTTATGTTATCCAATCACAGTGCAGAAATGACAGACTAGAGATCCAAATTAGTGCTGCTATAGCTGCCATTTTACATTTCCATCCATGTAACATGCGCGCTCGCGCGCTCGTATCAATTGGTAATGTCGCGCGCTCGTATCAATTGGTAACGTTGATGTTATTGAATACCTCAGTTGAAAGTTCAGTCTTCCATTCCATCTGTGTGTTGTTCTTGGTATTCATCCTCCAATCTAGCCAGGTAAGATGCTAACTATAATGTTACTCACACTCTTGACTTCAGTTTCTGCATGAAATCATAAACAGGCAGAATAACAGCTGAGCCAGCTAGCACCATGTTAGCTAACGTTAAAGCTAGCCTCATCTATGTACAGTATGTTCCTAATGTCGGTGTAACTTAAACTTTTGTTAATGCCAAACATGAGACATATCTGTTGACTTCTGTATATGAATTGAACCAGAAAGAGGCACGACAGCTGAGCTAGCTACAGTAACTTAGCACAATGTTTCATTGGCCTAGATAGCTAACGTTAGTGTGGAAGAATTTAGATGTTTTAGCTATTAGCACTTTTGATGCCACTAAACATGGTTTAGTCAGCTAAAAAGTACCCTAGTGTAGAACATGACTCAGAACCTCTGTTACCTCACTGAAAACTCAGAGCCTCCTTTCACAGGCACTTTTAACATCATTCGTGATTTCTTATTTGTCATTTAACAGTGATGGTAGACATCGACAGCAAGCATGCCCAAAAGAAAACGGAGTGTAGAACCTGCAGCCCAAAGCTCTCCTCCTACATGCATCCTTCATGTACCATCCATGTCTGATCATGGGGATTTCACGCCCCTCCGTAAAATTAAAGGATCTGCTTCAGAAAAACTGCAACTGCTTCAAAAGATCCGGGATAGACGTCTCAACCAACCGCATGACTCCCCATGTCGTATGCAATCAGTATGTGATCAGATCCCGGCAACTCTTCCTGATGACCTAGAAAGAGTAGGATATCACAGCAAGTGTTATAAGCACTTTGTCCGCCACTTTCATCGTCTGGGAGATGATACAGAACCAGGGCCATCAACCTCATCATGGCATCACTCTCCTCGTAAACCAGGAGGTTCTGCTGAACCCATCTTCCCGCCAGAGTGTATATTTTGTGAGAAAGTTGAGACCAAAGATGCTCATCGCAATACTGAGAGGCCTACAACCTTCCCATCCTTTAAAAACAAAGAAAATGCATGGGAGCAAATCGAAACACGGGCTGAGAAAATGGGTCTCTATCGACTCCATCGAAAGGTGAAAAACAAAGACCTCTTTGCATGTGAGGCCAAACACCATCCGTCATGTTTTAAAGCTTTCCGCACAGCATTCTACAACTATGAGCGTGCGATTCACAGAGCCGAAGCACCAAAGGAGCAGGCTTGCATGTCAGCCGCCCATGAAAAGGCATTCAACTCAGTACTGGAACACATTCAAACCCAGGTCATCCAGCAGAATAAAGTTCTACAGCTTTCTTCCTTGCGCTTGCTCTATGTCGAGGAACTGAAACTGAATGGATATGAGAACTCAAATTATCGGTCAGAGAAACTACTGAAACGCCTACAGAATGACCCAATCAAGGAGCATATCCACTTCACGAAGGTTGATCATGACAAATGTGATGTCATTTCTTTCTGGCTTGTGCACAGCTCAAACATAACAGTTTCCAATGCTCTCGCACGAGCATTCACACTCGGAAGCACAAACAAGAACCAAAATGTTGCCCTCCAACTTCGCCAGGGTATTCTACAGGCTTTCAGAGAGTGTAAAGACCAACCATGGCCACCAACAGCTGAAGACATGGAGCTCAATCCTGAAGACATCCTACCTCCAGACCTTGTCCGCTTTCTCAGCGTGCTAATGACTGGCAAGGAGGGCATCGAGACAGAAAAGGTGAAGCGTCTGGTCTTCTCCATTGGACAAGATCTGTGCCGTGCAGTGTCAGATGGAAAATGGAAGTTACCAAAGCACATTCTCCTCTGTGTGACTGTAAGGCACCTGTTCCTCCACCATGCCCACAACATCAAGCTGACGGTGTACCTGGATACAGGGTCAGGGAAGCATCGCCAACTTGTCAACGTCTCTGAGCTGGCAGAATCCCTGGGAGAGGACTACTGTGCCACTCTCCTGGGGTACTATGTGTTCAGCGGAGAAGACTGCACCAGTGCCTTCAAAGGGAAGGGAAAAGTCGGGCCCTTGAAAAAGCTGGAGAAGAATCCCAGGTTTCACAGGGCATTCGGTGAACTGGGTGACAACTGGGATGCCAACCCTGAGGTGGAGAGGCAGTTAGAAAAATTCACCTGTGTGATGTACGGCCAGAGTCGCGAGTCATCAGTGGACATTGTCCGTGCCAAGCTGCTACGAAAAATGGTGGGAGAGGACAAGACCCTCACATCCAAGTCCAAGGTTGATCTGGCTCGCCTTCCTCCATGCCAGTCTGCCCTGAAGCCGCACATCCAGCGTGTGAACCACCGCGTAGCATTGTACAAAAGAGCCGATCAACCTATCATCGAAAAGCCAAAACCTTATGAGGAGCAAGGATGGATAAGGACTGATGAAGGACTGTTGAAACCAATGTGGTCCAGTGGTCCCATCCTACCAACCTCACTGGTGGATCTTCTGAACACAGGAGAGCACGAAGAGGAGGAGGAAGAGGAAGGAGAAGAAGAGTTTGACTCTGACGATTTCGATGAAAATGATGATGACTGACTCAGTGTAGAATCACTAATGCTAATGATGTTTATCTAAAACAAGCAAGAGAAGAGTGGTCACATTGAGTGCTAGGACTATTTTGACAGTTGTAATATTTAGAAAAATAAAACTTTGTGTTAACGTCTGTGTAGACGGACCTTAATATGAGTCTATTATTTCGTAAAACTGTGATTATTTTGTAAATAAAGCACTAATTAGCATACTAGTATACCATAGACACATGTAATCATGTTATGAATAGTTCTATCATGATCTATGCCCTTCAAAACATGGGTCTAGACACCTTCATTTTTCAATCTGCAATATTGGCTGAGATATGTCAAAAATCGTTTTTTTGATAATGGCAGCAGTAATTTGCATAAAAATGGTATGTGGGACATTTTTTCAGCTTGGGGCCATAGCTAGTCATTTTCTACACATTTTTTCCAATCTAGAAACACTGATTAGAAGTATATCTCCGGGGGGTGCAGGGGGACCTAGTCTTCCTACTAGACTCATTTTATGATTGCATAAGAATATGAACAAGAACAGGTCATGGTTTTGTGCACAGCTTATACACACACACAAACACGATAGAGCGAAATTACACCTACAAAGGACTTTGTTAGTCCAGTAATGTGACTATCTGATCCCAAAGGTCGTTAATGACAATCCAATAGTGACATGGAAATTTGGACCCACGTCTGGGATCCCAAATGTGTCCTTAGCAATAGATTACAGCTGTACCTGAGTTGGAGCAGTGTCGAGCAAGGAGTCTCTGTGGATGCAGTATCGACCTCACTCAGCCAAACCTTTGTGCAAGAATACCATACGTACATCATTTTAAAAACAAGAAAAAAACAAGGAGCTGATACTGTAGGTCACCCAACTGTTGGGTGGTATGAGGAATAGATCTGTGTAATATGAAAGCTAAATCTTGAACGCTTTTTGAAATACCGTGTACATAAAAGTACATGGTCGGATTGTTTGGTGAGTCAGACGGGGGTTAGCTTGTGCCGTCTCAAGAATAATCTCATCAGCAATTTTGATTTTCCTCCCCCTGGTATCTGGTTGTTTATTACTGCGTGGTCGCCAATTCTTGCCTGACTGCCAACATTTCACTCGTAGCAATCATATTCAAAATCAACAGAATACAACTGAGCTGCTGTGCTTCAACGGTTTAAAGCCCGTCATTTCAACATGATATATCCAGGACTTTCTAATCACAAAAGCCTTCTGGAAAAGAAAGAAACGAAACCTTGAACCATTTTTCTTTGTTACAGCCAATAAGCATCACACGATGGCATTTTGCCACCAAATTCTCCGATATCTAAAGACACCTCGTTCTGTCACACTAATGGCAGCACTCTTGAAGTTTGTTGCTGCAAAGTCACATGAAGATAGACTAGCAATTTCAAAAAGTTTCTCTTTGAAAACATTGTGATAAAATATATGTTCCTTTACTCTACATTCCTACATCAAAACATTGACTCTACATCAAGTCAAAACAACATCATTGACTCCACATCAAAACATTTCAAATATAGTTCAATATCTTATCCTGAGTTTTACTTCCAAGCAGGAACCGGATGTAAAGAATCATTCTGACGCAGCACAAGGAGCAATATTATTGAATACACGAGGAAGAAGCCAATTTATTTTAACAGAAATCCCCCCTCGTCCCCAGCCCAAGAAATCCGCATTCACTCCATTTGGCGTGGCGCGGCGTAGGCGGCCCGACGATCCAGAGGAGTTGGTTTGTTCACTGGATCTGGGTCACGAAACAGTTGACTATCAGAGGATGAGCATCGCACAAAGCTTACAGGCAAGTAACAGTGGCTGACTTTCACACTATGCAAGCACACATGGTAATGCACAATCTATACTATAATAGAGATGTTTGTCTGTCTGTTGCCATTTTTATCAGATGGCCATACGGATCTTCATCAAACTTTCAGAGGTGCGTCAATGAGTTCCGGGGAGTGTTTTAGGCAAAAGACAGGGAGTCCAAAAAAAAAAAAAAAAAATTTTTATTTTATTTTATCTAAGCCTTTATAGCTATGCGAAAGGTAATAGTAAATGATCCCAACCCCAATCTTATTAGCGAGTGTAAAAATTTGATTTCTGAAAAATGCCAACAGGATTAGAACAGCACCAGGCAATGCCATGTACCCCTGGTAGTATCACTATGAAATTGGAAAACGTACGACATCAGGACCTCTCAAGATCGTGCTACGTGACATCGGATCACCATGTCCTAGAGCTGCCGGCATGGGTTGCCCTCGATGATGGGGTTGAGGAAGGACAAGCCCTGAAATGTTTCATATGTACGATACAAACACTTGAGGTAGAGTTGCAAAATAAATACAAACACAGCATTTAGAGCAATGCAGAACCTCACTAGGGTGTACGCAGTGCCTACAGAAAGTTTACACCCCCATTCAAATTTTTCACCTTTTCTTGACTTATAGGCTGGAATTAAAATTAAATCAGACTTTTTCCACCTTTATTTACACATCATAACCCACAACTTCCAAGTGAAAAACAAATGCTACAAATTTCAGAAAATTAATTTGAAATACAAAACTAGGATATCTTGGTTGGATAAGTGTTCACCCCCCTGAGTTAATACTTGGTGGAAGCACCTTTGACAGCAATTGCAGCTGTGAGTCTAGGGATAGGTCTCTACCAACTTTGCACACCTTGATTGGGCAATATCTGCCCATTCTTCTATACAAAACTGTTCAAGCTCAGTCAATTTGCAAGGGGAGAGTTGATGGACAATAATCTTTAAGTCATGCTACAGATTTTTGATTGGATTTAGGTTGGGGCTCTGACTGGGCAACTCAGACATTTTAATGTTTTTGTTCCTTAGCTACTCCAGTGTAGCTTTGGCTGTGTGCTTCGGATCGCTGTCATGCTGAACGGTGAACTTCCGTCCCAATTTCAGCTTTCTTGCAGAGGATAGCAGGTTTTCCTCGAGGATTGAGGGTACAGACTTCTTATCCAACATATCAGGTGTTCCAACAACCCCATTTCTCTCAACATTATCCATATAAATTCATGATCAACACAATCAAAGGCTTTGCCATAATCAACAGAAATACAACTTCCTTTCATTTTCCCTTTCATTTTCCATGATCCACCTCAGATTTGCGACTTTTCTACAATTCAGGATCACTTGGTCCCCTAATAATAATATCAGCTTCACATATAGGACAATAAAAGTAAACGCAAACCGTTCGACAGACTTGCGTGATACAAATACCTCTGCGGAAGCATAATCGGACTTGGGAAGATCTTGGCACCATTTTGTTTTCCATGGCTGCTGGAGCTCCATCCCATGGGGAATCTTGCACACAGGTTTTAAACCATTTTCAGGCTTTCAAGCTCTGAAACAAACTACAACAAGCCTCATCAGGAAAGGTATTGATAAAGGGGACATTTGTGCACAATACAAAAGAGAAATCACCTTCCTTTAGAGAGGGGTCACTTATTTTGACCTCTATGAGTCACTTTTATATTGCTAGATTAAAAATGAGTCACTTTTATATTGCTAGATTAAAAATGAGTCACTTTTATATTGCTAGATTAAAAATGAGTCACTTTTATATTGCTAGATTAAAAGTGAGTCACTTTTATATTGCTAGATTTAAAAAAAAAACATTTAAAAAAAGTCTTCTATACAGTTTGTAGAAAGGCAATAAACAATTAATTATTTTAAACACAAAAATCCTAGGTTCATAGACGAGTGAACGCACAAATCACATGTGAGGCAAAGATATTATGACGCACAATCACATGATTTTTCCTTTTCCTTTGCTGCACCTCTGCTCTGGAATGACTTGCCTTCCTCTGTTCGACATGTTGACTCTCTTCCTGCCTTTAAAACCTCCCTCAAAACCTATCTGTTTCACAAGTCTTTTAAAGTCTAAGTCCTGTTTTCCCTTTGGTTTGAGGTGGGACAGAGATCAAGAGTATGTCTGTGTATATGTGCGGGGGAGGGAGGGGAGGAGGAGGGGGAGTACACATCTGTGGGTTTTGAATGGGGAGGGAGAGGAATAGGGCAAGAGTGAAGGTGTGTCTGTGTGTGTGTATGTTTGTGTGTGTGTGTGTGCGGTGTGTGTGCGTTCGCATGATAATGTAAAGCGCCATGAGGGTCGTTAACTCTGCTTGATGGGGCTATATAAGACTCCTTTATTATTATTATTCTTATTAGCTTCCTTCAGATGGATCAGCACAACCTTAGTAGACCATGGACAAATCAACAAATATGGTATGTGCAGTTAGGATCTCATCACCACAAGCTATGGGTTCAGGTAGGGACAACAAATAGGCAAACCTGCAGTAATGGTGGCAGCCTGAAGGAGGGAGCAAGGACGATGACCTGGTGATTGTCTTTCCAGAATCTAACCATGGAGGACGGAGGAATCGGTGCGGTGGGAGGATACCTGTCCAGCTACGGAAGAGATTCCATGGTGTGAGGAAACCACAAAAACGGCAGAAGCTGAAGCCGACGGTTACGGATGTATAAATATGGAACTTGCAATTATCAGAGGTTTATTGTGAAAAACCTCATCCCGACTATTGGGAAAAATGGAATATTGAGTGTTTGTAAGGGAAAGCGATAATGTTGAAACTACAGCGTTTGTAGTTTTAAAAAATCTGTTAGAACAGCATTTCAACACCCATGGACTCGTTTGTATAAATGCAATGTTGGAGAACAACCAACGATGAAACAGGTACTGCAGATGTGTTTTTATTTTTCTTGTTACCTCTGTCACTCAAGGTGGATGGAGGCAAAGTTTTCACCCCCTGATGTCTGTGTTTGTTTAGTGGGATATCTCAAATGTTTTTATTTTATTTTTTATACACGATCGAGGTTCATGTAAGAGTTAAAATGTTGTGGATGGATTCGGTTGAAATGTGGGACAGGTTGAGTGTGTGACAAGAACAAGCAGATTCGATTTTGGTTAATGTCTGGATGCAGATCTGACCAATCAGTGGGCTACAAAATGTTAACTCGACCTGGCGGAGGTATGCGCTCTACCGAGTTAGTTATGTTTTAGCACTTCAGACACACACAAACTACACTTCACCATGACCATGACCATGTAGGTTATAGGATCTTGCACAAAGCCCAGAAAGACCTTTTGCACCCTGCTTTATTCAACATTCTTACAACTTCAACAATACATAGTGCAGGAAACTTTAGTGTTTGAAACAAAACCAAAAACGAAAAATAAAACGCCTAAAGTGCACAATAATGAAAGCCAACAGAAATGGGACGCACACACACCAATCACAATTAAACGCTCCTCTTAAAGGCAACACTTGTCCACTTGAACAGGGACAACACAGGAAACACTTTGGCGTGGAAACGTGCTGTGCATGAGGCTGCAGTGAAAGAAAGTCACAGCGGGACTCGTGTGGCCACGTGTGCTCAGGATCCCACAAAAAAAACCTCATTCCATCCGATACCTGCTCAGGGAGTGCTTCTGGTTCAGTGTAGATTCCCGAGCATCTGTGTACCAAAGTGGTATTCTGGCCTAACCACCCAGGAAGGCAAATTGATGAGGAAACGGCACCACAATCACAAGGCCACATTTCAAACCCTAACTTCCCTACAATAGGCAACCTCGTAGGGATTGAAGAAGGTTCTCATGTTTTTCAAATTGTACATTTTGAATCATTGTTTAAACAACAACATAAATGCGACAGAAAAGAATGCAAGCTAACCACAGAATCCAACCCTGGGAAAAAAAACTCCTTC
The DNA here is from genome assembly GCF_964187855.1 of Myxine glutinosa. Classification (NCBI taxonomy): domain Eukaryota; kingdom Metazoa; phylum Chordata; class Myxini; order Myxiniformes; family Myxinidae; genus Myxine; species Myxine glutinosa. Next base: position 28,162,710 of record NC_136268.1, on the reverse strand, counting down.
CCTGTAAGCAAGTACAAAAGTAAGAAACTTTAAATAACAGCAAAATGCAATTCCAAATACAAAAGCAAAAATAATTAAAACGCACTCTCCCCCCATGGTCCACCCCTAAGGTAGCACATGCTTCAATCTGTAACTCTTTCCACAACCATCAACTGAGACTCGTGTTCCATTACAATAAAGGTGCATGGCCATGAGAACCTGACTGGTAATGGATCAACACGCGTCAGAAAGCAAACTGCATGTCCTGCGCATAGCCCAGCTTGTCTAGGTTTGGGATGCACGCGTTCTCGATCATCGCAGGAGGCCCACACATAAGCACCATAGTGTCATCGCTTGGCGCTGGCAGCTGATTACGGATCATGTCCTCAGCGACGTGACCCTTGCTGTATTCCCAACCTGGGAATAGAAGGGTAAAAAGAAAGTGAGGCACCAAAAACGGCCATTGTGACATGCAAAAACTAGGGCCAGCAGCATACATGAGGAGAGACAAAGAGAGAGACAGAGAGAGGGAGGGGGGCAGAGAGAAAGGGGGGGGGGCAGAGAGAGAGAGGGGACAGAGAGAGAGGGGACAGAGAGAGAGAGAGGGACAGAGAGAGAGAGAGAGAGAGAGAGAGAGAGGGGACAGAGAGAGAGGGGACAGAGAGAGAGGGGACAGAGAGAGAGGGGACAGAGAGAGAGGGGACAGAGAGAGAGGAGGAGAGAGAGAGAGAGGGGGACAGAGAGAGAGAGAGAGAGGGGGACAGAGAGAGAGAGAGAGAGGGGGGGACAGAGAGAGAGAGAGGGGGACAGAGAGAGAGAGAGAGAGAGGGGGGGACAGAGAGAGAGAGAGGGGGACAGAGAGAGAGAGGGACAGAGAGAGAGAGGGGGGGGGGGATAGAGAGAGATAGGGGGACAGACAGAGAGAGGGACAGAGACAGAGAAAAAGAGACAGAGGGACAGAGACAGAGAGACAGACAGAGACAGGCAGAGAGAGAGGGAGAGAGGGACAGACACAGAGACAGAGGGACAGACAGAGAGAGAGGGACAGACAGAGAGAGAGGGACAGAGACAGAAAGAGAGAGAGGGACAGACAGACAGAGAGAGAGAGACAGAGACAGAGAGAGGGACAGAGCCAGAGACAGGGACAGAGCCAGAGACAGAGAGAGGGACAGAGCCAGAGAGCGGGACAGAGCCAGAGAGAGGGACAGAGCCAGAGAGAGGGACAGAGCCAGAGAAAGGGACAGAGCCAGAGAGAGGGACAGAGCCAGAGAGAGGGACAGAGCCAGAGAGAGGGACAGAGCCAGAGGGACAGATCCAGAGGGACAGAGCCAGAGGGACAGAGCCCGAGGGACAGAGCCAGAGGGACAGAGCCAGAGGGACAGAGCCAGAGGGACAGAGCCAGAGGGACAGAGCCAGAGGGACAGAGCCAGAGGGACAGAGACAGAGGGACAGAGACAGAGGGACAGAGACAGACAGAGAGAGGGATAAAGAGAGAGGGATAAAGACAGAGGCACAGAGAGAGGGATAGAGACAGAGGGACAGAGACAGAGGGACAGAGACAGAGACAGAGAGAGGTAGAAGATAGATCACATGCTTCAAACTCATTATGGTCTGCATCATGATGGTCAAAGGGCACATGATATATGACCCATTGTACCCCAAATGTTTATCTTCGTACTTGCACAAAGTATGGTTGAAATTATTTTAGTGGTTCACAAGTCATGGCGGAAACAAAGAGTTTCAATTAAACATCACATGATCTTAGACTTTTGACCTTTTAAACTCAAAATCTGATCAGTTAATCTTTCCCTTAACCTGGTGTTGGCTTAACGGTTAAGGTATCCTGCGTCGGAGTGGCGACCAGTCCAAGATTGTGCCCAATAGCTGAGGAAACTGCTTCAGCAGTTCCATGCATCTGAAGATGCAAAATGAGTGGCCATCTTCTTCTTCTAATCTTTTCCTTTATTATATATAGTGCATACTTGTACCATGTTTGGTCAAAATCCCTGAAGCGGTTCACAAGTTATCGTGGTAAGGAAAATCTGTGATGCTTCTTTTTTTCAGAGTGTTTGTTTTCGAGTGTTTGTTAGTCTTTCACAGCTGAACCGCAGCACCGAGAGGCCCACATTTTGGGTGGAGGTACTTTAGGATCTGGGCAAGGTTTTAAGCTCCCCCATCACCCACAAGGAAATTCTGTCTGTATAGGTCTGGAAATCATAGAAGAAAAACAGCTGGGCCAATTTCCACCAAATTTTGCACATGTTCTGGGGGGTACCCAGGTTCAGATCATCAGCCAAACCCCCACCCCCATATGGCATGATCTATGTACAGTCACGTGAAAAAGTAAGTACACCCCATGTAAAGTTTTGACTTTTTCAACATATTTCAACATACAGCTATTTGATCTTCATTTCAACAATATTGACAGATAAAGGTGATATAATACAACAAATATCATGAAACATTTACATTTTGTAGTCCATTGTATAATTTAAATAAACATAAATGCAAATTTCGCATGTGGAAAAAGTAAGTACTCCCCTACATTTATCACTACTTCAAATACCTAAAAATAGAATCAGGTGAACCAGCTCAGGTGCAAATGATTAGAACATTGTTGGAGAGGATCTTGGAGGAATCTGTCTTATTTAAACCTCAGACATTTAGTTTGGTTTGCTCTTTGTTGTTGAAGTGTGTGGCGTCACCATGCCTAGATCAAAAGAGCTCTCTGAGGCCTTCAGAAAGAAGGTTATAGATGCCTACGAGTCTGGGAGGGATTTAAAAAGATCTCCAAACAATTTGAAATCAATCATTCGACTGTCCAGAAGATCATCTACAAGTGGAGAAGATTCCAAACAACTGCCAACTTGGTCAGGCCAGGCCGCCCCAGCAAGTTCAGCCCGAGAGCAGACCGCAAGATGCTGAAAGAAGTCTCGAAGAACCCCAGAATGTCATCACGCGACCTCCAGGTAGCTCTTGCCACTGTTGATGTCAAAGTGCACGAGTCTACCATAAGAAAGAGGCTGCACAAATTTGATCTACATAGGTGTGCCAGGAGGAAACCTTTGTTGTCCAGAAAGAACATCAGGGCAAGACTAAAGTTTGCAAATGAACACCTCGGCAAAGACCAGCACTTCTGGAACAATGTGCTCTGGACAGATGAGTCAAAGGTAGAGCTATTTGGCCACAGTACCAGAAGACATGTTTGGCAAAAACCAAAGACAGCATTTGACCACAAGAACCTGATACCAACTGTAAAGCATGGTGGTGGAAATATTATGGTTTGGGGCAGCTTTGCTGCATCAGGGCCTGGGCAGCTCACTATCATAGAATCCACTATGAATTCTTCATTGTACCAGAGGGTGCTTGAGGATAATATGAGGCCATCTGTCGGAAAGTTGAAGCTCAACCGAAGGTGGACCTTGCAACATGACAATGACCCGAAATAAACCAGTAAATCCACCAAGGAATGGCTGAAAAGAAACAAATGGAGGGTTCTGGAATGGCCAAGTCAAAGCCCGGATCTAAATCCCATCGAGATGTTGTGGGGGGATTTGAAACGAGCTGTGCATGCAAGATTTTCAACATGCAAGGTCAACAACAACATGCATTTTAAGGCCATTTCCCTGCTGGAGGGTTAGCCTTGCGGTCCCCATGACAATCCTCTCCATTTTGCCCTATTTTCTGCATCTCTCCTTGTTAACCCCCTTGCCCGCATTTCTTCTTCCACCATCTTTAGCCAAGTCTTTCTCGGTCTTCCCCGTCCTCTACTTCCTTCTACATTCATTTCCATCAGTCTTCTCAACCAGTCACTTTCATCATTCCTCAACACACGACCAAACCATCTCAACCTGTTCCTCTTCACAGCATCAATCACAGGCTCTATTCCCATCATCTTTCGCAATTCATCATTTGTCTTCCTCTCTCTCAACGATACTCCGCACATCCACCGAACCATTCGCATTTCCACTCTTTCCAGCCTTCGTTGCTGCGCTACATTCATGACCCATGTCTCGCTCCCATAAATCATAACACTTCTCACACATGCAGCATACACCTTTCCCTTCAGTTTCAACAACACTCCCCTCCTCATCAGCACACCACTCAGTTCCCGAAACTTCTTCCATGCACATCTCACTCCAGCAACCGTTGCCGAGTCTGATCCACCTTCTCCATTCAGCATGTCTCCGAGGTAGCAAAATGTTTTCACACCTTCCAGCTTCACGCCGTCTCCAAGATCCAACTCAACATTTCCTCCATCTGCAGCTCCCTCTGTGCACACCTTACATTTGAATGTAGCTGCCACACTGGTTAATGACCCTCTCAGACCACTACATTTTTGATGAACCCACTCAGCGCACATTGCACTTTGAATGGAGTTCACTCCGACACCCTTCCTGCACACAGCACATGGCCATTTCCCAGTTCCTTCCACCTCACCACATGCTTTACCACTTGCCATCACCTTTGTCTTTCCTATATTCACCTTCAGACCTTTTGTCTCAATACATTCCTTCCACTTGTTCATCTTTTCCTTCAGTCCATCCATACTTTCCGCAATAAACACCAGATCATCTGCATACAACAACTCCCACGGTAAACCCTCCTTTACGTTCTGAGCCAGCACCTCCATCACAGCAACAAATAGTAGTGGACTTAGTACCGACCCCTGATGCACTCCCACCTTCATCTCAAACTCACCACTGTTCCCGTCCTTCGTCCTTACAGCTGTGCGCGCTCTTTTGTACATTGCCATCACTACTCTGATCAACCATTCCTCCACTTCTAACTTCCTCAAAGCCCATGTCAATACTTCGCGTGGAACCCTATCAAATGCTTTCTCCAAATCAACAAACCCAAGAAACAACTTCTTCCCCTTCTCCATGTACTTCTCCTGCAACTGCCTCACAATAAAGAGCACGTCTGTCGTTCCTCTTCCTGGCATAAATCCAAACTGCATTTCGTCGATCTTCACCTTCTTCCTTATCCTCCTCTCAAACACCCTTTCCAATACCTTCATTCCATGCTCCAATAACTTTATCGCTCGGTACGAGCCACACTCCAGAGGGTCACCTTTCCCCTTGTATAGAGGGACGAGGGTACTCAGTTCCCAATCCACTGGAATGCGGCCTTCTTTCACCACCAGATGACAGATCTCTGTCATTCTCTTCACACCCCAACTTCCTGCTGCCTTCAACATATCTCCCACAACTCCCGTCGGCCCTCCCGCTTTTCTACTCTTCATTGCTTTTATCGCTTCCTCAACTTCCTTCTCGGTTATCTTCTCTGCCGGTCCTAAAACTGGGTTACTCTCCATGTTGCCATCCCATTCATTCTCTGTATTCAACAGCACTTCCATATATCTTTTCCATCTTCTTTTAATTCCATCTGGGTCCACAACGATTTGTCCCACTTCATCCTTCAAGCAACTCACCCCCATCACATCACACCTCTCTTTCGCTATCTGCTTTGCAATCCTGAATACCGCTCTCTGACCTTCTTCCAAATCCAAGCGTTCTCCGAACATTTTCCTACATGCCTCCTGCGCCTTTGCTACCTCTTTCTTTGCAGCCTTCTTGGCTGCCTTATAACTTTCATGCTCTGCTTTTTCTGCTCCCGTACCCTTCGCCTTCTGCCACTCCTTGAACTTCTTCCTCTTCTCGTCAATCCTCTTTCCAACTTCATCAACCCACCACCATGTTTCCGAGTGCCTCAGTGGTCCTTTTGTCCATCCACATACCTCACCAACGGCTCCCAACAGAGTATCTTTCATTGACATCCAACCACGTTCAAGCTCAACCATACCATCCTCTACCCTACTCAGCCTCTCTTTTAATGCCTCCCTTACTGTCACCTCTTTCAACCTCCACACCTTCATTCTCGGTTGGTACTTCACCCGCCGAGCTCTCCTCGCACCTTTCACCCTTATGGTCGCAGACAACCAAGTGGTGCTGTGAAACAGCCTCCTCCCCCGGGATCACCTTTGTGTCCCGGAGGTGCCCCCTATCTCGACTATGCACCATCAGGTAGTCAACGGTTGTCGTCGACCCACCTGATGTGTATGTAACAAGCTTATTATCCCCTTTCTGGAACTGAGTATTACAAATCAACAAACCAGCTCCATCAGCAAACTCCAAAATCCTTTCACCTTCTCCATTTCTCACACCATATCTGTAACCCCCATGAACTCCTTCAAAACCGTCCATACTCTTTCCCACATGTCCATTTCGGTGTCCTCCGACAACAACAACTTCCTTATCTTTCACGTTTTCCATCAGCTTCTCTATCGCACACCAGAACTTGTCCTTCTCTTCATCGCTCCGACCAACCTGCGGAGCATATCCCGAGATGACGTTCACCAAGAGCTTTCCAATCATCATTTTCGCCATCATCAACCTGTCACTCACTCTAGTCACACTCACCACACTGTCTGAGTCTGGTACTTATGAACATTTGCATTGTAGACAAGGATAGTCATGCAAGGTCGGATATTAACGCATACGTGCAAAGGGAAAAGCGTCCGAAGGGAACATGGCAAGCAGTGGCACAAGGCAAAAAAAAAAAAAAAGACCCAACAGTCACGAGGGAGAGCATGGGATTGGGTATAGCACAGAACAGGAACTAACCCTTTGGAGGATTACTCAGCGTGTACCAGATCTTCAACTTGGTGGGAAAGCGACTCTGCAAGTCCTCCAACTCACCACGCAGCACAATATCCTTCTCGGTCTGAAACATAATTTTTTTAAATTATGTATTATTATTAATATTCTAGGGCGTGCCCGCACGTACGTGCTTGCCCGTACGTGCGTGCAAACAACAACAACAAAAAAAAACTTTGAAACCACGTGGCAGTAACGACCACAGAACCCCCCCCCCCCCTCTATTTACATGAAATGGTTTGGTCCATTCGCAAAGCCAAAGCGAACGGCTTGCGAGTACGGTGACCATACCTTGGGAACCACTTGTCCGATTAATTTCAAACCTTGAAAAGGCACATCCTCGGGTCCCCAGCAATATACCTGGCAAGTTTCAAGTATATCGGACCGGTAGTTGTCGAGAAACAGCGGTCGCATACAGACAGACACACAGAGATTACTGGAATTATAGAGAGATTATCAAAGGAAATATGAAACAGCCAATAATCGGTAAAAAAAGAGCAATTAAAAGCATCGGAGTGACCGGATGGAAGAATTAAATGCCTTTTGTAACCAAGGCTTTCCAAAACTCGTTGGCCATTGTACGGCTGCTCGTGGTAGCGTATGTGACAAGGATGTAATGATTAGATTTTGGTGAAGATCTGGATCCGTATCTGGCTCGCAGAATTTTTAAAAGTGATTCTTCACCATTGAGAGATAGGGCCAAAAACGATACAAAGCAGGATATCTCAAAAAGTTGTGGACGGATTTGGACGAAACTTGGTGGACAGGTTGGGTGTGTGACAAGGACGATTCGAATTTGGTGAATATCTGAATATGGATTCGGATATGAGAATTATTTAAATATTGATGTGATTCTTCACCATTGGGTGATGGGGCTAAAACCAACATATAGCAGGATATCCCAAAATGTTATCGACGGATTTGGATGAAACTTGGTGGACAGGTTGTGTGTGTGTGTGACAAGGACGAATCGATTCAATGTTGGTGAAGATCCGGATCTGGCTAATTTAAGTGATTCTTCACCATTTGGAGATGGGGCTATAAACGATATATAGCAGGATATCTCAAAATGTTGTGGATGGATGATTTTGATTATATGTGATTCTGTATTTTCTGGTCTACTCTGGGATGCAAAACGTAAACTGTTCACCTGGAGAGGTATGCTCTATACTGAGTGCCGTTCTAGTTTAATCAGTTTATCTTTACATCATTATACTTACTTGTATCAAGTTCGACTTGGATCCCTTCAGCTGTTCTTAAGTAATCACGGCAAAGAAAACCCATCACGGACGGCCAGCTGGACGGACAACCTGAAAACAAAATGCCTCTGGCGACTGTCGGCGGAGGAATAAAGGAGCTGGAAATGGGAATAAAAGGAGCAGACAGGGAGAGGATAGGGTGGGCAGAAAAGTTCTGATATTTTGGTGTACACTCATACCCATCCATCCATATTGTCTCACAGCTGTGGGGTTGAACAATTGAATTGACTGTTGGACAAGTACAAGTACACAGAATTGGTCGAGACCCCTCGTTCTTGGGACGGGGATAGCTATTCGCAAATTTCTCAGGGTGCCGGATACAATTTGCCAACTCTGCGAAAGATACCATGGATCTTTAACGTAGCGTGTCCATCCAAGGGATGCCTTACCCTGCCTGTGAAACACCAATCAAACAGTTTATAGCTGCGTTGAGATTTGAAACCAGCCTAGACAGCTTGAATGTATGCATACCTCTAAAGTCTAAGCTATCAAGTCAGCCCACACACTTAGAATCGAGAAAATAATTTTTCATGTATCCTGCATTCGTGAAGAGACCATGTGATTCCACATCAAGCGAAGAGACCACAGATGTACGACATCAAGGTTGCCAGATGCCATCGTAAACAACATCACCTCGTTAGCAAAGATGAGGTGGCAGCTTGTATGGTCATCATGATCCATAGTAATACGTTTGATGAGCTGGAGCATAGGAGTGATCCCTGAAAAAGCAAACGTTATTTCTTTAGGCAAATATTCTGTCAGAAGCAGTAGCAGAAACAGCAAAAGGAGGGCGATGATGAGGTGCAAGAAGAACAATACTGACCGGTCCCACCGGCGATGAGTCCCAGACGAGACACCTTTACGGTCTTTGGTGCAGATGTTTTGTCCGAGCTGATGGAAATTCTGCCTGCACAGAGTGGTAGCATCGACTAGTCATCAACAACTCGATGGGAAACCTCAGGGAAATATCTAAAAGGGCAACTCACACACCTCTGGTTTTATAGTTCAACATTGTTCACATCCACAAGCAATTTCTAGGTCATATTTCCTCAAAACCTCGATGTATACACCAAGAAAGCGTTTTTTTCCAAACTGACATTTTAACAATATACAAGGACTGTATTTAAGAATTTTTGATCAACATTCTCTCCTGGTGTTGGGCTAGCGGCTAGAGTGCCGGCTTAGGATCCTAGGATCCTGGGTTCGAATCGTTCGAATCGAATTCGAAATTCGAATCAAAATCGAATCGAATAAAAAATTCGAATTAATCGCTCGCTGAATCGTTCGAAAGTTCGAATCCCAGGTCAATCGCTGAATTAACACCAGGGGGGTTGACTCAGCCTGTCATCCTTCCGAGGTCGGCTAATTGAGTACCAGTTCACTGGTAATTCCCTGTTTGTCGTTAAAGGCGGCAAAAAGGGTTGGCGTCAGGAAGGGCATCCGGCCGTAAAACATTGCTTCAAAAAGGGGACCGAAAAACAACAACAACCACGGTTCCCGAAAAAGGCCAACCCCCGCTTTGCGGGGAAAAATGGCCTCTAAAGGTGGTTATTTTTTTTTAATATTCTCTACAATATTGATAATTGTGCAAAAACCAAAGGGTGAGAAAAAGGGCAAGAAAAGGAGAAAAGGGGCAAGAAAAAGGAGAAAAAGGGCAAGGAAAAGGAGAAAAAGGGCAAGAAAAAGGAGAAAAGGGCAAGAAAAAGGAGAAAAGGGGCAAGAAAAGGAGAAAAGGGGCAAGAAAAAGGAGAAAAAGAGCAAGGAAAAGGAGAAAAGGGGCAAGAAAAAGGAGAAAAAGGGCAAGAAAAAGGAGAAAAGGGCAAGAAAAGGGGCAAGAAAAGGAGAAAAGGGGCAAGAAAAAGGAGAAAAAGGGCAAGGAAAGGGAGAAAAAGGGCAAGAAAAAGGAGAAAAGGGCAAGAAAAAGGAGAAAAGAACAAGAAAAAGGACAAGAAAAAGGAGAAAAGGGGAAAGAAAAATGAGGTGGCAGGGGAAAAAGGAAAGACTGCAGGGCAGGTGGTAACTGATTAATCAGAGCCCATTCCATCATTGTAATTTGGCCATTCAACAATGCTATAATGGGCCTATGGTGTACGTGTGTAAATGCATCATCACCTACTCCTCTGAAAGCATTTGACCAAGGAAGCTGAAACTTACAGGGATTAGTGAGGATACCCGGAAGTTGTGATTTTGCAAATTTCGCTCGATTCCAATCAGGTTTTGAAAAATAAATTTTTTTAGACAGTGAAATAGGCGGCCTGTTGCCTATATGCAGCCCAAATAAAGGGGTATAGTAGAATACCGTGTTGCACGCTTGGAAGTGCCCATTGAGCCGATACTCTGCTAGTGATTATTGATGGGGTAAGGCAACGCTTTGGTACAGAGGAAGTACATCCTAAGATTTAGATGGACAGTGAAAGAAACCAAGGGATATCTGTCGAGAGAGCTGCCATAATCACACTCACCTTTTCCCTGGTAAAGAAGCCTGCCACCAGGGCCCTTGAAGTCAATCGTGTCACCATTCCTCAAGTTGTCCAGGTATTGTGACATTTTCCCTCCCCCTGGGAACTTTGAATGCACGTCCTTCTTATATATCTACAGACCCCACAAACACACACAAACTACAGTTCAAAAGCATCTTAGTAAATATTGTCACAGATGAAGGTTTTTGTTTAAAAAAAAAAATTAAACATGTTATAACACTTGAAAAGCATTTCATGGAATCTTAAATCATGGCAACTCATGTGGCAGCCGAAGCAACACAATTCCAGAAACAACTTGCCTTTATCACCAAATCGACGTAGCCTAGGTCGTTGTTGCTGGACACAGGCGTGTATGGGCGAACCACCAAACTTCCGTCAATCTTGGCGGAAAGGTAAATGTGTTGTCCTGAACACAGCACAGGGCATATCACACCTTGGTCACAATAACGGCCAAACTAAAGGGATACTCAGTGGCAGAGTGATTGGTGTATGTCAATTACCACGAATGTTACCCACAATAAAAGTTAGTTGAGGTGATGCTGCAAAGACAGTGATGAACGCAATGACACATCACCTTTCAAATTGCAAATAATTCCAACTGACAGAGTGCGCAGCAGCTTCACAAAGTACGAAAATGTGTGCAAATAGAATTGCCCTTTAATTCCCATAACCACGACACACAATCTGCCGGTATACCGAGGTGCGTAGTTACCGACTACATTCATAACCAGTACATTATTCATTACTGGACAATATTGCGGTGTCGTGTAACGAGGCCTGTGAAAAATCACTGTGGAAAACAAGCATGATGGAAGCAAAAGGCTAAATTGCTGCCTCAAGACATATCAATGTCCAAATCACCTTTGAGAGAGTGCCGCCTTACTCTAAATAATAAAAAGGGCTCATGCACAAAATGGTGCTTCAGATTCTTAGTTGGCATACCTCAACATTTGATTCAGAAAAATAATCTTCCACAGTTAACCTGTTTGTCAGCTTTTCCTTTTGGCTTACGTGCCCCGTGTCTGCTCACCTGGGGCATCCTTCTACAACCAGACTCGGTGGCAAAACTATTTGAGCATCCGTGCTGAGACTGGTAGGGCGGTGGTTCGATTCCGACCCTATCCTAGCCCAAGACATAAAAAATGGTATGTGCTGCTTTCCTGCTTGAGGCCTAGCATTTGAGGATAAATCTAGAACAGCACTCATTAGAGAGCATACATCCACCTGGTTGGCCATATCACTCAATGGTGAAGAATCGCTTTAAAAAATTCGACTAGCTGGATCCGGATCTTCACCAAAATTGAATCGATTCTTCCTTGTAACACAAACTACCTGTCCAACAAGTTTCGTCGAAATCCATCCACAACTTTTTGAGATATCCTGCTATGTATCGTTTTTGGCCCTATCTCCCAATGGTGAAGAATCACTTAAATAATTCTCATATCCGAATCCATATTCAGATCTTCACCAAAATCGGATCGAATCGTCCTTGTCAGACCCCTAACCGGTCCACCAAGTTTTGTCCAAATCCATCCACAACTTTTTGAGATATCCTGCTATGTATCGTTTTTGGCCCTATCTACCAATGGTGACAAATCACTTAAAAATTCTAGTAGCCGGATCCGAATCCAGATTTTCACCAAAATCGAATCATTTTGTCCTTGTCACATACGCTAGATCTCTGCCAAATTTCATCCGAATCCATCCACAACTTTTTGAGATATTTTGTTCACAAACGGAGAGACAAACAGACAGATGAAAAATCACTCGTAGTGTGACACTTGGCAAAACAGAACAAAGTAGAATGGCATCCTTTTGACCTCAAAAATAATTAGTGGTTGAATTCAGTGACCTGATATGCAAATAGTCTTCAGAGTTCAAGTTAATCTGATGAAAATTGACAATTTTAGAAATTTGGCCAAAGTTGACCTTTTGGCCTATGCTGACCTTTTGGCCTATGTTGACCTCAAAATAGTTGGCGGTTGGTTTCAGTAAGCTGATATGCAAATCATACTCAGATTTCAAGTCAATCGGATGGACATTTAGGATTTTAGAAATTTGAAAAAAGTGGTTGCCCTTTGGCCTATGTTGACCTTTTGACCTCAAAAAATATATAGGATTTTGTCGAACCACGAACTCTACAATTTGGTGAAGTTTCGTGAAGATTGGTTTAAAATTGTGACGTGTAGGCAAGTATAAGTGAGTGAACAGACAAACCGTAGTGATCAACATACTTGGGAAAAAAAATATTTTTGGACCAAGTAACAAGACAGACAGACAGACAGGGGTGAAAACAACCTCCATCCACCTTTGGTGGACAAACCTCGTGGTGAGGATGAAGTTCGTTAATTGTCTCAAAATATAAGAGGCATCATACAGATGGTGTCGCCAGTCCCTGGTGTTGGGCTAGCGGCTAGGGTGCCGGCTTAGGATCCTAGGATCCTGGGTTCGAATCCCGGTCAATCGCTGAATTAACACCAGGGGGGTTGACTCAGCCTGTCATCCTTCCGAGGTCGGCTAATTGAGTACCAGTTCACTGGTAATTCCCTGTTTGTCGTTAAAGGCGGCAAAAAGGGTTGGCGTCAGGAAGGGCATCCGGCCGTAAAACATTGCTTCAAAAAGGGGACCGAAAAACAACAACAACCACGGTTCCCGAAAAAGGCCAACCCCCGCTTGCGGGGAAAAAATGGCCTCTAAAGGTTTTTTTTTTATTTTTTATTTTTTATTTTTACAGATGGTGTCGCTGGCACCAAGGAGTGCTCACAAAGTGACATCACTACCCCGTAGCTGAATCGCTTTATCTGAAGTCAAGTCTGGTGTGATCTCACGTACTCGTCTCCATGCGTGTGCACCAATTGGCGTTGTGGCTCCTTCCCGTCGAAAGAAAATCTGCACGTGCCTACCTGTATCTGTACGTCTGTTCGTTCGTCCAATTACCCTTCGCTTGTTCACCAGTTCCTCTTTCCATTTTATTATCTATTTTATTTTTGGGCATCGGCTCTTCCATGCGTCTCACGTGTCAAATGTATTTTGCAGACTTAGAAAGATTGGTGAAAAGAGGCATGGAGTATTACGTAGATTCCAAAAGAAACGGAAAGGGGGATGATAGTTTTGTTTTTTTTAATGGCCGTCATGGCAAGACAGCTCACAAAATTAAAGATACGCATTCCAAATCTCTTAAAAAATAAAAAGTAATGAGGAATGCAGATAAAAGGCCTTTATTAGGAAACGATTTTGCAAATAACCCGAACATACACGTATCACATGACAGAACTCAAACGATGAAAATGGTCAAAGTACACAATTTAGAGAAGGGCGGTGTGGTCGAGATTGCTTCTTCGAACGGCGGACAAGGATATTAACAATCAAGCGTAACACAAGGACAAGGGCAACGAATAGACGTTGGACAAAGCAGTTTTGAGAAAAACTCACCAACAGCAAACCCCAGGCAATGCTCGGGAGTAGGGAGAGCGAAGCGGAACCGCCTTGTATTGTGAGTTACAATCTGTAAATACAACAGAACACAAACCGAGGGAATATGAGCATGCACACCTGTACTGCAGCGCTCAAAATGAACATGCACACCTGTACTCCATCAGGTTTCTTGCTCGGCTTATTGTCGGGTTGGGATGGGGGTGGGGGAGTTAGATGGATGGATTTAATCTTTACAACAAAGAGGGCTGCGAGCTCATTGAGCGGAAGTAGTAACTAATCACAAGGAGGGAGAGTGATCACACAAGACAATGTTAGGGGGTGCAGACCGGGAGTATTGCATTCATGAAGGGAAGGAGGGGGAAAGCAGGTCCATAATATATTTCAGGTATCCTTCCAAACACAAGTCTGCTCAGTCCTCAAAGTCAATATCCTGGTGGAAAGATGCAATCTAGTCTTGGTTTCAAATTGCAGCACGACATCTGCTTCCACTACAGCTACTAGGAGGCTATTCCACAAGTTTATCACTCGCAGCAAAAACAAGTTCTTCCATACATTCGTATTGGCTCTCAGCTTTAGCCGTTTCAAACCGTGTCCTCTGGTTATGATGGAAGCATTGCGCCGTCGATCAGGGGCGACTTCACTGACCATCATGAATGTCTCAATCATGTCAACAATTACACTATGCATCAGGCGTGATACCTTGCACTGACAAAGTAACAAACAAGAATTCTTCGTTCGTATGCAACACAAGGCTGCCTGGTAGCATAACTGGCTGATGTCATCGCTGCGCCGCTGATGCAGTGCCCTCTACTGGTTAGGGCAGGAATTTGTCATTTGTTCAGGGTGTGCTGGCGACGACTCGCCAACTCTTTACGGAGAACACCTTGGGATCCTCGATGTCCAACAACGAATGCTGGCAGCCGGGATGCCAAATTTAACACTCATCCGAGGGACGGCACACATGTTGACGAATCGCCGTGCCTGTGAAACACCAGCATGGCGGTTTATAGTTGGGCCGAGATTCAAAACAACGCCGGACAGTTTTGAGGTGAGTGTGCACACCTCTAGGCCATCCTGTCAGCCCCACAAAAAAAGACTGAACAAAGAACATAAATACCAGCGAAATACAGGAATACCAACAAAGCATAATATTTCACAAACAGCTGTGGGTTGAACAATAAATGACCTTCAGCACTTGAGGCCAAACTGCAAAAAAAAAAAAAAAAAACACAATATTGCATCAAAGTAGAAAAGACAGGAATTATTCCACTTGATTTTTAAAATAACAGCATGGAGGCAACTTGGAGTTTGGAATGTTATTGGAGATTCTGAATCATTCAAATTACCATCAACACAAGAGGTCAGCAGCACAATATTCACAAGCACAAGCGGTGCAAATGCTAACATTCCAGGCTTTCCCTTGAACTAGTATGCATGTTCCAAAGCACAAACGAAGGCCAAAGGAAATGCCAGGTAACAGAAGGTGAGAAGCCAACACGGACAATGGAGCAAAACGAACAGGTAAAATGGGAACCTCGACAAAAGCAAAAGACAGAAAGGCAAGGTAACAAATAGTGACAAAACAAGTAGGTAGCACAACGAGACTGAAGAAGACAGGTACATACTGAAGCGGACAGGATAATTGCAGATAAGCCAAAATTAAGATACAAAAAAAAGTGGAAGCTAGAATTAATGAACAAATAAAACAAGACGTCGTGCAGAGCACGATACTCGCAAAAGCCACCCCTCCCCAAAATAAAAAGTTGCCATGGATACATCAAATTGTCCATTTCATCATGATTATAATAATTGACTATCTCAAGCAAAGCTCGGGTCAATCGGATTAAAATTGTTATGAGAAGTTCGACCGTTGACCTTAAAACTAGTTGGTTTCCCAATTCAGTGAGACACTAAGCAATTGCTGTTTAATTTTCAAGTCAATCAGATGAAAATTTATGATTTTCGAATTTTGACCTTGTTGACCTTTGACCTCAAAAATAGTTTTTTCACATTTCAGTGTCTCAATATGCAAATGCTGTTAGATTTTCAAGTCAATCTGATGAAAAACGACAATTTTGGACATTTGACCCCAAGATGACTGTTGACCTCAAAATCAATAGGCTTCTTCCTTATGACCATCTCTATCATCTGGTGAACTTTTGTGAAGATCGGTTTAAAATTGTGACCTGCAGGCGACTGACGTACAGACAGAATAACGCACAAGACCAACCAATATACTTGAAACGTCTTCAATTTTGCAAGTAAAAATAAAATTAATCGTGGGTAAGGGAGACCCCGAGATGCCATTGTTCTCTCCCTTAAAGAACTGAAGGGAAGAGCAAGATTTTAGCGACTCAGGGAGGCAATCCCACAATGTGGAGAAGAGGGAAGGTGAGCAACAGACTTGTGGAGGGTAATGGCAGGGTTTCTCCATCTACGTTTGGTGAAATAAAAATTGGAAAAATAGGAATTTTGAGATGAAAAAATAGGGAAAATAGGAGTAACAGCGTGCATTTCTCCATTTATTTCCAAATGAGACATGATCAATATTTTTTAAAGGCCTCCTTATACCCAAAAGCCACCCTATCCACCAAGTTTTATATATAGGAATGGTACGCCAGACGCAGAGTTGTAGCTTGTCGTCTATGACACTAATTCGTATTTGTTCTCCGCAGGCAAAAAAGCACTGCCATTTCAGAAAACATGCCTCAAACAATTTAATTTAAAAATATATATTTTTGAAGTATTTTTGGCATGAGCAAATCCACAAAATAAACCCATAAAGTGATTCAAATCGCTTTGGTCAACTTTTACACAAACGATGCAAACACAATCCGGATCTACAGCCCAGATACAATATGGAAATGTAATTACGATGCGACTTAGTTGTTTGTATAATTTGGCTCCAAACAATGGTTTGCCTCACAAATATTCCATGCATAACCAGGTTACACAGTTGCTGATGCTTACAACTACAGGCTTCTGGTGTATCGATAAAAAAATACACTGAATATACAATATATTGTTGCGGTTCTCTCGGCGGCCTTCTTCCCCTTATCAAGGGGGGATTAATCCCCTTGTCTTTACTGACCTGGCGGAACCGCGAGATCTTGGAGACGGTGGCAGGGGTTTTCGACGGTCCACACGGTCTCCACGTTTTTCAAAGTTAAGTCTGTTCACAATTGTATTTTGTCGAAACTGTATTTATCGTTCGGTGTGTGAACTTATAGTGTCCCCCTTGGAAGTTTCTCGGTGTTTATCTTTCATATATTAATCGTTTGTTTGCCGCGTCACGAGCAAGGCCTTGCAGCCGAAGGCTTCCCCCGTCGAAGGTTGTTCCTTCCTTCGCTGTTTTGCTGGCTTTTTTGATTTCCCCTTCTCCACCAAGCTTCACCAAACATCTACTATTTGTCTAACGTTGTAACCCCCACACCCCCCCCCCCCAAAAACAAACAAAAAAACAAACAAAAAACTTTTATTTCCCTTTCTCCTCGTGTGCTTTTGCCTCTGCCCACGTGCGCTGTCTCGCCCCGCCCCCATTTTCCCCTTGCCTTCCACCTTTTGCCCTGTTCAAGTGACTCGTGGTCGTCGCTCTAGGCTTCCTCTCCCCATTGGTATTTTTGTCAATATAAGATTGTTCTTCACAGTTCTGTTTAAATATGTTTCAACTATCCCCTTCAGTGTTTTATTCAGTGGTTTATTACAACACGCTGTTTTTCTTCTTATTTAAAAGGCTCCTTTCAATTTCCTCTTCAACTCATTCCATTTCAAAAAAATATTCAATCTCTTTTGATTCCAAATCACTCCATGCTCTAAATTCTCATTCATTCCATCCCTCCTCCATCGTTCTTAAACGAATCGCTAACTTGAAAATCACAACAAACCCAATTTGTTATATATATTCATCTTTCATTAATCATCCACTTTCTAAACTCCCCCCTTGCCCCTCCCGTTCAAATCTCCCCCCCAACCATCCATCCCAAATTCTCCCTCCTCCCACCTCCTTCTCAAAGCTGCCTCCTCCCCACTTCGTCTCCCTTCTATGTCATACCTCCACCTCCCCCAACCTTCGACTTTCCTCTGCCCCCCCCTCAAACAAACTCTCACTGTGCCTCATTCCATCACCATCAAACCTTTCATCCTCCTCATCCTTCCCTTTCTTGTAACTCTTCTGTAATCTCTGACACACTATCAACTGCTCTTCCTACATCCCCCTCTCACCCTTCATCTGACCCTACCCCTCCCCTCCCCTGTCCTGCACCCGATGCTCCCCCTCTCTCCTCACTAATGGTATGGACCTCAAACATCCGGGGCCTTCGCTCAAACCTGATTGATCTCTCCATTCAGGTTGCTTCTGAAAATCCAGACTTGATCTGCTTAACAGAAACTTTCCTCCTTCAAGATGTCTCTGATTCCTTAATATCTCTTCCTGGTTACTCCCTCCTCCGGTACGATAGACCTGAGCCTCGTCCTGGTGGTGGGGTGGCTATCTTTATCAAAAACTCTCTTCCTCACTCTCCCTGCACTGCCCTCTCTCCACCCCACCCACAGGAGTACCTCTGGCTACGGCTTCCTCTCCGCTCCCACCTTTTGTTCATATGTGTTCTGTACCGTCCTCCAAACAGTGATGACTCCATTTACATTTCTCTGTCGGACAACATGGACCAACTTCTATCAACTCATCCAAACTCTCTCTTCCTCATATGTGGCGACTTCAACTGTCATCATGCCAGCTGGCTGGGTGTGGGTTCATCTCTCACCAGCCATGGCACCTCAGCAAAGGACTTCTGCGACTCATTGGGACTGACACAATCTGTCAATTTCCCGACCCGGATCTCAGTCAATGGAGTATCTTCTCTTCTGGACTTGGTTATGACTAACTTCCCTGCAAATGTCTGCTGCTCTTCTTCTGTTCCAATCGGTTCTTCTGATCATGTGCTTGTTAAAGTGGACATCTCTCTGGCCATTCTCAGAGAGCCTCCTCAGCGTCGACGAGTCTGGCATTTCACTCAGGCCGACTGGCACGGTCTGCAAGCAGCCATCAATCAACTGGACTGGTCTCCCATCTCTAATGCCTCTGACATCAATTCTTCCTGGGAATTCTTCCAAAGCAAACTGCTTTCTCTCATGCACAGATTTATCCCATCTCGTCTTCAGTTGTCTTACCCTTCCTCCCGTCCATGGTACACTGAATCTTGTGGTGAGGCAGTTGCCCTGAAACAACTTGCCTTTGCATCTTGGAAGGCAAATCCAACTGAAGGCAATCTCAGTTCCTTCCACCAAGCTCGAAACAAGTGTGTTTCTACCCTCAGGAGTGCCAGGAAGCACTATCTCTCCACACTCAAGATTGAACTCTCAAACCTGTCTCCTTCCTCCAAATCCTGGTGGCGTCTGGTCAAATCCGTTTCTGGTGTTTGTTCCCCCTCCATCCCCTCCCTTACCTCAAATGGCTACACAGTTGACACCGCACGTGACAAAGCCGAATGCCTCAACTCTGTGTTTGCCTCAAAATCTTGTGTCCCAAACTCATCTCTCTCTGTTCCCACCTTTCCCAGTCGAACCCAACTGCTCCTGGACTCTGTATCCTTCTCTCCTGACAAGGTGGAGAAGTTTTTATCAAACCTCGACGCTGATTCTGCAACTGGACCAGATGGCATCAGCCCTCGGGTCCTAAAATCCTGCTCTGCCGCTCTATCTCACCCTCTCTCTGTTCTTTTCACCCTCTCTTTTGCTCAAGGTCATCTGCCAGCATCTTGGAAATCAGCAAACATTACCGCTTTACACAAAAAAGGTGCAAAAACAGATCCTTGCAACTACAGACCAATCAGCCTGCTCCCAATTATCAGCAAAGTCATGGAATCCATCATTGCTTCAGATATCAAATCCTTCCTCTTCTCCAATGGCTTGATCTCTGATCATCAATTTGGATTCAGACCAGGTCATTCTACTCTGGACATGTTGCTTCTGCTGTCTCAACAATGGATGGAGGTCCTCAATGCCAAACAGGAAATCAGAGCTGTCTCACTTGACATATCACGTGCCTTCGATACGGTCTGGCACCCAGCTCTGCTCACCAAACTCACCTCCTATGGTATTCAGGGAAATCTCCACTCATGGCTTGCGGATTTCCTCTCTGGTCGTAGGCAACGTGTGGCCCTGAATGGATTTCTCTCATCTTCCCTTCCTGTTCTGGCTGGAGTTCCCCAAGGTAGTGTTCTGGGCCCTGTGCTATTTCTGGTCTTCATCAATGATCTCTCCGACTCTCTGGAAAATCCTCTCTATCTCTTTGCTGATGACTCCACTATCTGCCGCTCCATTCCTCATCCCTCAGATCGGCAGTCTGCAGCGTCCTCACTCTCTGCAGACCTGGACAAAATCACAGACTGGTCAAACAAGTGGAACATGTCTTTCAATCCTGACAAATCTCACACTCTTACAATGACGTCTCTCCGAAAGGACCGACTGGAGAACCCTCCCATCTACTTTCTCAACAATCCTCTCCAAGAAGTTCTGTCGCTCAAGCTTTTGGGTCTCACTATCTGCCCTGATCTTTCTTGGGAAAACCACATTTCCAAGCTGGACTCCAAAGCCAGTCGCCGACTGGGCATCCTCCGTCGTGCGAAGTCCTTCCGTGGCACACCTGAGCTCCTCACCACATACAAGGCTTTCATCCGCAGCTCAATGGAATACTGTTCCCCCCTCTGGGCTGGTGCTCCTGCCTCACACCTTGCTCGGCTTCATGCTGTTGAGGCCAAAGCTTTCAGAATCATTGGAATCTCCTGCGATGTAGTCAACTCCGAGGGCCTTTCACTCACTCACCGCAGGCAGGTTGGTGGTCTTTCTGTCTTCTACCGACTCCTCTCTGGCCTTGCTCCCCCAGCTCTCTCTGTGCTCTGTCCCCCCAATATTCCTTCAGGTCGCACAAGATCTGCCTGCAACCCTCTTATGGTTAAACTGCCAAAGTCTAGGCTCTCTGCTCACCTTCACTCTTTCATTCCCCTTTTCTCCTGCCTCTGGAACAAACTCCCCCACTCCCTTCAATCCCACTCCTCCCTCCAGGTCTTTAAAACAGCTGTTCACCACCATCTCTTATCTTCCCCCATCGAAAACCTTGATCTTTTCTACCCCCGGTAATTCACCCCAGAGTCCTTGCAGTGTTCATATGTTTTATTCCTCTCCCACCTCCCCCCCCAAG
The DNA here is from genome assembly GCF_964187855.1 of Myxine glutinosa. Lineage (NCBI taxonomy): Eukaryota > Metazoa > Chordata > Myxini > Myxiniformes > Myxinidae > Myxine > Myxine glutinosa. The sequence continues at coordinate 28,141,703 of NC_136268.1, read as the reverse complement.
TCCTCCCGATGTCCCTGCTCTCAAATGTTGCGTTTGTGTCCTTCCCCCTCTCTCCCCATCTTGTCTGCCGCTCCCCTTGTTTTTTGTGTTTTGTGTGTCGGTTTGTCTTTTTGTGTGATTAATGTTAGCTCTTTCACGAGCCTCGATCTTGTATACAAAAAAAAAAAAAAAAAAAAAAAAAAAAAACCCGAGACTTATTACGTCCTTTCCGGGCGAGCGCAAAATAGGGTTTCGGGACCAAATTCTCGTTCGTACCTAAGTACTCGCGCCGCCACGGAAACGAGGAAACAAGCCTCGCACGAACCACGTGTGATGGTAGTACGCCGAGCGGTTTGCGTACACGTGATCCGCGCAGTCTTAACTAGTGGAACCCGATTGGAGCGATCTTATTCGTGCCACGCTTAGTCAATTGGAGAAATCACGGGAACGATCGAATCAAGAAGAAAGGAAGAACAGATAGGGTTTAATGATTCCCACACGTATTTACAGTTCAGGACGAAGAGACACAGAGAAATCCTTATACAGTCTTACTTATCCCAGCACAACGGGCCCGTCTCACACACTCACACAGGGGATTGCAGATGGGCAGGTGTTCCCCAACGCATCCAGGGATGGTCCTCGTCCAGCTCTCCACGGCCCACGTGCGTCCCGCAAAGATGGTGATCAGCGAAGACAGGGCCTCGTGGCGCGTCTCTCGAACAAAGGAGATATATCGGGCGGAACGGCAAGGGGCGGACTTTTACGGCGAAGGGCGGTTACTCAGCCTCGTTCACTCGCGCGGCTGAAATGCGCTATATCGATATGAACGCGCCTGGCTGCGCCCGCGTATATCTAGCGACCAACTCTTCTTCCTCAATTCACTGGGTGTTGGTTAGCACGCGCGTTCTCGTGCAATGATCAAGTTCTCTTAGCCCTCCTCTACAAGTCCTTTTATCGCAAGCTCCCCGATGCAAGTCCTCCGCTTCAGTCCTTTACAATGCTGCAGTCCTTTCGAGGGCTTTGCGTAGCGGGTTATATAGGCCCGCCCCACGAACCTTCTGGAACACCAGACTCTTCTCACCACGCCCTCTGACGCCACCACCCCTGAGCTCTGATTGGCGGCTCATGCTTACCGTCATCGTCTCTGCCGCTCCGCCCCGACCCTCCTCCGCCTCCCTCGTGTTAACTCGCCCAAAATGAACCAACGTTAACAAACTGTATTGCGGGTACGGACGTAGGATGATCGGTGGCAGTAGGGCCTATTTTCCTGGCTTTACACAATGCAGAATTAACACTGGAAAGGGCCTATTCTCACACATACTAAGAAATAACTATACTACAAATGAGGCTACATGTTGCTTGTGTGACTATCTATGGGGGGCAAACCTTTAACCTTTATTAGGCTCACTTTACAAACCTCAAAACCGTAGCAATATGATAGTCAGATCCAATAATTTACACAACTATTCCCATCACAATATACACAATTATAAAAGTCTTTGCTCAAATCATCACCAACGTTTATGAAAAGCCTTTGTATTCCAGTCTAAAATGAGTATCAGTTTGTCAAATTCTTCTCGGCAGCAACCATGGATTGGATCATGGACAGCTTATTTTGTACTTTCCTCTGATCTTCTCTGGGTTCTCTTCTTTCTTCGATACAACTGTGTCAAAGACTCTTCCATTCTCTTCCATGCCGATTTGAGCATAACTTGAGCGACAGCCATTTCTGTAAAATCTCCCTCACTCAAAGCCTTCTTTAGTTTCTTGTTTGCTTTGTCAGGAAGACTGGTGCTCATCACTAATGACATCTGTTGAATAGATTATTTCTGAGCAAGGGACTCCTTGGTCTTCCCTAGAACCTCACTCTTATGTGAAAGCTCTGCCTCCTGTGAAAGTGCTCATTGGTTAGACGTTTTATACAGTGTGCCATCCCGACAAGAGCAAATAACCTTGAAATTCAGATCGGCAGCTCAGTTCGATGTTTGATCAATCATCATACAAAAATAAGCAAATTTGGTGTCTGTCTGTCTGACGATTTTTGACCACGATACATTCAGTCGTTACTTATCCAATCTCAACCAAATTTGACAGGAGGACTAAGGGTCACACAATGAATGTTGTAGCGAATGAATACCCCCTGTCCCCCACCCCCAACCCTGCTCCCCAAGGAGGTTTTCCCTACCAATGAGGTTGAGTGTTGGTGTATATCCATGTGTTAAGATAGCTTCCTTCATCGTGGTGTTCTTCCAAGGCCACTTCTAATAACAAAAGCATAATATTGTCGTGCGGATGCTCTCAGTTAAGACCAAGCATCTACGGATGAACTAGAGCTTACTTTGAGGCGTTTCCAATACAATGGCGGATCGACACACGAGCCGAGGGATTGGGGGAGGATGCCGGCTTACCTGTCGGTCCGGCAATGTGTTCTCCTGCAAATTAATAACTCAAACCAAAACGGGTATAAAATGTACAACGAGAAATATTTATTACAGACCAGATACAAAGGACGCGACAGTAGAACTAAAACCTAGGTTGGGATCTCACTCACAGACTTCATATGCAAAACAATGGGAGAATGAATCAAAGGAACCATTGTTTGCACATCTGTGCTTATCTATCTGGATGTGTCATCCGTCAGGAATTGTCTGGTTGTGCAGCTCCGTCGTCCAACGCGGCTCCGGTTGGCGCGAACTGCCTGGTCGTTGGCGCGGAGCTGCCCTGGTCGTTGGCGCGCCCACGCGGTCGCTCGTCAGCACTCCAACCGCAAGCCTCGCTCGTCGTTCGTATGCGAACGCAGGGGAAGAGAATCATCGGCGCTGGTCTCCCAACCAAAGTCCAAAGGCAGGAACAGGTCCAGCACGAAGGGACAGTCCAGAGCAAAAGGCAAAGAGAAGAGAGAAGCGGAGGCGAAGACAGGCAGAGGTGAAGAGAGAAAATGTCCGCCGCTCCAAGTCTCTTGTTCGGCGAGCTCTGACGTCACCCGGGCCTCTTACCAATTCACGAGTCCCCTCCCACCAGTCGAGCGACCCGCCCACCAAACCCTCGGTGTCCATCCATCACGCGGTGAGCGTGGCCTCAGCCTGCTTTGTACGATGTTTGCCTGCCATGGCACCGTTGTATAGAGCCGCTTCCTGTCGGTCTTTTCGGTCAGTCATTGTGAGTGGGTGTGGGGGTTGGTTAATGTGTGCGCTAATGGGGCCTAGCTAATGCGTGTGATGTGCTGCCATACGGGACAAAGGGATTGATCACAGAGGTTTCACATACAATGGAATCTTATCCTTATTCCCAAGAACTAGTTATCACCGGATCATCCTCGTATGATCACAGGTACACACTTAATCCGCCATTCGGTCCAGACAGGTCCTCTACTTTTTTTTCTTCTTTTTTTTGAATACTGAATCGAGGCTCGTGAAAGAGCTAACATTTACTTCACAAACAAATCAATCAGACAAGCAAAATATATAAAAAGAGGGAGCGGAAAACAAGATGGGGAGAGAAGGGGAAGCACACAAACACAACATTTGAGAGCAGGGAGATGTGTGGAAGGGAGAGGGCTTGGGGGGAGGAGGCATGGGAAGGGGGGGGGGGGAGGGAGAAGTATAAAACACAAGGACACCAAGGACTTCCAGGACAGAAGTTGGTATTTCAAAAAAGTGGAATTGGGGTGAAATTAGCGGGGGTAGAAAAGCTCAAGGTTTTGGATGGGGGAAGATAAGAGATGGTGGTGAACAGCTGTTTTAAAGACCTGGAGGGTGGAGTGGGATTGAAGAGAGTGAGGGAGTTTGTTCCAGAGGCGGGAGAAAAGAGGAATGAAGGAGTGAAGGTGAGCAGAGAGTCTTGATTTTGGCAGTTTGACCATAAGAGGGTTGCAGGCAGATCTTGTGCGACCTGTAGGAATATTTGCGGGACAGAGCCCAGAGAGAGCTGGGGGGGGGGGGGGGGGGGCAAGGCCAGAGAGGAGTCGGTAGAAGACGGAAAGACCACCAACCTGCCTGCGGTGAGTGAGTGAGAGGCCCTTGGAGCTAGCTTCATCGCGGGAGATTCCAATGATTCTGAATGCTTTGGTTTCAACAGCGTGAAGACGAGCTAGGTGTGAGGCAGGAGCACCAGCCCAGAGGGGAGAGCAGTATTCCATTGAGCTGCGGATGAAAGCCTTGTATGTGGTGAGGAGCTCAAGAACTTCTTGGAGAGGATTATTCAGAAAGTGGATGGGAGGGTTGTCCAGTCGGTCTTTTCGGAGAGACATCGTAAGAGTGTGAGATTTGTCAGGATTGAAAGACATGTTCCACTTGTTTGCCCAGTCTGTGATTTTGTCCAGGTCTGCAGAGAGTGATGAGGCTGCAGACTGCCGATCTGAGGGATGAAGAATGGAGCGACAGAGAGTAGAGTCATCAGCAAAGAGATACAGAGGATTTTCAAGAGAGTCAGAGAGATCATTGATGAAGACAAGAAAACACACAGGGCCCAGAACACTGCCTTGTGGAACTCCAGCCTGAACAGGAAGAGGAAATTAGAGAAACCCATTCAGGGCCACACGTTGACTACGACTAGAGAGGAAGTCCGCCAGCCATGCGTGGAGATTTCCATGGATACCAAAAGAGGAGAGTTTGGTGAGCAGAGCGGGGTGCCAGACCATATCGAAGGCACGTGATATGTCAAGGGAGACTGCTCTAATTTCCTGTTTGGCATTGAGGACCTCCATCCATTGTTAAGAAAGCAGAAGCAGCATGTCCAGAGTAGAGTGTCCAGGTCTGAAACCAAATTGATGATCAGAGATCAAGCCATTGGAGAAGAGGAAAGATTTCATATCTGAAGCAATGATGGATTCCATGACTTTGCTGATAATTGGGAGAAGGCTGATTGGTCTGTAGTTGCTGGGATCTGTTTTTACACCTTTTTTGTGCAAAGCGGTGATGTTGGCAGATTTCCAAGCAGATGGAAGATGACCTTGAGCAAAAGAGAGGGTGAAGAGAACAGAGAGAGGGAGTGAAAGAGCGGAAGAACAGGATTTTAGGACCCGTGGGCTGATGCCGTCAGGTCCAGTTGCAGAATCCGAGTCGAGGGTTGACAGAAACTTTTCCACCTTGTCAGGAGGAAAGGACACAGAGTCCAGGAGGAGCTGGTTACGACTGGGTACGGTGGGTACAGAGAGGGATGGGTTTGGGACACAAGATTTAGAGGCAAACACAGAGTTGAACCATTCAGCTTTTTCACGTGCGGAGTCAGCCGTGTGGCCATTTGAGGTGAGGGAGGGGATGGAGGGGGAACAAACACCAGAAACAGATTTGACCAGACGCCAGCAGGATTTGGAAGAGGGAGACAGATAAGAGAGTTCGGTCCTGGGAACGGAGAGATATTGTTTCCTGGCTCTCCTGAGGGTGGACACACACTTGTTTCGGGCTTTGTGAAAGGAAATGAGATTTCCTTCCGTTGGATTTGCTTTCCAGGAGACGAAAGCAAGTTGTTTCTGGGCAATAGCCTCACCACAAGATTCCGTGTACCATGGACGGGAGGAAGGGTATGACAACAGAAGACGAGATGGGATAAATCTGTGCATGAGAGAGAGCAGTTTGCTTTGGAAGAATTCCCAGGAAGAATTTATGTCAGAGGCAGTAGAGATGGGAGACCAGTCCAGATGATACCTATTGCAGATCTACCTTGATCTATATATGCTTACCCAACTGACATAACAATATTAATGTTATTACAAAATAAAATTAACGCCAATAATATCTCCCCCTCCACAAGGTGTTTTTCCTCCTTGAACAAACATCATGTTAACATGTATAAACAGCTTATCGTGGCGTTTTATTGGGAGCACCTCTACCAGAAGTTAAAATATTACAAACCGCAAAAACACGACTACCCTTTGAAACAGTCGCTACTGCTGTTTAACACGAAGTAAAGAAATTTGGATGAATCCGGACATCTGTGAGGCAAACTTTACTTAGACTGAAAGTACCCTGCGGGAAGAGTACAGCATTCAAACAAATGTCACTTGAAAATGTGGAGAAAAAATCCTTTGTACATGGTGAGCAAATGTTTATTCACTCCCATAATGAGAAAATGCAGGAAAATCACATGGAATTGTCCATGTCCATACGCATCATAATGCGTATGATGTTCAGTTACCAAGCAGCTAGCTACTTATTTACATCGAGGTGGTTCTAGCTACCCACGACAGACGAAGCATGATACCTATTACAGATCTACCTAGATCTATATATGCTTACCCAACCGACATAACAATATTAATGTTATTACAAAATAAAATTAACACCAATAATATCTCCCCCTCCACAAGGTGTTTTTCCTCCTTGAACAAACATCATGTTAACATGTATAAACAGCTTATCGTGGCGTTTTATTGGAAGCACCTCTACCAGAAGTTAAAATATTACAAACCGCAAAAACATGACTACCCTTTGAAACAGTCGCTACTGCTGTTTAACACGAAACAAAGAAATTTGGATGAATCCGGACATCTGTGAGGCAAACTTTACTTTGACTGAAAGATCTACTCTAATCTATGTACCCCACAAGGGCTAAAAAAAAAATGAACCTTCCTGCAGCTAACGTGGCGTTTGTCCAAGGCTGCTTCTAATACAAAAGTAATTAATAACACTTATTATAACAGCATATTATTAATGATTAAAAAACAATATTTATAATAATATGCGGTCTTCCGAAGAGGTGTTTTTCCTTGAACAAACGCCGTGCTAATCTATCTATAATTCCAGTAATCTCTGTACGTTTGTACGTTTGTCTGTGACCGCTGTTTCTCGACAACCACGGGTCCGATATACTTTTAACTTGCCAGGTATATTGCTGGGGACCCGAGGATGTGCCTTTTCAAGGTTTCATATTAATCGGACAATTACTTACCGAGCTATGTCCAAAAAACGATTCAACCAATCAGAGAGCAGCGAACTATCGCGTGTGCCGAACGTGGCGGACACACTCTGCCTCGGATGGCACATTTGAGAGCGTATTCATTTATTTCACGTTTGCAAACTATGTTGGCGCTATGTTGGCGTTAAACGATGTTTTTAAAACTAATAAAAACGAATTTGCGATTCATTCGCTTTCCTGCGCGTTTGTGCACGCGATGGCGATTTCTTTACCAAACTCCGGAAGCCGTTCGCTTTGGACCAAACCATTTCATGTAAATAGAGGGGGGGGATATAATTTTAGATATAGATATAGTACGGGCAATGCCCTAGTGCGTATAAACAGCTTATCGTATCGTTCTGGTGGGAGAACCTTACCAGAGGTTAAAATTGATAAACCACAAACACGTATGATTACCTTTTGAAACAGTCGCTACTGCCGTTTAACATGAAACTAAAAAGGGAGGAAACCCGGGATGTGTTCAGTTACCAAGCAGCTAGCTCGCGCTTGCCAAGCCAGCCATTCCTTATCAACGGTTTTGAATGGAATGCTTGCTCGAAATGCTTAAACCACTTGGCGAGCTCTCTACAAGAAACTTGGTAAATTAACATCCTCCCCACCCCCCGATGTTCTTGAGGCCCGACCCTAGATCTACTGTAATCTATATACCCCAGAGAGGAATGACCCTTCCTGCCGCTCCCGTAAGGAACGGGTGTACTAGTGACCAAAAATCTGTCCTTTCACAAGAGTAGCCGGGCTGAAGCCATCCGGATCTGTCGAGCCTTGGTCGGCCTTGCGTCCACAGGAAATTGTGTTGGCGCTCATCACACTACACATGGTTGATATATGTAATAACAAACACCAACAAATTAAGGAAACTGGTTATAAAATTAAAACGAGCAAATATTAATCTACAAATTTTTGCTCGACATTCTCACCGAGCCAACGTTAAAACCAAAATATTAAATTATTGGATTTTCAGAACATATATAGGTTTTATCAGATTCGAGCAATGATCTTGTAGAATACCTCCTTATCGACGAGCCGTAGAGGGACTTTCACATTTGGGTCTAAAAGTGTGGTTGGAACGCGACGTTTAAGATGATCCCACAAGACGTAGACAACACCACTGATTGTCGTCAGGACCACCACACCAAGTGCCACAAGCACAGGCGTACCCTGCGGGAAGAGTACAGCATTCAAACAAATGTCACTTGAAAATGTGGAGAAAAAAATCCTTTGTACATGGTGAGCAAATGTCTATTCACTCCCATAATGAGAAAATGCAGGAAAATCACATAGAATTGTCAAACAAACATCGTGATTCACACCGATGTACCCCCGTGAGAATGTTATTTTCTGGGATTATAAAATCAAATGCCTAAGACATCATCAGAGCCAAAGTACACACTTTAAATACAAACCTTGATGAAATGCTTGCCGGCTGCAGGTAAATCTTTCCACCAGAAATTGTTAAGAAAAACCAAAATCCAAAACAAATAAAATGTGGAACTTAAATGCCGTAAAAGGCCATATCGCCCAAATCGGTGCAATCAGTGAGTCAACATGGCAAGTGAAAGGAAAAGTCAATTTGGACTTTCCACATGAACTCCGCGTCCTCTCAGTACCGGCTCTCCACCCCCACCCAAAGGGATGTCAGCTGAGAGTCTGTCCCTATATATACACCGAGTTGCGATATGACGTGTACGAAAAAAATCCTGGAAATCCCGATCTGGAAAATTCTGGTCACGTGGTCCGTGTACACCATTTTGTTTCCATTAACCAAAAATTCGTCGGTTCCATTCTGTGAGAAAATAATGAAGACATGATTGCATGGTGTTTTGGTGACAAAATATGACAAAAAAAACAAAACATCAACATGGGAGAAAGACTTTCTTGATCTTCACCTTTTCATCTACTTGCATTTCTCTGCCCATCTTCATTTCCTTTTTTTTTTCCTTTTCTCTCCCTACCTCTAACTTTACATTGTGGACCTAGATTGTGTTGCATTAACTAAAAGATGAACTAAAAAAAAAAAAGAAGAAAGATCGAATCATCATCTTGGATTCAGGGAAAGTTTGATAATGTGCAAGAGCCACAGTACTCACCACATGCAAACTAGGCCGGTATATAACAGACACGCCGCTGTGCATGCCGCACCAAGGCACCAGGCAAGGAGAGACAAGCTTCATGCCGGTACTTCACAGGCAGGGCGATTCATCAGCGTGTGTCGTCACTCAGGTGGACGTTAAACTAGGTGTCCAGTCTGCCATCATGAGTCGATGGATATTAAAGATCCAGTGGTGCCCTTCGCCAAGAGAAGGCGAGTTATCACTGGCACCCCCAAACAAAGTACAAATCCCTGCCCTGACCAATTGCTGGGAAGGCAATGGCAAAGCACCGAGTATCACCTGTGCCAAGCAGCCAAAGTCCTACCTTCAAACAGAGCACCCAATCACTCAATCTTCTCAAGCTCTTTCTCCTATTCGCTCACAATTGTTATTTTTTCCAATGCTCTGCACTCTTGAAGGTGTGTGCATCTGGCATCGATGGTGCACCTCCATTTCTCTTTCACACTCCTTCTTCCACTTTTAAATTTCTACATTCTGTCACTACCTACATGCATTTCTTCAATGTTTCTTCTCGCTCTGTGCACCTCAAAATAGGCAATCAGTGTGACCCTTTACTTGCGCGTTACCCTTCATTTGCTGCAGTCTCGGAGATGTTTTCAAGGTTAAATCAATCCTGTCCGATTGCATGCTTATTCAAACACGTTGGAAGAATGAAAATCAATTACGTAAAATAATCTCCCTTTGGGCGCAGAGAAAGAGTTTGATTCGAAACAGAACACGTTACACTTCGCACACAATGGAAACAGGTGTGGTATGCCACACTCAATGGAAACAAAATGGCTTATAATTGCAAGTAGTTGCAGCATTCCACATATAGGGACTCCATGGCCCGCCTGCTGCTCCTCCCTCCTTAGCCCCCCCCAACCGAAGCATCATGCCCTCCTCCCCACAGGAAGTGGTGTGTGCCCCTCGGTGATAGCCCACACAGGTACTCAGAGGACCTTCCTAAAACAGTTGCCCCAATGGGTCACTCTAGATGTTCTTCTGTCTCATGTCGCTCTCTTGGGGTCACCGTCCTAGGACCGACTTTGTTCTTCGTTTACACCAAGGACTTCTCTACTTCCCTGGGACATTCATTCTCTACACGGTACCATTCTGCTAACAACTCCACTCGGCGACGAGGCTACACCAGAAATCTCAAAGGCAGGTTACCACAGCATGACCATCGACAAATTTGAAACCACAGTACAGGGTGCCCACAATGTCTTGTCACCAGTTGTAAAAATTGTGAAATTGCCTTTTTGTGTGCAAAGTGTTAATTAATAATTAGTTTCCTTTTTTTCAGATCGAGTGAACATAACCCTGGGTGATACAAGCAATTACACCAATGAACAATGGATTTTGTCAGTGTCTGCGTTCATGAACGTCCACAAAAATGGAAAACAATGGGAGAAGGCGTGTCAACTTCCAGCAACGATGCTCTGGAAAATGCCACAAAATTATTCTCTAATGACAATGAATGAATGAATGATCGTTTTGAGGCCATTTTCCCCGCTAGAGCGGGGGTTAGCCTTGCGGGCCCCATGACAATCATGGTTCCCTGTTTGAGGCAATGTTTTTATGGCCGGATGCCCTTCCTGACACCAACCATTGGTTGCCTCTTACGATGCGCAGGGATGCGTGCGTACCTATTCTAAACCGGGGTACACACCGGGATCATTCATCCCAGCAAGCTGGTACTCAATTTGCCCACCTCGGAAGGATGACAGGCTGAGTCAACCCCCCTGGCGTTAATTCAGCGATCGACCGGGATTCAAACCCAGGATCCTAGGATCCCAAGCCGGCACCCTAACCGCTAAGCCAACACCAGGCTAATGACAATGATGGGGCACAACGGTATCCACTTGCCACTTATGAATAGCGTCAAATGCTGTAAAATATATGATAATAAAAGAGAACTTGTATGTATGTCATGTCATGCCTTGCCATGTCGAGCCTTGCCACACCACGTCATGCATGTTGGCATGCATGACTGTCATGCATGTTGGCATGCATGACTGTCATGCAAGTTGGCATGCATGACTGTCATGCATGAATGTCATGCATGAATGTCGTGCATATATGTCGTGCATATATGTCGTGCATATATGTCGTGCATATATGTCGTGCATATATGTCGTGCATATATGTCGTGCATATATGTCGTGCATATATGTCGTGCATATATGTCGTGCATATATGTCGTGCATATACGCCGTGCATATACGCCGTGCATATACGCCGTGCATATACGCCGTGCATATACCTCGTGCATATACCTCGTGCATATACCTCGTGCATATACCTCGTGCATATACCTCGTGCATATACCTCGTGCATATACCTCGTGCATATACCTCGTGCATATACCTCGTGCATATACCTCGTGCATATACCTCGTGCATATACCTCGTGCATATATCTCGTGCATATATCTCGTGCATATATCTCGTGCATATATCTCGTGCATATATCTCGTGCATATATCTCGTGCATATATCTCGTGCATATATCTCGTGCATATATCTCGTGCATATATGTCGTGCATATATGTCATGCATATATGTAATGCATGTGTATCATGTATGCATGCATATATGTACAGGGCGTTTCAGAAGGATTGATAAAACATCGACTTCCTGCTATTTCTTTGTTTTTTGACCTATAGTCTTCTTTTCAGGATTTGGTGGGGTTATCGTGGTATTTCTTCCCTGGGTTTTCTAGCGCCGTAGCTCAACTATGCCGCTAACAGTGGAGCAGAAGACAAAGGTGGTGGCTCTGTGGTATGAGACATAATCAACAACCACAACATTTTCTGGGGGGGGGGGGGGGGGGGAGGCAGAGCCAACTGATGAGATCACCGAGAGGTACCTGAAAGGGCACATGCTTCTGCGCCTTCAATGCCAGGTGGGGAATGCTTGGGCCTTGCTGGTTTGAGAATGACAACTGCAGGACGGCGACGATCAATGGTGAGTGTGACAGGGCCGTGCTCCAGAATTTCATAATGATCTAGCCCAAAAGGTCACCCCAAACCTGCTCAGCATGACCTGGTTTATGCAGGATGGTGCACCCCCACATACACCTGCGGACACCATCACTTTCCTGCAGCAGCTCTTCAGAAACCACCTAGTTGCCCTGGGTACCGCTCTGTTTACGTCAACCGCCCTGCCACACTGGATGATCTGAAGCAGGAGGTGTCAGACTACCCCCAGGCAGTGCCACATGAGACCTACAAAAAGTTGGACAGAACTTTGGAGTCAGGATCAATGCCTGTCTAAACCGCGGAGGGGCACACATCGAGAACATCAATTACAAGGATTTTGTGTAACTGCCAATTTCAGACCTTGGGCTCTCATTCACTCTATCAGTGACTTTACTGCAATAGCAATCAGTGATAGAAAATACCATGTCATAAGCTTTCAAGAAATGTTTGCTTCACGTTCCTGAGGTTTCTGTTTCTTTGTAAATAAAGGTTTAAAGTTCTATCACTCTTTTTAAAGTTCTATCATGCAGTGATAGTTCTATCACTATCACTGCATGTACAGACTTGGCATTTAATATGGAATATTTTTTTTTCTTGACGGGTTTACTTTCTGAACTCAGTATATCAATCTGGTGAGTTTCTTTTATGCTTCGGTGATGCGTTTGTTGAAAGAACCATGTCACTGATTGTCTTTCGCAGCAAGAAGTCAATAACAAGATTATATCACAGGTGGCGTGATAAAATGTAAGGACAGGTACATTTGACGATTGGCTTCACAATCGGGTATATAAGGGTTGTTGCGTTCTGTATTAGTGGAAAACAACTGCTGCACGTCTACAAAAGTTATTGCCGCTTCCCCTGGAGATGGTCCATCAACTCGACAATGCTGTTTGTCATTTAGTGGTGGCTTTACGAAATTCCGGCATGAAACAGCATGCTATTGCTTGGCAGTATGGCATCACTCAAGGTCAGGTGTCAAAGATCCTGAAACGAAATGCTCAGAGGGGTGTCCCTACTCCAATACAGAGGCCAGGACGTCCACGCAGAACCACAAGGAGAGATGATCGCCAGCTGCACCGGTTAGTCTGCAATGGCCGTACCAAGTCAGCTAATCGGCTTCAGGCTGAGTGGCAGCAAATGACAAATGTGCCTGTATCAAGAAGGCTAGTCAACCAACGACTGGTTCAAGCAGGCTATCGTGCCAGGCGTCCCCTGAGAAAGCCACGCCTGACCAGACAACACAGCCAGCGCCGATTGCAGTGGGCCAGAGAGCACTGTCAATGGCAGCCAGGACACTGGAATCACGTGACTTTGTGACGAGTCTAGATTTCTGGTCTATCGTCAAGATGGCCACGTCCGAGTGTGCAGACAAGTGCATGAAGCCCACAACGAAGATTGTAAAGTGCCAAGAGTCCAAGCTGGAGGTGGTGGGGTGACCGTTTGGGCTGCTTTTCATGCAGGGGGCAAAACTGACCTTGTTCTGAATGGAAACCTGAACCAGTTCAAGTACAGGGTCATTCTGGAAGAAACATTGCTTCCATTTGCTCGTGCAGCCTTTCGAGGAAACTTTGTCTTCCAAGATGACAATGCACGGCCTCATCGTGCTCGCATGATCCAACACTTTCTTGCTGACCGTGGTGTAGAGCATATGGAGTGGGCTGCCATGTCCCCGGATATGAATCCGATAGAGAACTTGTGGGCAGAATTAACGCGTCAAATCGACAACTTGGACCAGCAGCCCACCTCTGTGCATGAATTGCAGCAGACTATTTTCACTGCATGGCAAGCGATTCCTGTCCAAACCTTGGCAAATCTCGTGAACAGCATGCCTCGACGTGTACGTGCTCTCCTGAATGCTCGTGGGGGTTACACGAAGTACTGAACTGTAATTTTACTGTCCGTAATCCCAGTCATAATTTAGCTTTTGTTGAATTTTTTTTTTTGGCTAATGTGCAAAATAAAGAGATACTTCTGGAAAATGTACAGAAGTTTAACACAGTACTGTCCGTGAATCGAGTTCGATATCAGTTTACATCACTTTCAAGGATCAATTTATTTGCTTAGAAATGTCACATGTGGTTTTTGTTTCGTTTAATGGTCACATTAACAAAATCTAGAATAATTTCAACATAATTTCAATGAACTTTTGGTTCTAAGACATCTTGAAAAGTAAGTTCACCCCCACAAAAAAAAATTCCATATTAAATGCCAAGTCTGTATATACAGTCACGTGAAAAAGTAAGTACACCCCATGTAAAGTTTTGACTTTTTCAACATATTTCAACACACAACTATTTGATCTTCATTTCAACAATATTGATAGATAAAGGTGATATAATATAACAAATATCATGAAACATTTACATTTTGTAGTCCATTGTATAATTTAAATAAACATAAATGCAAATTTCGCATGTGGAAAAAGTAAGTACACCCCTACATTAGGGTGCATCAAACGCCCTTAGGTTCTTGGATTTTAATGTCTATTCTCTCAAATGTTACACTTGTTGGTAGAAGTATGTATGCAAAAAATAAATGAAATCAGAGGTGGTCCTGGGTGGCCACCGGCCACTTTTATATATTTATGGCCATTTTCGGGGCCGCACTATGTAAAAATGTTTGATTTTGTTATTTTACACCCAAACCTAGTCATGTTTGGTATCAAATTGAAGGTCTTGATGAGAGGAATACAAATATAACAATTTTATGCAAAAAACGATGGTTTGATAATTAGTTTGTATTTTTACATGAATGAAATCGGAGGTCTAATCGTGGGTCCCATACTAGTAGTCTAATAATATCCTTTATTTTCTTTCAGATGGCAGATAAGAAGACCAGATTAGCAAGTGCCATTTTTGGTCTTGGCAATGCTTTTACAGAAGCAGATGGTACATTGACAGGAGTCCGCCTCCCAACTTGCCGGCAGGTTCTTCGATGCGTGATGTGGTACATCCAGAAAGAAATATGTGAAGGCAAACAAACTCAGCCACTGAAATGGAAATCTGCCAGCATCGTCCTTATCCAGCTGAAAAAATTCTACACTAAAGCAAATATTCCTATGCTTTCAGACCATCAATGCTGCAAACTAATACTTGACCTTCTTAATGACAATAACAAATTGCGTCAAATACCTGTTTCTCGCCGAGAATCTCCAAGCACTTTGGCTAAGTTGCAAACCATGAATGAACGTCTTGATAAGACCTTTGGTGTATGGACAAAAGATGCAATGACAAACATTAAGAATGAGGAAGATAGAGTATTTTTAGAGTCAATGAAATCTGACAGAGTAGCCTCATTTGGTGGTGTTGACAAGAAGAAAGTTGATAAAGATCATAGAAAAGAAAAACGCCTCTTAGCGGAAGCTTCAAGATGAGAACGTCATGAATCATCCAGTGTACAAGAGATGACAATTAGTTCTGTATGCTCTGATGATAGTGACTCTGCAGATAGCTTGGAAGAAACTGAAGAAGAGGCGATTCCAGAGTTTCAAAGGAAGCGTAGTCACCACAGATCAACATATGCAGGTACATCTGCCTTTATTCCTCATGATATTCTGAAAAGACATTCAGTTGTGTCTGTTGCTACTCGACTAAACATAACTCCTGTTCAACAGGTTGCGCTCACCAAAGCTGTAATTCAAGAGGCAGGAGGTAATCCACGTCGTGTGGCCAAGTCGTACTCAACTGCTGATAAGGCTCGACGATCAATAACAAGTGCTATCGCCAAAGATATTCAAGAAAATTGGATCGCCCCAACAGCTGCAACACTTCACTGGGATGGCAAGCAGATACCAACGCTCACAAACAAGAATGTCAAGGAAGAAAGATTGCCAGTGTTGGTTGGGAATGCCACTGATGTAAAGCTACTGGGGGTGGCTAGATATCCTCCTGGAAGTGATAGGTCATCAGGTGACATCATTGCCGAGCACACTTACACGTATCTACATTCATGGAAGTGCAAACAATCAGTTGTCAACTTATGTTTTGACACAACAGCATCAAACACTGGACACGTTACAGCTGCCTGTGTTACCATTCAATCAAAACTGGACCGTGCTCTTCTGTGGTGTGCATGTCGCCATCATGTTGGAGAGGTAATCCTGGATCATGTGTTTGACGTTCTCAAAATTGAGGCATCAAAGTCTCCAGAAGTATCTTTGTTCCAAAAATTCCAGAAGAATTGGGAACGCATATCGCATGCAAAGAATGAAAGTTTAACCAAAATTGACATTTCCATGTACAATGACTATGCACAACAGCTGCTTTTATCCTGCAAAAACAAGGTTTTAAGCACAATCCGCACAAGCGCTTCATACTGTAGGGAAGACTACAAGGAAATGGCACAACTCTGCCAGGTAGTCCTCGATGATGATGTCACAAAACAAGGAACACTCCACAGACCAGGGGCCATGCATAAAGCAAGGTGGATGTCAAAGATTCTTTATTCCATCAAAATATGCCTACTTGAAGAGCAAATTTCTCTACTACCTCGAGGAACTGTAACAACACAACATCAACAGAAAAAACTGAAGGAGTTTGTTGTTTTTGTTGTTTATATTTATTGTGATTGGTGGCTCATATGTCAGTCTGCTTCAAATGCCCCATGGTTTGATTTGTGCTTTTACAAGACTCTGCTCAACTATAAAGCTGTCAACTCAACCATTTCAGTCAGCGCTGTGAAAGCCTTTGATAGACATTTGTGGTATTTAACCCCAGAACTGGTTGTTTTGGCACTGTTCAGCAATGCAATTCCTCAAAAGGATCGTCGTGCCCTTGCAGATGTGTTACTGGCCATACAACCAGATGAAATGCCAAGCACTCCAAAACACCGCTACGGTTCTGGATATGGCAAACCGTCATTTCCAAAAATTACAGAAGCGACAACCCTGGCTGATCTTGTGAACGAGGACTCGTGGTTTACAGTAAACCTTCTTCACCTAGATATGACCTTCCTAACAGAGGATGTTGACACTTGGCAGAACAATGAGCACTTCAAGGCAGCCAAGTCCATTGTGGATGGGCTTAATGTTGTGAATGACCCTGCGGAGAGAGCAGTAAAGCTCGCAACTGATTTTGTCTCAACTGCAAGAAGAGAAGACCACTTCCAAAATCTTCTTCAAGTGGTTGAATGTGACCGCAAAGCGAGGCCAAATTTGCGGAAACAAGCAAAGTTGGAGTAGTGACATTGGCGTTGTGCTTAATACATTTTCAAACTTTTAATCAATGAAAGTACAATACTACAACACTGTACTACAACTTTGTAATATGAAGAACGATTTTGGTTAATTTTACATTGACATGTAAGGTTGTTTTAACTGTTTGATATTAGGCATTTAGTAAAACTAGGACTTTACTTTTGTATATAGGTATAATGGTTAATTTTACATTATCTTGTAGTTAATTTTACATTATCTTGTAAAGTAGTTTAGCTGTGGCCCTAAATGGCCCTAAATATATAAAAGTGGCCGGTGGCCACCCAGGACCACCTCTGATTTCATCTATTTTTTGCATACATACTTCTACCAACAAGTGTAACATTTGAGGGAATAGACATTAAAATACAACAACTTTTTGAAAATCATGGGGCGTTTGATGCACCCTACCCTACATTTATCACTACTTCAAATACCTAAAAATAGAATCAGGTGCACCAGCTCAGGTGCAAATGATTAGAACATTGTTGGAGAGGATCTTGGAGGAATCTGTCTTATTTAAACCTCAGACATTTAGTTTGGTTTGCTCTTTGTTGTTGAAGTGTGCGGCGTCACCATGCCGAGATCAAAAGAGCTCTTGGAGGCCTTCAGAAAGAAGGTTATAGATGCGTACGAGTCTGGGAAGGGATTTAAAAAGATCTCCAAACAATTTGAAATCAATGATTCGACTGACCGGACGATCATCTACAAGTGGAGAAGATTCCAAACAACTGCCAACTTGTTCAAGCCAGGCCACCCCAGCAAGTTCAGCCCGAGAGCAGACCGCAAGATGTGAAAGAAGTCTCTAAGAACCCGAGAATGTCATCACGGGACCTCCAGGTAGCTCTTGCCACTGTTGATGTTGAAGTGCACGAGTCTACCATTAGAAAGAGGCTGCACAAATTTGTTCTACATGGGAGGTGTGCCAGGAGGAAACCTTTGCTGTCCAGAAAGAACATCAGGGCAAGACTAAAGTTTGCCAATGAACCAGTACACCCCATGCAAGGCAAAGACCAGCACTTCTGGAACAATGTGCTCTGGACAGATGAGTCAAAGGTAGAGCTATTTGGCCACAGTACCAGAAGACATGTTTGGCAAAAACCAAAGACAGCATTTGACCACAAGAACCTGATAACAACTGTAAAGCATGGTGATGGAAATATTATGGTTTGGGGCAGCTTTGCTGCATCAGGGCCTGGGCAGCTCACCATCATAGAATCCACTATGAATTCTTCATTGTCCCAGAGGGTGCTTGAGGATAATGTGAGGCCATCTGTCGGAAAGTTGAAGCTCAACCGAAGGTGGATCTTGCAACATGACAATGACCCTAAACATACCAGTAAATCCACCAAGGAATGGCTGAAAAGAAAGAAATGGAGGGTTCTGGAATGGCCAAGTCAAAGCCCGGATCTATATCCCATCGAGATGTTGTGGGGGAATTTGAAACGAGCTGTGCATGCAAGAAACCCCTCAAACATCACACAGTTGAAAGAATTCTGAATGGAGGAGTGGGCAAAAATTTCTCCCAGTCGATGTCAGAGACTGGTAGACAGTTATAAGAAATGCCTACTTGAGGTTGTTCCTGCCAAAGGGGGCAATACCACCTATTAGAGCCAAGGGTGTACTTAGTTTTTCCACATGTGAAATTTGCATTTATGTTTATTTAAATTATACAATGGACTACAAAAATGTAAATGTTTCATGATATTTGTTATATTATATCACCTTTATCTGTCAATATTGTTGAAATAAAGATCAAATAGCTGTATGTTGAAATATGTTGAAAAAGTCAAAACTTTACATGGCGTGTACTTACTTTTTCACATGACTGTATAATGTATGTGTCTATGTATAGATGTGCACGTGTGCATGCACCGCTGGTTGTTGTCTCCAAATACGGGTTTCAGAAGGTGGAATGGAGGCCTCCCAGGTCTTGATGTATCCACCTTCATGAGTGCGTGTGTGCGTGCGTGCGTGCGTGTCCTCCAC
Source organism: Myxine glutinosa (assembly GCF_964187855.1). Taxonomy (NCBI): domain Eukaryota; kingdom Metazoa; phylum Chordata; class Myxini; order Myxiniformes; family Myxinidae; genus Myxine; species Myxine glutinosa. The sequence goes on along the minus strand of NC_136268.1, from coordinate 28,122,556 downwards.
AACTCCAAAACCATGAAACACAGTGGCCTGAAACTTTGCATGCATAGTGCATACCTATTGAACTCAAGGGAGTGCATGAATGACAACGGTGTTCGGATAAATTGAAACACCCCTTTCGAAGATAATTAACCGGATTATTAAACTAAAACTAAAGCAGGCTATATACTTGGTCAGCCCACTAACCCTTGCAGGGGTTACATTTTGTTTCGATATGCTCAAAAACACGTTGCCTTGCAATGTTTTCTGCACAATTAAGTGCTCAAAATTATTTTTTCCCATTTTCCTCACTCACATCATTGAATGTCTGATCTTCATACCTACACATCACTGTGTTCATTGCTTTTGTGGGTGCTATAGTTTTCAAATTAAGAGCTTGGAGCAATTTTATGAGTTAAATGATGAGATTTTCCAGGATGGCCTCACACAGACCAAGAATATAATTGAAATCAGTCTTCTGATTTCAGGATCAGAACTGGTGGCCTAAATAACCTGCAAAATCTGGAGTGAAACCTGAAAATTTAAAGAAAAGTTTATCCATTCTTAGAATCAAGTGTATTTAAGGAAGGTTCCCACCTTCTAAGGCAGCATTAACCTTTTGTGGGCTTGGTGCCAAACAAATTTGTGGGACCCCATTTGGGGAACCATTGCAAAAAAATAATAATAATAATTAATCTTCATGGTAAGACATATCCATATTATTGTTATGTTTCTGGGGGTAGATGAAAGAATCCCATAGTAAAGGTAGGATTGTATAATTATAGAATGGACCGTGGACACGTAGGAGAAATCTCGATGTACTTAAGTAGGGAAAATGTAGCTCAAGATTGTTTATGTGGCTTCACACGAGGGGTGAAGCAGTGATAATTATTTAGGGATTAAGTTTTGCAGAAACTTTATACCACAGCAAAGTCCTTGCAAAGGTGCAAACTACAAAGAACCCAGTGTTGTCAGTTAATATGATAAAAAGCAATGTCACAATTTTTACAAGGGATGACAAGACATTGTGGCCACCCTGAACTGTACAAATTCTCAATGGAAGATGACGAAGAAAATCGATCATGCCGTCTCCGAGGAACAGACAGCATTAATAAAACGTTGATCCGCCGATCATGCCATCTTCGAGGAAGATCCGTGATCAGGCAACACTAATCGAACGTCAATCCGCCGATCATGCCGTCTCCGAGGAACAGATCCGTGATCAGACAGGACTAATCGAACGTCGATCCGCTGATCATGTCTCCGAGGAACATATCCATGATCAGACAGTACTAATCGAACGTCGATAATGCCGTCTCCGAGGAACAGACAGCATTAATAAAACGTTGATCCGCCGATCATGCCATCTTCGAGGAAGATCCGTGATCAGGCAACACTAATCGAACGTCGATCCGCCGATCATGCAGTCTCCGAGGAACAGATCCGTGATCAGACAGCACTAATCGAACGTAGATCCGCTGATCATGTCTCCGAGGAATATGTCCATGATCAGACAGCACTAATTGACCATCGAACCGCCGATCATGCAGTCTCCAAGGGACAGATCCGTGATCAGACAGCACTAATCGAACGTAGATCCACCGATCATGTCGTCTGAGGAACAGATCCGTGATCAGACATCACTAATCGAACGTCGATCCGCCGATCATGCAGTCTCCGAGGAACAGATCCGTGATCAGACAGCACTAATCGAACGTCGATCCGCCGATCATGCAGTCTCCGAGGAACAGATCCGTGATCAGACATCACTAATCGAACGTCGATCCGCCGATCATGCAGTCTCCGAGGAACAGATCCGTGATCAGACAGCACTAATCGAACGTCGATCCGCCATTTAACTGATTATGCCATCCCTCGAGCGAGGCTCAAGACGTCAAATCGGCAAACCGCATATGAACGGAGATGGTGTCGGTCTCTCCTTGGTCTACCAATGTACTTGATACCTAATGCAATGGTCGCTAACGCCACCTCGCATCCTTGTGACCTTGTCGTGCCGTCGGACATCGTACACGGAACACGTAAACGTGAGGTAAAAGTAAAACTCGGTGTCGCCATGCCGAGGTAATCAAAAGTGCAAATCATTTCATCCACGAACATCACACATGTCCTCGCATTACGTTCACTTATATTAACAGTTAACCGGCGTTAAAACTTTCACGGTAACTATAACCGCCACACGCGTGTCGTGCCATAACATACCATGTATCCCATGGCCGCGCTGCAGCGAACGTGATGACAGTGCGCATGCGCGATCCCATGTCAAAGCCCCTATTTATTGTTATTTTAGAAATAAAATAATTATAATCTAATACGTAATTTAATATAATAATATTATATATATATATATATTTATATATATATATACACACACATATATAATTATTCTCCACCCACTTCCCGTGTGAGAATGCGTACGTACTAAATAAATTGGTCGTTCGTGCGTTGACTTTGGTTTCGACTTTCGAGAGAGGAAACGGGGAGGAGCGGGACAAGGAGAAGGGGAACGAGCAGCAGTGGGAGACAGGTGAGAGAAGTGGAGTTCCTAAATATAAAGAGCAGCGACAACTTGTAATTAGAAGCCATTTTGTTTCCATCGATCGTTCGCGGCATATTGAACCTGTTTCTATTGTGTGTGAATCGTAAGGTGTCCGTTTTCTAATAAAGGTGTCTTTGCGTCCTAAATGGAGATCATATTACGTAATGATTTCTTTTCGTTCTTCCAACGAGTCTGAAAAAGCATACAATCTGATAGGATTGATTTAACCTGAAAACATATCGCAGAAACCGTGGGAAAATGGAGTGTCATGTGCTGGTGAAAGTTTACCTTGATGAGTGCCAAATTTGAGGTTTGCAGAGCGAGTGAGTACAATAAACATATATATATATATGGAGGTAGTGACAGAATGTAGAAATTTTTTAAAAAGTGGAAGAAGGAAATTGAAAGAGAAATGGAGTCACAACATCCATGGCAGGTACGTGAACACCTTCAAGAGAGTAGAGAATTAGAAAAGATAACAAATGCGAATGAAAATAAAGAGATAGAGCTTCAGAAGCTTGATTGAGTGTTCTGCTTGAAGGCAGGTCTTTGGCTGCTTGGCGAAGGTGATACTAGGTGGTTTGCCATTGCCTTCCCAGCAATTGGTCAGGGCAGGAATTTGTAATTTGTTCAGGATGCCGGTGATGACTCACCTACTGTTGGCGAAGGACACCGCTGGATCTTTGCCATTCACGACTAATGATGGTAGATGGGACACCCGGCTTAACGTCCATCCGAGGGGCGGCACACAAACTGATGAACCACCGGCATGACAGTTTATACACTGCCTTCAGAAAGTATTCACACCCCTTAACTTTTCTCACATTTTGTTTTGTCACAGCCTGAATTTAAATTGGCTTAAATTGAGATTTTTTGTCACTAATGTACATATAATGCCCCATAATGTCAAAGTGAAATTCTTTTTTAGAATTTTTTACAAAATAATTGAAAATGAAATAAAGAAATATCTAATTTACATAAGTATTCAACCCCCTGTGTCAATACTTCATAGAAGTGCGTTTGTCAGTGATTACATCTTCAAGTCTTTTTGAGTATGCCTGCATCATCTTTGCACATCTGGATTTGGGTAGTTTCTCCCATTCTTCCTTGCAGATTTACTCAAGCTCTGTCGCGTTGGATGTGGTGCATCGGTGAACAACAATCTTCAAATATTTCCACAGATTCTCAATGGGACTCAAGTCTGGGTTTTGACTGGGTCACTCAAGGACTTTCACGTTCTTGTTCTGAAGCGATTCCAATGTTGCTTTGTCTGTATCCTTGCGGTCATTGTCTTGATGGAACATAAATCTTCGCCACAGTCTAAGGTCTTTTGCACTCTGAAGCAGGTTCTCCTTAAGGATTTGGCTCCATTCATTGTTCCCTCTATCCTTACAAGTGTCCCAGTCCCTGCCACTGAAAAGCATCCCCATAGCATGATGCTGCCACCACCACACATGATGCTGCCACAGTAAAGATGCTGTTCGATGAGTGATGAGTTGTGCTCTGTTTCCACCAAACGTAATGTTTTGCATTCAGTCCAAAGAGTTCCATTTTCATCTCATCAGACCACAAAATATTTTTCCTCATGCTCTCAGTCTCTCACGTACTTTTATGCAAACTCCAGATATGCTGCCATGTGCCTTTTTCTCAGGAGTGGCTTCCATCTGGCCACTCTCCCATAAAGCCTCGATTTGTGAAGTGCTGCAGAGACTGTTGTCCTTCCAGCAGGTTCTCCTCACATCTCAGCCAAGGAACTCTGTTCTTAGTCACCGCCATGACCAACGTCCTTCTTGCCAGGTTGCTCAGTTTGGTCGGACGGCCAGCTCTAGGAAGAGTCTGGATAGTTCCATGTTCTTTCCATTAACTAATGGTGGAGCTTGCTGTGCTCTGGGGAACTTTCAAAATTGTTTTATGTCCTTCACCAGATCTATGCCTCTCACAATTCTATCTCTGAGAAATGGCATAGGAGCTACGATGTTTATTACTCGTGAAAGGACCCAACGACTTGCGGGTTTTTTTCAGCGCCAAATTGCGAGGACACCAGGTCACCTGGCTTTCCTGCGAAATTGAAGCACTCTCAATCGATATTGCTACTAAACACTTTGGACCATTCATCATCCAGTCCAATCATAAAGCTTGCATACTGACCGATAGTATGCCATGTGTGCAACCCTTTGAAAAGCTATGATGAGGAGAGTTTTCAGCTAATCCCTGCATCTCCACCTTTTTGTCGATGGTCAGCCGGTTCCAGGCCTCAATCCGCCATCTTGCCGGCTCCGCTAATGTACCCTCAGATTTCGCCTGCCGGAATGCCCATGATTGTGACAATCCCGAAATGTAGAAGGGACAGAAAACTGAGTAACGCGTCATTCCTCCATCCAAGACATCACCGGGTCACTCCAAATTACCGTTTACAAACCATTCCGCTTGGCTAGCCCTACTGTCTGAGTGCGCAGATTTATGCAGAACACATGCCCATCTCAAACAAGGTACTCGACCATCGAAAAAGCTGACCAATATTAAAGACATGAAAAGGTACTTGAATTCAGTCACTATTTAAAAAGATGGGTTATTGGTTGTCCGATATTACGACCCCTTCCAACCTTCCCGTGAACGCATCGTTATTCCTCGCCTGGTCCTGGACGGCCTTGTCACGGCTCTCCACATCAAGCTTGATCACTCATCTTGCCATCAACTTAAGCAGGTGATGCATCGCCACTTCTTTGTCCTTGACCATGGATAAGTCCATTATCCATGTAACTACCAGTTGCCACCACTGTGCTTCCCTGTGAAAAATCACTCCGCGTGCCATTCCTCAATCGTCCGATGATCCTCCCGATACAGTTGGTGGGACTTTTGCAACAGACATCCTAAAGCGTGAGCGTCAACTGGTTTTGGTCTTGCATGAGTGCGTCACTTCCTACACCCGTTCCTCTCTCATTTATGACAAACGCCACGACACCCTGCGTGACGGCCTGCCCCAACTCATCGTTGAACTTCATCCGATGGATGGGCTGCCGGCTGTCATCAGGACTGATCCAGCCTCCGCATTCAAGTCTCTCACTGATGATGACAAGCTCCTACACCATCACCGCATCTCCCTCGAGCTTGGTTGCGCCAAAAACCCCAACAAAAACCCTGTCGCCGAGAAAGCCATTCAGGAATTGGAAGCTGAATGGTACCAGTGATAATTGGGGAAGTCGCCTACAGGTCACACCAAGACCCGTTAGGAGGTCCAGTTTCTCCTTGTCAGCTTTCCACGGTTACTGACCGATTAAACTTGTGTATCAGATATCGGGGTTTGTCTGCGTGGGAAATGTGGACTCAAGGTGACCATTTCACCAACCACCAGATTCTGATCTTGGATCAGAACCTTATCCGAGAGCAGTATGCCCAACGCTCCAGGGACAATACTTATCGCGAGAAGTCCAAGTCCCCATCAGCAAACCGTTTTGCCACTCCGACATTTCATGTTGGAGACCTGGTGTACTTGCACTCAGATAGATCCAAGTCTTGAGCACGGGATTGTTACCTGGTTGTGTCTGTGGATGGGAACTGGTGTGACATCCACAACTTTGCTGGCTCTCAACTCCGATGCTCATCATACCAAGTACAAGTATTACAAGGTACCCACATGGACCATATCTACCATAACTCATCCACACAAAGGTTCCTGTGATGATTCTCTCTGTGATGAAGGCGGCTCAGAGGGGCCACCTATCGTTCCCCCCAGTCAATCTCACATACCTCACATTCTCTCAACTCCAACTGACCATGTTCTGCCATCAAGTCCTCCTCCAGCTGTTCTGTTCTCTCTCTATGCTTAATCGTCCCCATGATTCCCAGATTCAACGCCATGGTGATGAAAGCACGGCAAACGCGTCACCTCCTATCAGATCAGGATGTCTACGTTCATTCTCCACACATTTAGATGACTACGTTCTCGATGGATGAGTGGTTGCATGCGTCAATGGGGCACAATAATCCCCAGACACCCGAGGACAGTCTATCCAGTAATAGTGCCTTTCTGCTTAACCTGACATTGTCAGTCTACTAGCTACAGGCATATTTACAAATACTGTTCTGGTTACCCTCGCCAGAGGAGAGGGAATTGCATTTGAGTCCGTTTATTATTACTTGCAAAAATCTAAGATTTTTCAAGTATATTGGTTGGTCTTGTGTGTTATTCTGTCTGTCTGTTTGTTTGTCTGTATGTCAGTCGCCTACATATCTGTATGTCAGTCTACATATCTGTATGTCTGTATGTCAGTGAACAGCATTTGCATATTGCCTCACTGAATTGGGAAACCAACTATTTTTGAGGTCAAAAAGTCAAAGGTCAACTCATGGTCAAACTTCAAAAATCCATTTTAATCTGAAAAAACCCGTCAATTTTCATCCCATTGACTTGGAAATTGAAAAGCATTTGCACATTGAGTCAATAAATCAGGAAACCAACTATTGAGGTCAAAAGGTCAAAGGTCAAACCCAAAATCATCAATTTTCATCGGAAAAACCATCAATTTTCATCCGATTGATTTGAAAATAGAACAGGATTGTCACTGAGCCCCGTACAGCCTCCAACTGTAGATCGTTTGTGGTCATGTTCCCAGGGATAGTTTTTAAGATCTCTGTAAGGTTCTTATTTTCCCGGTGTGTACCCTGGTTAGAATAGGTACACTGTAGCGTGTCGTAAGAGGCGACTAAGAGGGTTGGCGTCAGGAAGGGCATCCAGCCATAAAAACATTGCCTCAAAAATAGAACCATGACAATTACAACTACATATGGGCAGGGTACAGCCTGCAGTGGAGATCGGTTTCTGAGGTTTGGGACATGGAATGTAGGGACAATGACAGGGAGATCAGGAGAAGTGGTGGAAGTATTGGTCAGAAGAAGAGTGGACATATTTTGTGTGCAAGAGACGAGATGGAAGGGAAGTTTGTGTGGCAAGGGTGCCCGGAGGGCGTGAATGGTGTTGGTGTCCTGTTTTCTGAGGAGTTTGTAGACAGTGTGGTGAGTGTGACTCGAGTGAGGGAAAGGTTGATGATGGTGAAAATGTTGATTGGAAAGCTCTTGGTGAACGTCATCTCGGGATATGCTCCGCAGGTTGGTCGGAGCGATGAAGAGAAGGACAAGTTCTGGTGTGCGATAGAGAAGCTGATGGAAAACGTGAAAGATGAGGAAGTTGTTGTGTTAGGAGGAGACCTAAATGGACACGTGGAGAGGAGTATGGATGGTTTTGAGGGAGTTCATGGGGGTTACGGATATGGTGTGAGAAATGGAGAAGGTGAAAGGATTTTGGAATTTGCTGATGGAGCTGATTTGTTGATTTGTAATACTCAGTTCCAGAAAGAGGATAATAAGCTTGTTACATACACGTCAGGTGGGTCGACGAAAACCGTTGACGACCTGCTGGTGCGTCAGCGAGATAGGGGGCACCTCTGGGACACAAAGGTGATCCCGGGGGAGGAGGCTGTTTCACAGCACCACTTGGTTGTCTGCGACATAAGGGTGAAAGGTGCGAGGAGAGCTCGGCGGGTGAAGTACCAACCGAGAATGAAGGTGTGGAGGTTGAAAGAGGTGACAGTAAGGGAGGCATTAAAGGAGAGGCTGAGTAGGGTAGAGGATGATGTGGTTGAGCTTGAACGTGGTTGGATGTCAATGAAAGATAGTCTGTTGGGAGCCGTTGATGAGGTATGTGGATGGACAAAAGGACCACCGAGGCACTCGGAAACATGGTGGTGGGATGAGGAAGTTTGAAAGAGGATTGACGAGAAGAGGAAGAAGTTCAAGGAGTGGCAGAAGGCGAAGGGTATGGGAGCAGAAAAAGCAGAGCATGAAAGTTATAAGGCAGCCAAGAAGGCTGCAAAGAAAGAGGTAGCAAAGGCGCAGGAAAATGTTCGGAGAAAGCTTGGATTCAGAAGAGGGTCAGAGAGCGGTATTGAGGATTGCAAAGCAGATAGCGAAAGAGAGGTGTGATGTGATGGGGGTGAGTTGCTTGAAGGATGAAGTGGGACAAATCGTTGTGGACCCAGATGGAATTAAAGGAAGATGGAAAAGATATATGGAAATGCTGTTGAATACAAAGAATGGGATGGCAACATAGAGAGTAACCCAGTTTTAGGACCGGCAGAGAAGATAACTGAGAAGGAAGTTGAGGAAGCGATAAAAGCAATGAAGCGTAGAAAAGCGGGAGGGCCGACGGGAGTTGTGGGAGATATGTTGAAGGCAGCAGGAAGTTGGGGTGTGAAGAGAATGATAGAGATCTGTAATCTGGTGGTGAAAGAAGGCCGCATTCCAGTGGATTGGGAACTGAGTACCCTCGTCCCTTTACACAAGGGGAAAGGTGACCCTCTGGAGTGTGGCTCGTACCGAGCGATAAAGTTATTGGAGCATGGAATGAAGGTATTGGAAAGCGTGTTGGAGAGTAGGATAAGGAAGAAGGTGAAGATCGACGAAATGCAGTTTGGATTTATGCCAGGAAGAGGAATGACAGACGCGCTCTTTATTGTGAGGCAGTTGCAGGAGAAGTACATGGAGAAGAGGAAGAAGTTGTTTCTTGGGTTTGTTGATCTGAAGAAAGCATTTGAAAGGGTTCCACGCGAAGTATTGACATGGGCATTGAGGAAGTTAGGAGTAGAGGAATGGTTGATCAGAGTAGTGATGGGAATGTACAAAAGAGCGCGCACAGCTGTAAGGACGAAAGACGGGAACAGCGGTGAGTTTGAGGTGAAGGTGGGAGTGCATCAGGGGTCGGTACTAAGTCCACTACTATTTGTAGCTGTGATGGAGGTGCTGGCTCAGAACGTAAAAGAGGGTTTACCGTGGGAGTTGTTGTATGCAGATGGTCTGGTCTTGATTGCGGAAAGTATGCATGGACTGAAGGAAAAGATGAACAAGTGGAAGGAATGTATGGAGACAAAAGGTCTGAAGGTGAATATAGGAAAGACGAAGGTGATGGCAAGTGGTAAAACATGTGGTGAGGTGGAAAGAACTGGGAAGTGGCCATGTGCTGTGTGCAGGAAGGGTGTCGGAGTGAACTCCATTCAATGTACAATGTGCGCTGAGTGGGTTCATCAAAAATGTAGTGGTCTGAGAGGGTCATTAACCAGTGTGGCAGCTACATTCAAATGTAAGATGTGCACAGAGGGGAGGGAGCTTAGTCGATTTAATATTTCCTGAACCTAGAAATGTTCTTTCCTACGAACTTTTTTTGTTGATTTGTACTCCCATGGGGTCAACAACAACAACACAACATGCATTTTAAGGCCATTTTCCCTGCTAGAGCGGGGGTTAGCCTTGCGGTCCCCATGACAATCTTCTCCATTTTGCCCTATTTTCTGCATCTCTCCTTGTTAACCCCCTGGCCCGCATTTCTTCTTCCACCATCTTTAGCCAAGTCTTTCTCAGTCTTCCCCGTCGTCTACTTCCTTCTACATTCATTTCCATCACTCTTCTCAACCAGTCACTTTAATCCTTCCTCAATACATGACCAAACCATCTCACCCTGTTCCTCTCCACAGCATCAATCACAGGCTCTATTCCCATCATCTTTCGCAATTCATCATTTGTCTTCCTCTCTCTCAACGACACTCCGCACATCCACCGAACCATTCGCATTTCCACCCTTTCCAGCCTTCGTTGCTGCTCTACATTCATGACCCATGTCTCGCTCCCATAAATCATAACACTTCTCACACATGCAGCAAACACCTTTCCCTTCAACTTCAATGACACTCCCCTCCTCATCAGCACACCACTCAGTTCCCGAAACTTCTTCCATGCACATCTCACTCGAGCAACCGTTGCCGAGTCTGATCCACCTTCTCCATTCAGCATGTCTCCGAGGTAGCAAAATGTTTTCACACCTTCCAGCTTCACGCCGTCTCCAAGATCCAACTCAAGATTTCCTCCATCTCCAGCTCCCTCTGTGCACACCTTACATTTGAATGTAGCTGCCACACTGGTTAATGACCCTCTCAGACCACTACATTTTTGATGAACCCACTCAGCGCACATTGTACATTGAATGGAGTTCACTCCGACACCCTTCCTGCACACAGCACATGGCCACTTCCCAGTTCTTTCCACCTCACCACATGCTTTACCACTTGCCATCACCTTCGTCTTTCCTATATTCACCTTCCGACCTTTTGTCTCCATACATTCCTTCCACTTGTTCCTCTTTTCCTTCAGTCCATCCATACTTTCCGCAATCAACACCAGATCATCTGCATACAGCTCCCACGGTAAACCCTCCTTTACAGTCTGAGCCAGCACCTCCATCACAGCTACAAATAGTAGTGGACTTAGTACCGACCCCTGATGCACTCCCACCTTCACCTCACACTCACCACTGTTCCCGTCCTTCGTCCTTACAGCTGTGCGCGCTCTTTTGTACATTGCCATCACAACTCTGATCAACCATTCCTCCACTTCTAACTTCCTCAATGCCCATGTCAATACTTCGCGTGGAACCCGATCGAATGCTTTCTCCAGATCAACAAACCCAAGAAACAACTTCTTCCTCTTCTCCATGTACTTCTCCTGCAACTGCCTCACAATAAAGAGCGCGTCTGTCGTTCCTCTTCTTGGCATTAATCCAAACTGCATTTCGTCGATCTTCACCTTCTTCCTTATCCTCCTCTCCAACACCCTTTCCAATACCTTCATTCCATGCTTCAATAACTTTATCGCTCGGTACGAGCCACACTCCAGAGGGTCACCTTTCCCCTTGTATCGAGGGACGAGGGTACTCAGTTCCCAATCCACTGGAATGCGGCCTTCATTGTTTTGTTGTTTGACTTCAAATTGAATTGAGTTGAATTGAGTTTGACGTCAACTTCAAATTGCAAGTTTGGGCAACTCTGGTAATTTGCATAAATCCAATATTGCCGCCGGGTGCCATTTTGAAAATCTAACTTTTAAACCACTTGCCCAATAATGATATGAAATACCTCTTTTAAGGGGTTTTGGGGTGTGTAGAATCTATTTATTCTGTTATTTTTTCAATTCAAGGTCAAGTTCAGGTGCTGAAGGTCATTTCAGGTCAAGGTCAAATTTGACCTTTCGGTGGACAACAAATGAAAAGTTTAACAAAATTACATTTTAATAGTTTATTCATGTTCATGCCACGGAATGGATAATCATGTAACATTTGACACATTTGTCTTTGAGAAAGTAGTAATAATTCATATTTGAAAGATCATTATGGATATTAGCCGAGCTTCGATGACATTGAAACTAACACATTGCTTTGACCATTCACATTTCATGATGAGGAAAACTATTGCATTAAGTAATTATGCATAAACGTCATTGTAAGGATGTTACAAGGCTTGGCATTACTACAGATAAAAGGTGGTTTTAAATAATATGCTATGACCGTAATGATGTATATACCGGGTATAACCTAATAACCTTCATCTTTACTCCCACTCATCATCGTCTTCATCCTCAATAACCTCATTGTCTTCAGAATCGACAATACCATCGTCAATATTCTCATCGCCCTCACTCTCCTGATCCACACCCTCTTCAAAATCGTCTCCTTGAACATCCTCCCTCTCGACATCAACCTCATCTCCAGTCTGAGCATCTCGTTTCTTAGTGTACGGATTGCAGCATCCCTCTTGACCAGAGCAGTTACAATATGACGTGCATGAAAGATGTTGTTTGTGACAGCCACATGCCTCCGTCCTGCACTTCTTGCCATGTGCCCTACACTGACACAAAATCACGTCAATCAGATCTGGTGGAGCTGGGTCACCCTGAGCGATGACAGGAACGGGGATGCCATCCCGGATCTCCCATCCAAAGCGAGTGATATCGGCTGACTCGTCGGGTGGGGCTTGGTGATCTGCAGCTTTCCACAACATGACCTGCAGATGAGCCCGCAGCACATGCTGCAACAGGTTGGCAGATGTTGGAGGCAGGGCCAAGATTTTCGGACTTTTCTCCTTTTTGGTGAAGAGTGTGAAGCGGGCAGACTCCATGGATGTTCCTGGCGGTTGACCATACAGAGCAACGAAGAAGGGTTTTGCTGCTTCCATCATATCTGCCTGTGTGGTGCCCACCTTACCCAGGACATCAGCCAAGCCTGGAAAGTCCACATCAAGCAAGATGTTCAGTGCACGGATCTTCCCTTTGGCATATGGATATGATGTTGTGTCGCACCCGCTGAGGGCATGCGTGCCAAGCAGCTGCAGACATTTTGGCCCTAGGTCAGCACAGGTGGCTTTGATGTCCAGCACTGTCCAATCCCACCGCTCCATCTGCACCTCGCATTGCAGCTTCGCCCGATGCACCCAATAGACCAGTAGGACAAACATGTCCGTGTCGTCACTAAGCACACGGATCACACCATGGCCACGTCTGGCAGCCTCAAGGACATAGGAGATCATGGTGACGTCTGCTCCGTCATGACCGAACACACCATAGTCCGGTGTCTCCATCACAGAATTGTCTCCTAGATTGAAGGCACACAACATGCTCGCCAGCCTCCGTTTGTTATTCTTGCTCTTCAGGATTGCATCTCTCTTGGGCAGAGGACTGGTGATGGAGAGCTCATAGTCGGTGATAACTTCACCAGCCCGCCGCATTCTCTCATGATCCTTGGCACAGACGACATCTTGGTACTTGTCGAAGACAACGACCTCAGTACGATCTGGATATTGACTTAAACGACTCTGGATAGACGCAATCAGATCTGAGGGACTGCCACCATGTGGCCAGACAATATGGTAGAACAGCTGTGAAACATCCACGATAACAATGTCAGGAGCAGTTGGCAAGATCTCAAGCACACCGAGGCGTTTGACCAGACCCGACTTGTTGCCTTTGCGGAGACAACCATAACCATCGATGAGCGATGAAGGTACTACACGCAGTTCGTAGGCAAACAGAGGTTCAAGCTCCAACTACCGCCGCTGACCAATCATCAATAGCCGGAGAAAAATGTTCTCAAGGTCTATTACTGGCCTTTCATTGTTGCGCTTGACCTTATTCTTGAGAACATCCATCGTCTTGATGGGGCTGCTGATGGATTTGTAGAACCCATCAGGGAGACTGGCGATGAATTTTCTCTCCATCTCTTCTCCAATCACAATTGAATCCGCCATATTCACATCAGCGGAGGAAATTTGACCAGTGACAGGATTGTACAGATGAGGACGGTGATCTTCCAGTGGGTGTGGGTACTTCTCCGCCTCCGCATAAATGAGACCCCTATCATATGTATCCAAGATGCGCTGATATACCCAAATTTACAGAACTTAGATAGCAAACTCGTTCAGTGCATCCGCCATCTTTCTTTATCCGTCCTGGGGACTAGAAACTAGTTATTGAACAAACCACAGGCAACCCACTCGGCATTTACGAAAATGACACTTAACCTGGCCTTTTGCACCTGATCTTCACCTTGAATTGACAAATTAACAGAAGAAATAGATTCTACACACCCCAAAACCCCCTAAAAGATGTATTACATATCATTATTGGGCAAGTGCTTTAAAAGTTAGATTTTCAAAATGGCGCCCAGCGGCAATATTGCATTTATGCAAATTACCAGAGTTGCCCAAACTTGCAATTTGGGCAACCAAGCCGAATTTGTTCTAGGACTCCATGGGAGTACAAATCAACGAAAAAAGTTCATTGGATAGAACATTTCTAGGTTGGGTATTGAGTACATAGGAACGTCAAACCGACTAGCTGCAGATGGAGGAAATGTTGAGTTGGATCTTGCAGACGGCGTGAAGCTGGAAGGTGTGAAAACATTTTGTTACCTCGGAGACATGCTGAATGGAGAAGGTGGATCAGGCTCGGCAACGGTTGCTAGAGTGAGATGTGCATGGAAGAAGTTTCGGGAACTGAGTGGCATGCTGACGAGGTGAGTGTCGTTGAAGCTGAAGGGAAAGGTGTATGCTGCAATCTGCATGTGTGAGAAGTGTTATGATTTATGGGAGCGAGACATGGGTAATGAACGTAGAGCAGCAACGAAGGCTGGAAAGGGTGGAAATGCGAATGGTTCGGTGGATGAGTGGAGTATCTTTGAGAGAGAGGAAGACAAATGATGAATTGCGAAAAATGATGGGAATAGAGCCTGTGATTGATGCTGTGAAGAGGAACAGGTTGAGATGGTTTGGTCATGTGTTGAGGAAGGATGAAAGTGACTGTTTGAGAAGAGTGATGGAAATGAATGTAGAAGGAAGCAGAGGACGGGGAAGACCGAGAAAGACTTGGCTAAAGATGGTGGAAGAAGAAATGCGGGCAAGGGGGTTAACAAGGAGAGATGCAGAAAATAGGGCAAAATGGAGAAGATTATCATGGGGACCGCAAGGCTAACCCCCGCTCTTGCAGGGAAAATGGCCTTATAATGCCTGTTGTTGTTAACACCATTACTTATTGGTAAATTACATCCAAATCAGAATCCATCACAAATGTCAAATCATCATTTTACCTTTTCGTTGAATATATGCTGCTATATGTGCTGTTCATCACTTTTCTGAGTTAAGTATGTTGATGCTCAGGAAGAAGAAGAAGAAGCCCTACCACCAACTTCAACCGCTTCCGGAATTGTTTTATTGTTTGTGTTCAAATGTCTGGTGATTGTTTTGTATTTATTTTTGTGAATGTGTACTTGTATATAACTGTCGTTAATCAAAAAAGCTTGGGCATAATTATTGAGCGATTTTTTAAAAATCCCCAAAAACGGACTTTAAAAAACATTTTTTTTGCCTTTAAACACTCCCAGGTACTCAGTGATGAACCTCTGAAAGTTTGATGAAGATCCGTTCAGCCATCTCTGAGAAAAGTGGCGACACACAGACAGACCAACGGCTCTCTTATGTAGTAGAGTATTTAAAAGAATGACAATCAAACGCATAATAAAGACCAAAATATTTACTTATTCAAACAGAACAAACTTTTAACAGTCATAAACATTCACATTGATTCACCAGTGTCATTTAACAAACACCAACAGTGTCGACATTAAAGATAGAAATAGAAAGAAAAACATCGTTGCAAGGAATATATAAAGTACAGAAAAACCCGTTCGGGAGTGCATTGAAAACCGAGGCTAACCTTCGGGACACGCGGACTCCTCCTCACCGGAACTGCTGGTTTGAGACACCAAAAACTCTCCACCACATGTTTTCAGACATCACAGTCAAATTGCTACAGTTGTTGTCGTAGCAAGACAAAAGTACATAATTACCTACATGATTCATATACTGTGCAAAATATCGTTTCTCTAATGCAGCCCTGGAAGTCCTGCAAGTTTCTCAAACAATAATAATTATTATTATTATTATTATATCTGAAAAACCATGTTCTGCCTGCAAGATAATTTTTGTTTCTGTAGTTTAGCAGATTAATTTTTTTCGCTCCCATTCAAGGAAACAATCAAAAAGGCTCTTGGTTTGTTCAAGCAACAAGATCACAGACCGCCATGGCCAGAGAAGTTGCTTCCAAGCCAACGGTGGCACAGCATGGAGAGACGTGGCCATATAACGCACAGTCTGGCTAGTACCCAGCACCGAAACAATCGTTGGACCACAGAAATGGATCACTGCACCAGACACCATCAAAAGGCCTCCGACATCACCATCAAACTCATTTGGCTCCGTCCATCAAATCTCACATATTGTTTCGGTTCGTTTTCTCAATTAACTGAAGACGAGTTGCACCATTATAATGATTTTTAGTTTCATCGACATCTTTTTTTGCAAACTTTGTCACGTTTCAGGATTGTGAGGTTTCAAAACATCGTTTGCTGGAAAGATTCCAAGGAATTAAGCTTCTTTTCCCTCTTGAACTAAAGTACGACCCTTGCAGCGACTGATTGTACCTTATGCTCGTTTACGAAATGAAAGTAAAGAGGACCTTCTTCAAAGATATCCGAAAACAGGCGGATCAAAGCGAAGGTGGTTAGCAAGCATGCAAGAGGAAAAGGAAACCGAATAAACCTAAATAATGGGAAGCTGGAAGTTTGGGGTGAGGATGGGGTGGTGGCAGCTGAGAATAAAAATGCAATTGCTTAAGCCGCTGTCACACCTTGACGTTTTAGCCAGCGTATGCCGACGTATGAAAAATTTGGCTACGTTAAGAGCACGCTGAAGCACGCTGGCATACGTCGTAGTACGCCGAGCTCGTCGACAAATTTCGTGCATGCACAAAATTTGTAGACGTATGCCAGCGTATGACTCACACCAGCACTCAATTTTGATACGTCGGCATACGCTGGCTAAATCGTCAAGGTGTGACAGGGGCTTTAGCAAATAATTTAGAAACCGGTAAAATGCTAAGAACCGCAGTAAAAAGACTGAAGATACCAGGCTGGACTCCCATTTGTCAATGGAAATAAAATATAAAAAAAACCCTCCATCACCGTTCAGCCTTGGGAAAGTATTTCAATGTCTGCAAGGTGTAAGTTCAGCAGATTACGATCATAACCTCATCTCAGAAAGATCCAGCCACGCGTCACCTTTCCATTCCTTCTCAGCCTGGCCATTCCTAACAACAGCATATCGAAAGTCAGCGATGAGCACATGAGCAAAAGAAGTGAGCACTGCACTTGGAAAACATTTTTAGGATCACGCTCAATACAAAAAAAAATAAAAAAAATACACAGGAACAGGTTCAGACAACATTCAAAAGTCTTCAAGAAGTTCACGTGTTTTTCACAAAAAAGTTCATGGCTTTACAAAAACTGCTTCATAACAAAACACCACTAACGAGTATTTGGCACCAGTACGGTGGTACAGAAGCAATTCCACATCACAGCCAATATAAAAGATAATTCGCAAACTCATGACAATGAAGAGCCATAGAACAGCATTCAGGAAGCTTTGTACACATTGCAGATTGTCAGACTGGAAAGGCGGAACACTCAACAGCAAAAATGTAAAATGGCAGCTACACAAAAAACAACAAAAAAAATCACTGATGTGTGGGGAGGAAAGATGAGAGAGAAGTCTTGACAGGGCACGACCTGAAACGGCCTCCCTGAAGAATTAGTGTGCAATGGTAACATGCGCTTAACGTCAACAGCTATGTATGATGGCTATTTTGTTCCTTCTTGACAAAACCAAACGATTCAGATGGTGTAATGCAAACCGAGCCAGCAGTCGGCATTTAATGCTGGGAACAAGGTAACACCGGGTGGAAGGCAACGCACAAGGAGATAAAGGCTTTTGCTGGGAAAACCGACAAGAGCTAGAAGAGCGAGGAGATTGAATGCAAGTGAAAAAGAAAAAGGGTGCAACGTATAACATGCAAAAAGACTTGTGAAATAATTCAGGTGACAAAATGACCCTAACTCACTGAGCATTTAGTGTATGTGTATGTGTATGTGTATGTGTATGTGAGAGAGAGAGAGAGAGAGAGAGAGAGAGAGAGAGAGAGAGAGAGAGAGAGAGAGAGAGAGAGAGAGAGAGAGAGAGAGAGAGAGAGAGAGAGAAAGAAAGAGAAAGAGAAAGAGAAAGAGAAAGAGAGAGAGAGAGAGAGAGAGAGAGAGAGAGAGAAAGAGAGAGAGAGAGAAAGGTAGAGAGAGACAGGTAGAGACAGACAGATTCACACCTGGATAGTTCCATTGGCAGGGATGCTCGAGAAACGGATGGGCAAGAGATGCCTCGCTCAAGAAACTGATGGGCAAGAGGTGCCTCAAAATGGAACCGTACTCTAAGCAAGATTCATTTGTTCCTGCTTTCCACAGCTTATCCAAATGAATTATTCTCAAATTACAAAACTCCGAAACCGCATTGCTTACAAAAATATTGTTTCTGTAGGTTTTGTGTCATGATTGCCAAAGAAGCATTTTTTTTGCCCTCACTTTAAATGTAAATTATGTACACATAGTAAGAAATGGCAAGTTTGTATGTTTCATGTGAACTTCATCTTTACCTGCGCATTTTTCCTTCACACATCAGCACAGGTAGAACACCTAATCACAAAGGCTTCATTGCACGTCCGCAAGACCCTGGTCACGAAATTGGGCGAATAATCAACGAAGAACTCTGGGTGTTATCAGAACTGTACACACACTACAGCACATGGACAACAAACACATTTATTGTCCTGAAAGCCAAACAGGAACTTGGGATGCACAGATCTTAAAACCTGAGCATCCAAGTACGACAGTGGCCAATATAGAAAAACTTAGATTTAAAGCTGAATGACTGAAGTGAAAGGCAAGACAAACCAGAATCCAGCAAACACTGCATCATCACCTAATGTTTGACCTTTGTTTGTTTTTGTTTTCCCACTCATTCCACACCAATAACATCTTTCCCATTGCTGACTGTTGGGGAAGGGAAGGACAAGGAAGGGGAGCAGAGCCACAGGTTCAAAGCTACTCTAATATTTTTTATTCTTAATACTAGGTTTAAAAGGCACATTTTCTTTTCCATTACACAAACCTTGATGAACCACTTATTTGTTCATATCAGTGTGCATGTAAATTGTAAAACTTTCCACCTGAAATTAATATGAATTACTGTTTCTGCAAAATCCAAAATGATCGAAATGGAATGTCTGTGATCATATAGGTAATGGCGTGTAATCATTCTCATGGAAAATAATGTTGCTTCATTTCTCCAAGAGACAAATTTCCAGCGACCCCCAACTCCCTGAGTCCCAGAGCCGTGCACTATACCTACACCCATGCTATGTATGGATATCTATGGTACACAAAGCCTCATCAGAACCCAGATCTGTATGGATATATAGGTTACACCACACCTGACCAGAACCCAGATCTGTATGGATATCTGGGGTGCACAAAACCTGATCAGAACCCAGATCTGCATGGATATATAGGGTGCACAACCCCTGACCAGAACCCAGATCTGTATGGATATATAGGGTGCACAACCCCTGATCAGAACCCAGATCTGTATGGATATCTGGGGTGCACAAAACCTGATCAGAACCCAGATCTGCATGGATATATAGGTTACACCACACCTGACCAGAACCCAGATCTGTATGGATATCTGGGGTGCACAAAACTTGATCAGAACCCAGATCTGCATGGATATATAGGGTGCACCACCCCTGACCAGAACCCAGATCTGTATGGATATCTGGGGTGCCCAAAACTTGATCAGAACCCAGATCTGCATGGATATATAGGGTGCACAAAACCTGATCAGAACCCAGATCTGTATGGATATCTGGGGTGCACAACACCTGATCAGAACCCAGATCTGCATGGATATCTATGGTGCACAAAACCTGATTATATCCCAGATCTGTATGGATATCTGGGGTGCACAAAACCTGATTATATCCCAGATCTGTATGGATATCTGGGGTGCACAAAACCTGATTATATCCCAGATCTGTATGGATATCTGGGGTGCACAAAACTTGATTATATCCCAGATCTGCATTGATATCTATGGTGCACAAAGCCTGATCAGAACCCAGATCTGCATGGATATATATGGTGCACAAAACCTGATCAGAACTCAGATCTGCATGGATATATATGGTGCACAAAACCTGATCAGAACCCAGATCTGCATGGATATCTATGGTGCACAAAACCTGATCAGAACCCAGATCTGCATGGATATATAGGGTGCACAAAGCCTCATCAGATGCCAGATCTGCATGGATATCTATGGTGCACAAAACCTGATCAGATGCCAGATCTGCATGGATATCTATGGTGCACAAAACCTGATCAGAACCCAGATCTGCATGGATATATAGGGTGCACAAAGCCTCATCAGATGCCAGATCTGCATGGATATCTATGGTGCACAAAACCTGATCAGAACCCAGATCTGCATGGATATCTAGGGTGCACAAAGCCTGATCAGATGCCAGATCTGCATGGATATATAGGGTGCACAAAGCCTGATCAGATGCCAGATCTGCATGGATATATAGGGTGCACAAAGCCTGATCAGATGCCAGATCTGCATGGATATATAGGGTGTACAAAGCCTGATCAAATCCCAGATCTGCATGGATATATAGGGTGCACAAAGCCTGATCAGATGCCAGATCTGCATGGATATATAGGGTGTACAAAGCCTGATCAAATCCCAAATCTGCATTGATATCTATGGTGCACAAAGCCTGATCAGATGCCAGATCTGCATGGATATATAGGGTGCACAAAGTCTGATCAGATCCCAGGTCTGCATGGATATTTATGGTGAACAAAGCCTGATCAGATCCCAGATCTGCAACGATACTTAGGGTGCACAAAGCCTGATCAGATGCCAGATTGGCATGGATATCTAGCGTGCAAAAAGCCTCATCAGATTCCAGATCTGCAACGATACTTAGGGTGCACAAAACCTGATCAGATGCCAGATTGGCATGGATATCTAGCGTGCAAAAAGCCTGATCAGATTCCAGATCTGCAACGATACTTAGGGTGCACAAAGCCTGATCAGATGCCAGATTGGCATGGATATCTAGCGTGCAAAAAGCCTCATCAGATTCCAGATCTGCAACGATACTTAGGGTGCACAAAGCCTGATCAGATGCCAGATTGGCATGGATATCTAGCGTGCAAAAAGCCTGATCAGATCCCAGATCTGCAACGATACTTAGGGTGCACAAAACCTGATCAGAACCCAGATTGGCATGGATATCTAGGTTGCACAAAGCCTCATCAGATTCCAGATCTGCATGGATAGTTGGGGTGCACAAAACCTGATCAGATGCTAAATCTGCATGGATATCTCGAGGATGAGTCATAACTCCCAGGACACGGTTTTAGATGCTCGTTTTTGATTTGTTTTTACCATGTATTTATACTGTTTTTTTCAGATAATACAAATAATACATTAAACCATGATGGCAGAAACCAGTCCAATTACAGTGGAAGAGAGGCTGGTAGCAGTGGTGTGTTCCCACAAGAGGAGAAATATAAAGAAGTCGATGAAACACGTGCAAGAAGACTGAGGAGGGTTCTGGAAAGCCAGCACCGTCAAAATAAAATCTTCAACTTTTGGGGAAAATGGCATTTCAAACTAGAAGTTTACTTTTGGAGCAATACTAATCCACATGATGTTGAAGAAGTGCATGACCATCCACTACATGTTATGGTTTGGGCGGCGTAATCTGCCCACCACCTCATTGGTCCTTAGTTTATTGATGTGTTGGTCAACCATCAGTCATATCTGCATATGTAGGAGATTTAACTCTCACCTGAACTTGAATGACGTGGACCAGCCCATGACATTTATTTCCAAGAGGATGGGGTACCTGCGCACCACGCGTGTGTGGTACGAAATTACCTCAATGAAATTTTTCCCAACCGTTGGATTGGCGGGTCTTCGCCAACGCTTCTGTGGTCACCGAACAGTCCTGACCTGACCACTTGTGACAATGCTCCGTGAGGGGTACGTCAAAGCTAAAGTTGAAGAACATCGCATGGCATCTGTTGATGAAGTGAAACAACACATTCAGGAAGGATTTGGTACCATAACACATGGTATTTTTTGTTAGTTTTCACACCGCATGTGGAGAAGAACTATTTTCTGCCTTGACAATGGCAGACGTCATACAGATGCACTCAATGCCTAAGGAGGTATTGTAGTTGCTGTATTATTGCAATGTTATTACTCCTGTTATGTATAACTGTTATTTCTGTAATATGTAATTACTCATGGGGCTTATGGCTCACCCTGGAAGATGGTATAAACAAATCTTGCATAAGCAGCTAACACTGTGTCCCGGGACTTATGACTCACTCTGTAGAATCTGCAACACCTGATCAGATTCCAGATATGCATGGATATCTATGGTGTACAAAGCCTGGTCAGAATCCAGATCTACAGATATTTAGGGTGCTCAACGCCTGTTCAGATCCCACATCTGCATGGATATCTATGGTGCACAAGGCATCCTCACATCCCATATATGCATGGATGTCTTTTGTGTACAAAGCCTGATCAGATCCCAGATCTGCATGGATATCTAGAATGTGCAAAGCCTGATCAGAACCCAGATCTGCATGGATATCTAGAATGTGCAAAGCCTGATCAGATCCCAGATCTGCATGGATATCTAGAATGTGCAAAGCCTGATCAGAACCCAGATCTGCATGGATTTATAGGATGCACGAAGCCTAATGACATCCCAGATCTGCATGGATATCTGAGGTGGACAAAGCCTGATCAGATGCAAAATCTGCATGGAAAATAAGGTGCACAAAGCCTGGGCACATTCAAGATATACATGGACAGCTAGGAAGCACAAAGCCTGATCAGATCCTAGATCTGTATGGATATTTTGTGTGCACAAAGCATTATCAGATCCCAGACCTGCAGTGATATCTAGGGTGCACAAAGCCTGATCAAATCCCATATTTGCACCAATACTTAGGGTACACAGAAGCTGATCAGAACCCAGATCTGCATGGATATCTAGTGTACAAAAAGCCTTATCATATCCCAGATGTGCATCAATACTTAGGGTGCACAAAGCCTTATTATATCCCAGACCTGCAGTGATATTTAGGCTGCACAAAACCTGATCAGAACCCAGATCTGCATGGATATCTAGCATGCACAAAGCCTGATCATATCCCAGATCTGCATGGATATCTAGCATGCACAAAGCCTGATCAGATCCCAGATCTGCATGGATATCTAGCGTGCACAAAGCCTGATCAGATCCCAGATCTGCATGGATATCTAGCGTGCACAAAGCCTGATCATATCCCAGATCTGCATGGATATCTAGCATGCACAAAGCCTGATCAGATCTGCATGGATATCTAGGGTGCACAAAGCCTGATCAAATCCCAAATCTGCACTGACATTTAGGGTGCACAAAGGCTGATCAGATCCCCCATCTGCATGGATATCTAGGCTGCAGAAAGTCATATCAGATCCCAGATCTGCATGGAAATTGAGTGTACTCAAAAGCTTATCAGACTCTGATGGAATGTGAATGGGACAATTTGAAAACAATACTCGATTTTTTTTTCACTGGAAACTACAATCATTACTTTCCAACTAATCTCCTATTGATGAAAACGTGCCCAATCATACAAAGACAAACTGACAGAAAAAAAACGGATCAGTTTTCAAATGCTGAATGAGAATGCAAAGACCTAACTATGTACATGATTTGATGTATAAAAATGGCATAAAAAAATAAAATAGCGCTTTAATTGTGAATAAAAATACAACTATGATAATGCTCTGTCAGCTTGCAAAAAAATTGCAAAGACAAAATCATTGTGGTGCAGGTGGAGGGGTGGGGGCAGGGTTTTGTACATAAATCTACCAGGAGCATCTGCCTTAGGGGGAGGTGGTGGGGGGGGGGGGGCAGCATCCGAACCGTGTCGTACAAACATAAGGAAACACCAGGAGGCCTGATCACATCACATCCCAATCCCACCCATCCTGAGCTGCTCTTTTGAGCCTTGTCTGCTACCAACAGTACATGCGATTCACAATAATTTCAACGATTGTCCTCACAGTTTCCAGGATTAAAACTGGTAGGCTGCAGAGCCCA
The DNA here is from genome assembly GCF_964187855.1 of Myxine glutinosa. NCBI lineage: Eukaryota > Metazoa > Chordata > Myxini > Myxiniformes > Myxinidae > Myxine > Myxine glutinosa. Next base: position 28,098,531 of record NC_136268.1, on the reverse strand, counting down.
GAAGGGATTATCAGCTTGCCGCACAAAACAGTGCATCTTGTTTAACCTTATTGTATTATTTATATTGTTATTCGACGAAGTAAAATGGAGATGTTAAGAGCACACAGCGGACACCTGTGATGATTAAAACAGAACTGAACTTCTTGAAATAACCCCCTTTAAGTTTTCAAGCAAATCCCATGAAACAAATACAGGAGTTTTCGGCCTCAAGGGGCCCATTTCCACCTTTGTGGAAAAGGAAAAAGTTACGTCCGACATTGAGCACATGGACAATGACTTGACACCCTCAAAACCATTCTACTGGTTTAACTATGTGTAGATCAACGTGTGTAAAGGTACTAAGAACAGGGATACGAGTCACAGTATTTAAAGTGCAGTATGTTTGGGGTCGGGGTGATTTGGGGGTAGGGGATGGTGAGGAATGGTAGGCAATCTTGTGGTTGCCCCAACTGAAGGGCTCTGAGGACTCATATCATAGACACTTAGAAATGTGTCCGTAAGTCAATAAATTAATTAAATAAATAGTAAATAAAAAAATACTAATGTAGACATTGTTGAACACAAAGCCAATCAAGGATGCCTCATGAAGCAAAAGGAAAATAACGGGACGAGAAACCCAGAGGTGAAACAGCGCTGAGTGCAAGAAAACGCCGCCCAGTGGGAATTAAGGCAGCGAGACTGAGGTTGAAAGCTGTGCCTGGTTTAAGTAGAAGTAAGGAAAGGGATGAGAGAAAGGGTGGATGGGGTGGGTGGTGGGGGTTGTATGCCATAGATGTCGAGAGGCTGGTGCCAGGTATGTGGCGCACCGTGAAATTGCTTTTCATATGACAGCCGGAACCAGGGAATGAATGAGGAGAAAAGAGGTGTATAAAATAAGATGAGAAGAGGGAGGCAAAAAGGCTCAAATATAAATTGTAAAATAAGAGGAATGAGAAAAATAGGAATGAATATGGGAGTAAAAATTCATTAAAGAAATTGGAAGGAAGAAAATAATTTAAGGTAAGAAATGGAACAGGTAGATACCTTAAAAATCTGAATGCGTCACTAAGAATAGACGCATTGAATGACGTCACAATAAGATTGCTTTTCCATTAAGCATCATTTTTGTTCCAACAATGATTGAAAGTTTGAAGATGGAAAAGTCAATATGATATAGAAACAAAGACAATCGGTTTCCTATAATCCATATACGTTCCCTGAATGTTCATGTATCTGCACTATTTATCTTTTAACAAATAAGTTCCTGGAAATATTGACTTCTCTAAATATTCCTCATCACATACTTATTGATGGACAAACCTTTTAAATCCCTTGTAAATAGCATCGGGTGAATGGAACTGTTTAATTCCCCAAAACCCGACAGTGGACCTCGATACCTAAAGTTATTTAATTCCAGCGACCAAGGTGTAAGTTGTGGAATCGAGTGCACCTGCACAAATGAACTTTGGAGGTATGAAGTAGGGCAGGTGAAATGGATTACTGGGAGAGTAAAGCATTTGGCGAGGAGGGGATTGAAGAAGGAAAGTAGTGATTTGGAGGAAAGTTGACAGAGAAGATGAGTGAGCGTAGGAAAGTTGATAGAGAAGCTGAGTGAGTGTGGAGGAGAGTAGAGCAGTGCAGATGTGGCAGAATTAGTTGCGAGTTGAGTGAAGAACACCATCAGTATGGTTTGCTGTCATTCTTTGATCGCTTCAGTTGGACTTTGAGGCGTTTCATTCCGATCTGAAAACCATTCATAGCTTGAATGGCAGCTTGAGCAGACACAGGGTTATCGTAGCTCACGAAACCTGGTGGGGGGTACAGAGGAGTGAGGGTATAGGGGGGTAACAAGTCTGATCATGAGACATAGAATATCTGATGTACACAGTAAGTTATGAACTTAAAAATAACGGATACTCGGAAGCATTATTACACTTGTGTTGACATTTTTAAGATCTAGGAAAATATGTATGTCCATGTGTGTGTGTTCTAATCACATAGTGAGTTCTTTCTGCTTGGACTATAAACTATTGGAGGCATCAGGCAAATAACTTTTAAATCTTCACAAGTTTCCCAAATCTACGTTTATGCAAAAAATGTACCCAAATTTCAGATTTACCAGCCTTACATCATGCCTTTTGGCTTATAGATGTGTCGAATTTTGCTCCGATAGTTGTGGGAGATGGTACAAGAGGAAATAATGATTTGCATTAATTAAGGAATACTCAGAATGACATCAAAATCACATGGTATCACTTCTAATTATTGCCTCTTCTTTATTTCTCTCTTTCTTTATCTGTCTTAGGAGAAGTGAACTCTTGCAGAGATTTTTCTGAAAGGTTCACTTGGCTGCACCTGGATGGGTTTGAGGGAAGAGTAGCAGCAGCTGAAACGCGAATCCTATCCAGGTTCCTCCTGATGACTCCATCTTTGCTCTCTTCTTCTTCTAGTTCCTTCTGATGACTCCAATGCAGTATTTGGTTTTCCATTTCATTCGATATCCACCATCGAATGGAGCATGCATGCGGCTGGCGTTGGTGGGCCGGTGAAGCCTCGGTCTCCTCTGATGCCAAGAAAAGACTGGTCGACCTGAATTCTGTCAATGCCACCTATCATCTACCAGGAATCGAAATATTGTTAATCCCAAAATAAATAATTACATCTGAGGAACTGCAGAGATTGTGCATGTGTCTGGAACTTTGAAAATGCAACAAAACCAAGAGAGCGACAACGGCATTCGGTTTTCAAGAGCGGACTTCCACATGGAAACCCAGCAGCGAGGCGGATAGGTGAAAGACATGTTCATTTCTGGCAGAAAGCATGAAAATGGGTACATAGGGATTTTCAGGTACGTATGCTGATTTCAAAAATGGTTGGAAACAAATTCTTATTTCCATAACATATTTTGCAAGAACTTGTGCAGTAGAAAAGTTGCCTGCAACATGTTTGCTGGTCTGTTAAAACTGATCCCTGAAATGAAGTTACACAATTTATTCATAACTAGAAGTGTACAACAATAAGTTTATTAAATATTCTGTTTAGGATGAAATGTAATAGCATTTTAAAATGCCAAAAAATATTCGTAGCTATTCCAGATATGTAATGTAGACTTTGTGATTTTACCTGGAATTTCAATTTATGAGTTAAAATCTTTTAAGAAGGTGCATGACGTGTAAGTTGAGTTTAAGTAGAAGCATATGCAGCAAGTAGTACTTATTTATTCCAACAAATTACACATCAAGTACAGTTTTTACATCAAATTATTTAAGTGTGCAATATCTAGAATAAATTGGGTCAGTATAGTTGCAAAACAGACATGGTATTCACTACTCATCAAAATTCATAAAAACATGTTTTTGAATAATACCACAAAATGGGCTCAATATGTATATTCAGCCGTATCTTTCAGGACATGTGTCCGGCCATTTTTGAAATATACATGCTTTCAATTATATGAATGCAAATTTTCACGCTTTCTGCCAGAAGTTTATTTCGTTTCTTTGAGACTTTGTCTCATTCCATTTTTGTCGCATATCCACCCGACTGCGGTACCAGGTGGAGAATTATGAGCCATTCCATTGCATCATATTTGCATTTAAGGATAAAATATCAAACGGCAAGTGTGATGATCAAAATATGGTTGATGACCTATCAATAATTATCAAGACAACCCATCGTGTGATCGAACATCGTGTGATCGGTAATCAAACACAGGTTAAAACAGCTCAGAGGTGGTGTAATGATTTTGTCATCTCCGTCTATGACCAGAACTCATGGATTGCAAGGATGCAAGAGATTCTGTTCCTAATGCCGATGTCCGAGTGTCATTCGTGCATCTCTGTGAGCAATAGAGATCTTCCACTGGCCTATCAAAACTGACAAGTGCTGGGTGGAAGTGATAAGTCTACAACTACCTCTACTTCTTCAATTCCCCAATTACTCCCATCTTCTTGTTGGGTCAGCTGAGGAACAGTTGTCCCAAGTCTTTTACGAACCTTTGGCCATGTGTGACGTTTGACTACAGGTGATTTTGTCAGTAATGTGCAATTTGCTCCAAGTGTCGGTGATAACAAACATATTGTTGCGGATATGAGGATTGTATTTTTTTTATTGTGTTGTATTGTGGTAAATTGCTGTGTAACATTGTTTGATTCTGGCCCCTCCTGCCTCCAGTGTTGTGTAAAGGTCAAAGGGCGTCCCGGTAGTTAATTCCATAAAGCATCCATTGAAGGACACTATAATACCCTTGTTCAGTAGTTTATATCCTTATTATGTGTTTTAGGGTAAGGCCTTGTCTTCCATTAAAATGACACTCCATTGCACCAAGTGAAAAAGATAGATTCCCTTCATCCTTCATTCCCATTCCCAAAACCTCCACTTCCCCTTTCGTCAATTGCCATTCGCATTGCCAACTACAATTGCCGCCATTAAACATGTGCTCGGGTTTGGGAAGAAAGGCATGCCCGCCCGTCGTCATCAAGGGCGGAGCCAGAGGGTCGCGCGACCAACCAGGGCTGAGGTGAGCACACCGATGGGCGTGTCCTGAAGGCCGGCGGCTTAATCGCCGGGGGCGTTATAAAAGCGCGCGCGCAAGGTCCTACGAGAGAGAGAGGAGGGAGATCATCCAGCAGCGATTCTTGTCCAAGAGAAGAGATCATCCAGCAGCGATTCTTGTTCAAAGGAGATCATCCAGGGAAGCACAAAGCCTGCTATTCGTCGCCTTGCTCGCCAGCAGCAGCGTCCACAGCAGCAACAACACTCAACAGCAGCAACAACACTCAACAGCCGCTTGGGGCCTGGACGGTGGTTTTGAGCAGGGCCGCGAAGGAACGGCGGCTGCCCAACGCGCCGATCGTGCTGCTGGACCCGTTGGACCTCCCTCTCCTTCCAGCCAATCCACTCTGCAATTCCCCGTGTGAGTCCGTTTCTGTTTGTTCTGTCCTGGGTAGTTAATTAAGTTTGTATAAGCTAGTAATTTTCACTGTGTCACCTGCTTTTTCATGTCCCCTGTAAATAACCGTGACTGCTCCTTTTTGCTTGTGTGTGTAAATAATAAATCCCGTTACTCTTCTGTACGTCTTCTTCTTCCTCTTTACATTCGGTCGTTTTAGAGTTTTCCACATTGAATATCTGTGGCGCGATACGGCCAACGTTTGGGTGAATCGGGGAAACTGTTAGGTCACGGGGCCTCCGCTCGGCAAACATAACATCCTTAACCGCGGACAGTAACAATTGGTGTCAGGAGTGTCGGATTCGGACCTGGGACGAAATTCATTTAGCCCAAATTTTGGACACAATTGTACAATTGGCGTAACAATTGGTGTTGGGGAGTGAGATACGAGGCCCGAACCAAATTTTTAAAACAGCTATAAAAAAATTTGGTCAAAATTTGGAGCGGCCGAAATTTGGTTTGTTTTACAAAACCCGAATTTTGAAATCGCGCCATGGCTGGTCAAGGCGACGGGATGTCGGTGGGAGAGACAAACGGGGTAGAATCGACCCAGGACCTCGGGGAAATGTATGTGGAGGAAAGAGAGGAGGAGAACATTGGCAATGTGGTTGAGGGGGTATCAGGTGCACAAAATGGCGTCCTCGCGCACGAGGCTTCAGGCGCGCAAAATGGCACCTCGCACATGGCTACGGCAGCCGCACCCGCTGCACAAGTGGGAGGGATGGCCCAAATGCAGGCCATCATGGAGCAATTTATGGCGCAAATGCAGGCGTCCCTCAACCTGCAGGGTGAGCAATTGGGGGTAATGAGGGACGAAGCGAGGGGTACCAGTGCCCAAATTGGGAAGATAGACAGTAAATTTGAAGGGTTAAAAAGCAAAATGGAGCGAATCGGCAAAATTGGGGACAGAATGGGTGACCGCATGCAAAAATGTGGGGAGACCATGGATCGCATGGTGGGCGAGAGGGTCCCAAGGGTGCACGAGGAGGTAACGCGGGTCGAGAAGCGCTGGTTGAGCGAAGCGGAGGAAAGCGCGGGTACAATGACGGGGGTAGAAATCGCGACACGGGGTTTGGAAAAGCCGGAGACCGATGAGGTAGAGGGAATTTTATTAAAGCCAACGGTCGTCGAGGGGAACAAAGACAAAGCAGTAGTGGGTACAATTAAAATTGAAGAGATGACGGAGGTAGCCCGGGAATTGCAGGGAGAAATGGAAAATGTGCAAAGTCCCTGCTCACATCACGATGCTGTGCTTAACCCAAATGGAAGTTTGCAGATGCGCGTGGAGAAGGGAATCCCCCAGGTGAGTCGTGCTGTGTATTGTGCGGGGAGATTTTGTAAGAGGATGTTTGGCGACAAAATAATTTTCGCGTGCTTGGGATCGAGGAAGCATCCGGGCGTTGGTGAAGGGTCCCGTGTGAGTGGAAATGGCACGCGTGTGAAAAGAAAAGTGTGCGTCGGCGAGTGGGTGTGTTATAAAGTGTGGGAGTGAAACCGAGTGCGAGCAAGAATGCACGTCGGGGTGTACGGAGTGTGACACGAGGAGTGAGTGGTGGAGCGGGTGCAAGAATGCACGCTTGGAATGGTTGAGGGTGTGCGAGGAAGCACACCGGAGTTGGTCATGGCGCGGGTGTGGGAGAGCCCATGTGAGCGCGTTAGTGGGTGGATGCCAGAGTGCACGCCCATGGTGAGTGGTACGGAGTACGTACCGGGGGAGAGTGCGCAAGACGGTGCGCAAGGTGTGTTAAGGGAGTGTGCGAACGGTGAGTGTGCGTGAGAGGGGTGGTGTGTAACAGGGAGTGCATTGGTGGAATGGACGGACGGCGTTGGAACGCCGGGTTTTGTGAGGGTGAAAGGGGTAGTGTATGCGTGTGAGCATGCAGGTGAAGCATCGACGGTAACCGGGTTAGCGGTTAGAGCGACGGATAGCCGATGCGAGCACTCGGGGCGCGGTGTGCTTTGTTGGATGCGAGGCCAGGCGCGGATCGATGCTGCGTCGCTTCTCTTCGAAGCGTCGTTGCCGATTCGGGCTTGGCCCCGCCCCGCACGGTCGAGTCCGGGCCTTGTCGGGCGAGGCGACCGGTCCGGTTCAAGGGCGAAGGGGAGGAAGCGGCAAGGTGCCCCCTCGCGGGGACGGGGTTCCGACCGGGGGAGATTGAGCCATCGGGCCCGGGACCGCAAGGTGCCGCGCCGAGATGGTGCGTGGAATCTCGGCCCGACCAAACCACCTCCCTTGAACCGAAAGCCGGACGGATTCAACCTGCAGGCGACCAAACCACCCAAATTCATTGCTCGGCTTTGCGAAGCCGAGTTTAATGATGTCATGACGCACCGAGGCTAGGATATAGCGGACTGTGATGATGATAATAGTGATAGTGGTTTTGATCCGAAATTTAGAAAAGTGAATAGAATTGGCAGTGATTGGAAAATTTTTGATTTGTTGGATTTGGACGAGCCAAATTGGTAGTAGGAGATGCCCCATGTGATGGGATGGCCAATCCACCATCCCTCACAGCGGGGGCAAAGGAGCACTAGTTATGGGGTTTATGGCAGTGTAAGCTCGCCGAGGGAGGGTTTGGATAATGTGTAGGGACCTAGAAGATGACCTTAGGTGACGTTAAGGTTAGGTAGTGACAATGACACCTGTAGTGGGGACGCAGGTAGTTTAGAGTGGATGATAATGACGTGGTATGTGCTTAGTTTAAAGGGAAGACGGGGAGCACTAAGTTAGCAGGGCAACAGGTAGATTAGATGATGCCGTGTGAGTGTTGGAGGTGTATTCAGAAGTGTATTGTGAAAAGTGTGTGAGGAACAGGTGTGATTGCACAGGTGTGCAACTGGACAGGTGTATGGAGCAGTGTATGAGTGAGTGATGGTGATGAGTATTGTGCTGACCAAATGGTCCAGGAAGAGGAGGAGGGTGCAGGTGGCACCAGGTGTAAGATTGCACAGGTGTGCAACTACAGGTGTATGGAGAATGGTCGTGTTAAATACATGGAGTGTGGAATATATGGAGTATTGGAATGGATGGTCGTGGAGTGAGTATGGTGGAAACTATGGAGTGGAGTGGATGGTGCGAAGGTGTGAATGGGGGGAAGGATGGACCCCCATCACGAATACCCGGGGCGGGTAGTGTAAGTGTTAGGTAGAGGGTATAGGTAAATTGTGGTTGGATATTGGCATCTGTGGTGCGGGTGGAAGAATGGTGATTGGATGGGTGCATTAGTGTTGTGGAAATGGCTGGGCGTGTAGCCTGTTAGTGTGTGTAGTTGGTTTGGGCACTCCACCACTGTGAGGATGTCGGCCAGGTGAGGCCGCAGGTGGGCTCTGGGAGCCGGTAGAGTTGTTGTGGATGGGGCCTGAGGATCCGGAGGACGGACCCGGGTAGCCCAGTGCCAGAGGGCACCGAGGGGTGACAGAGCCAGGAGGGGCCTTCCCCAGTAGATAGGTTAGGTTAAGGAGCAGGTAAGCTCGGGTGGCAACTACAGTGGTGGAGGTGTGCAGGTGGGTAGACCTGCTGGGAGAGCTGCACGACCCAGCCCAGAAATTGTGCAAGGGCACCGGGAGATGAATCGGGGGAGTGAGACCCCAAATTGAGAAGCACCACAGTTTGGTCAATGGGAATTGGTTTTTAGAACCCATAGTGTAATATGGCCAATGGATTGGCAGGGAAAGACCCCGGGTAGTGTAAAGTGTGTTAAAGTCATTTAGAGGATAGTTAGGATGAAGAATCTCCTTGCACCATCTACATCCACTCACCTGAGATGACGTACCTCCACACCATGCCAGGTTGTTTGATTATTTTTGATGCAAATGTTTGGAATGTGAGACGCATCATGACGTGGGTGTGACATTGTGCTGATGTTCCATCTCTTCCTCCTTATGAGGATTGATGATGAATTGGGTGATGGCAAATTTTGGATAGAGGGATTGTGGTGACGAATTTGGTGTAGGGGAAATATGGGGAAGACGTGACAGTAGTGACGAATTTGTAAAGGTGTAGATTTTGTACATATGGGGTAAGGGCAAGGGTAGTGTAGGTGACGGGGGGGGGGGGGGGGGGGGGGTGATGTACGGTAGGGACGAGCTTTCTCATTTCGCTCTCCGTACGCACTTCACCTTGCATTGCCTTATTGATGTGTACCCTTGTGACCTTACCCCTCGCTCATCTGTCTTTGTCCCCCTTTTGTCTCCCACATGAGGACCTGTGCGCCATTGGGCGCCGAGGGGAGCGTGCGTGAGTCGGCCATTGTGCGCCCGGAACTCCCAGAACCAGCTGTCTGCATCGATGCACCACGTTATGGACCACATGTCTGTGGCTGAGCACCACTGATGGACCCCATGGGTTGGGGCATGGCCCCTCTGCTGGAACCGGCCATGAAGGCCCGAAATCTTGCTGGCGGACCTTGATCACAGGGCACCGATGCCCCACGGGTGAACCACACGTAGTCGGCCCTGTGGGCCATAAATAAAGAAATAAAAAACGGACACGTTAGGTGCATTTTATTTCCACAAATAGGCCGCCAGCAAAGGAAAAAGACAACTGGAAGAAAATAATAATAGCCAGCAGAGGGAGCCGAAGAGCAGGAGACCACCTGCACGGTTAGGGGTTGTTGTTTTTATTTTTTATTCATTGAACAATGATGACTGTGCACCGATTGGTGCCTGAGGGTGTATTGGTGCGTTTTTGGGTGCTTTCATGGTGCATTGATGCAGAGCAGACTGTCTCCCCCCCAGAAAGAACAATCACAGGTCCTGGGTTGCGTTTTGTAAATAAAGTAGCGTTACTGTAAATAATGCTCCCCACCGTCAGTGTGTAGTTTGAAGACCATTCCGCAATTCGGTTAACTGTGGGCGTGGGTCTGTTAGGTAGGGTGCAATGGAGCAGCGGGACATATTTATCTATGTTTTAAAACTGTCGCACTCAGGGTCAGGTTAAAAGTAGAGGGAACTACACCTACGTGTCACACTAAATTAAAGTTGTAGGCCCGGGAAGTGCCTAAGAGGAGGAGGGTGCAGTGTTGCGGATATGAGGATTGTATTTTTTTTATTGTGTTGTATTGTGGTAAATTGCTGTGTAACATTGTTTGATTCTGGCCCCTCCTGCCTCCAGTGTTGTGTAAAGGTCAAAGGGCGTCCCGGTAGTTAATTCCATAAAGCATCCATTGAAGGACACTGTAATACCCTTGTTCAGTAGTTTATATCCTTATTATGTGTTTTAGGGTAAGGCCTTGTCTTCCATTAAAATGACACTCCATTGCACCAAGTGAAAAAGATAGATTCCCTTCATCCTTCATTCCCATTCCCAAAACCTCCACTTCCCCTTTCGTCAATTGCCATTCGCATTGCCAACTACAATTGCCGCCATTAAACATGTGCTCGGGTTGGGGAAGAAAGGCGTGCCCGCCCGTCGTCATCAAGGGCGGAGCCAGAGGGTCGCGCGACCAACCAGGGCCGAGGTGAGCACACCGATGGGCGTGTCCTGAAGGCCGGCGGCTTAATCGCCGGGGGCGTTATAAAAGCGCGCGCGCAAGGTCCTACGAGAGAGAGAGGAGGGAGATCATCCAGCAGCGATTCTTGTCCAAGAGAAGAGATCATCCAGCAGCGATTCTTGTTCAAAGGAGATCATCCAGGGAAGCACAAAGCCTGCTATTCGTCGCCTTGCTCGCCAGCAGCAGCGTCCACAGCAGCAACAACACTCAACAGCAGCAACAACACTCAACAGCCGCTTGGGGCCTGGACGGCGGTTTTGAGCAGGGCCGCGAAGGAACGGCGGCTGCCCAACGCGCCGATCGTGCTGCCGGACCCGTTGGACCTCCCTCTCCTTCCAGCCAATCCACTCTGCAATTCCCCGTGTGAGTCCGTTTCTGTTTGTTCTGTCCTGGGTAGTTAATTAAGTTTGTATAAGCTAGTAATTTTCACTGTGTCACCTGCTTTTTCATGTCCCCTGTAAATAACCGTGACTGCTCCTTTTTGCTTGTGTGTGTAAATAATAAATCCCGTTACTCTTCTGTACGTCTTCTTCTTCCTCTTTACATTCGGTCGCTTTGGAGTTTTCCCTCATTGAATATCTGTGGCGCGATACGGCCAACGTTCGAGTGAATTGGGTGAATCGGGGAAACTGTTAGGTCGCGGGGCCTCCGCTCGGCAAACATACCATCCTTAACCGCGGACTGTAACAATATTATTGTACAACAAAGACACTGGGATCTTCAACATCCACAATTTAATGCTGTCAAATGGTACAACTAGCTTAACGGTCATCCAAGGGATGGCACAACTTGTGATGCAACCAATGCCCTGCCTACGAGGCACCAATCTTGCAGTTTATCGTCAGGTCGGTAATCAAACACAGGTTAAACAGCTCAGAGGTAGGTGTAGTACCCCTGCACCAACCTATCGGACCAGAGGCGACAAATATCCTGGGCAAATTGCCATCAAGCCCTTTCCCAACCCATGTCTCAATACCATTTATTTGTTAAACCTGATGTGATGCATAAAAGCAGAGCATAAATTGGAGGCAAACTCCGATTTGTTCAACTCTTTAATAGGTTTCTACTTGAAATCAGATGGCATGCACATGGATTTGGAATGATTGTATTTTCCATATTCTGATTTTTTGGGGGGGAATTATTATGGTGTTATCGTCTGCTGTATATGTAGAATTAAGAAAGTTTTGACTTCTTGGTTATTTTTACCCCACGTGCGCAAAGCAAAAAGCGGGGTTGAGCAATTGATTCAATTTGTCTGTATCGACAGACATCAGTCTCTGATCGAGGAACTACTTAATTTCAATTGAAATTGAAATTTATATTTTGAATACTGTAGAACACAAATCGGAACGTGGATCAGATCACAATCCTGCAGTTTAGCAGTACTTTTGCTCTGAATTTGGAAAATTGTACGGAATCTCTCCCCGATCGTGCATGCACACAGAGGAATAAGGTAATGTTCGAGCGGTGAAGCCGCTTCAATATTTGGCTATGTCCGTCTGTCCGTCAAAAATGAAGAAGATGAAACTTTCCAACCCACCATGTTTAATCATAAATGGTTCTAAAGGGTAATTCTAGTGGGTTCTAAAGGGTAATTCCAGCGGGTTATAAAGGGTACTTCTATGGGATCTAAAGGTTAATTATACAGGTTCTAAAGGGTAATTCTAGTGGGTTCTAAAGGGTAATGATAGAGTTCCAAAAGGTAATTCTAGTGGGTTCTAAAGGGTAATGTTAATGAGTTACAAAGGGTAATTCTAGCAGGTTCTAAGGGGTAATAATAGCGGGTTCTTAAGGGTAATTATAGCGGGTTCTAAAGGGTAATTCTAGTGGGTTCTAAAGGGTAATTCTAGCGGGTTCTAAAGGGTAATTCTAGCGGGTTCTAAAGGGTAATGTTATAGAGTTATAAAGGGTAATTCTAGCGGGTTCTAAAGGGTAATTCTAGTGGGTTCTAAAGGGTAATTCTAGCAGGTTTAAAGGGTAATTTTAGCGGGTTCTAGAGGGCAATTCTAGCGGGTTCTAAAGGGCAATTCTAGCAGGTTCTAAAGGGCAATTCTAGCGGGTTCTAAAACGTAATGCTAATGGGTTCTAAAGGGTAATTCTAGCGGGTTCTAAAGTGTAATGCTAATGAGATCGAAAGGGTAATTCTACGGGTTCTAAAGGGTAATTCTAGCGGGTTCTAAAGGGTAATGCTAATGAGTTCTAAAGGGTAATTTTAATGGGTTCTAAAGGGTAATTCCAGCGGGTTCTAAAGGGTAATTAGAGTGGGTTCTAAAGGGTAATTCTCGCGGGTTCTAAAGGGTAATTCTAGCGGGTTCTAAAGGGTAATTCCAGCGGGTTCTGAAGGGTAATTCTAGCGGGTTCTAAAACTTAATGCTAATGAGTTCTAAAGGGTAATTATAGCGTGTTCTAAAGGGTAACTCGAGCGGGTTCTAAAGGGCAATTCTAGCGGGTTCCAAAGGGCAATTCTAGCAGGTTCTAAAACGTAATGCTAATGGGTTCTAAAGGGTAATTTTAGCAGGTTCTAAAGGGTAATTCTTGCGGGTTCTGAAGGGTAATGCTAATGAGTTATAAAAGGTAATTTTAATGGGTTCTAAAGGGTAATTCTCGCGGGTTCTAAAGGGTAATTCTAGCGGGTTCTAAAGGGTAATGCTAATGGGTTCTAAAGGGTAATTCTAGCGGGTTCTAAAGGGTAATTATAGTGGGTTCTAAAGGGTCATTCTAGCGGGTTCTAAAGGGCAATTCTAGCGGGTTCTAAAGGGCAATTCAAGCGGGTTCTAAAACGTAATGCTAATGGGTTCTAAAGGGTAATTCTAGCGGGTTCTAAAGGGTAATGCTAATGAGTTATAAAGGGTAATTCTACGGGTTTTAAAGGGTAATTCTAGCTGGTTCTAAAGGGTAATTTTAATGGGTTCTAAAGGGTAATTCTAGCGGGTTCTAAAGGGTAATTATAGTGGGTTCTAAAGGGTAATTCTCACACGTTCTAAAGGGTAATTCTAGCGGGTTCTAAAGGGTAATTCTAGCGGGTTCTAACAGGTAATTCTAGCTGGTTCTAAAGGGTAATTCTAGCAGGTTCTAAAGGGTAATTCTAGCGGGTTCTAAAATGTAATGCTAATGAGTTCTAAAGGGTAATTCTAGTGGGTTCTAATGGGTAATTCTAGCGGGTTCTAAAGGGTAATTCTAGCGGGTTCTAAAGGGTAATGCTAATGAGTTCTAAAGGGTAATTTTAATGGGTTCTAAAGGGTAATTCTAGCGGGTTCTAAAGGGTAATTCTAGTAGGTTCTAAAGGGTAATTCTAGCGGGTTCTAAAGGGTAATTCTAGCGGGTTCTAAAGGGTAATTCTAGCGGGTTCTAAAGGGTATTTCTGGTGGGTTCTAAAGGGTAATGCTAATGAGTTGTAAAGGGTAATTTTAATGGGTTCTAAAGGGTAATTCTAGCGGGTTCTAAAGGGTAATTATAGTGGGTTCTAAAGGGTAATTATAGCGGGTTCTAAAGGGTAATTCTAATGGGTTCTAAAGGGTATTTCTAGTGGGTTTTGAAGGGTATTTCTAAAGGGTTTCATTCGTTTCTAGGCTTTGTCTATTTCATATTAAAAATACCAAACTGAACTGCTTCCTTCGGACAAGGGTGCAATTTTTTTTTACTCTGCCTGACTGGCAGTAAAATAAAATTGAAATTATGCCAAACAGGAAACACTGTTTTTAAGCAGGCCATAAAGGACACAAACAACATGCATAAATAACTAATTCAATGCGGTAAATAAGACGATGTAAAAGTTGGTACATCGTTTTTTTTTTTTACTGCCTTTAAAACCTTTATATTTAAATTTAATTATATATGTAAACACAAATTACATAGAAATATAATTATATAGAACACAAATCACCTTATTGGAACTTTCAAAAACCTTCCATTTAGCATATATACCAAAAAGGTCGATACGGTTTTCTCTAGAAGTCCGGGCCTCGACTTGTACTCAGAATCGACTTGTGGTTTAAGACATTGAATTGCACAAATGAAAAAGTTTCAAAGTGTGAATTTTTTCTGAAATCAGTTGTATAATTGTTAATTTAAAGCATAGTGCTCATTGATTAACGTTTTTCATGGATTAAATTGTGCTTGTATTACAATGTGCCAGGTGTTCATGTTTATTAAGGAGTAGCAAACGACAACAAAGTGTAAAGAAGTGCTAGGAGCCAGTTCTGATAATGATTCTGTAGCTTGTTCTATCGATGGTACCTTTGTTGATATTATTTACTTGTTGGATTTTTCGTTTCAGGTAATATTGTTGGTAACATTTCTGTGTGAAATGGAGATGACTTTAATAAAAGGTTAAAATAAATGTTTGTGAAGGAAAAGGCAAAGAGGCCGGAAGAGAAGGAAAAAGTCGGCAGACAGAGGAGGAGACGGCCATGAGAGAGATATAGCCATAAAGTCGCATCGGGGCTGCGAGCGGACTTTTTTTGATATTGGTCGCGAATGAGTTAAGGCTTCCCGGGGGAGGGATTGCCTGCGACATCGTCCTATATTGCAATGGCAATTAAACCTGCGTCTCAGGTTTTATCACCAAGTGTGAGTTATTGTTGGAGAGAAATCAAGCGCCTCCATTAAAGGGCGATACACCATTTTGGCCTCGAAGAGGCTGTCCGCTTGGTGCATCTTGTTTTGTCATTGGGATTTCCATATCGACCTCACCGTCTGGAGCGCCGTTGGTTTACATATCGGCTCAATTCCCATATCGACCTCTCACCTCATAACTCCTCGTCCGCCGCCGTGCCGATGCCTGCTTGTTCTCGTCATTCTGCACAGCTTCAACCAGCGTGGGGATTAGTGCACGGACTTTGGGGAATGTTACAATATTACATTCCACTCACGTTTGTCGTATCGTGACTTTATTGCTTTGAGAGGATTGGGGGAATGATGGTACCATTACATGTATTGTTCGTTTGATGCAAGTGACATTTTCATTGTACTTTCTTTAATAGTGTTATTATTGTGTATGTGTTACAATGTTACATTCCACTCACGTTTGTCGTATCGTGACTTTATTGCTTTGAGAGCATTGGGGGAATGATGGTACCATTACATGTATTGTTCGTTTGATGCAAGTGACATTTTCATTGTACTTTCTTTAATAGTGTTATTATTGTGTATGTGAGAGTTCTTAATACAGTTACTTGTTTTGTTCTACAATTGCATTGGTGTGGTTTTACCATGGTTTATTAGAATACAAAATAACAAATCTTTCTGCCGCGTTCCCTCTCGAGACTCTGAGGTGCACCGTAACCGGGGTTCGGGGAGGAACACGTAACAGCTCATGAATATTCATGACCCTGGAAGTACCATAGGCGACGATGATGGATGCTTTGTGTGTCAGGAAGGAATCAACACCTCCATTGTTCTGACTGACAGTTTTGTTAACTACCGGAGTTGATCTAGCATTGTCTTACACTCCAAATAGACTTGTCGATGAATGAAGGAAAGAAAAATGGGGAAATTAGCCAATTCGACTTGTACTCCACATTGATTTATACACCAAAAATATGGTAGGTGCATTTGGAAAAATATTCGCGCCATCAATGTGGACTTATATGGAATCAATGTGGAATCATCAATGTGGAATCAATGTGGACTTATACTCCACATTGATTTATACGCCAAAAATATGGTAGGTGCATTTGGAAAAATATTCGTGCCATCCCATGCACTGAGGGCAGAGTAACTGTGAGATTCAGCATTCAGACAAATATGGTGGAGCCTAGCGCTGGTTGTTTGGTGCAAAACGCAAAGCAATCGTTTAAAGAGACGCTTCCCATATCATTTTTGTCAAGACTACGTTGTTGTTGAGGAAAATGTTATGAAACCCAAAGTACATTGTTAAATCTTTTTTTGAGACGTGCACACAATGTGATTTAGAAGCCTATCACATCTAAGGCCATCCCAGATCAACTCGTATCATTTCACGTTTCCATAACAGTATTTTACGAGCGGGCAAAATTCCTTCCCATCCTTCCCATCCTTTCACTTTTACATTTTCATTTGAATAGGCTCCAAATATCTCTCACTGCAGATAAGCAAAACATATGCACAGTCTATTATATATTTGAGACCGGGTGCCAAAATCTCGTAAGATCAAAAACTTACCGAAACATTTGCTCAGGTTGGTCTGTTTGTCGACAAAGACTTTTGCTGATATAACATTGCCAAAGGGCATGAAGGTCTGCATGAGGTCCTGATCTCCAAACTCCTGAGGCAGGTGGTATATGAACAGATTTGCTCCTTCCGGCCCTGCACACACAGACAGGTAGGAAAAACAGGACACCCAACTCTTTAAAATGAAGAACCTGAGCTCCTACGAGAATGGTGAATTACCGCGTTCACAATATAGTGCTGGAACAATTTCCGCATCATACGTCCCATCTTATGTAGAGCAAGCCATGCCTTATACACCTTAACTGGGGCTCGCTTTGCGTTCCAGCAGAATACTATGCTATCTGCTCTCATTTCGGAATTATGGCTGTGCTTACGGTTTAATGTGATCAACATTCTCTGCTCTAAACAATATGATCAGATCAGAAAAAATCAGAGCGTCTCGTGCCTGTTGACATATGAGGAAACCCAAACACTCCACTTCTCAATCCATGGCCAATCATATGGCTTCTTCGTATTCCATGTCCATTACAGCAGCACCATTCTTTATGGCTTCCTCAAATGACATATGCACTCTCCCTCCCCTCTCTGTCTGTTCCCTCAATCTGGTGGTGGCCAATCTAACGCATGCCCTGGGATGCATTCTTGACATATCCTGACATGTCCAACCGGTGACAGCCTCCTAACTTTAATTATATTTTCGGCAGATTGCTGGTTCGTGGGCCACATCACTTCTTCATTCGTCACATGGTTGCACCGGTAGACTCAAACATTGTCCTGCACCCTTGTGGAAATCTTTGTTTATTTTACAAGGGTCTAATATCTGCCACGTTTAGCAGCTAAAGACATAAAGATGATCATGGTGTTGTAAGGTCTGAGCTTATTCCAAACAATGCTTTTACTTTGCTATATGTTGTCAAATCGACTGAATGAACTGCTTTGCCTTTGCAATACGTGATCTTACTTCCACATCCAAATTTCTATTCACAGTGACTACTCCTAAGTCCTAAGGTATACAAACTCATTGATTTTATTGCACTAGTACACCCGTTCCCTGCGGGAGTGGCAGGAGGGTCATTCCTCTCTGGGGTATATAGATTACAGTAGATCTCGGGTCGAGCCACAAGAACATCGGGGTGTGTTAATTTACCAAGTTTATTGTAGAGAGTTCGCCAAGTGGTTTAAGCATTTCGAGCAAGCACGCCATTCAAAACCGTTGATAAGGAATGGCTGGCTTGGCAAGCGCTAGCTAGCTGCTTGGTAACTGAACATACCCAAGGTTTCTTCCCTTTCGGTTTCGTGTTAAACAGCAGGAACGACTGTTTCAAAAGGTAATGAAACGTGTTTGTGGTTTACAATATTTTTACTTCTGGTAGAGGCCATTGCCCCCATGAAACGGCACGATAAAATGTTTATATACGTTAACATGGCGTTTGTTCAAGGAGGAAACACCCCTTGGGGAGGGGATATTATTAGTATAAATAATGTTTTGTAATAGCATTATATTATGCTTTTGTTATTGGAATCGGCCTTGGAAAAACGCCAAGGTAAAGCTATCTTAACATGGATATACACCAACACGCAACCCTATTGGCGGTGAAACCCCCTTGGAGGAGAAAACCCCCTTGGGGAGGGGGACAAATGAATTCACTATAACCTTCATTGTGGGACGTTTAATCCTCCTGTCAGGTTTGGTGGAGATTGGATAAGTAACGATGGAATGTATCGCAGTCAGCAATCGTCAGACAGACAGACACCAAATTGCATATTTTAGTATGATTCCTTTCTCTCAATAGTACGTATACCACCATTAAAGGTCCCACTTTATACTGCCATGACCGTAGTCTTTTCTGCAGATTTGACAATTCGATGGATGCTTAAAAGGTGCTGGATGGGGATGCAAGCAGGGTTTGAATCACTAATTGAAAGACAAGACTTGTGAATAAAATAATTTTGTTTTCATACTCACGCATATTAAACATAACTGTTACAATATGTGTTACAATAAACTATTTCTGCCGCTATATAATTCACTAGTGTGGGTTACCTAGCACTGTGCTGCTATGGATATTGAAAAGCTATGGAGTTATTGGCCTTATGGTGGTTACCTTTTGCCTACGGGCCGGTGGTAGAACTGCCTAACCCCACATCCCAATATACATGTTATAGCAGCCTTTGGTGGCCTAAGTATGGACATAAAGGCCAACGTGTGGTAGCTTAAAACCTTGCCGGGATTCTTAAGTACCTACAACTAAAATTTGGAGCCTCCAGGTGCTACGGCTCAGCCGTGAAAGGAGAACGTACAAACGCACAAATAAGCACACAGACAAACACACAACACAACACAACATGCATTTTAAAGGCCATTTTCCCTGTACTGCAAGAGCGGGGGTTAGCCTTGCGGTCCCCATGACAATCTTCTCCATTTTGCCCTATTTTCTGCATCTCTCCTTGTTAACCCCCTTGCCCGCATTTCTTCTTCCACCATCTTTAGCTAAGTCTTTTTCGGTCTTCCCCGTCCTCTGCTTCCTTCTACATTCATTTCCATCACTCTTCTCAACCAGTCACTTTCATCCTTCCTCAACACATGACCAAACCATCTCAACCTGTTCCTCTTCACAGCATCAATCACAGGCTCTATTCCCATCATCTTTCGCAATTCATCATTTGTCTTCCTCTCTCTCAATGATACTCCACACATCCACCGAACCATTCGCATTTCCACCCTTTCCAACCTTCGTTGCTGCTCTACGTTCATTACCCATGTCTCGCTCCCATAAATCATAACACTTCTCACACATGCAGCATACACCTTTCCCTTCAGCTTCAACGACACTCCCCTCATCATCAGCACGCCACCCAGTTCCCGAAACTTCTTCCATGCACATCTCACTCGAGCAACCGTTGCCGAGTCTGATCCACCTTCAACATTCAGCATGTCTCCGAGGTAGCAAAATGTTTTCACACCTTCCAGCTTCACGCCGTCTCCAAGATCCAACTCAACATTTCCTCCATCTGCAGCTCCCTCTGTGCACACCTTACATTTGAATATAGCTGCCACACTGGTTAATGACCCTCTCAGACCACTACATTTTTGATGAACCCACTCAGCGCACATTGTACATTGAATGGAGTTCACTCCGACACCCTTCCTACACAGCACAGGGCCACTTCCCAGTTCTTTCCACCTCACCACATGCTTTACCACTTGCCATCACCTTCGTCTTTCCGATATTCACCTTCAGACCTTTTGTCTCCATACATTCCTTCCACGTGTTCATCTTTTCCTTCAGTCCATCCATACTTTCCGCAATCAACACCAGATCATCTGCATACAACAACTCCCACGGTAAACCCTACTTTACGTTCTGAGCCAGCACCTCCATCACAGCTACAAATAGTAGTGGACTTAGTACCGACCCCTGATGCACTCCCACCTTCACCTCAAACTCACCACTGTTCCCGTCCTTCGTCCTTACAGCTGTGCGCGCTCTTTTGTACATTGCCATCACTACTCTGATCAACCATTCCTCCACTCCTAACTTCCTCAATGCCCATGTCAATACTTTGCGTGGTACCCTATCAAATGCTTTCTCCAGATCAACAAACCCAAGAAACAACTTCTTCCTCTTCTCCATGTACTTCTCCTGCAACTGCCTCACAATGAAAAGCGCGTCTGTCGTTCCTCTTCCTGGCATGAATCCAAACTGCATTTCGTCGATCTTCACTTTCTTCCTTATCCTCCTCTCCAACACCCTTTCCAATACCTTCATTCCATGCTCCAATATCTTTATCGCTCGGTACGAGCCACACTCCAGAGGGTCAGCTTTCCCCTTGTATAGAGGGATGAGGGTACTCAGTTCCCAATCCACTGGAATGCGGCCTTCTTTCACCACCAGATTACAGATCTCTGTCATTCTCTTCACACCCCAACTTCCTGCTGCCTTCAACATATCTCCCACAACTCCCGTCGGCCCTCCCGCTTTTCTACCCTTCATTGCTTTCATCGCTTCCTCAACTTCCTTCTCAGTTATCTTCTCTGCCGGTCCTAAAACAGGGTTACTCTCTATGTTGCCATCCCATTCATTCTCTGTATTCAACAGCATTTCCATATATCTTTTCCATCTTCCTTTAATTCCATCTGGGTCGACAACGATTTGTTCCACTTTATCCTTCAAGCAACTCACCCCCATCACATCACACCTCTCTTTCGCTATCTGCTTTGCAATCCTGAATACTGCTTAGACAAACACACAAACACTTTAAAATAATTATAGGATAGAGTCACTGCTGATGTCACTAACTGATGGTGCGAGGAAAACACCTGCACTCAATCATTTCATCTTCCTTCACCTCGGATCTGTTCAAAGATGCGATTTGGATGGAAATGTGCGATGCCGTTCTCGACATGGCCCATATAATCACTGGTAATGCCTTTATATAACAAAACCTACACGAGCACTTATGGTAGTGCGAATGAGGTGTATGTAAGTGACCACGTGCTTCAAAAACAATTACCTTCCTTTTGACTTCCAGCCGCTCCTTGCTGCTGCAGTAAAGTCTGCGCGTATAGGCTTGGCAAAGAGGCCGCTGCATACTGCTGGATGCCGGAGTATGCCTGGGCTAATGCTTCTACGCTGTTGCTCGCATTGTTTGAGAGGTTTCCGACACCCAGTCCACCATTGAGGGCTGCCAAGCTGGCTGCAGAACAAGTTATGACAGAGCACACGTTGAGTGACAGCAGCAAAGGTGACAGGTATTTTTTTTTTACTACCCATGCAATAGAATAGAACGAATTAACTTTCTGTTACCTGGGAATGATGAAACAGAATGAGTAGATTGTAACACATTACAAACTGCTGTAGCTCTTGTGGCGGCACTAACCGCTGCACTGGTTGGCAGCAGGTTGAATATTTTGATCCATTCATACAAGTCCAAGTTAGAATTCCACATGACATGAAGGTCATGGAATTCCCAGCATGACGCCTCTCTTATGGTTCTTTGTGGTATAGATTATGGGGCTGGAAGGTGTTGTTGGAGCAGGGATGGCGAGTTGCTGTCATGCATGTCGTAGTTTGTGCACACTGATCATTAGTGAGGTGGTGTTATGTGCATTTGAGATTGTAGTCAGAAACCTAGATGAGCAACTCTGTCCTGCATACATTTGTGCTTCCTGGCTGTTGTTTGGGATTCTTCAGTCCATGCCAGCAGTGAGTATTCCGTAATATTCCTGGCATGAGCTTTGTAGATGATGGAGAGGTAATGTGATTAGGAGGTAATCCACTCATCACGGTGTGTAGCCTCTGTCCTACACCTGGAGCCATGGTATTGATGTAGCTGGCCCAGTTAAGCTACTGATCAAAGGTGGCACCTAGGATCTTCCTAACGAGTGGAACTCCACCTCTAAAAAGCAAAAGCACTGTGATCAGATCCTTCCACATAGAGACAGCGTTTACCTGAGTGGATATAACACTTGATAGGCCAAACCCTTTCTTCTATATGTTTGCATGTATTTATGATATATTGGGCAGGCATGCCCTCCGGGTGAGAGTAGCCTCCTCACTTTAATGAAGCTCGGGACGGTGTACGAGCTGGAGTATGGCAAGACTAAAGTACCGTGAAATGGGGTGAATAGGGACACAAACTGAAAAAAGGTGCGGAAACTTTTTTCGCTGAAAATTGATAACCATACTGATTTGTTGATATTTGGGTTGAAAGTGTTCTCTTGTTTTTTTAAAAAGCAACTTATAGTCCCTATTAACCTCATATATGGATTAAATAGGAATAAATAGGATTTTTATGGCTGTCCCTATTCACCCCGTTTTACGGGTCAATAGGGACAGTCTCTAATACAAAAAAATAATAATCAAGAAACAATCCTGAGTTTCCAACTTATTGCTAAATTGATAGCTCAGATGGATGCACATAATATGCACCCATAATATAAACCTCGGTGCCAATGGAAAAAAATATGGGATAAAAAGTTTCTCCAAACTGTCCGTATTTCTTGATTATTATTTTTTTGTATTAATGACTGTCCCTATTCACTGGTAAAACGGGGTGAATAGGGACAGCCATAAAAATCCTATGTATTCCTACTTAACCCATATATGGGGTTAATAGGGACTATAAGTTGCTTTTAAAAAAAACAAGAGAACACTTTCAACCCAAATAACAACAAATCAGTATGGTTATCAATTTTCAGCGAAATAAGTTTCCGAACTTTTTTCAGTTTGTGTCCCTATTCACCTTGCTGTTCCTATTCACCCCCATTTTACGGTATGTGCTCATCTGCTGGCCTTGGGTAGCCACTTAAGGGTTGCGGTTTGAACCAGAAGTAGAACCGGGTTTGGAACGTCTCTGTCAGCTCAATAACTGTTAAATGTCAATGTTGGAGTGTTGGTGACGTCTACATTTTCAAGTACTCAAAAAGAGGGTATTGCACGTACCCACCCTTTATAGTACAGTGTTTATGTCCCCACATTTTCCAGAGCAATGAGGTATTTTGAATTATAAGCAGTCGATATGTTTTTGCTTCATGCACATAACCCGGGTTTTTTTTTTTTTTTTCAGTAGCGATTGAAGGAGCTATTTTGAGGCAGTTGCCTATACACCGCCCAAATAAAAGTATGTGTCAGAAGAACATCTTGCACGCTTGGAACAAGATCGCCCGTCGGGCGGGTACTCTGCTCGTATGCCAAATAAGCTATTCAATGACGATGTATACAAAAATGCAAACAAAGCACGGTTTCCAATCAAGCCACTTAAAAAAGTAAAGGTACTATCCAACTAGCTGTGTTTTTATTGGATCCAGGTAGCGGTATTGAAATAAAATAAAATAAAAATTATCAAAACCAAATTTGGTGAGAAAGATGACCCTGCTCAAGCCACGTTAAGCCATAATCTATTCTTGTCAGTCATTCTCGCGGAAGCAGAGCTGCTGCAGCTGCTATTGCGTGATCGGAAAACCGTGAAAACGCATTGAGGCAATTCACCATGAAGAGCTTGATGAGTGCAGCCAAGTATGCTGGTGCCACAATAAGTGCAGTAAAACACTCCAGCAAATCAGACCGTATCATGAACCATGCTCTACACAGAGCATCAGTGCTGCCGAAGCAGTTTCTTGGGCTCGAGTTACAATCCTGGATGGGTCGTCATTCCGACACAGAAAGTCGGGGCAGGAATTTGTAATTTGTTCAGGGTGCCAACGACAGCACACATACTCTTAGCGAAGGACACCATGGGGTCTTTAACATCCATCAACTAATGCCGACAGATGGGATTCCCAGTTTGATGTCCATCCAAGGGAAGGCACACACATTGATGAATCACCCTGCCTGTGCTGGGTCAGGGTAGCCGATATTCAAACCCAGGCTGGTGTGCGTACCTCTAGGCCATTATGCCACCCTTTCCAGTAAATGAACTTTGAAAAAGCACACTCACTGTCCCTTCCAAATGTCGAAACAAAAAGTCAACATTCAGACACTGGAAAAATCCTCATGCTTTGCGGAAGTCTTTCAAATTGAAGATTTCAAGAAAAGTTCAACTGAAGAAATGAAGAGACAGGCAAAAATGGCACAATGACTGAATGCAAATTACCTCATGGTCATTCTTCCATTTGGAAGTTTGACAATTATTATTATTGGCCAAAAAGAGGGCGAACTTCTTTGGTGGGTAATGCATTGTGGGTACTTCCCCAAAACGGTCTTCTTCCACCTTTATCGTTATGATCACCTGTTTCTCACCCCTTTGCCTTGCCCGAATGATTTAAGGTAGGTGCTACCCATCCACAATGGTCATCACAATCCGTAGGTCTCAATCCCATTTCAGCATTTTGTGGGATGAACTTTAATTGCTTATGCATTGCTGTGTTCTCCTTTCTTTTTCCTTTCCTTTTCAGCACAGATTTCACAAACCATCAGTAAATGAAGCATACCGGTCTTCCACCTCCATCACTACCACTCACCAAATCATAAAATCTTACATCATTAACGATCCACCACACCTTTACTACCACAGGGACATACAGTACATGTGAAGGCCATTTGCAAATCAGGTGGTTCAACGTCATTTTTCCTCCACAGTTTTTTCGAATTACATGATAAGAAAACCTTTCTGATAAGTGTTTAAACCAAAATCGAATTGAGTGGGTTCAAAAGTGTCACGAAGATTCTGACACCGACACACCGTGGCACAAATTACACCAATTTATCGGAGGCCCGTGTGGGCGACAGGAAATCAATCGGTGCTGCATTCTTGTGTGGTGGTTAAGGCGTATAGCACTCTTGGTGGAGTAACAGTCCCACTTACGCAGTTACACTAACACCTTTCATAACTAACCCCTTTGGGATTTTTCATACCATTGCTTGGTAAGTGTGAACTGATTGATGAAAACAGCTCCTCATTACTATTTCAATTTTTTTTTTTAAAGAACAATTAATCTCAAAACTACATTTTTCACCAAAATGCAAATCACAGCTGATTCCACCTTTATCCGTGCTACAATTGTGAGGAAATCCTGAGGAATGTAGAATGTGTCAAATGAGATGTTTTACTGCAATGATTGATGGAATGCTTTTCTTTAAATCCAGAACTCATGGAAATACTTCACATCCAACGGGTGGGTCATCGAGCAGCAATGGGTAAATGGACAAACTGAGTTTATAACTCGGCAGCACTTCTTCGGAGTAAAGAAAGGGGTCTCAGACAAGTGGGGAAATGCGAATGGCCACCTTGATGGAAAGAGCAAGACAGGACTGAGGTAGGGCCATGGTTCCACAAATGAGAGAGCCAAACAGACAAGCAAGTGCAAATGGGAAGGCTCCAAACTTCAACTCTTGATGAAGAAAGAAGAAAGAACCACCTTTAAAGGCCATTTTTTTCCCGCAGAGCAGGATTTGGCTTTTTTGGGCACCGTGGTCCCCTTTTTGAAGGAATGTTTTATGGCCGGATGCCCTTCCTGCCACCAACCCTGTTAGTCACCCATTGCGACACACGGGGAATTACCAGTGAACCAGTACTCAATTTGCCGACCTCGGAAGGATGACAGGCTGATTCAACCCCCCTGGCGTTACTTCAGGATCGACCTGGATTCAAACCGAGGATCCTAGGATCCCAAGCCGGCACCCTAACCACACCAGGCAACACCAACTCTTGATGAGAAATCATAATGATCTCGTGGACTTTGTTCTGAGCAGTATCCAGAAGGGCAGGTTCAGAGGGTAATTAGCAGCACTGGTTGCCAGTCTATAGGTGTACTCCATGGTGTGGATAAGAAAGCGCCTTCAAGTGGCATTGGCTGTTGATACGTGCACAGTATGTCAGTCATCACTTGAGCTCGATCTTTCACCACGCAATACTTCCATACCAAATTACAAGTGGAAAATGAAGAAAATAATGATATTTTCTGAAACAAACATGGTACAGTACAATGACAGACACCTATACGTAACTAAGGGGTTGTGATCTGAGATTGCTGATGGTTCATGGTATAGTCAACTTGTAATATTAGCCAATAATTGTTAGCACTTGAAATTATGTGTCATAAGGAAAACAAATGTATTTTTTTCCAAAGGGTTCATAATACCATTGAAATTAAATAATGGAAAAATTAATGAAAAAATACATAATTGAAAATAGAAAAAATAAATAATTAAAAAAATTAAACAACTGAAAAAATTAATAATTGGAAATTGGGGGGAAAAATGAAAATGGAATACTGTAATTGAAAATCGAATGAATAAATAAATAAATGGAAAACATTCTTCAAAAAGCAGGACATCACGGACACCAAGACTTAACACTTAATGCCTCCCTCCGGGAACCATAACTCAAACCTCACGCTCCTAACAGGTGGAAAGAACAAAAGACATGTGACTTCAGGAGACGAATGGAGATTTAGAACAGTGAGGAATTCACCTGCATTTGTGAGTGCGCTGAGTGCACCACTGGGTGTGGTTAAACCACCGCCTGTACTGCCATTTCCACTTGCATTCTGGGTCACAGCTGCTGCCGCTGCCAATGTGGCTAGACTCTGTAGTTGTACTGCGTTCAAGCCTGTTGTGAAATAGTTGGGGTTGGGGAATGGTAGGAACAACAGAAAGTTAATACAGTAGAAATAGTTTGAAATGATCACCGTATGGCATCGTGGTGATGACCAGGAACAAGAACTGTTTCTAACATGAAGCTATGAACTTTCAAACTTGTCTCCCTTCTCTAAAACCTGGTGGTTCCTTGCTAAGTTTGTCTCTGGTCTATGATCCCCCTCCATCCCTTCCTTCTGTTCAAAATGGCACCACAGCCGACTCTCCCCATGAGAAGGCTGAATGCGTCAATTCTGTGTTTGCTTCCTAATCTTGTGTCCCCAACCCCTCACTCTCGGTAGCCATCCTTCCCTGTCGTACCCAACTGCTCCTGGACTGTGTCTTTTGCACCTGTGAAGGAAGGTGAAGGTTATTTCAACCCTCAATTCCGAATCTGCTAATGGACCAGATGTCATCAACTCATGTGTTCTAAAAACCTGCTGTGCTGCTCTTGCCCATCCTCTCTCTGCCATTTCCACCCTGTCATTTGTGCTAGGGCATCTTGTATCTGCTTGGAAATCAGCCAAAATCACTGCACTACATAAAAAGGAGCAAAAACTGATCCCCGTAACTACAGACCTATCAGCTTACTTTGAATCTTCAGCAAGATCATGCAATCCATCATCGCAGATGATATGAAATCCTTCCTTTTCTCCAACAACCTCACCTCAGATCACCAATTTGGTTTCGTATCAGGCCACTCCACCTTGGGCATGCTGCTTCTACTCACCCAACAATGGATGGAGGCCCTCAATGTCAGACATGAGATCAGATCCACTTCTCTGGACATATCTCATGCTTTTGATAGTCTGGCATCCTCCCTTACTCTCTAAACTCTCTTCCTCTGCCTATAGTATTGTCGCGTCCCCGGGGTTAAGAACCCTGGGTGACGGATGACCGAAACTAGCTTTAACTCCGAGGCATACTTCGAACCTTGGCGGGATTGTCTTTGGCGCGTGCGAGAAAGGCCCGAAGCCTTATCTGATCGGATGGCCGACACTGGGTTAATCCGAACCCACAAACACAAATACGGGACAAGCAAAATCCACAACACAAGAATGAAATGCAAAAACAAAGGATTTAATGAAAATAAATGCAAGAGGTGAGGTAAAAACGATAATTCCTAATTGAGACGTCTCCACTTAGACTCATATACAAACAAGGGGAAAGATTAAATAAAAATAAATGATGTTCCTGCCGGCCGGCACTTAACTCTGGTCTCAACGAGGGGGGTTGGCGTTCGTCGCCTCCAAACGGGAAGCGCACCAACAAATGGCGCCGAAAACGCCCAGGCGTGAACAAGCAGCCAACCGGCCCTTCCTCGCTTCCACCGCCAAACGAGACGCGGCTCTCTCCTCCCCCGAAGAGCACCACAGTCAACAACACCCCCTCCTCCGATGTTGCCAAACTTCCAAAGCTCAGGCACGTCTCCTCACCAGCGCACCCGAGACAACAGCGCCCACTCGAGCCGAGAGCCAGAACGAGAGAAAATCCAACCACCTCCAACAAACATCAGGACCAGAAGAGAATACAACCGCCTTCAACAAATGCCAGCACCAGGAGAGACAAAGATGACGAGACCGATTAATTTTGCTCCCCGAGCTCTCGAATGTTCCACTGCTGACGTCACACTCTGTCCAATCACCGAGCTCTGTTCATCACTCCAGAGCTCCTTACCAGTCACTAAGCTTGGGGCGTGGCCTGTCAATTCCGGTCCTCTGGGGCGGAGCCTAGCCGTCCTTCAAGAATGTTTAGATGATGTCGGGATTTACTCTCAGATTGGCAAATGTGCCGTTTCTGTCGGCCCTGACGGCGTGGTTGGCTAATGGAGCCCATCACCTGGCCAGCTGAGTTTTAAAAGAAGAACAACAACAACAGGCATTTTTAGGCCATTTTCCCTGCAAGAGCGGGGGTTAGCCTTGCGGTCCCCATGACAATCTTCTCCATTTTGCCCTATTTTCTGCATCTCCCCTTGTTAACCCCCTTGCCCGCATTTCTTCTTTGACCATCTTTAGCCAAGTCTTTCTCGGTCTTCCCCGTCCTGCACTTCCTTCTACATTCATTTCCATCACTCTTCTCAACCAGTCACTTTCATCCTTCCTCAACACATGCCCAAACCATCTCAAACTGTTTCTCTTCACAGCATCCATCACAGGCTCTATTCCCAACATCTTTCGCAATTCATCATTTGTCCTCCTCTCTCTCAACGATACTCCACACATCCACCGAACCATTCGCATTTCCACCCTTTCCAGCCTTCGTTGCTGCTCTATGTTCATTACCCATGTCTCGCTCCCATAAATCATAACACTTCTCACACATGCAGCATACACCTTTCCCTTCAGCTTCAACGACACTCCCCTCCTCGTCAGCACGCCACTCAGTTCCCGAAACTTCTTCCATGCACATCTCACTCTAGCAACTGTTGCCGAGTCTGATCCACCTTCTCCATTCAGCATGTCTCCTGGGTAACAAAATGTTTTCACACCTTCCACCTTCATGCCGTCTCCAAGATCCAACTCAACATTTCCTCCATCTGCAGCTCCCTCTGTGCACACCTTACACTTGAATGTAGCTGCCACACTGGTTAATGACCCTCTCAAATCACTACATTTTTGATGAACCCACTCAGCGCGCATTGTACATTGAATGGAATTCACTCCGACACCCTTCCTGTACACAGCACACGGCCACTTCCCAGTTGTTTCCACCTCACCACATGCTTTACCACTTGCCATCACCTTCGTTTTTCCGATATTCACCTTCAGACCTTTTGTCTCCATACATTCCTTCCACTTGTTCATCTTCTCCTTCAGTCCATCCATACTTTCTGCAATCAACACCAGATCATCTGCATACAACAACTCCCACGGTAAACCCTCCTTTACATTCTGAGCCAGCACCTCCATCACAGCTACAAATAGTAGTGGACTTAGTACCGACCACTGATGCACTCCCACCTTCACCTCAAACTCACCACTGTTCCCGTCCTTCGTCCTTACAGCTGTGCGCGCTCTTTTGTACATTGCCATCACGACTCTGATCAACCATTCCTCCACTTCTAACTTCCTCAATGCCCATGTCAATACTTCGCGTGGAACCCTATCGAATGCTTTCTCCAGATCAACAAACCCAAGAAACAACTTCTTCCTCTTCTCCATGTACTTCTCCTGCAACTGCCTCACAATAAAATGCGCGTCAGTCGTTCCTCTTCCTGGAATAAATCCAAACTGCATTTCGTCAATCTTCACTTTCTTCCTTATCCTCCTCTCCAACACCCTTTCCAATACCTTCCTTCCATGCTCCAATAACTTTATCGCTCGATACGAGCCACAGTCCAGAGGGTCACCTTTCCCCTTGTATAGAGGGACGAGGGTACTCAGTTCCCAATCCACTGGAATGCGGCCTTCTTTCACCACCAGATTGCAGATCTCTGTCATTCTCTTCACACCCCAATTTCCCGCTGCCTTCAACATATCTCCCACAACTCCCACCGGCCATCCCGCTTTTATACTCTTCATTGCTTTTATCGCTTCCTCAACTTCCTTCTCGGCTATCGTCTCTGCCGGTCCTAAAACTGGGTTACTCTCTATGTTGCCATCCCATTCATTCTCTGCATTCAACAGTATTTCCATATATCTCTTCCATCTTCCTTTAATTCCATCTGGGTCCACAACGATTTGTCCCACTTCATCCTTCAAGCAACTCACCCCCATCACATCACACCTCTCTTTCGCTATCTGCTTTGCAATCCTGAATACCGCTCTCTGACCCTCTTCCAAATCCAAGCGTTCTCCGAACATTTTCCTCCATGCCTCCTGCGCCTTTGCTTCCTCTTTCTTTGCAGCCTTCTTGGCTGTCTTATAACTTTCATGCTCTGCCTTTTCTGCCCCCGTACCCTTCGCCTTCTGCCACTCCTTGAACTTCTTCCTCTTCTCCTCAATCTTCTTTCCAACTTCTTCTGAGTTTTATAAAAAATCACAGGGAGGCAATACATACTGGGGATTATTAACCACAAGCCCTATAATTAGCACAAAACCATCCTCCTTATGGTGACATGCAAACACTCTTAACCTGAGCATTTACCCTGCTTGTGTACATCGAGATGGCTTCTTCTTCTTCGTGTCACACGGTCCATACTAAAACCTACACATTCCTGACTTTCCTAAGGTATTTATTCACCTACCCCCACAAACATAAAAGTACACAAGACAAATTCCACACATGGATTACTGACTTCCTCTACTCTCGTAGCCAACGTGTGGCTCTCAGTGGAAACCTTTCTTCTCCTCTCCGTCAAGGGTGCAGTACCCCAAGGCAGTGTTCTCAGCCCCATCATATTCCTAATCCTCATCAATGATCTCCTGACTGTCTGGAAAAATCCCCTTCGTCTGGTTGCTGATCACTCCACCATCTGCCGTGATATCCCTCATCCTTCAGACAGGTAGGCTGCAGCCTCTTCCCTCCCTTCAGACCTTGAAAAGATTTACAAGCTGGTCAAACATTGGAATATGTCCTGATAAATGGCACACTCTCACGATCTCTCTCTGAAAGGACCTCTTTCTCTTTCTCTTTCTCTCTTTCTCTCTCTCTCTCTCTCTCTCTCTCTCTCTCTCTCTCTCTCTCTCTCTCTCTCTCTCTCTCCTGTTCCATTTGTCCTGTTGCATCCTGATCCGTTCAGTGTACTAGCACGAACTCTTCCACGAGCCACATCTATGTATACAAAAAACAAAGAAAAATGCAGGATCAGAAGTTATCTCTGTTTTAGAGCTCTATATAGATGATGTTGTAATTTATGCATGTGTAATTCAGCCATTGGCTGCCAGATATGCTTTTAATAAACCATTTTTGGTTTGATTTGACTTGATGGTGCTCGTTGACTCAACTCGGGTTTTGATTAAAGATTGATTGAGAGCAAACTCAGCAATAGCTCGAATGGGACTCAGTAGAGCACATACCTCCGCCAGGCTGAACAGCTTACGGTTTGTATCCCACTGATAGGCCAAGGCCAGATATGCATCAGGACCTGAACCAAAATCGAATCGGTATGTTATTGTCACCTACCCAACTCATCCACCATGTTTGTCCGAATCCGTCCACAACTTTTTGAGATATTGTGCTATACGTATATCGTTTTTGGCCCCATATCCCAATGTTGAAGAATCACTTAAAAAATAATAAATTGTCATATCTGGATCTGGATCTTCACCAAAATCCATTAACTTCGTCCTTGTCACACATCCAACCTGTCCACAATGTTTCGGCCGATTCTGTCCATTAGACAAAACAAAGGAAGATGGAGCACAAATTGAAAAAGGTCCAAGTGGTTACCTCCAATCTGCTGGAGACCATTAAACGTGCTTGGGTTCCCAGCCGTGAGAGCTTGCTGCAAAAGGTGCAAGTAGAGCTGAGAAGTGGATAGAGAGAGGATGACAAGGTGAGCAGCACGAATAAGACAACGCAATAACCTCACCTGCCCAAGCCAAGTATTCTGCCCAAGGCAGTAACCACACTTCAGGGAATAACTCATCATTGCCTTAATGTTTCCGGCATTGTAGTGAGTGGTTGATTGTGTGTGAGGATGGCTCAGCCTGTAGTGAGCAGTAGAAGAGTTTTGAGTGTCCAGCGTTTTCTCTTTATTTTTCTACCTTATCTACCCCTTTCCACTCTCCTCTTCAGAGGCTATAACTACTTGGTGCACATTGCCCGTGTAGGCCGCAATGACCACTTAAGTAGTAGAAAGGTTATCCGTTGGCAATTATGTTGTAGCTGGTGGTGCTTTTTTCATTATTGAGTGAGAAGTCTCCCAATTACAACTTTTTCATCGTGGGTGTAAATGGGAAATGGAAAAGTGTAAACATGGGACGTTGTATCCCCTTTGCCTAGAGATACCAATCAAGTTCCATTCAGATCTTTTTTACTTTCTCTGCATTTTGCAAAAATTTGCAAAGATTGCAAAGTCATGGAATCCATCATTGCTTCAGATATTAAATCTTTCCTCTTCTCCAATGGCTTGATCTCTGATCATCAATTTGGTTTCAGACCAGGTCACTCTACTCTGGACATGCTGCTTCTGCTGTCTCAACAATGGATGGAGGTCCTCAATGCCAAACAAGAAATTAGAGCTGTCTCCCTCGACATATCACGTGCGTTCGATACGGTCTGGCACCCAGCTCTGCTCACCAAACTCTCCTCCTTTGGTATCCATGGAAATCTCCACGCATGGCTAGCGGATTTCCTCTCTAGTCATAGTCAACGTGTGGCCCTGAATTGGTTTCTCTCATCTCCTCTTCCTGTTCAGGCTGGAGTTCCCCAAGGCAGTGTTCTGGGCCCTGTGATTTTTCTGGTCTTCATCAATGATCTCTCTGACTCTCTTGAAAATCCTCTCTATCTCTTTGCTGATGACTCCACTCTCTGCCGTTCCATTCCTCATCCCTCAGATCGGCAGTCTGCAGCCTCCTCACTCTCTGCAGACCTGGACAAAATCAATGATTGGGCAAACAAGTGGAACATGTCTTTCAATCCTGACAAATCTCACACTCTTACGATGGGTCTCACTATCTGCCATGATCTTTCCTGGGAAAACCACATTTCAAATCTGGCCTCCAAAGCCAGTCGCCGACTGGGCATCCTCCGTCGTGTGAAGTCCTTACTTGGCACACCTGAGCTCCTCACCACATAAAAGGCTTTCATCCGCAGCTCAATGGAATACTGCTCTGCCCTCTGGGCTGCTGCTCCTGCCTCACACCTAGCTCGTCTTCACGCAGTTGAAACCAAAGCATTCAGAATCATTGGAATCTCCCGTGATGAAGCTAACTCCAAGGGCCTTTCACTTACTCACCGCAGGCAGGTTGGTGGTCTTTCTGTCTTCTACCGACTCCTCTCCGGCCTTGCTCCTCCAGCTCTCTCTGGGCTCTGTCCCCCAAATATTCCCACAGGTCGCACAAGATCTGCCTGCAACCCTCTTATGGTTAAACTGCCAAAATCAACACTCTCTGCTCACCTTCACTCCTTCATTCCTCTTTTCTCCCGCCTCTGGAACAAACTCCCTCACTCTCTTCAATCCCACTCCTCCCTCCAGGTCTTTAAAACAGCTGTTCACCACCATCTCTTCTCTTCCCCCATCCAAAACCTTGATCTTTTCTACCCCCGCTAATTTCACCCCAAATCCACTTTTTTGAAATACCAACTTCTTTCCTGGAAGTCCTTGGTGTCCTTGTGTTTATACTTCTCCCACCCTCCCCCCCACCCTTCCCATGCCGCCTCCCCCCAAGCCCTCTCCCTCCCACACATTCCCGATGTCCCTGCTCTCAAATGTTGTATTTATGTGCTTCCCCTTCCCTCCCCATCTTGTCTACCGCTCCCATTTTTATATACTTTGTTTGTTTGTCTGTTTGATTTGTTTGTGTGATAAATGTCAGCTCTTTCACGAACCTCGATTATGTATACAAAAAATATATATATATATTTGCTCGTCTTGCCTAAAACCATGTCACATGTCCGTTTATAGTTTGCTGTCTTTTCTCAAAACCTCTCACTCATCTTCATATGCATAGAAAGCTTTTATCCACAGAAATGTGCACAACTCTTATTGCTACAACTGTAATGCCATGGGACGCATTACTGCACGCCCTGGTCATGTCGTCAAATTAAATGAACATGTAATCAAGGCAAAATCTTTCTCTGTGTCTCTCAATGACGAAATCTTCAAAACGTCGTTTGTCTCAGAAGAAGACAGACAAAACTTCTGAATGAGATCTTTTCAATGTGATCTGTAGTGTTTGATCCATTAGTGGTTTAGTGTTAAGAACATGAGAAGGCCTTTGTTGCAAAAGACCAAAATAGTACTTTTCGGGTATTAACCCCTCGTTATTGCTTTGCTTTGACGAAGGGGTTCATCGTCATCGTCATCGTCATGAATATTGATCTTTGTAGGGCTGTTGACCCCATGATGATCATTTTCATGGGTGGGGTTCACAAGGTACATTTATGTAGTACTGCGCCTATTTTAAAATAAACTAGGTGCGGACGAAGAAAAGTATTTTTTTAAAACAGACAAAATAGATTTTAAAAAACAGACAAAATAGATTTTTAAAAACAGGAAAAACGTATAATATGTCTATTTTTAATGGCAGAAAGGCGAAGTAATGTCTGGGGTTAGCGGGGCCCGTACGGCATCCAGTCTAGCTTTAAATGCAGCAATTGATGGTACGAGAACCACAGCAGAAGTGAGGGAATTTCACCGGTTCACAATTCGATGGGAAAAGGCTGAGGAGCGGAAGTTTCTTCACGCTCGTTGCTCTACGATTTTCACGGGGTGATCCACGCCAGGCGTTATGCTGACAAAAGATGAAAAATTGGTTTTGGTGAAGGTTTTCATAACCCTGCACAATCTTAAAGACCTCAATACATCCCCTCGGAGGCACCGGCGCCGCATAGAGAAGAGATTTAGGCGGAAAAGCTTGACGTGGTATGGAAGGGCATGGAGTGCGCCAACCATCCGAGGTATGGAAGGCGTTGGACACGTTTGATTGGACGGGGTTTATAAGTTAGTTGTGCAAGTATGTTAATGGTTATATGGGGAGAGGGAAATGAGAACAGATGGTCACAAAAGAGACAGAAGGAGAGCTGAAAATTAGTTTAATCATTCATCAAGATGTTGCTTCAGTTGGCTTACCGCAATGTACTGCGGCCCGAGGGAGTTGAGTCCAGCTAAGTTTCCCCAGCCTGTGGCAGCATTGAGCTGCTGCATCTGTGCCAACTGCTGCTGCAGCCTCTTCTGCTCCTTGTCCTTTTGTGTATCTGCAAACTTGACCACGAGCGGTGCTGTACAGCCCTGCACAAAGATACCACTGCGGTTACACAGCTACCAGTCTTTTTAAAAGGCTCATGCAAGAGCTTTTACATACTGTATATGACACATAGAGCAAGGACATTTGGAAATACCAATGTACTTTTACAAATTCATTACAAGTGCTCATAGTCAATGGACAAATACAGAATGGTATAAGGAAATGGAATCTGGTTTCCAGTAGCAGGAACAATGTGCTCAAAAGGTAATTCTAAACAAGCAAGAATAATAAGTGGGGGGAATTGCTTTGAAATACATATCCCCTACCGATGTGATATTTTCCAAGTTCAAAAAGGACATAACTGTGAAAAATTGACTAAACGCCCTGAAACTCCAACTTGTTCTGTAACTTATCATAATAAGGCCATGTACAAAGTTTCAGTTGAATCAGTCAAAAGGTTTTGTTTTTTGTTTTTTTTGTATACAAGATCGAGGCTTGTGAAAGACCTAACATCAATCATAAAAAAACAAACAAACAAACAAAACATACAATAAAGGGAGAGGGAGACAAGATGGGGAGAGAGAGGGAAGCACACAAGCACAACAGCAGAGAACAGGGGCAATGGAAGATCCGTGGGAGGGGGGGGGGGGGCTTGGGAGGAGGAGGCATGGGCAGGCGGGGGGGGGGGGGGGTGGAAGAAGGCAGAGAGTCGGAAATGATTTTGCGCGAATGTGGGAAGTCACTCCCTACACCTATCCTACCCTCTCGTACCCAACTGCTCCTGGATACTGTCTTCCTCACTTGAGAAGGTGGAGAGGTCCAGACTACATCAGTGTATGTGTCCTAAAATTTCACAGATTTATCCCATCTCGTCTTCAGTTGTCTTACCCTTCCTCCCGTCCATGGTACACTGAGTCTTGTGGTGAGGCAGTTGCCCTGAAACAACTTGCCTTTGCCTCTTGGAAGGCCAATCCAACTGAAGGCAATCTCAGTTCCTTCCACCAAGCTCAGAACAAGTGTGTGTCTACCCTCAGGAGAGCCAGGAAGCAATATCTCTCTAATCTCAAGAATGAACTCGCAAACCTGTCTCCCTCCTCCAAATCCTGGTGGCGTCTGATCAAATCTGTTTCTGGTGTTTGTTCCCCCTCCATCCCCTCCCTTACCTCAAATGGCTACACAGCTGACACCGCACGTGACAAAGCCGAATGCCTCAACTCGGTGTTTGCCTCAAAATATTGTGTCCCAAACCCATCTCTCTGTACCCACCGCACCCAGTCATACCCAGCTGCTCTTGGACTCTGTGTCCTTCTCTCCTCACGAGGTGGAGAAATTTCTGTCAAACCTCGACTCTGATTCTGCAACTGGACCAGACAGCATCAGGCCACGGGTCCGAAAATCCTGCTCTGCCGCTCTTTCACACCCTCTCTCTGTTCTCTTCACCCTCTCTTTTGCTCAAGGTCATCTGCCATCTGCTTGGAAATCAGCAAACATTACCGCTTTACACAAAAAATGTGCAAAAACAGATCCTTGCAACTACAGACCAATCAGCCTGCTTCCAATTTATCAGCAAAGTCATGGAATCCATTATTGCTTCAGATACAAAATCCTTCCTCTCCTCCAATGGCTTGATCTCTGATCATCAATTTGCATTCAGACCAGGTCACTCTACTCTGGACATGTTGTTTCTGCTGTCTCAACAATGGATGGAGGTCCTCAATGCCAAACAGGAAATCAGAGCTGTCTCACTTGACATATCACGTGCCTTCGATACGGTCTGGCACCCCGCTCTGCTCACCAAACTCTCCTCCTATGGTATCCATGGAAATCTCCACTCATGGCTTGTGGACTTCCTCTCTGGTCGTAGTCAACGTGTGGCCCTGAATGGATTTCTCTCACCTCCCCTTCCTGTTCAGGCTGGAGTTCCCCAAAGCAGTGTTGTGGGCCCTGTGCTTTTTCTGGTCTTCATCAATGACCTCTCTGATTATCTGGAAAATCCTATCACTTTGCTGATGACTCCACTCTCTGCCGCTCCATACCTCATCCCTCAGATCGGCAGTCTGCAGCCTCCTCACTCTCTGCAGACCTGGACAAAATCACAGACTGGTCAAACAAGTGGAACATGTCTTTCAATCCTGACAAATCTCACACTCTTACGATGTCTTTCCGAAAAGACCGTCTGGACAACCCTCCTTTCTACTTTCTCAACAATCCTCTCCAAGAAGTTCTGCCATCTGCTTCTGCAGATATATATATATAGACACACACACAGATTATATATATATTATATATATATATATAGATAGACACACGCACACACACCTCATCGTATAGATAGGAGAATAAATCCAGAAAAATCCAGAAATTCACCTTTGTGAAAGGTAGAAACACGGTAGTAAAGGATATCAAAGATGGTGAAATACCATAAATAAATAAATAAAACACCAGATACACGTCACGGTTAAAACCCAAAAGTTGCACGACGCCAAAAGCAAAAACATAAACCTCAGATCACGTGATATTTTCAACGACAGAAAATAATTAGTAAACTCGTAAATAATGTGAAATAAAAAGAAAATGCTTAGATTTGGCGAAGCAACGAAGCGCTGATCCAATTTCGAACATTATAAAATACTAAATAAGGAATTGAGAAAAAACTCAGGAAAGAAGTGAGATAATGAGAAGGAGGAAGCACATGAAGCTTCGAAAATGATGACAATACATCACAGATGTGTCATGAAATAGCTCTGCGGATTAGAACCTTCACTGAATGAATCACATGTAAATGAGGTACATAGGAATGCTAAATATAGATTTGGACTCGCAGACATGGTTCATGTAAGGTCGGGGGGGGGGGGGGGGTGAAGGAGCACCTCCCACAACTCCCGTCGGCCATTTATCATGTGTTTAAAGAGGATGCATATCTCTCTCTATAAACATTTCTGTAAAAGGTTATAACACAACAAAGATCATGCCAGGTCTCTGGGCGAGACTCACGTTATGTCACTTCGGCTACAGGTACAGCACTTTGGTATCATGGGAGGGAAACGGCGATACGAAACCCCCAAAAATGGGCGCTATTCCCGTATTTACCGACACAGAGGTTCTCCTGCCTGGCGGACATGTGATCACGGCAGCGTGCTTCCTGTTCCAAGCTTTTGTAACCAGACAACTTTGACACGAATCTACACGGTTAAGAAACGAATCAGCATACCGGAATAGCACTCAAATTCCCCAAAATGGCGGAACGTTTTTGTGATGACGAATATACGGAAAGCTCCGTATGGGTCGTTACAAAAATATGGAGTTCAGTGCTATACGGAAGAAGTTTCACCCATGCATAATAAACTAGAACGGCGCCCGGTAGAGGCCATACCTCCACCTGGCTAAACAGTTTACATTTTCTATCCTACTGATAGGCCGGATCTGGATTTGGACCTGAACCAAAATCTAATCGGTTTGTTCTTGTCGCCAAACGAACTCATCCACCAAGTTTCGTCATAAGTCGTCCACAACTTTTTTAGATATCGTGTTATACTGTATAATCGCCTTTCGCCCAATCTCTCAATGGTGAAGAATCACTTAAAAATTATCTGCTCCGGATCCGGATTCAATAATCACCAAAATCTAATCAATGCGTCTTTGTCACACATCCAACATGCCCAGCAAATTTCATCCAAATCCATCCACAACTTTTTCAGATATCCTGTACACAAACAGACAAACAAAACAGACAGACAGGGTGCGAGGAGAGCTCGGCAGGTGAAGTACCAACCGAGAATGAAGGTGTGGAGGTTGAAAGAGGTGACAGTGAGGGAAGCATTAAAAGAGAGGCTGAGCATGGCAGAGGATGTTGTGGTTGAGCTTGAAAGTGGTTGGATGTCAATGAGAGATAGTCTGTTGGGAGCCGTTGGTGAGGTATGTGGATGGACAAAAGGACCACCGAGGCACTCGGAAACATGGTGGTGGGATGTTACTGGGATGTTTGGATTTATGCCAGGAAGAGGAACGACAGACACGCTTTTTATTGTAAGGCAGTTGCAGGAGAAATACATGGAGAAGAGGGGGATGTAGAAATAGGGTTAACAAGGGTAGATGTAGAAAATAGGGCAAAATGGAGAAGATTGTCATGGGGCCCGCAAGGCTAACCCCCGCTCTAGCAGGGAAAATGGCCTTAAAATGCCGGTTGTTGTTGTAGACAGGGTTGAAAACATATAACTTCCGTCCACCTTTGGTGGTGGAGGTAACAGGTGACTTGAGGTGATCTCGGAGTAATATCTATCTATAATTCCACTAATCTCTGTGTGTATGTTTGTTTGTATGTTTGTCTGTGACCGCTGTTTCTCGACAACTACCGGTCCGATATACTTTAAACTTGCGAGGTATATTGCTGGGGACCCGAGGATGTGCCTTTTCAAGGTTTTAAATTAATCGCAGAAGTAGTTACCGAGCTATGTCCAAAAAACGATTCAACCAATCAGAGAGCAGCGAGCTATCACGTGTGCCGAACGTGGCGAACAGACTCTGCCTCGGATGGCACATTTGAGAGCGTATTCATTTATTTCCCGTCGGCAAACTATGTTGCCGTTAAACTATGTTTTAAAACTAATTAAAACTAATTTGCGATTCATCGTAACTGCGATTTGCGACCTTCCGGACAGTCAAATGAGGACGTCACTTCCGGACTTACGTAGCGGCTAGCGGGCGCCATTTGGAGGAGCTGGGAGGACTCAGTCGTGATAGAGTGAGCCTGAGTGAGTATATCAAGACAAGAACAAGATCTAGAAGGAGGTATGTACGGTGCGATTCATATAAAATAATGTTTAGTTATCGTCGATGAGGAATTTGGGGGCCCGATTAACTGCAGCGCCATCCGAGCTGCGGCGTCGGGACGATACATTCATTGTACGGTAACATCACGCACTTACGGGCACGTCCTATATATATAGTACGGGCATGCCCTAGTTTAATATAATAAAGGGAACTGAAAAAATAGATGCAGGAAACTTTTTGTTTTAAACCAGAATGGATGTGACATGACCAGTGAACACAGCTTGAGAGAAGAAAAGAGTTCCGATGGAAGCAAGGCAGGGAGGGGTATTTCACATGGAGAGTGATTAATGCATGTAATGGTCTTGCTGAGAAGGTGTGAGCAGCAGGGACATTATATCCAGTTTAAAATACCATCTATAATAATAAAAGAGAGAGTGTGTGTCAGTGTGTCTCCTCCATGACTCCAAAACCATGAAACCTAGCGGCCAACATCTTTCCATGCATACGAAGGGAACTCCAGGGAAGTGTATGAATGAAAACTGGTTATTTGGGTAAATTTAAACACCCCTTTTAAAGGTAATTAACAGGGTGCTCATCATCAAAAAACAAAAAAGCCTAACGAAGATGGCAGCACGCCATCTTGGTCAGCCCACTGTCACCTCACAGGGGTCTTAAAAGCCACCATGTTGTTTCGGCCTTTTGAGCAATGCTTTGACTTGGAACCAGCCTCAAGGGTTTCTGTATGATAAAGCGCTCACAATTTATTATTTGACTTTCCTCACTCACATCATCGAATGCCTGATCTTCATACCTACAAATTGTTGTATACATTGCTTTTATCGGTGCTGTAGTTTTCAAATTAGGAGCTTGGAGCAATTTTATTCATTATATGATGTGATTTTCCACGATAGACTGTCACAGACTAATTATAGTATATAATCAAAATCTGTCTTCGGATTTGAGGATTGGATCTCGTGGACTAAATAAGTTTCAAAATCTGGAGTGAAATCTGAAAATTTTAAGAAATTAGCGATTTTTATAACTATGGAAGCGTATTTTGAAATGTCAGGTCAATTTTCATCCAATTATGAAGATTAAAATGGTCAGATCAATTTTAAGTAGCACTGATTCGCACTGAATTGTGGTGGCACTGAATGGCACTGAATTTTTATTCAGTGGAAAGTTGAATGAATGATCGTTTTAAGGCCATTTTCCCCGCTAAAGCAGGGGTTAGCGTTGCGGGCCCCATGACAATCATGGTTCCCTGTTTGAGGCAATGTTTTTATGGCCGGATGCCCTTCCTGACGCCAACCCTTAGTCACCTCTTACGATGCGCAGGGATACGGTGTACCTATTCTAAACCGGGGTACACACCGGGAAATTCAGTGGAAAGTTGAATGCACTGAATTTGAATTTGAAATTTTGATTTGAAAATTTAATTTGAATTTTTGAAAAGTGGCACTGAATTTTAAGTGGCCTTTTTCTCCGCTTTGTCCGAGTGCTTAAGCCACTTAGCGAGCACTCCACAAGCTACATGCTAATAGAACACACCCCTGTTTCACCATTCTCTTACCTTTCCATTTGCTTTATTTGTCTTTTTGCTTAAATATTTGTAATGACGTTGTTGTCAACTTTGGGTGATATTCTTTGATGTTTGTTCGTAATGGTACAGTGCTATTTCACGGGCAAAAATTCTACACACAACAAAAAATACACCGCGGTGTTGTGTGGTGCCCCGGTGTCATCTGGGTTTTTATTTTAAAGGGGATCACATTGTTTCCCCTTTTCGTGTGATCTGCTTTTGTTATATTAATACAAGCAAATACCTCACGTCGCTTCAACATAGACGCATATTTTTAAAAACGTCCAATGTCGAATCTGTCTGACCTCTTATTCGGAACACCGCCATGTTGGTTTCTAGCTGGAAACGCAAATAAATAAATAAATAAAAACCGACATTTTCTGAGGTCTGTGGTTTGAGTTTTGGTGTACTTTGTGGCTTGCAATACAAAAATAAACGTGTGTTCCGTTGTCTCAGTTAAATCTGACAAAAGTTTAAAATGTAAGATAAGACAAGTAACCTTAATAGGAAGAGTAATTACTGCCTCAGAGAGTTCCAGTTCCATGATAAGTAGGTACACAGTGTGTCAGCCGCAGTACCAGTCTCATCCCTCAAAGGAAGCCCATGTTATAATATCTTTAAACCTTGGGTGCAGTGATTGGGTCTCGGAGGCCCACAAGGTTTTTTTTGTTGCAAAAACTATGCTGTTCAATTTTTTTTGGGCATGAGCCTCATTTTCACCGACTTTCATGTTGTTTTTTGGGCATGAGCCTCATTTTCACCGACTTTCATGTTGTTACACAAAATTCAGTGACATAAATAAAGAAAAAATTCATTCAGGCTCGTCGGAAA
The DNA here is from genome assembly GCF_964187855.1 of Myxine glutinosa. Taxonomy (NCBI): domain Eukaryota; kingdom Metazoa; phylum Chordata; class Myxini; order Myxiniformes; family Myxinidae; genus Myxine; species Myxine glutinosa. The sequence goes on along the minus strand of NC_136268.1, from coordinate 28,055,905 downwards.
ATCTTCATTCTTCACTTATAACCCGAAAATCCGACACGAATGCAGACCTGGGGCCTTCGAGGCCCCGCATAAATGTTGTTGTACTATAGGTTTTCCTGCTCAATTTCATATTTTTTTCAATCCATTTCATAAGTAGAGCGTTCAATTTAATGTGGTATGCGCTCGCCAATGAAAACAAGCATTCAATTTTTTTATATGGTCAACCAAATTCCCACTCCGAGCGTTCAATATTTAAAAATCGTCATTCAAATGTTAATTACGAGCATAAGTCTTCAAGGAGCATCCAAATTCATCCGCAGCTGTTTTCAGCTGTCGTCGGTATCGCTTCGGTCATTCATATTCACGAATGAGCAACCATCTATCTATAATTCCATGAATCTCTGTGTGTATGTGTGTTTGTTTGTTTGTTTGTTTGTCTGTGACCGCTGTTTCTCGACAACCACGGGTCCGATATACTTTAAACTTGCCAGGTATATTGCTGGGGACCCGAGGATGTGCCTTTTCAAGGTTTCATATTAATCGGACAATTACTTACCGAGCTATGTCCAAAAAACGATTCAACCAATCAGAGAGCAGCGAGCTATCGCGTGTGCCGAACGTGGCGAACACACTCTGCCTCGGACGGCACATTTGAGAGCGTATTCATTTATTTCACGTTGGCAAACTATGTTGCCGCTATGTTGGCGTTAAACTATGTTTTAAAACTAATTAAAACCATTTCATGTAAATAGAGGGGGGGGGGGGGGGGGATTGTCACTGTACTCGCAAGCCGTTCGCCGTTCGCTTTGGCGTTGCGAATGGACCAAAACATTTCATGAACCAAACCATTTC